>NC_141926.1:24097500-24722500 GCF_057802395.1 Ceratotherium simum simum
AAAGAACAGGAAAATAAGTGACCAAACAGCAAAATTAAGCCCTCATATATCAATAATTACCCTAAATGTAAATGGATTGAACTCTCCAATCAAAAGATACAGAGTGGCAGGATAGATTAAAAGCAAGACCCAGCAAGACCCTGCTGCCAGCAGGAAACACATCTCATCTCTAAAGACAAGCACAGGTTCAGAGTGAACAGAAGGAAGACAATACTGCAAGCTAATTGCAAACTAAAGAAAGCAGGTGTTCCCATACTCATATCAGACAAAGTAGACTTCAAGATAAAAAAGGTTAAGAGAGACAAAGAAGGGCAATATATAATGAGAAAAGGGACACTCCACCAAGAAGACATATCAGTTATAAGTATATATGCACCCAACATAGGAGCACCAATGTACATAAAGCAACTATTAACAAACCTAAAAGGAGACATTAACAACAACACAATAATAGTAGGGGATCTTAACACCCCACTTACATCAATGGATAGATCATCCAGACAAAAAGTCAATAAAGAAATAGTGGACTTAAATGAAAAACTAGATGAGATGGAACTAGTAGACATATAGAGAGCACTCCATCCAAAAACAGCTGACTATACATTCTTCTCAAGCGTGCATGAAACATTCTCAAGGATAGACCATATGTTGGGAAACAAAGCAAGCTTCAATAAATTTAAGAAGATTGAAATCATAACAAGCATCTTTTCAGACCATAATGCTATGAAACTGGAAATCAACCATGAATAAAAAACTGGGACAGTGACAAAAATGTGGAGATTAAATAACATGCTACTGAACAACAAATGGATCATTGATGAAATTAAAAGAAAAGCCAAAAACTATCTGGAAACAAATGAAAATGAAAACATGCCATACCAAACCACATGGGATGCAGCAAAAGCAGTCTTGAGAGGGAAACTCATAGCGACACAAGACCACCGTAACAAACAAGAAAAAGCCCAACTAAGCAACCTCAAATTACATCCAACAGAACTAGAAAAAGAAGAACAAACAAAGCCCAAAGTCAGCAGAATAAGAGAAACAATAAAAATCAGAGCAGAAATAAATGAAATTGAGACCAAAAAAATAGTAGAAAGGATTAATGAAACAAAGAGTTGGTTCTTTGAGAAGATAAACAAAATCTACAAACCCTTAGCCAGGCTTACCACGAAAAAAGGAGAAAAGCCTCAAGTAAATAAAATCAGAAATGAAAGAGGAGAAATTACAATGGATACCACGGAAATACAGAGGATTATGAGAGAATACTATGAGAAATTATATGCCAACAAATTGGACAATCTAGAAGAAATGGATAAATTCTTAGACTCATACAAGCTCCCAAAACTGAACCAAGAAGATACGGAGAATCTGGATAGACCAATCACAAGTGAAAAGATTGAAATAGTAATCCAGAATATCCCAAAAAATAAAAGTCCAGGACCAGATGGCTTCTCTGGTGAATTTTACCAAACATTCAAAGAAGATTTAATATCCATCCTTCTCAAACCATTCCAAAAAATAGAGGAAGATGGAACACTTCCTAAATCATTCTATGAGGCCAACATCACCCTGGTACCAAGCCATACAATGAAGGAAAATTACAGGCCATTATCGCTGAGGAACATAGATCCAAAAATCCTCAACAAAATATACAGCAATACATTAAAAAGATCATACACCATGATCAAGTTGGATTTATACCAGGGACACAGGATTGGTTCAACATCCACAAATCAATCAACGTGATATACCACATCAAAAAACAAAGAATAAAAACCATATGGTCATCGCAATAGATGCAGAGAAGGCATTTGACAAGACACAAGATCCATTTATGATAAAAACTCTCAACAAAATGGAAATAGAAGGAAAGCACCTCAACATAATAAAGGCTATTTATGACAAACCCACAGCCAACATCATACTCAACAGAGAAAGACTGAAAGCCATTCCTCTGAGAACAGGAACGAGGCAGGGCTGCCCACTCGCACCACACCTGTTCAACATAGTACTGGAGGTTTTGGCCAGAAAAATTAGGCAAGAAAAAGGAATAAAAGGAATCCAAATAGGTAATGAAGAAGTGAAACTCTCACTATTTGCAGATGACATGATTTTATATAGAGAAAATCCCTAAAGAATCCATTGGAAAACTGTTAGAAATAATCAACAACCACAGCAAAGTTGCAGGGTACAAAATCAATCTACAAAAATCAGTTGCATTACTGTATGCTAATAACAAACTAACAGAAAGAGAGCTCAAAAAGACAATACCATTTACAATTGCATCAAAAAGAATGAAATATCTAGGAATAAATCTTACCAAGGAGGTGAAAGACCTATACAATGAGAACTACAAGACATTATTGAAAGAAATCGATGATGACATAAAGAAATGGAAAGACATCCCATGCACATGGATTAGAAGAATAAACATAGTTAAAATGTCTATATTACCTAAAGCAATCTACAGATTCAATGCAATCCCAATCAGAATACCAATGACATTCTTTGTGGAAATAGAAAAAAGAATACTAAAATTCATATGGGCAACAAAAGACCATGAATAGCTAAAGCCATCCTAAGAAAAAGAACGAAGCAGGAGGCATCACAATCCCTGACTTCAAAACATACTACAAAGCAATAGTAATCAAAACAGCATAGTACTGGTACAAAAACAGACACACAGATCAATGGAACAGAATTGAAAGCCCAGAAATAAAACCACACATATACGGACAGCTAATTTTTGACAAAGGAGCTAAGAACATACAATGGAGAAAGGAAAGTCTCTTCAATAAATGTTGTTGGGAAAACTGGACAGCCACATGCAAAAGAATGAAAGTGGACCATCTGCTATCACCATTCACAAAAATTAACTCAAAATGGATCAAAGACGTGAAGGTGAGACCTCAAACTGTAAAACTCATAAAAGAAAATATAGGCAGCACACTGTTTGACATTGGTCATAAAGGAATATTTTCGGATGACATGTGTACCCAGACTACGGAAACTAAAGAAAAAATAAACAAGTGGGACTTTATCAGATTAAAGAGCTTCTACAAGACAAATGAAACCAGAATCAAGATGAACATACAACTCACCAGCTGGGAGATAATATTTGCAAAACATACATCTGACAAGGGGTTGATCTCCATAATATATAAAGAACTCATACAACTGAACAACAAAAAAACAAACAACCCGATCAAAAAATGGGCAGAGGAAATGAACAGACACTTCTCCAAGGAAGATATACAGATGGCCAATAGGCACAGGAAAAGATGATCAACATCACTAATCATCAGGGAAATGCAAATCAAAACAACACTACGATATCACCTCATGCCCTTTAGAATGGCTATAATCACCAAGACAAAAAACAACAAATGTTGGAGAGGATGTGGAGAAACAGGAACCCTCATACACAGCTGGTGGGAATGCAAACTGGTGCAGCCTCTATGGAAAATGGTATGGAGATTCCTCAAAGAATTAAAAATAGCGATGCTCTATGATCCAGCTATCCCACTACTGGGAATCTATGCAATGAATCTGAAATCAACAATCCAAAAAGGCTTATGCACCCCTATGTTCATTGCAGCATTATTCACTATAGCCAACAAGTGGAAGCAACCTAAGTGTCCTTCGACTGACGATTGGATCAAGAAAATGTGGTATATATATACAATGGAATACTACTCAACCATAAAAAAAGACAAAATCGTCCCATTTGCAACAACATGGATGGGCCTGGAGGGTATTATGTTAAGTGAAGTCAGCCAGAAAGAGAATGACAATCACTGTATGATCTCACTCATACGTGGAATATAAACCAACACATGGACAGAGAAAACTGTTTGTGGTTACCAGGGGCAATGGGGGTGGGGGGTGGGCACAAGGGGTGAAGGGAGACATGTATATGGTGATGGACAAACAAAAATGTACAACCCAAAATTCCACAATGTTAAAAACTACTAAAACATCAATAAAAAATGATATTCTAAAAACATATATATATGTAATAACAGACTCCCTTTTTCAAACTTGAAATGTTGATGCTAAGGATAGATTCTGACACATTCCCAGTAGCTCACAGTTGGCTCACATTAGACTGGTATTCTGCCCCTAGACTGCTTGTTACTAAGAAGGAAGAAAAGATTGTCTAGAGTTGAACTACTTTTCATTTTTTTAGTAAACAAAACTTTACTTTAATGGCACTTTGGATTGTAAAAAATTGTCAAGCAATTCTTGAGGCATTCCTGGCACAATTCATTGCTTTCCATGAGTGATGTCAATCAGCAGAGGATACACAAAACTTTCTGGATTAAAAATCCTGAGATAATCTGGTTGAAACTAATTTACTCATTATCAAAGATCTGTTTAAAATGGAGTGACATGAATTTGGAGTGGAACTTGGAAGACTGTGTAGAGATAGTATAGAGATCAGCTATTAGCAGCAACATCAAGAGCCATGAATATTTTGTAAAAATATACAGTTTCTCTGATTTTATCTTTCTTCCTTCCCCTTAGTTAAGATTTTCTCTTTGCTTTTTTTCTTACATACATATCTTCCTGTTGCCTCTCCTTTTTCTTTTTCCGATTTCTTTAGCAAACCTTTGTGTTTCATATATTTTCCTTAATATGTGCTTTTACTCTCCTTTATTTTGTTTTCCTTCTGTAGGTTCCTCTTGCTCTTCAGTGAGTCATACTCAAACAAAGCTGGAATCCAGAAGAGATGTATGTTATTTTGTCACTACAATTATGCAACAAGAAATGTGCAAATAGAAAATCCAATTCGTTACATGATGTAACAATAATATACCTATATCCTAGGAATAGAAGTCCTGAGATATTTTGGAAATTAGCATGAGAGAGAAAAAGAGGAAGAGATCTGTTAACAGTTTTTTCACTATTAAATTAATAATTAACAATGGAAGCTAACCTGGATCCAAGAACAGGAGAAAAACTTGACTCAGAGTCTAAAATAAAGTGGAACTACTTTGAAAATAAAGCAGAATGTCAACAAAAACAGTTACTTCAATTCTTTTCTACACAATATATGTTCCATTTGGCTTCATTTGCAAAGAAGTATTGATGTTATATCAATAATTGCTAAATGCCATGAGCAGCCCTCTGGAAGGTGATGGGATAGTGCCATAAATCAATTATAAAATAGGTTGAAATCTGAAAAGAATAGCAATTTATGCATAGAAAGTGAGAAACTTAGTGGTATTTCGAATTCCCCATCATTCTTCTCCTGATATGATTTGGGATGTCTCAGTTCAAGTAGAGACTGACATATTTCATTAGTTAGTTATAAAACAAAAATATTTGGAAATCAAATTACCAAATATTTATTGAATATTTATTATTTCCAAGGTACTATCATATGGGCTATAAAAAATTTCAGAAGTTGGGGATATAAAACACAAATAGATGAAAAATAATAACAATTTGATAGTCTAGAAATCTCATAATTCAATACAGGAGTATTTGTGACAGTGGTGATACAGAAAAGATGAATTTTGATTTTAAGGCTGAAGAAATCACTGTCAACTGGATGAACATGGGTGAGTGACATGGAGCAATATTTCAGTACTGACCTAGCTTATCTTATTGATTATTATCAATATTATCATAATGAAATGAAAATAAGATTGGGTATTGTCTTTTGGGGTGTCTCAGTTCAAGCAGAAGCTAATTTATATTATTCAGTTATATAATCTGACCACCTATACCTGAAGTATATTATTTACGGACAGGAGGAAAACATTTACATCATCTTCTAAATATGCTAACCAGGAAGATTCACAATTATCACTCTTCGGCATTCCAAAGGGAAAATTAGACTTTACATGTTGTATATTTTGGATTGAATTTTGAAAAAAAACAATAAAACCTAAAAGTAGATTGGATGACCCATTTCTTAAGTATTCTGTTTTCATGCATGAGAAGGAATTTTCACAAAATCCCCCTGGCTGCTTCCACCACCCACCACTCCTTAATATTTCTTCAGGAGTAGGATGTGCTACCTGGTAGAGGTCAGAGTCTTCGTCCAAATTTCCCAACTAGCTGAAACTATTAGGGAAATTTAGTTTTCTGTCTGCCCCCACTCTCCTTCCACCCAACCCGGTACACACACACTCCAAAATCGTGGCAGGTAGCAACATAGGTAAATAATATCTATTCTACAGTTTGAAACATTTCTTTGCATGTGCTATGCCAAGAAGAGTTAGAAGTTATGAAAATCATTTTTTATCTCAAACAAGCTAAATCTTGATCAGTTAAACAAAACAAAACCATATGTTAGTTTTAAATCTGCTAATTATTCATTGTTTCTCAATTGACTCCAAACTTCGTAAGGAAGAGTGTTCTGGCATTTATATTGTGATTCAAAATCATAATAAAATTTTAATCCATATATTTAATTTCTCACGACTTTCACTGCATTGCCAAAAAATCTTCACTTTATAACTATCCCTTTTATTACTTTTTGATTTGGAAATTAAATACATATTTACAAAATTGAATTGTAATAGCTCAATATGAAAAAGTATATGGTTATTTTCTGATTTTATCAGAAATCATTCCAGTGCCTACTTGAAAGGCTAACATTTATTTTACACAAAAGGGATAATGTAACTTTATTCATTCCACGAATACTGTTCACCTAATATCAAATGTCATCCCAAAAACAGATCTCCATGCTTAAAAGTTGCTAATTAAAAGCAGAGAAATGGAAATAAAAGAGAAACCTTGAGAAATGTTTCAAGTGTCAGTTGAAATGAGGCTAATACCAGGGAAAGTGATCAGAGAGATATAATTGACTTATTTACAACAACAAGAAAAACCTATCTACTTTTCATTTAAAAAAATCAGAAATTTTCAATTAATGTTGGGTTCTGGGCGAGAAGGACCAATATTTTCCTTAAAAAATCTAGAAATGGTTGTTTGCTCATATTGTGTATTATAATAAACAGTGGTATTTTAAACAACATAACATTAGAAACTATTGATGCAGTATGTTGAATTCATAAAATAGATTATATTGCAATTATGTCATTATTCTTTTGCATACTGCTAAGCTCGTTCTTTCCTTTCTTCCTTCTCTCCCTCCCTCTTTCCTTTTCATTTAAACACGGGGATAATAATTCCTAGGTTATAGAGATATTTGGAGAATCAAATGAGAAACTGTATATAAATATAGAGATTAGAACACAGTTGACTCCCAATAAAACGGTAAGTTATTACAATTTTCTTAAGCAGTATCACATGCTTGAATCTATCATTTCGGTTATAAAAATACATAAGATGTTCATCTATACGGAAATAAAATTCAGGTAGGCTATTTCTGACTGACTCTATAAGGCAACAGTTTACATCCTGAATCACAAGAATTGATGGTTCTTGAAATTTTATTCTAACTTGTAGATTGTAGGTGGTACCATTTACATGTCAGTCTTTATGTGTCACCTTTGCTTTTAATATAGCTGTGCAATATGTTTCTGCTAAGTTTTCTTGGTGTGCATTCTCTTGCCTGCACACAATCATTTCTCACAAAACTATGAAAATGAAAATTAAAACGTACTGAAAATGAGATGGCTCAGTTTTTACCATGCTTTCAATATCGCAGTGGTGGCATAAATCACAGTAAATAATCTATGATATTATATGTATAATGTATATATTTTATATATTATATGTAATAATATTATTTTAGTTTCCTTTCTTCGACATTGAACATATAATAATCTACTGAAACCAAATGAGGACGTTGTAAAAGTTAGCATTCTAACAAGCATTTTACTTTAATTGTTTTTTGATTTCTCCTTTAATTTCATCAATGATCCATTGGTTGTTCAGTAGCGTGTTGTTTAGTCTCCACATTTTTGTCACTTTCCCAGTTTTTTTTTCCTGGTTCATTTCCAGTTTCATAGCCTTATGGTCTGAAAATATGCTTGTTATGATTTCAATCTTCTTAAATTCATTGAAGCTTGCTTTGTTTCCCAACATATGGTCTATCCTAGAGAATGTTCCATGCACACTTGAGAAGAATGTGTAGTCAGCTGTTTTTGGGTGGAGTGCTCTGTATATGTCTACTAGGTCCATCTCGTCCAGTTTTTCATTTAAGTCTAATATTTCTTTATTAACTTTTTGTCTGGATGATCTATCCATTGTTGTAAGTGGGGTGTTAAGATCCCCTACTATTATTGTGTTGTTGTTGATTTCTCCTTTTAGGTTTGTTAATAGTTGTTTTATGTACATTGGTGCTCCTATGTTGGGTGCATATATATTTATAAGTGATATGTCTTCTTGATGGAGTGTCCCTTTTATCATTATATATTTCCCTTCTTTGTCTTTCTTAACCTGTTTTATCTTGAAGTCTACTTTGTCTGATATGAGTACAGCAACACCTGCTTTCTTTTGTTTGCCATTAGCTTGGAGTATTGTCTTCCATCCTTTCACTCTGAGCCTGTGCTTGTCTTTAGTGCTAAGATGTGTTTCCTGAAGGCAGCATATTGTTGGGTCTTGCTTTTTAATCCATCCTGCCACTCTGTATCTTTTGATTGGAGAGTTCAATCCATTTACATTTAGGGTAATTATTGAAATATGAGGGCTGAATGTTGCTGTTTTGTCACTTATTTTCTGGTTCTTTTGCATTTCCTTTGTTTCTTGTCCCATTTGTTTTGGACTGCCAATTCCGTTTGGTTATTCTGTCTTATGACTCTTCTAGTTTTCTCTTTGTTTATCATATGTGGTTTTGCTTTGATTATTTGTTTAGTGGTTACCTTGAGGTTTGGGCAAAAAATCTTGTGTATGAGATAGTCCATTATCTGATGGCCTCCTATTTCCTTATACTAAGTCAATTCAGTCACTTTCCTCTTCCCCTTCTAAGTGGCTCTTGTTATACCTTATTCTATCTTGTGTTGTGGCTGTGTGTTTACAGTGATGAGGTTAAATTTATTTTTGGTGAATTTCTTCCTTTGATCTTTGAGTTTAGTATTTAAGTGGTTGCTAAGCTATTCCGGTAAAGATCTACTATTTCTCTGATTTTGTCTACCTACTTTTGTCCTTCCTCCAAGCTTTGTGTTCCCTTTCTCTTCTTTTTTTCAGGCCTGAGGGCCTTCTTGAGTATTTCTTGTAGTGGGGGTCTCGTGGCCATGAACTCCCTTAGCTTTTGTTTATCTGGGAGAGTTACTATTTCTCCATCATATTTGAAGGATATTTTTGCTGGATAGAGTATTCTTGGCTGAAAGTTTTTGTCTTTCAGTATTTTGAATATATCATTCCAGTCTCTTCTAGCCTGTAAAGTTTCTGTTGAGACATCAGCTGAGAGCCTGATGGGAGTTCCTTTGTACGTTATTTTTTGTTTTTGTCTAGCTGCCCTTAATATTGTTTCTTTGTCATTGATTCTGGCTAGCCTTACCACTAGGTGTCGTGGTGAAGGCCTTTGTCTGTTAATATATATAGGTGTCCTGTTGGCTTCGCTTACTGGTATTTCCTGCTCCTTCCCCAGATTTGGGAAATTCTCAGCTATTATTTCCTTGAATAGGCTCTCTGTTCCTCTTTCCCTCTCCTCTCCCTCAGGAATACCTATAATTCTTATGTTACATTTTCTAATAGAGTCAGATATTTCTTGGAGTCTTTCTTCATTTCTTTTTAGTCTTACTTCTCTCTCTTCTTCCATCTGGAGTATATCTGTATTCCTATCCTCTAAAGTACTAATTCTTTCCTCCATATTGTCAGCTCTGTTCTTTAAAGATTCCAGATTCTCCTTTATCTCCTCCATTGTGTTCTTCATCTCCATCAGCACTGATTGGTTTTTCTTTATGATTTCAATCTCTTTTGTGAAGAAACTCCTAATCTCATTGAATTGTTTGTCTGTGTTGTCTCGTATTTCGTTGAGTGTTTTTATGATAGCTATTTTGAAATCTCTGTCATTTAGTTTATGGATTTCTGTGTCTTCGGGGTTGATTTCTGGGTGCTTGTCATTTTGTTTCTGGTCTGGTGATTTCATATATTTTTGCATTGTGGTTCCTGTGTTGGTTTTGATTTTCCTCATCCTGGAAGTCTCTGGTTGCAATTTCCACCTGCCGCCACTGTCTGGTGGTAAAGGGCTGTGTAGTCTAAGCCCCCTGTGCTCTGCCCCAGTTTTTCTGCTGCGATCCGCAGTTTTGTTTTTTTTTTTTTTTTTCCCTGTTGCGATCCACGGGTCCAGTCCCGTTTGTTCAGGTCTGCCTCGGATCGCTAGGTCTGGTCGAGCTGCAGACTCCGGGTTGCGGGGAGGGGGGAGCTCTCTCTTTTGCCCTCTGGGTCCCTGACGTGGGAGGCTTCTCGTTTGCCCCTCTTTATCCGCTCTCTGGGGTGCTCAGATGTTGATGGTAGCCCTGTGGCTCCTCTGAGTCCTCTGTGCGGGAGTTTCCCACTGGCTGAGAGAGCCCGAAGAGCCACGGTTTCCCCGCCGAGGGCCGCCCCTCCCCCCTCTCTGGGAGTCGTGCGGACCAGGATCGCTGATCTGATGGGGAGGGAGCGGAGTTCTCCTTACCTCTCCCCACTTCCTCCGGGGGCCCAGCACCTTCCGCTCTCAGATGTGCGGCAGTGTGGATCCCTCCGCTCTAGGTTTTCACTGTCTGGGATTCCGTTGTTGGTCTGTGGCTGTTGCTTTTGTTGTATCTTGTGGGGGAAGAATTCACGGGAAAGCTCACTCCGCCATGATGCTGACGTCACTCTTTAATTGTTTTTTAATTGATGCAAAAGATGGTTGGCACATAAAAGTGGCATCAAATTTAATAGTATCTAAAATATTCTTTCACAAAGTTAAATATACGAAGGTGTGAACTATCAAATTATTTTGCACACACCAGTAGTTTCTAATGAACTCAGAGATTATTCATAAACATAGAATTAGGTTAGAGATATGGAGGCTTAGGAGTTCACATATATTATAGAGAACTATATATTTTTCATATTACTATTTAATATAAGGAAATGATGTAGCTAAACTAAGTAATACAATAACAAATCTTCCAAACTATTTAACACTCCTGAAATGAAAATTAAATCATACTCTCTCTCTTTTTTTTTTTATCATTTGCTTTGAAATCAATTATACCATTTTAGATGTTTCAAGCAGGTTTTATTATTATTCCTATATCATAAATTGAAAAATTGAGGTGGAAATACATTTCCTTTCCCAATGACACTCAGCAAGTTAATGAAATGAATAATGAAGTAAAAATACTGAAGAATTTTTATTGCTCTTTTAGTGCTATATTCCTTTGCTCATACTGAATCATTTCATAGTTTTAACCACTTGCTAATATAACTGAGTGAATGAAAGAAGCTCATGAATATCCCTCAAGACTCGACATAGAAAAGACATCAAAAATAGAGAAAATTACAGTTAGGCACCATTATTATTAATTTTAATGTTGAAATTACGTTATACATACAGAAGAGTAATATGTACTTAAATGATACTTTATATATCAAACATTTCATATGTGATGAAATTATTTGTTATTCAAGAATAAATTAGAAGTAACATCAGAATAATATTTTTAAAAATTGTTAATAATTATGGAAATATATTCTCTTAAAAGTATCTTGTTTTCATCTCTATAAATTCTATGGCCTCTACCCTTACAAAACTGGAGGTCACCTATAATTTCTCCTCTAGTATTGATATTCTCTTGTCACTCTGTATAAGGTGGTCACTCGCTCCTTGTCGATGTTCTCATCTGTCTTGGTAGTTAGGGCCTGTACTGTCTTGAATCCCTTCATCCTCCTCATGCTTATCTTTGTCCTCATCTGTTTCTTTTCAGTGGATTATTTTCTACAACTCTCTGAAAGTGGGAGTGATTCAACATTAGGTTTGTGGCCATCTGTTCTTTCATTTTTGTACCATCCTTGAGAGCTTATCTATTCTCACAGCTTTAGAAATCAACACTCTAGGGATGATCCTAAATCTTATCTCACATTCAAATTTCTTCCTAAATTCTGGGGCTAAATTTTCAACTGCCTCATGAACCCTTTCACTGGGAAGTCTTACTATCATCCCAATCTCAAGGTGCCTAAAACCCCTCTTGATATTTTTTCCTCTCTCATTCATGTTATCAATTTACAGATTAACAATTTTCGAAACCATAGTTTTAGCTTCATGGACACTCTATCATTTTTTCCTGATTCTGTCAATTTCAGCATAACAATTATTTTTCTAATTCTACATTAGCCCTTTTTACAATAAATACCACAACTGTAGTTAGACCACTTTCCCTGAAACACAAGTGATTAAATAACTTTGTCTCTATCCTCACTGTGATTAATAATTTTAAATTATAAGTCATTAAGGAGTTTCTAGTTGGCTACAAAATGTGTGCTAATCTATTAATTTTAGGTGCCAGTCGTACCACACTTACCACTGCTTTCTATTAAATAACATTTTTCAAGTATATGCTCATTGTGACATTTTCACGGGGCACCATCTTATGTAATTTTTTTTTTTTTTTAGTGAGGATGATTGGCCCTGAGCTAGCACCTGTTGCCAATCTTCCTCTTTTTGCTTGAGGAAGATTGGCCCTGAGCTAACATCTGTGCCAGTCTTCCTCTGTTTTGCACATGAGATGCCACCACAGCATGGCTTGACAAGCAGTGTGCAGGTCCAGGCCCCGGGCTGTTGAAACAGAGCACATGACCCTAACCACTACACCACAGGGCCGGCCCCCACCTTATGTAAATTTTACCCTCACGCCTTTAAAATTTTAAATAAAACTTTATTTTATAAAAATTCTATTTACATACCTTGTATTTTATTTATTTTAATTATTTTTAAAATTTTGAATCCTTAGAATTCAAAATTTTGAGTCCCTAGAATGCAAAGCTCTAATAGAGAAGAAATTATTGTTTGTTTTCTTCATTTGTGTTCTCCAGCGCCAAAAAGAGTGCCTAGCACAGAGAAGGGGTCAAGAATTGAGAGGAAGCTGAGATTTTCTTCTCCTTTCAAGCTAACAGAAGTCCCCTACATCAGAGACAAAGGGTGTTTTATTCACATTTGTGCTGGTTCCCTGGGTCTCCCCGGTCCCACGGCAGTGATTCAGACGGGCCTAGATGGATGTGACACATCCAGTGTTTTCACTTGCATCTGAAGAACTCCGATTTCAGAAAACGCCAAGCTTTTATCAGGTGATGCAATCAAATCTGCCCGACATTTGCCCCAGAGGGAGACATTAACTTTATTATGTGGCCAGCAAACAAATCCCTCTGCTCTAGAGAAAGACATCATCTCTATCTTTCAGGGCTGTTCACCCTACAGACAATCTTGAAAATACAGTCTGGAACAAAAGCTGTCAGTGTCTTTGCTTACAAGATGTTCAAAAACATAAGGGACCCATAGATTGTCTCCCAAAGGGTGGTGCTCTAAAATGTTTTAGACTGAATGGATAACAGAAACTCTTGATTGTACTTAAGTGGCCATCTTTATCTTGTTTCCCTCTCTTGAATTAGTCCTGTTTCCTGTATCTTTGATTTCCTTTTCAGTAGCTTCTTTCTTCTCCATTCTCTTCTAATACTGAATCTTCTCTTCATTTTTTAAGACTGAGTTCAAGTTTAACCAGACAGCACATTTTCTTCCTCCTCTGAATCTTCTAGTGATTAATCTACAGTTCAATCTATTTCACCTCTGTAAATATATATCTTATTGTAAGTAGGGGAAACTGAAAGGGAAGTAATGCATTATGCCTCAAAAGAAATCTTTTCCTTAAAATTAAACTTCCTCCTGCACGACGTTCTGTTAATACCAGATTTTTATTTAAGTTTTACCTCAGTAGGAAAATTGCTTCTATATTTGAGTGCATATAATCACATTCATAGGTAAATATCTGCTATAATACATGAACTAACATAGAAGGAAAACTCCAGAAAAACACGCATTATTCCTAATAAATAAATCAGCCAATATTCTTTGTAGTTTGAGATAGGACAGTCTGTCACAAATAAGTCACTGCACTTTCCTCCATCTAGAAAGGACGTCAAGTGGGGGGGCACTCCATGAGAACGAGTGAAGTGAGAAGTCATCCTAACTCAGAAGACGCTTTTCCAAGGGCCCGAAATCTAGTTGGAGAATGTTATCTAAGAAAAATGACATAATTATAATCCAATAAAATGAAGCAGCAGAAAAATTCTAAATGAGGTTGCAGAGGTTATTAGTGAAAGAATTCAGAGAAGGGAGACGTTGATGCCGGGAGAAAAGATTAGAAGGACTGTTATTATAATGTTTTCTGAAAAGAAAGGGAGACACTAGTCTTATTTGAATCTTCCACTTACCAAGATGCTCTACTCTTTAGATTTTACAAATAAGAGTTTTTCTGGTGAAATGCCATTCTTTAATCCGCTATTCTAAGAAAAATAACATGAAATCCAGTTCATTTTTATGGCTCAAGTATTAAAGGAAAAAAAATCCTAAACTTCAAGGGGCATTATGTACCTGTTATAATTTCCCTTCAGGTAAAGAGGTAATTATCTCTCTGATTAATCTTCTAAAAATATATTTCTCTTTGTTTCTTTATAAATTAGTTTGGGCTTATATTATAGGCTACTTGCTTAGTCTCTATTGCCATTCTTCCTTATTTGATTAACTTTTAAAATGAGCTTTGTGTAATTAATGTTATCTGTCTTAGAGCTTAATAACGTTACTCTTTTTTCATATTGTTTCCTGAACTATTGTGTACTCTTAGAAGTCGAAAATGAATAATTAACCTCGATATTTCCATTAACATCACATAAAAATATTAAATAGTGGTACCTGGAGAAAATTTGGCGCTTAATTTGCCAGTGCCAATAAATATAAATACGTCAGAATGGCTATAATTAACAAGACAGGAAACAACATGTGTTGGAGAGGATGTGGAGAGAAGGGAACTCTCATACACTGCTGGTGGGAGTGCAAACTGGTGCAGCCACTATGGAAAACAGTATGGAGATTCCTCAAAAAATCAACGATAGAACTACCATATGATCCAACTATTCCACTGTTGGGTATTTATCCAAAGAACTTGAAAACACCAATTTGTAAAGGTACATGCACCCCTGTGTTCATTGCAGCCTTATTCATGATAGCCAAGACTTGGAAGCAACCTAAGTGCCCATCAAGGGACGAATAGATAAAGAAGCTGTGGTATATATACACAATGGAATACTATTCAGCCATAAGAAACGACGAAATCCAGCCATTTGTGACAACATGGATGGACATTGAGGGTATAATGCAAAGTGAAATAAGTCAGAGGGAGAAGGTCAAATACCATATGATTTCCTTCATTAAGTAGTAGATAATAACAACAATAAACAAATACATAGGGACAGAGATTGGATTGGTGGTTACCAGAGGGGAAGGGGGGGGGGAGGAGGGTGAAATGGATAATTCGGTACATGTGTGTGGTGATGGGTTGTAATTAGTATTTTGGTGGTGAACATGATGTAGTCCATGCAGAAATAGAAGTACAATGATGTACACCTGAAATTTTTACAATGTTATAAACCAATGTTACTGCAATAAACAAAAAATTAAAAAAAAAATTAAAAAAAATAAAACCATCCTATCTGAAAAAAATATATATAAATATAAGGAAATATAATTAACAATAATTCACTTTAACTGATTTCATCTCTATAAATCTATATATTTTTTGTGATTAGGGAGTGATGAATGGGCATCAATGCATAATGCCTCAACAGAAATCCTTTTCTTATACTTCATGTTGCACAATGATCTGTTAATATGTACTAGTCACATCAGATTTGTTTTTAATTTTATTTCAATAGAAAAATTGCCTCTATATCTAGTACATATAATCACATATTTGGTAAATATATGTTAAAATATATTGACTGATATGTGGTAGCTAAACTCTAGATAAGCACGTATTATTTCCAACAAATAAATTAGCCAATAACTTTTGTAGTTTAAGAAAGGACAGTCTGTCGCAAATGAGCCTCATATTTTCCTCCATCTAGGAATCAAGTCAAGTGGTGCAGCCCGCCACGAGAGTGCATAAACTCAGAAGTTGTCCTTCCAATTGAGAGAGTACTTTTTTCTTTTTTTGCTGAGGAAGATACTCCCTGATCTAACGTCTGTTGCCAATCTTCCTATTTTGCTTGAGGAAGATTAGCACTGAGCTAATATCTGTGCCAGTCATCCTCTGTTTTGTATGTGTGTTGCCACCACAGATGGCCCATGATGAGTGGTATAGGTCCACACCCTGAACTGAACCCCGGCTGCCGAAGCAGAGTGCAACGAACTTAACAACCAGGCCACGGGGCCAGACGCAAGAGAGCACTTCTTTATTGACCAGTTGGGGAAAGAGAATATTTCACAATAACTATGGCTTCTATTTTTGTCTCTTTCTTTCTATATTAAGGTAGGATGCTGAGTGGAATTTGTTTTCAGTTCTTGGATATAATTATGTCAATAATCATCTGAAACTGTGAACATATACCTCAAGTTTGTGCTATTCATTTCAGAAATTAAATTTGGTTTATTGGAATCAAATAATATTTTCCACATAAAATAATTTAGATTTCTTCCTTTTATTCATTATCTTAAATTTTTCCTTAAATTAAAAGTTCTATTTGACCTTCTCATTTTTTTTCAGCTTTAGTAACGGTTGCTACCCCAGTTTTCCTGATATTTTAGTTTCTATTTGCTTTCATGCACCCCAAAGATTGAACGTATTAAATAAACACAGAATTTGAAAAAATAAATGTGTATCCTGCCCAGATTCCTTAAGAAGTGAAACATTAAGTGAATCAATTCTCATTTGTGCTCTTTTGTCCTTTTAGTAGAATCTACTGTTTTGAATTTCTGTTATTGAATGCCTTGCTTAACATTACTCTTTTATCTCATAGGTAAATATCCCAAATAATATATGGTTTAATTTTGCATTTCGTGACTACACCTAAGTCAATATCTATTTTACAGATGATAACCATATGTGTTATTTTCAGGGTTTTGTTGTTGTTGTTCTATTATGAACAATACAGATGGTGCATGGATTTTGGTGTACAAGACTATATTCCCGGAAGTGTGACTGCTGAATAATAAGGAATGTACAAGTTCAACTTTATAAAGTAATGTAATGCCAAATTGACTTTCTTTTTTTTTATTATTTTTTTTTGTTTTTTTTGTTTTTGTTGAACAGTCATACATTTTAAATCACTCTTTTTCTCCTTGAAATCCATGTCTCCCACTACATATTACTCTAATGTAACATATTTTTTTTAAATTTTTTGATTATTGCAGTAACATTGGTTTATAACATTGTATAAATTTCAGGTGTACATCATTATACTTCGTTCTGCATAGATTACATCATGTTCACCACCCAAATACTAATTACAACCCATTACCACACACATGTGCTGAATTATCCCTTTCGCCCTCCTCCCAACCCCCTTCCCCTCTGGTAACCACCAATCCAATCTCTGTCTCTATGTGTTTGTTTACTGTTGTTATTATCTACTACTTAATGAAGGAAATCATACGGCATTTGACCTTCTCCCTCTGACTTATTTCACTTTGCATAATACCCTCAATGTCTGTCCATGTTGTCACAAATGGCTGGATTTCCTCATTTCTTATGGCTGAGTAGTATTCCATTGTATATATATACTACATCTTCTTTATCCATTCATCCCTTGATGGGCACTTAGGTTGCTTCCAAGTCTTGGCTATTGTGAATAACGCTGCAATGAACACAGGGGTGCATGTATCTCTACACATTGGTGTTTTCAAGTTCTTTGGATAAATACCCAGCAGTGGAATAGCTGGATCATATGGTAGTTCTATTCTTGATTTTTTGAGGAATCTCCATACTGTTTTCCATAGTGGCTGCACCAGTTTGCACTCCCACCAGCAGTGTATGAGAGTTGCCTTCTCTCCACATCCTCTCCAACATATGTTGTTTCCTGTCTTGTTAATTATAGCCATTCTGACGGGCGTGAGGTGATATCTCATTGTAGTTTTGATTTGCATTTCCCTGATAGTTAATGATTTTGAACATCTTTTCATGTGTCTGTCGGCCATCTGTATATCTTCTTTGGAGAAATGTTTGTTCAGGTCTTTTGCCCATTTTTTAATTGGGTTGTTAGTTTTTTTGTTGTTGACATGCATGGGTTCTTTATATATTTTGGAGATTAAGCCCTTATCAGATGTACTGTTTGCAAATATCTTCTCCCAATTGGTAGGTTGTCTTTTCATTTTGTTGATGGTTTCCTTTGCTGTGCAGAAGCTTTTTAGTTTGATGTAGTTCCATTTGTTTATTTTTTCTATTGTTTCTCTTGCCTGGTCAGACATAGTGCTTGAAAATATGTTGCTAAGACCGATGTCGAAGAGCATACTGCCTATGTTTTCTTCTAGAAGTTTCATAGTTTCAGGTCTTACATTCAAGTTTTTAATCCATTTGGAGTTAATTTTTTGTATGGTGTAAGGTAAGGGTCTACTTTCATTTTTTTGCATGTGGCTATCCAGTTTTCCCAACACCATTTGTTGCAGAGACATTCTTTTCTCTATTGCATGTTCTTGGCTCCTTTGTCAAAGATTAGCTGTCCATAGATGTGTGGGTTTATTTCTGGGCTTTCGATTCTATTCCATTGATCTGTATGTGTGTTTTTGTGCCAGTACCATGCTGTTTTGGTTACTATAGCTTTGTATTATATTTTGAAATCAAGGAGTGTGATACCTCCAACTTTGTTCTTTTTTCTCAGGATTCCTTTAGCTATTCAGGCTATCTTGTTGTTCCTTATAAATTTTAGGATTCTTTGTTCTATTTCTGTGAAAAATGTTGTTGGAACTTTGATAGCGATTGCATTGAATCTACAGATTGCTTTAGGAAGTATGGACAACTTAACTATGTTAATTCTTCCAATCCAAGAGCACAGAATATCTTTCCATTTCTTTGTGTCTTCTTCAATATCTTTCAGCAATGTTTTATAGTTTTCTGTGTACAGATCTTTCACCTCTTTGGTTAAGTTTATTCCTAGGCATTTTATTCTTTTCGTTGCAATTGTAAATGGGATGGTATTCTTAATTTCTCTTTCTGCTACTTCGTTGTTAGAGTATAGAAATACAACTGATTTTTGTGTGTTGATTTTGTATCCTACAACTTTACCATATTCATTTATTACTTCTAAAAGTTTTCTGGTGGATTCTTTAGGGTTTTCTATATATAAAATCATGTCATCTGCAAATAGTAACAGTATGACTTCTTCCTTTCCAATTTGGATCCCTTTTATTTCTTTTTCTTGCCTGATTGCTCTGGCTAGGACTTCCAGTACTATGTTAAATAGGAGTGGTGAGAGTGGGCATCCTTGTCTGGTTCCTGTTCTTAGGGGGATAGCTTTCAGTTTTTCACCATTGAGGATGATATTAGATGTGGGTTTGTCATATATGGCCTTTATTATGTTGAGGTACTTTCTTTCTATACCCATTTTATTCAGAGTTTTTATCATAAATCGATGCTGTATCTTGTCAAATGCTTTCTCTGCATCTATTGAGATGATCATTTGATTTTTATTCTTAATTTTATTAATATGGTGTATTACATTGATTGATTTGCAAATGTTAAACCATCCCTGCATACCAGGAATAAATCCCAATTGATCATGGTGTATAATCTTTTTAATGTATTGTTGTATGCAATTTGCTAGTACTTTGTTGAGGATTTTTGCATCGATGTTCATCAGTGATATTGGCCTGTAATTTTCTTTTTTTGTGTTGTCCTTGTCTGGTTTTGGTATCAGGGTAAAGTCAGCTTCGTAGAATGAGTTAAGGAGCTTCCCCCCCTCCTCAATTTTTTGGAAGAGTTTGAGAAGGATAGCTATTAAGTCTTCTTTGAATGTTTGGTAGAATTCACCAGGTAAGCCCTCTGGTCCTGGACTTTTATTTTGGGGGAGGTTTTTGATTACAATTTCAGTCTCCTTACTGGTGATGGGTCTATTCAAATTCTCTACTTCTTCTTGATCCAGTTTTGAAGGTTGTATGATTCTAAGAATTTATCCGTTTCTTCCAGATTGTCGAATTGCTTGGCATATAGCTTTTCATAGTATTCTCTTATAATCTTTTGTATTTCTGAGGTGTCTGTTGTAATTTCTCCTCTTTCATTTCTGATTTTACTTATTTGTGACTTCTCTCTTTTTTTCTTGGTGAGTCTAGCTAAAGGTTTGTCAATTTTGTTTATGTTTTCAAAGAACCAGCTCTTGGTTTTATTAATTTTTTCTATGGATATTTTAGTCTCTATTTCTTTATTTCTGCTTTGATTTTTGTTATTTCCCTTAGTCTACTGATTTGGGGCTTTGTTTGTTCTTCTTTTCCCAGTTCCTTTAGGTGCATTGTTAGATTGTTTATTTGAGATTTTTCTTGTTTGTTGAGATAGGCCTGTATTGCTATAAACTTCCCTCTTAGAACCACTTTTGCTGTATCCCATAAATTCTGGCATGTTGTCTTTTCATTTTCATTTGTTTCCAGGTATTTTTTGATTTCTTCTTTGATTTATTCATTGACCCAGTGGTTGTTCAGTAACATTTTGTTTAATCTCCATGTATTTGTGGCTTTTCTGATTTTCTTCCTATAGTTGATTTCTAGTTTCATAGCGTTGTGGTCAGAAAAGATGCTCGGTATTATTTCAATCTTCTTAAATTTATGGAGACTTGTTTTGTGGCCTAATATGTGATCAATCCTGGAGAATGTTCCATGTGCATTTGAAAAGAACGTGTATTCTTCGGTTTTTGGATGGAATGCTCCGTATATATCTACTAGGTCCATATGTTCTAAGGTGTCGTTTAAGGCCAATGTTTCCTTATTGATCTTCTGTTTGGATGATCTATCCATTGTTGTATGTGGAGTGTTAAAGTCCGCTACTATTATTGTGTTACTGTCTATTTCTCTTTTTATTGCTTTTAACAATTGCTTTATATATTTAGGTGCACCTACATAGGGTGCATAGATATTTACAAGTGTTATATCCTCTTGTTGGATTGTTCCCTTGATCATTATGTAATGCCCTTCTTTGTCTCTTTTTACAGTTTTTGTTTTAAAGTCTATTTTGTCTGATATGATTACTGCTACCCCAGCTTTCTTTTCATTGCCATTTCCATGGAGTATCTTTTTCCATCCCTTCACTTTCAGTTTGTGAGTGTATTTAGGTCTGAAATGTGTCTCTTGTATGCAGCATATATATGGGTCTTGTTGTTTTATCCAATCAGCCACACTATGCCTTTTAATTGGAGCATTTAGTTCATTGATGTTTAAAGTAGCTATTGATAAGTATGTACTTACTGTCATTTTTTAACTTTTTTTTCTCAGTGTTTTAGTAGTCCTTCTCTGTTCCTTTTTTCTTCTATACAGAATTGATGGTCTCTTTGGTTTGACCTCTGTCTGAAAGCTCTACTCTTTAACTCCACTCCTCCCTCATTGTATGTTTTTGATATAATATCTAACCTCTTTTTTGTGCATTTGTATCCATTACTCTCTTATCATGGAAATAGATAATTTTTCCTCTTTGTGGTCTTCTCTTTTCCCCTTACATCAGTCCCTTTAACATTTCTTGTAGCACTGGTTTCTTGGTGACAAACTCCTTTAATTTTGCTTGTCTGGGAAATTTTTGATCTCTCCTTCCATTTTGAATGATAACCTTGATGGCTGGAGTATTCTTGGCTGTAAGTTTTTTCCCTTTAGCACTTTAAATATATTGTGCCACTCTCTTCTAATCTGTAAGGTTTCTGCTGAGAAGTCAGCTGATAGCCTTATGGGGTTTCCTTTGTATGTAACTTGTCTTTCTCTTGTGGCTTTTAGGATTCTCTCTTTATCTTTAGTTCTGGACATTTTGATTATGATGTGTCTTGGTGTGGGCCTCTTTGGGTTTATCTTGTTTGGGGCTCTCTGTGATTCCTGTACCTAGATGTCTGTTTTGTTCCTTAGGTTAGGGAAGTTTTCATCTATTATTGCTTGAAATAGATTCTCTGCCCCTTTGTCTCACTCTTCTCCTTCCGGGACACCTATAACACGGATGTTAGTGCACTTGGTGTTGTCCCAGAGGTCCCTTAGACTGTCCTCACTCTTTTTAATTCTTTTCTCTTTTACCTGTTCAGCTTGGGTAATTTCTTCTAGTCTTTTGTCCAGCTCGCAGATCCGTTCTTCTGTATCCTCTACTCTGCTTTTGAGTCCCTCTAGTGAATTTTTCATTTCCAGTATCGTATTCTTCATTTCTGATGGGTTCTTTTTTATATCCTCCATTTCTTTGTTGACATTCTTACTGAGTTCATCTATTCTTCTTCCCAGATCAGTGAGAATCCTTAACACTCTTTGTTTGAACTCTCTGTCGGGTAGGTTGCTCATTTCTGTTTCACTTTAGTTCCTTTTCTGGGGTTTTGTCATGTTCCCTTACTTGGAATGTATTCCTGTGCCTCCTCATTTTGCCTCTTTCCCTGTGCTTCTGTCTACATATTAGGTAGGTCAGCTATGTCTCCTGCTCTTTGATAGGTGACCTTATATAAGTGATGCCTTAAGAGGCCTGCAGTGTGCTTCTCTCAGTTCTCAATGTTCCAGGGGTGACCCCTATGTGTGCTATGTGTGTCCTTCTGTTGTGGCATGTTTGCTCTCCCTGTATGCACCCAGGTAGGCCGAGTTATGCTCCTGGCCAGCTGCTGTAATGCTCAGCTGCTTGTAGTTGTTGTGGGCCCTTCAGTCTCTTTATCAGGTGTGGGGAACCCCAGCACAGTTGGCTGCAAGTTCTAATACCACATTTGTGTTGCAGTATTTCTTTTAAGTGAGTAGGCCGCCAGTGTGGCAGGTTGTTAGGCTGAGGGCCTTACAATTGCTATAAGCCTCCAGCCTTTAGGTCTCTTGTCAGCTCTCTGAGGATTTTAGCTGGGTGGGGCTGGCCTCAGGTACGGGAGCACCCAATTGTTTCAGGCTTTGGAAGGTCGGTCAAACCCCCTATGTGGGTCTTTGGGAAGCACAAGTCTTCTGCAGCTGACAAGCCCTGCCACACACAGGTCCACACACACAGTCAACACAGTCCTGCCCCGTGTGTGCGCGCCCTGACCTGCTGAAGTGGACCCAGTCCCTTCACGGCAGGAGCCCCACACACTCCACCCACTCCTTGTGCACGCCCTGTCCCACTGAAGTGGGCTCAGTTGCCAGGCTGCAGAGAATCCAGTCACCAATCTATGCAGACCCACAAGTTGCCTGAGGGCTTGTTTTTTGGTGGGCCCAGTCTCTAGGGTGGGCTGCCTGCCCTGGCTGAGCTGGATTAAATCAGTACTCTAGTGGGTGGGGCAGACCTGGGCTAGCAGGCCCTAGGGAGAACTCCAATGGCATTTGTGTCAGCACACCCACACCAGGCCACTACAATGTCCACCGCCAATGTCCCAGTCCCTGGAGAGGTCTCACCTCTCAGCGAGATGCACTCAGGGTCTGTCAGGTGAGTCTCTTTTCACCAAAGCACTGTGCACCTTTCTTTCTGGTGATTTTAGGTTGCTTTCTGAAATGGGTGAGTTTGTGTGTGGGCCCTTTAAGAGCCGGTTTTAATTTCTTTGTGAACCACCTTTTCTGTGGGTACTCCCCAATGTTTTAGTAGCAGGCACAGTCAGATATTATGCCATTCGTCTTGATTGTGCTGGGTCCACAAAATGCCCACAGCGGGGGTGTTCCCCCGCTCAGGGACCCGCTCCTTCAGGGAGGCTGCGTACCTTTGGGCTGCTCCTGGGTGCCCGTGAGGCACTGCGGCTTGTGAAGGTGGCATTTTTCCTCTTCAGAAGGGAGTTTCTGCCTCTTCCACCTCAATTAGGATTCCCTTTTGTTGCAGGAGTTCCTCTTATCCAGTTTTCAGTTCTCTCTCAAGGGTAATTTTTCCACGAGTAGTTGCAAACTGACTGTGTCCGCAGGAGGAGGTGAGTTCCGAGTCTGCTTATGTCGCCATCTTGACTTCTCCTCCCTCCCAAATTGATTTTCTAAGTGGCAGTACCAATTTGTCCTTAGCAGTGTGTGCATACGTCCATTGTTCCACATCTTATCAATAATTGAGATTGCGATACAATTTTTTTTTTCAATCTGGTAGTTAAACTTATTTTCTGAGTACCACTTATGAAAAGCATGTGATTTCCTCAGCAATATGAAATGTTGTCTTCATCATAAATCAGATATTCGTATATGGCTGAGTATTCTTGACCATTCTCTTTTCTGTTTCCTTGGCCTATTTGTTCCTTCCTGTACACTGTCTTGGTTACTATGGGTGTATAATGTCCCTGATGTCTTGTATAGCAAGTCTCCTACCTGTTCTTTCTCTTCAGAAATGTCTTTCAAAACTATTTCTTTATGTTTTATCTTCTTGAGTGATTAACTCAAAGATTATTGTGGGTTAATATTTGGCAAAACAGATGGAAACCTGAAATTTAAGTTAATAAGGGAAAATTTTAAAACATGTTTCTGTAAATCTTAATTTTTAGATTTTGATATATATCTGCTTCCCTTGCAATATGAAACTAATATACTTTACCAAGGGTCTAATTTTCTGACGTAATTAACTATGCCTGAAAAAAGAAAATCTTATTTTTCAATACTTTTAACATAACTTGTTTAATTTCTATGTTTTTTTCATTTTACATAGATAACTTTCAATTGAAAAAGTAAATTATTCATTTACTGATGGGCATTGGATACCTAAGCAGTCATAGATGATAAGGAGAATAAAGAATGAAGACTAAAAAGACTATGATCATTAAATGAAACTCATGCAATTCACATTGTAATTAAGTTCAGGACTGTAAATATGCACTAATGCTAGAGACTTTTATGATTCGTGATCTGGGTTGAAATCCTATGAAATTAGTGTATTTTGACTTTATTCATCACGAGTCAATGGCTGTGATGCAGTAACTCTCCACATTGTTTCATTGTTTGTCTGTCCTTTGCTTTGTTATTATTTATTTATTTATTTACTTGGTGAGGAAGATTGGCCCAGAGCTAACATCTGTTGCCAATCATCCTCTTTTTGCTGGAGGAAGATTGTTCCTGAGCTAACATCTTGCACCAATCTTCTTCTATTTTATATGTGGGAGGCCACTACAGCAGGGCTTGATGAGTGGTGTGTAGGTCCACACTGGGATCTGAACCTGTGAACTCCAGGCCACTGAAGTGGAGCATGTGAACTTTACCACCACACCACCAGGCCAGCCCATCTCCTTTGGTTTTAATAAAAAGAAACTACCAAAAACTTATATATTTTGAACAGGCCAAGGTATAAAAGGTATCAGTTTGCAAATAGTTTATCTTATAAAATAATAATGACTTAAAACATTTGAGATTTGAAAATATAAGTAAGTAAGATGGAAAAAGGAAATAAAGTGGTCTCTGTTTTTCCATTTAAAATAAATATAAAATATAAATTCAGATTGTTCTGCTAGTTCATCATTTATTACTCTGCAGTGCTTAAAAACCTTGATTATGCAAATTAATATAACTTTGCATGGTTCCAAATTAAACACAGATATATATGAGAAAAGATGATGGTTCTTAATGTTATAACTCAAGATAGCTTTTGAGCTGTCAACTACTGTACTTTTTAGGCTAATTTAGATTTATATATAATCCTTAATGAATGTGCAACAACTGAAAGAACTCAGTAATTACTTTCTCTAATTATCAATTTTAATTATATTCTGGCTATATGCAAAAAGGAAGCAATCTCCCAGATCTGTATTTAAGAAAACTAAAAATCAAAGGCTTCCTCTATGTGGATGCTTCCCTTGAAAGTGGCTGGGTAGGTACTCCCACAAGCTCATTAATCCCCTCTCCCCCACAAAAAAGAGATTTAACATTTTAATACGCAAAATCTTATTTTAGCAATAGGCCTAATTAACGGAAATATGGTGTGGCACCCTCTTCCATTTTCTCAACTATTAAACATTATTTCTCAAAAATGGCACAAAACATCAGGCTTGTTCTGCAATATATCAGCCTCCCATCTTCAATATATGTATTTAATTGGTTTCCAAAGGAAATCTATAACTATACACTTTCCCATCCAATTAATTATATTTTGATTATCTTTGAGTTTGTTCTAAATTATAAAATAGTTTCAATATATGAATTACTTCCTCATAAATTATTAGGCAAACTCATGAGAAATTTGAGGAAATGTTAAAAAAATTAAAGTTATCAGTTTTGTTTACATACACCTGTGTATATGTTTAGTATAGCAACAATTATATAAAATTATAACATTTATAGATAATGGAACTTTTTAAAGCATAGTGTTTCCCTGTCTTTAAACATATTCTAGCAGAGTCTGGTTAATCTCTATAAAAGGGATATGTGCACAATTGTTGGGTTAGCTAACTTCAAATAACAATTATAATAATAACAATGGAAAACAACCAAACTACCATCTCTGAACACCTACTTCTCAGCATTGTATTGACTATTTCATAAATATTGCCTTATTTAATACCCATGGTCACACAAATGAAGTCTTCACTAGGCTGATTTTTCAAGTGATAGAATTGAAAATGAGAAAATCAATTACTTGCTGAAAATCACAGACGGTAAAGGTGGGATTCAAATTGAGATAAGTGTTTCTATAAGCTCACGCCCTTTCTCCAACACTATTCATTGTTCTCATTTGCTCAGATTTCTAGTAAATATGGTTTAGTTATAAATACACACATATATATACACACATAAATGGTATGCTTACAGGCATAATATGCAATATTATGCATTTTTAAATCATTTTGGCTTTTGGCTTTTCCAACATCTGAAAGAATGATATTAAAATAACTTCTATTTCTACTTTTTAAACATTTTAAATTATTTGCTTCTCAAAATTACTTTTCAGAAATCTCTCCTGCGTTCTTTCATGTTTATTGGAGATAGTCTGAAAAATAAAGCTATTTTAAATCACCACCAACACCTAAAATTTTAAAAATATATATTTTTATTATTATAACCAAAGGTATATCACATTATTGTTCACACGATTTTACACATCTATACGAATTTCCTTAAAGTGAAATTTTTATAAGTGGAATCACTTTATCAAAGCCCCCTATGCACATGTCAAATATTGATACATATTGTCAATTTAAATGCCCTCCATTTGTATAAAGGTATACTTCCACTGATAATCTGTCATTTTACCAATTACATAGACAAAAATGGCTCTTACGGTATTAGCCCATAGATCTAGTGATGGAAGTCACATGTATGGCTGAGCGAATACTCATCTGACACCTCGTGTTCCTGGATAATTTTATGCAGCAGAGAAACTCTACCAACATGAGAACATTCACCTCTGGGCTTTTATGTGAGAGAGAAATAAAGTCTACAACATTTGAGCAATTGAGCATTGCTCCTCATTTGATCCTGAATTAACGAGGACCTCTCAGGCTTATCTCCAGCACTTTGGAACATTGCAGAAGCTCCAAATGTGCATTTCACAACAGCAAGAGCATGTGTTTCCCAAACCTCATCAGTGATGAGTTTCTATATTCTGAGAGCTCTCCGTTCAGTTTCAGCTGTTTATGTACATGTTAGTTTTTTAATCCCTCAATGATGTTCCTTAAATAACTTTGAGTATAACACTGAATTCAAAAGATTTTTTTCCGTAGTTCATCTAACATTCTTTTATAATATAGCAAAAACCAATTAGCATATTTGTTCTGCCATACTGTCCCTTACACATTTTTCTCTTTGCCGTTTGTTTTTAAACCATACATTTTTAGTTAATGCTATATGGTTTTTGAAAATTAAATGTTATTTTACTTTGTGGGAATTCAAATAATAAAATATTGTTTAGCTAGTGAAAACAAAAAGAGAGAGCTGTATGTTCTCACATGGAATAATCATCTTATTTAACTGTCTCTAACACACACACCTGCACACACATGCATGCACGCACATACACTCACAGATGCAGATATACACACTCAACACAAAGACACTTAGGTATACAGCACCTAACTTTTCTTACAAATATCTATGTTTAATTTAAGGCAGTAAATGTCATATAAACTAAGACAAGTATATGGAAGGTTAAAATTAGGGAATCTTTTATTTTACACTTTATTCTGGACATTTTGTTTTTTTCAATGAAGCTTTGTTACTCTTTTTTTGTTTAGATAAACAAAAGTGTTAGTTTTTTGAAATAAAGATTTTGCTGCAAAACTCAGTTTAATTCCTAAATATGCAATCTTTTAGACAAACTATTTATCATAGTCAAGTTCTATTTAAGTATAATAATTATATTTAAAATAATTAAGAATACTGTTGACTTCCAAACACAATCAGTTTAACATGCAAGTAGTACTACATAACTTAAAATGTACTTTTTGGAAAATATATTCTTTTAATAACCACAGCTGTTTGAAGAATTGATGACTACATGAAAATTTGCTTCATTTTTTCTTTTTAAAGTAAAATTCTGTTTATTTTGTATGCAAGGTAAAAAGCAATATTAACCATATAATAGTAAATAAAGTTTGTAAAGATTAAGTAAGAACATGAATCATAAATTATTTTAAAATATAAATTAGTAAAGGCTAATGACATTTATCCTAAGGAATATAATGACATCTTAATGATCTGAAAAATTTTCATTTAGAAAATGTGTTTATAAAAAGGCTATAGTGATTATAATTAGAACTTATATAATGTATTATGATACAATTGATATACTTGGGTTTTCAGTAGTTTCGTACAGACACACACATACACACACACACAGTCTTACCATCTCACTTGTATTAATAGGCCTAACTGTCAGTGATTATTAATTTGCGTTCATCTTTAACTAAGTGTAATTTATAATTATTTATTATTGTTTGTATTTAGTAATATATAATATCCATTTATTGCCTGTTATTTTTTGACATGGTTTTTTGTACTGCTGGTCAGATACACAGATTCATGAATTACGTGCACAAAGGAATTTTCTCCAAAATCTAATGTTGCAAAGAAGACATAATTTTCTAATAATCTGAACAAACTTATGATAATATTTTCATGGCATATTTTTGATCATTTTTGTTTCTATAATTTAGCATCCTGCTATGGTGCATAAAATATTTTATCAAGTTAGTACTTATGCTAAATAGCCCAAAATATTGTCCCATAAATGACAGGGCTTTTTTTCTGATATAATATCAACCTATTCACGTGCTCTGTAGATCTCTCAACTTTTATAACATCATTAAATTTACAGAGTTAACTTTTGTGGATATAGTCAAGAAATTTGAGGATAAAATGGCCTTTGGAAGTGCAAAGGATTAAGGAATCAAATGAGCTTTATTCTAGTACTATATGAAATATGCAATCAGAATGAGCTTCTGATCATCAAATGGAAAAAACAATCAAAGAAAATCAAATCGTGCCACTGTTTCTCCGTCCTTGTCTTTGGCGGATGCCTGTTTTCGATAAGGAGTATCATTGACAAAACAAAAAGAAAAAATTATATCCACTACAGAACCCCAGTTAGGACAATATTGCTTCAATTATCATTTTGGAGTTTATGTCTGAAAACAAATTTAATCTAGGGAGAAAAAATTTGTAGACTCTGCAAAGATGAGATTTGGGGGAAATAAAATTTCCAGGAAATGGAAATCTACATTTTCTCTTCTGATCCTTTTACATAATTGGCTAGTCTTTTTTTCGGACTGTCAAACATAAAATAATTCATGTGCAATAATAAAGACTTCCAATTCACAATATTGACTTATAGAAAATATAAGTACAGTAAACTTGATAGAGATCTGGCATTGTTCTATGTCAGAAAATGCTTGTGTTTAAAAGAACAATGGACAATTTTCTACTCATTACAAAAATTGTTAATGTTTTTGATGTTTTTCAAACAATCACAATATTTCTTCAAGAAAATTGTCTTTGTTTATTTTTTGACACTAAACACACTTAAAAACAATAATGCCGTTAGAAATCTGTTCAGAATACAAGGGCAAATTTCAACTTTTGTGCTGAAACAAACAAGAAATAAATGCCACGTGTTCTGCAGTTTGCAGACTTCACAGTGAATTTCATGTGTCCCTCAACTTTGATCTAGACAATTGCAATTGATAAATGGAATAAGATCTTGTAGGCAAGGGAACAGACATTTCCCCAATTTCTAAACGATTTAGTCGCTTACAGGCTTTCTTTGGAAGAGACATTTCAATTTACACACTGGTTCCCACTCAGGAGAGTTGGATGAAGGCAGAAATATTTTAAAAGACTAGAATTCAAGATTATTGATAGAGGTGTGAAGTGGATAATCGACAACAAAATATAGGAGAGTGGCCTAGCTGTAGAGTGCAAAGAAAAAGGCAAAAAACCTAGTTTTAAATTACCTCTTTTTTAAAAATTTCAGCTTAATTGAGGTATAATTGACAAATATAACTGTAAGATATTTAAAATACATTGTGAAACGATTCCCCCATCTAGATAATTAACATATCCATCACCTCACTTATTTATCTTTTTCTTTTTTTGGTGACAACATTTAAGTTCTACTCATAAATTTCAATTATACAATACAGCGTTATACAATTATACAATTATAGTTACCATGTTTTACACACCTTACTCATCTTATAGCTGAAAGTTTTTAATTTTCACCAATCTCTCCTTATTTCCCCCACCCCCCAGCCCCTGGCAACCACTTTTCTACTCTCCGTTTCTATGAATTTGACTTCTTCTTTTAGATTCCACATATAAGTGATATATGCAGTATTTGTCTTTCTCTGGCTTATTTCACTTACCACAATGCCCTCAGGGTCCATCAGTGTTGTTGCAAATGGCAAGATTTCCTTCTTTCTAACAGCTGAATAATATTCCATTGTATATATAGTCATGTGCCACATAATGTCGTTTCCACCTATGTTGGACCACCGTAGGAAGATGGTCCCAAAAGATTAGTATCATATAGCCTAGATGTGTACTAAGCTATACCATCTAGGTTTGTGTAAGTGCACTCTGTGATGTTTGAACAATGACGAAATCACCTAAGAATGCATTTCTCAGAACAGATCCCAGTTGTTAAGCAACACATTACTGTATACTACATCTTCCTCATTCATTCATCTGTTGGTGGACACTTAGGTTGTTTCCGTATCTTGGCTATTGTGAATAAGGCTGTATTTATCTCCGACTCTTAATCTTGTCCAATCATTTCAAATTATTCAGCCTCTTTCATCCTCAGTTTCCCCTTCTTAAAATAAAATAACAGAACGTTAGCAGGAGGTGAAATTAAAAGAAATCAGGTTTGTGAAAAGGAAAATTTAATCTAAAAAGTACTATATATTTTTAAAATAAATTTTCTTTGATCTAGGTAATTAGAAATTAGTCTGATAGAAAATAATTTTAAAAGTCTTTAAATAAGAGCCAAAATCAAATCTACCTGGAAAATTTTAACAGAGGCCAACCTAATATTAGTTTTGGACTAGGAAAATAGAATACATCTATAACATTGTAAGTCAACAGCAGTTTAAAAGAAGGAGGTAGATTAGCACACACTGACATTGAATTCTGTCAAAGATATATTATGGTTATATACACACAAATTATAGAATATATGCATAGTATGACCACGTTCTTACAGAATTATATCTTTTAGAAATTTGCTAAGGGGTTTTAATAGTCACAATGTTTGGGATGGTGCTACTGACATTTAGAGAACGGTAGTGAGAGACATGAAATATCTTGCAATGCACTATGCAATTGTACAAACAGAATAGAATTTACCAGATACTGCATAACTTTTGAAATATCTCACTATAGATCCATGTAGGCTAAGACAAAACAAAAACAACAAAAAAGATTAATATTTATCTGAGCCTAGTATTTAAATTGAATTTGCATACACATAATGGGAAATAGTTTATTTTATTATACATTAAATTTTTTTCAAAACAAGGAAGAATAAGAGACTTCCAGAATGATGGAGTAAGGATCCCAGGAGATGCTGTCTCAGCAAACAACAAATTAATTCATGAATACATTTTTGTAATCCTTTAAAGACGCTGAGATAACTGGAAGAGACTGGCCTTGCTCAGGCTTAGATTCCTGTCTGGACTGCACTTTCTTTTCCTTACCACCTGTCTAGACCTTGCTCCTTCTTGAAAGCTCAGTTCTACGCTGTCCTCTCCATGACCCTTCTCTATAAGCTATCGCTACTCTCCTCTTCACCTCATCCTTGATAGCACAGTGTTGTATCAATAATGACCCATGGCCTGGTTAACTCTGGGAAACTCAGGTCAGCAGACATTTATAGACATCATCTATGAGAAAGGCCCTTTGCTAGGTATGGTGGTATACAAAGAAAAGACACAATTTCAATCATGAAGGTCTCAGAACTGGATGCAGGAGACACTCCCACTCTTGGAATATGGAGCATGATTAGACGAATGCAAAAAATATACGTATTAAAATAAATAAATAAAGATTCTGGAAATTGTCCTAAGAAAATATTGTAAATAGAGGAACATTCATTCAAGAAAATATAACAAAACCTTTCAAAGAATGGTAAGAGTCTGTGGTCTTTGAGCCATGACCTCATCCCTTACCACCACTATCTAGCAACATATTACAGAAGCTCTACACAGGGCTCCCTACTGCAGGCAGGTTATACCAAGAAGATGGGCATCTCCTCTCAGTTATTATTGTGGGATTGTGGTTTCACCCTGGGAGGGACAGGCTGCCGACTTTCTCATTTACTGCCCCAGCCCCATGTTGCAGAGGCTCTACTCCATGCAGGTGCACATTTGATAAGACCAGGTTTCCATTCTCCCACCCAGTCCCTCTTATACAGTGTAAATTCTTACCCAGGCAAGTCAAACCGAGAACACTGGTGTCTCAATCACCCCTGCTTTGGCTCACTCTTAGGGCAGAGGTTCCATGTTGGGTGCAGAAAGAGCAAGCTGAGAAAACCAGTGGTTGTCACATCTACCCAATGTCAACTTAGAGAGAGAGGGTGTCACTGCAAGTAAAGCTCCACCTGAGGGGGCTGACTTTATTTGGATCAGAGAATGGAGTCCTCCATGCCTAAGGGCGTTGTCAAAAAAATAGAGATCTCATTGGAGAGAAAATAAGAGGAAGCAGGTAGGTCTATGATACAAGCAAAATGATAGAACAGCCAGAAGTTTAATAGAGAGAATGAAGGGAAGAGAAAGCCGAGAATAGGCCTCCAAGGATCACAGTCAACCATAGGAACTGGGAAGCTTGTGTATATGTATTTGGTTGAACTCACTCAGGAGCAACCAGAGCAGGATGTAGGGCGGATTTGAAAGCATCCCCAAGCCACAGATAGACCTCTCAACACAAGATGGAAGAGCTACTGACACAAGGGCTTTAAACAGGTCCTCTGGCCAAACAGTGACTGAATAATAAACCACTCCTATAGGTGAATTCAAAAATTCAGAATTAAAAGCAAACTCGTCTCATCCCCAGCAGTTTGGAAGACTAAGTGTATGCCCAAGGCTACATCCTTGGGCAGGGTACCTCTAAGCTAATGGTCTTTGACTGAAACTAGGAACAAAGTAAGGCGTACACATCTAACAGTAAATGATAAAATCTAAATGGCCTAGAACACTTAAGTAAAACCTTTGTAAAACACAGTCTATACCAATGCGAGGATGACTCATAGGTAGCCTGGCTAAAAGATGAAAGCAAGGGGAAAATCATCTGAGCAGGGACATCAGAGGCTTCAAAATGCAGGGAAAGGTGATCTTACAGAATTAGTTCAGCAAAATCACTAAATAAAAAATGACTAAGCAAACAACAGCAAAACAACTTCTGGAAAGGAGAATTGATATCCAGAGTAGCTACATTATATTATCTAAAATGTCCACTTTTCAGCAAAAAGTTACAAGTCAGGCAAATAAACAAAAAAACAGTGTGACACATATAAAAGGGAAAAAGATCAGCAATAGAAACTGCCTGTGAAGAGCCCCAGATGGTAGAATCAGAATACAAAGGCTTCAAAGTAGCTACCATAAATATGCTTGAAACTATTCTTTAAAAATAAAGGAAAATATGAATACAACATATCATCAAATAGAATATCAATAAAGACACGGAAATTATTACTAAGAACAAAATGCAAGTTCTGCATTTGAAAAATACAATAACCAAAATGAGATACTCATGAGAGGAGCTCAATGACAGTTTTGAACTGGAAGACAAAAGCATAAGCAAAGTTGAAGAGAGATCAATAAAGATTATGCAATCTGAAGAACTGATAGAAGAAAGACCGGAGAAAAAATAATAATACCTGAAGGAAACGTGACACACATTAACCAGACAACATATGTGTAATTGGACCAGAAGAAGAGAGGAAAAGAAAGATAAAAAGAAACATTTGAGAAAATAATGACTGAAACCTTTTCAGATTTGATGAAAAGGTTATCTGCTCACTCAAGATCAATGAACTCCAAGTAAGATAAACACAAAAAGATATACCCTCAGATACATAGTTAACATATTAAAAGTCAAAGGCAAAGAGAAAATCTTGAAAGCAGCAAGAGAAGAACAAGTCATTATTATATGGGAGTCCCAATAAGAAATGAGCTAACTTATCCTCAAAAATAATAGACTCCACGAAGCAGTGGAACATCATATTCAAAGTGACGGAAGTAAAAAGTAAAACAAAAAACTGGCAATCAAGATTCCCTTATCCATCTCGTGTTAATTATAACTAATTTTCCAAAATTATGGTAAATAAAGACATTTCCATAAATGAAAATAGAATTCATTGCTTGGAGACATACCTTACAAGAAATTTTATAATTTTTTTATTTATTTATTTTTTCCCCCAAAGCCCCAACAGATAGTTGTATGTCATAGCTGCACATCCTTCTGGTTGCTGTATGGGGGACACGGCTTCAGCATGGCCGGAGAAGCGGTGCGTTAGTGCGCGCCCGGGATCTGAACCCGGGCCGCCAGCAGCGGAGCGCGCGTACTTAACCGCTAAGCCATGGGGCCGGCCCATAAGAAATTTTAAAGGAAGTTCTTCAAGATGAAACTGAGTGACATCAGAATGAAATCCAAAACAATGAGTTCTGTTAAAGATAATTACGTGGGTAATTACAAAAGACTGTATAATTGCACATTTCTTCTCCTTCCTTCTCTTGATTAATTTAAAAAGCAATTGTATAAAACAATATTATGTAATTGTAATGTTGGACCTATAACATATAGAAATGTAATGTATTTGACAATAACATCATAGAACAAGTTGGTAGGGAAAAAGCTGTACTGGCATAAACAAATGATACCAATTAGCAACAAATTCACAAGAAATGAAGAGAGAAAGAAATGGCAAATAAAAATGTTATCATAAAACAACTCTATGAGTATATATTTGCTTTCCTTCTCTCAGCTTCTTCAAAATATATAAGATAATATAAAGTAATAATTAAATCAAAGGATTGTTGGATTTATATCAAATATAGACATAAATGGGTATCCAAGTAATAGCATAAAAAGGGGAGGAGGGAATGAGCAATATAGGAGCAATATTTCCACATCTTATTGGAAATAAGTCAGTATAAAGCTGGAGTCTAATAAGTTAGGATTTGTATTGTAAGCCTTAGTGTAACTACTAAGAAAATAACTCAAAGGCTAACTTAAAATCTCTAATTAAATTAGAATTTGACACTATACAACATTCATTTAGTGAAAAGAAATCGGGAAAGGACAAATGAAAAAATTGAAAGATAACAGATATATAGAAAAACCAAAAGGTAAATGAAAGATGGAAATCTAACCATGTCAGTAACAACATGTGAATGGAGTAACTAATCCAGAAGGAAAGATTGTCAGACTGGATAAAATAACAAGATTCAGATATAAGCTTTCTACAAGAGACGTATTTGAGATTCGAATATGCAAATAGGTTGAAAGTTAAAGGATGCAAAGGAAACCCATGCAAACAACATAAAAAGAACTAGAGACACTGGACTAACATCAGACAACATAGTTTTTATAGAAAAAAGGTTACTAAAAGGACGTTTCATAATGATAAAAGATCAATCTACACTTTTATCTACCTGGTTTTTAAGCAGAAAAGCTGGGGATCATGTTTGCCTTCTCTTTTTTCATTTGTTGAAGTCACTCTCTCAAACACTAAGTACTGATGATTATAATTCCAAATACTCTCATGAACTTTTCCACTTTTCTCCATCCCACTTACATTGCCTTTCATGACATACATTTTTAGAATCTTGATTGCATCAATAGACAACTGATCATTTCTTGTGGTTTTAATTTGCATTTCCCTGATAGCTAATGCAATAGACTGAATGTTTATGCCTCCCTCCAACTTCATATGTTGAAATTTAATCCCCAATGTAATGGTATTTGGAGGTAGGGCCTCTGGAACATGAGTACTCTTATAAAAGAGATCCCAGAGAGATCCCTTGCCCACTACCATGTGAGTTACAGTGAAAAGACAACCGTCTAGGAGTGACGTTAGTGTCATGGCCGGAGTGAGCTTTCCCGGAAACTCTTCCCCCATAAGATACAACAAAAGGAACAGTCACAGACCAACAATGGAATCTTAGACAGTGAAAAGCAGGATCGAAAAGATCCACACTGCCGCACATCTGAGAGTGGAATGTGCTGGGCCCCTGGAAGAAGTGGGGAGAGGTAAGGAGAACTTCTCTCCATCCCCATCAGATCAGTGATCCCAGTCTGCACTGCTCCCAAAGAGGTGGTAGGGGTGGCCCTCTGCGGGGAAACCGTAGCTCTTCGGGATCTCTCATCCAGTGGGAAACTCCCACACAGAGGACTCAGAATTGCTACAAGGTACCATCAACATCTGAGCACCCCAGAGAGCAGATAACGAGGGGCGAAAGAGAAGCCCCCCACACCAGGGACCCAGCAGGCAAAAGAGAGAGCCTCCCCATCCTCACATGCCTGACACTGCAGCTCAGCTGACCAGACCAGACCAAGCGACACTGCAGCTCAGACCACCAGACCAGACCAAGCAACCCGCCTACCACAGATCACAGCCAACAGCCAAACAGCCGGGGCAGAGCACAGGGGGCTCAGATTATACAGCCCTTTACTCCCACAGAGGGGCAACGGGTGGAAATTACAACCAGAGACTTCCAGGATAAGGAAAAACAAAGCCAACACAGGAACCACAATGCAAAGATACATGAAATCACCAGACCAGAAGGAAAATGACAAGCACCCAGAAACCAACCCTGAAGACACAGAAATCCATAACCTAAAAGACAGAGATTTCAAAATAGCTATCATAAATGTGATGTGATACATCACATCAACAAAACAAAGAATAAAAACCACATGGTCATCTCAATAGACTCAGAGAAGGCATTTGACAAGATACAATATCTATTTATGATAAAAACTCTCAACAAAATGGGAATAGAAGGAAAGTACTTCAACATAATAAAGGCTATTTATGACAAACCCATGGCCAACATCATACTCAATGGGGAATGACTGAAAGCCATTCCTCTGAGAACAGGAACAAGGCAGGGTTGCCCACACTCACCACTCCTGTTCAGCATAGTACTGTTGGTTTTGGCCAGAGCAATTAGGCAAGAAAAAGGAATAAAAGGAATTCAAATAGGTAATGAGAAGTGAAACTCTCACTATTTGCAGATGACATGCTTTTATATATAGAAAACCCTAAAGAATCCGTTGGAAAACTATTAGAAATAATCAACAACTACAGCAAAGTTGCAGGGTACAAAATCAATCTACAAAAATTAGTTCCATTTCTTTATGCTAATAATGAAGCAACAGAAAGAGAGCTCAAAAAGATAATATAATTTACAATTGCATCAACAAGAATAAAACACCTAGGAATAAATCTTACCAAGGAGGTGAATGACCTATACAATGAGAACTACAAGACATTACTGAAAGAAATCAATGATGATGTAAAGAAATGGAAAGACATCACATGCACATGGATTGGAAGAATAAACATAGTTAAAATGTCTATATTACCTAAAGCAATCTACAGATTCAATGCAATCCCAAACAGAATCCCAATGACATTCTTCACAGAAATAGAAAAAAGAATACTAAAATTTATATGGGGCAACAAAAGACCCCGAATAGCTAAAGCAATCCTAAGAAGAAAGAACAAAGCAGGAGACATCACAATCCCTGACTTCAAAACATACTACAAAGCAATAGTAATGAAAACAGCATGGTACTGGTACAAAAACAGACACACGGATCAATGGAACAGAATTGAAAGCCCAGTAATAAAACCACACATATACGGACAGCTGATTTTCGACAAAGGAGCTAAGAACATACAATGGAGAATGCAAAGTCTCTTCAATAAATGGTGTTGGAAAACTCGACAGCCACATGCAAAAGAATGAAAGTGGAACATCTACTATCACCATTCACAAAAATTAACTCAAAATGGATCAAAGACCTAAAGGTGAGACCTGAAATTATAAAACTCATAGAAGAAAATATAGGCAACACACTATTTGACATTGGGCATAAAGGAATCTTTTCTGATGACATGCCTACCTAGAGTAGGGAAACTAAAGAAAAAATAAACAAGTGGGACTTCATGAGATTAAAGAGCTTATACAAGACAAAGAAAACCAGAATCAAGATGAACAGACAACCCACCAGCTGAGAGAGAATATTTGCAAAACATACATCTGACAAGGGGTTGATCTCCATAATATATAAGGAATTCACTCAACTGAACAACAAAAAAACAAAAAACCTGATCAAAAAATACGCAGAGGAAATGAACAGACACTTCTCCAAAGAAGATATACAGATGGCCAATAAGCACATGAAAACATGTTCAACATCATTAATCATCAGGGAAATGCACATCAAAACAACACTACGATATCACCTCATGCCCATTAGAATGGCTATAATCACCAAGACAAAAATCAACAAATGTTGGAGAGGATGTGGAGAGACAGGAACCCTCATACACAGCTGGTGGGAATGCAAACTGGTGCAGCCTCTATGCAAAATGGTATGGAGATTCCTCAAAGAATTAAAAATAGAGATGCCCTATGATCCAGCCATCCCATTACTGGGAATCTGTCCAACGAACCTGAAATCAACAATCCAAAGAGGCTTATGCACCCCTGTGTTCATTGCAGCATTATTCACCATAGCCAAGAAGTGGAAGCAACCTAAGTGTCCCACGACTGATGATTGGATCAAGAAAATGTGGTATGTATATATACAATGGAATACCACTCAGCCATAAAAAAAGACAAAATTGTCCCATTTGCTACAACATGGATGGGTCTGGAGGGTATTATGTTAAGTGAAGTAAGCCAGAAGGAGAACGACAAACACTGTATGATCTCACTCATATGTGGAATATAAACCAACACATGGAGAGAGAACACTGTATTCTGGTTACCAGGGGCTATGGGGGTGGGGGTGGGCACAAGGGGTGAAGGGAGACGTATATATAGTGATGGACAAACAAAAATGTACAACCCAAAATTTCACAACGTTAAAAACTATTAAAACATCAAAGAAAAAAAAAAAAAAGAAAGAAAGACAACCGTCTAGGAAGCAGGCTCTTGCCAGACACAAAATCTATTGATACTATCTCTTGGACTTCCCGGCCTCCAGAACTGTGAGAAAAAAATTTCTGTTGTTTCTAAGCTCCCCAGGCTATGGTATTTTTCTTATGGCATCCTGGAGAAACCAAGACAGATAATTAGTTCAATTTTGTCTAACTTTTTTTGTGAAGTGTCTGCTCAAGGCTGTGGCACTTTTTTTGTCTTTATAGATTTTGTTTCCTTTTTGTCTTATAGTTATTAATTTGTTATATTCTTGATTCAACTCCATTGTTATACACATGTGTAACATCTATGTTTTGTGAATGCTTTCTCTCCTTTTGAGGCTTGACTTTCAATATGCTTTTTCATTTTTTTTACAGTGTCATTTTAAAAAAGAAGTTTTTGATTTAGATGATTTAGATTTGATCATTTAAAAAATTGTTTTTGTTTTCTTTTAGAAATATTTGCTTGTCTATAGGTCAAAGAGATATTCTCTTACGTTTTCATCAAGAAGTTTCAGAGTTCTAGATTTCACATGCAACATTTCTTCTAATTCATATTAATCTCATGTATGATGTAAGGTAGAGTTCAAGTTTCACTTTTTCGTTATGGATTTTCAGTTGCTCCAGCACAATTTATTAAAAATACACTCTTTTCCATCTTGATTTGCTTTGATAGCTCTATAATAATTAAGTGGCTGTTTATATGTAGATATATTTACTGGTTTTCTATTTTTTCCATTGGTATATTTATTTTTCCTAACACCAATACCAATGTTTCTTAATCAGTATACCTTTTTAGGAAGTCTTGAGATCAGATATTGGATGTCTTCCAAGTTTTTTCATTCTTTTATCTTTTAAAGATTATTTTGGCTAAATTTGTTCCTTTACATTTCTTAAATAAAATTAAAAAGTTTGTCAGTTTCTAAGAGAAAACTATAAAACTGTTGGAATTTTCTGCTGATTGAATTGAATCTACGGAATAATGCAGATAAATGACATTTTAATAATATTGAATCTTCCAATCTAGGATGTCTCTTTATTTATAAAAGTAATCTTTCAGGAATTTTTAATATCTTTTAGTGTAGAAGTCTTGCCAATTACATATATCTCAAAGGTATATATTACCAAGGTATATATATAATACAATAGTTTGGTTTTTTTCCAGAATGTCATATAGTTGGAATCATACAACATGGAGTCTTTTCAGATTGGCTTCTTTCACTTAGTAATATGCATTTAAGGTTCCTCCATGTCTGTTCATGGCTTGCTAGCTCATTCCTTTTCAGCACTGAATAACATTCCATTGTTTGGATGTATCACAGTTTATTTATCCATTTACCCACTGAAGGACATCTTGGTTTCTTCTGAGTTTTGGCAATTATAAATAAAGCTACTATAAACATCTGTGTTCAGGTTTTTGTGTGGATATAAGTTTTCCACTCTTTTAAGTAATACCAAAGAACACGATTGCTGGATTGTATGGTAAGAGTATGTTTAGTTTTGTAAGAAAACATCAAAGTGACCTCCAAAGTATCCGCACCATTTTGCATTCCCACCAGCAATGAATGAAATTTCCTTTTGCTCTACATCCTCACCAGCATTTGGTGTTGTCAGGGTTCTAGATTTCGGCTGTTCTAATAGATGTGCAGCGGTATCTCATTGTTTTGATTTGCATTTCCCTGATGACATATGATGTAGAGCATCTTTTCGTATGCTCCTTTAGCATCTGTATATCTTCTTTGGTGAAGTGTCAGTTAAGATCTTTGGCCCATTTTTTAATTGGAGTGTTTTGTTTACTTATCGTTGAGTTTTAGGTGTTCTTTTTAATTTTTGGATAACAGTGTTTTTTATCAGATGTGTCTTTTACAAATATTTTGTCCCACTCTCTGGGTTTTTTCTCATTCTCTTGATATTGTCTTTCACAGAGCAGAAGTTTTTAATTCTAATGAAGTCCAGCTTATCAATTATTTCTTCCCTGGATCATGTCTTTGCTGTAGCATATAAAAAGTCAAGGCCATACCCAAGATTATCTAGATTTTCTTCAACATTATCTTATGGGGGTATATTCCATAGATTTGCATTTTACATTTAGGTCTGTGATCTATATTGAGTTAATTTTTGTGAAAGGTCTAAGTTCTCTGTCTAGATTCACTATTTTGCATGTGGATGTCCAGTCGTTCTAGCTCCATTTATAGAAAAGACTGTCTTTACTCCATTATATTGCCTTTGATCCTTTTTCAAAGATCGGTTGACTATACTTATGTGGATCTATTCTGGACTGTCTATAATGTTCCACTGATGTATTTGTCTATTCTTTCACCAATACCACTCTGTCTTGATTACTATAGCTTTTGAGTAAGTTGAAGTCAGGGAGAGTCTGTTGTTCAACTTTGTTCTTTTCCTTCAATATTGTGTTGGTTATTCTAGGTCTTCTGCCTCTCCATATAAACTTAGGAATCAGTTTATCTATATTCACAAAAAAACTTATGGGGATCTTGATTGGGATTGCATCGAATCTTTAGATTGAGTTGAGAACAGACATCTTGACAACATTTAGTCTTCCTGTCCATCAACATCGAATATCACTCCATTTTTTAGATCTTTGATTTTGTTCACCAGAGTTTTGTAGTTTTCCTCATATACATCTTGTACATATTTTGTTAGATTTATACCTGTTTCATTTTTTTGGATGCTTATGTAAATGGTATTATATTTTTAATTTCAAATTCTACTTGTTCACTGCTGATATATAGGAAAGTGATGGAATTTGTATATTGACCTTGTGTCCTGCAACCTTGCTATAATCACTTATAGGTTCCAGAAGGGTTTTTTCCCCTCAATTCTTTTGGAATTTCTACATAGATGATCATGTCATCCGCAAACAATGAGTTTCATGTCTTCCTTCCCAATCTGAGTATCTTTTGTTTTCTTTTCTTGTCTTATTGCACTACCTAGACCGTCTAGTATGATGGTGAAAAGAAGTGGTGAGAGGGGACATCTTTGCCTTATGTTTTACTTGAAAAAGCAATGATTTAACAGTTTAGTTTAGGTCTGGGTTAGAGATCTAAGAAGATTTCTGACTTTCTGTTATATATAGCACAAAAAAAAATCATTGTGCTAAAAGTTTGTATTATATAAGGCAAAGAACATGCTTACAGGCATTTACATGATTGACACTACATTTAGCGGTTCTTTTTAAGACATAAAACAATTATTTTTCTAATGTTTAATAACATTTTTCCATTTTTTTCTTTAATATTTAAACACTAAGAAACAGTTTTATTTGTCAATTATAATTTAATTTATATGTTTATTTTTGTTGTTGTTGTGAATGCTTTTTTTATTACAGTAACATTGGTTTATAACATTATATAAATTTCAGGTATACATCATTACATTTTGATTTCTGTATAGATTACATCATGTTCACCACCCAAATAAAAATACAATCCATCACCACATACATATGCCTAATCATTCCTTTCTCCCTCCCATCGCTCCCTTCCCCTCTGGTAACCACCAATCCAGTCTCTGTCTCTATCTGATTGTTTGTTGTTGTTTTTATCTTCTACTTATGAGTGAGATCATATGGTATTTGACTTTCTCCCTCTGATCTATTTTGCTTAGCATAATACCCTCAATGTCCATCCATGTTGTCACAAATCACTGGATTTCGTCATTTCTTATGGCTGAATAGTATTCCATTGTATATATACCACAGCTTCTTTATCCATTCATCCCTTGATGGGCACCTAGGTTGCTTCTAAGTCTTAGCAATTGTACATAATGCTGCAATAAACATAGGGGTGCATGTATCTTTATGCATTGGTGTTTTCAAGTTCTTTGGATAAATACCCAGCAGTGGATAGCTGGATCATATGGTAGTCCTATTAATTTTTTGAGGAATCTCCATACTGTCTTCCATAGTGGCCGCACCAGTTTGCACTCCCACCAGCAGTGTATGAGAGTTTGCCTGTCTCCACATCCTCTCCAACACTTATTGTTTCCTGTCTTGTTAATTATAGCCATTCTGATGGGAGTGAGGTGATTACAGTTTTGATTATAGTTTTGATTTTTGTTTCCCTGAGAGTTAATGTTGTTGAACATCTTTTCATGTGCCTGCTGGCTATCTGTATATCTTCTTTGGAGAAATGCCTGTTCAGGTCTTTTGCCCATTTAATTGTGTTGTTAGTTTTTTTGTTGTTGAGATGTATGAGTTCTTTATATTAACCCCTTATCAGATATATGATTTGCAAATATCTTCTCCCAATTGGTAGGTTGTCTTTTTGTTTTGTTGATGGTTTCCTTTGCTGTGCAGAAGCTTTATAGTCCGATGTAGTCCCATTTGTTTATTTTTTCTATGGTTTTCCTTGCCTGGTCAGACATGGTACTTGAAAATATGTTGCTAAGACCAATGTCAAAGAACATACTGCCTATGTTTTCTTCCAGAAGTCTCATGGTTTCAGGTCTTACATTCAAGTCTTTAATCCATTTTGAGTTAATTTTTCTGTATGGTGTAAGATAATGGTCTACTTTCATTGTTTTGCATGTGGCTGACCAGTTTTCCCAACACCACTTATTGAAGAGTCTTTCCCTTCTCCATTGTATATTCTTGACTCCTTTGTCAAAAATTAGCTATCCATAGATGTGTGGGTTTATTTCTGGGCTCTCAATTCTGTTCCATTGATCTGCGTCTGGTTTTGTGCCAGTACCACGCTGTTTTGGTTACTACAGCTTTGTAGTATATTTTGAAATCAAGGAGTGTGATACCTCCAGCTTTGTTCTTTTTTCTCAGGATTCCTTTGGCTATTTGGGGTCCTTTGCTGTTCTATATAGATTTTAGGATTCTTTGTTCTATTTTTGTGAAAAATGTTGTTGGAACTTTGATAGGGATTGCATTGAATCTACAGATTGCTTTAGGAAGTATGGACATTTTAACTATGTTGATTCTCCCAATCCAAGAGCACAGAATATCTTTCTATTTCTTTGTGTTTTCTTCAACTTCTTTCAACAGTTTTATAGTTTTCAGTGTACAGGTCTTTCATCTCTTTGGTTAAGTTTATTCCTAGGTATTTTATTCCTTTTTTTGCAATTGTAAATGAGATTGTATTCTTAGTTTCTCTTTCTGCTACTTCATTGTTAGTGTATAGAAATGCAACTGATTTTTTACGTTGATTTTGTATCCTGCAACTTTACTGTAGTCATTTATTATTTCTAAAAATTTTTGGGTGGATTCTTTAGCGTTTTCTATATAATCCTATAAAATCATGTCATCTGTAAATAGTGACCGTTTGACTTCTTCCTTTCCAATTCGGGTCCCTTTTATTTCTTTTTCTGGCCTGATTGCTCTGGCTAGGACTTCCAGTACTACGTTAAACAGGAGTGGTGAGAGTGGGCATCCTTGTCTGGTTCCTGTTCTTAGGGTGCCAGCTCAGTTTTTCACCATTGAGAATGATATTAGCTGTTGATTTGTCATACATGGCCTTTATTATGTTGAGGTATTTTCCTTCTATACACACTTTATTCAGAGTTTTTATCATAAATCGATGCTGTATCTTGTCAAATATTTTCTCTGCATCTATTGAGACGATCATATGATTTTAATTCTTCATTTTGTTAATATGGTGTATCATGTTGATTGTTTTGTGGATGTTGAACCATCCTTGCATCTCTGGAATAAATCCCACTTGATCATGGCCTATGATCTTTTTAATGTATTGTTGTATTTGATTTGCTAGTATTTTGTTGAGGATTTTTACATTGATGTTCATCAGCGATATTGGTCTGTAATTTTCTTTTTTTGCGGTATCCTTTTCTGGTTTTGGTATCAGAGTAATGTTGGCTTTGTAGAATGAGTTAGGAAGCTTCCCCTCCTCTTCAAGCTTTTGCAAGAGTTTGAGAAGGATAAGTATTAAGTCTTTGAATGTTTGGTAGAATTCATGAGGGAAGCCATCTGGTCCTGGGCTTTTATTTTGGGGGAGATTTGTGATTACTGTTACGATCTCCTTATTGGTGCTTAGTCTATTCAAATTCTCTATTTCTTCTTGATTCAGTTTTGGAAGGTTGTATGATTCTAAGAATGTATCCATTTCCTCCAGATTATCCAATTTGTTGGCATAGACCTTTCTGCAGTATCCTCTTATAATCTTTCCTATTTCTGAGGTGTCCATTCTAATTTGTCCTCTTTCATTTCTGATTTTATTTATTTGAGCCTTCTCTCTTTTTTTCTTGGTGAGTCTAGCAAAAGGCTTGTCAATTTTGTTTACCTTTTCAAAGAACCAGCTCTTGGTTTCATTGATTTTTTTCTTTTCTTTTCTTTTTTTTTTTTTAGTCTCTGTTTCATTTATTTCCCTCCTTCTACGGACTTTGGGCTTGGTTTGCTCTTCTTTTTCCAGTTCCTTTAGGTGCATTGTTAGATTGTTTATTTGAGATTTTTCTTGTTTGTTGAGATAGGCCTGTATTGCTATAAACTTCCCTCTTAGAACCACTTTTGCTGTATCCCATAAATTCTGGCATATCGTATTTTCATTTTCATTTGTCTCCAGGTATTTTTTTATTTCTCCTTTGCTTTCCTCATTGACCCAATCGTTGCTCAGTATCATTTTGTTTAATTTCCACTTATTTGTGGTTTTTATGATTTTCTTCTTATATTGATTTCTAATTTCATACCATTGTGGTCAGAAAAGATGCTTGGTACCATTTCAGTCTTCCTAAATTTATTGAGACTAGTTTTGTGGCCTAAAATGTGATCAACCCTGGAGAATGTTCCATGTGCATTTGAAAAGAATGTGTATTCTTTGGTTTTTGGATGGAATGTTCTGTATATATCTACTAAGTCCAACTGGTCTAGTGTGTCACTTATGGTCAATGTTTCCTTATTGATCTTCTGTTTGGATGATCTATCCATTGGTCTAAGTAGAATGTTAAAGTTCATTATTATTAAGTGTTACTGTCTATTTCTCCTTTTTTGTCTGTTAATAAGGTGCTCCTATGCTGGGTGCATAGATATTTATAATCATTATATCCTCTTGTTGGATTGTTCCCTTGATGGTTACGTAGTGCCCTCCTTTATCTTTTGTTACAGTTTTTGTTTCAAAGTCTATTTTGTCTAACATAAGTATTGCTACCCAAGCTTTCTATTCATTGCCATTTGTGTGGAGTATATTTTTGCATCCCTTCTCTTTCAGTTTTTGAGTGTTTTTAGGTCTGAAGTGTGTCTCCTGTATGCAGCATAGATATGGGTCTTTTTTTTTATCCAATCCACCACCCTATGCATTTTGATTGGAGCATTTAGTCCATTGTCATTTAAAGTAGCTATTGATAAGTACTTATGTACTTATTGCCATTTTTTAACTTTTTTCTGGGTATTTTAATAGTTCATCTTTGTTCCTTTCTTCTTCTCTTGCTCTCTTCCCTTGTGTTTGATGGCTTTCTTTAGTATATGTTTGGGTTCCTTTCTCTTAGTTTTTTGTGTATTTATTGTAGGTTTCTGGTTTGTGATTACCATGAGGTTCATATATAATTACCTACATAAATAGCAATTTATATTTGGTTGATAGTCTCTTTAGTTTGACCTCTTTCTAAAAGCTGTACTCTTTTACTCCCCTCCTCCCACATTTTATGTTTTTACTATCATATCTGACCTCTTCTTTGTGTGTTTGTATCCGTTACCCTCTTATCATGGAAATAGAAAATTTTTTCCTATTTGTGGTCTTCTATTTCCTCCTTAAATACGTCCTTTTAGCATTTCTTGTAGATATGGCTTCTTGGCTATAAACTCATTAATTTTTCCTTGTCTGGGAAACTCTTTATCTCTCCTTCCATTCTGAATGATAACCTTGCCGGATCAAGTATTCTTGGCTGTGGGTTTTTTCTTTTTAACACTTTAAATAAATCTTGCTACTCTCTTATAGCTTGTAAGTTTTCCGCTGAGAAGTCAGCTGATAGCCTTGTGGGGTTTCCTTTGTATGTGACTTGTTGCCTTTCCCTTGCAGCTTTTAGGATTCTCTCTTTATCTTTAATTCTGGACATTTTAATTATGTTGTATCTTGGTGTGGGCCTCCTTGGGCTTATCATTTTGGGTGCTCTTTGTGCTTCCTGTACCTGGATGTCTGTTTCCTTTCTTAGGTTAGGAAAATTTTCAGCTATTATTTCTTCAAATAGGTTGTCTGCCCCTTTGTCTCACTCTTCTCCCTTTGGGACACCTATAAGACAGATGTTAGTGTGCTTGATGTTCTCCTAGAGGTCCCTTAGACTGTCCTCACTCTTTTTAATTCTTTTTTCTTCTATCCATTTGCCTGTTTGGCTTAAGTGATTTCCTCTAGTCTTTCCTCCAGCTCACTGATCCGTTCTCCTGTATCCTGTACTCAGCTTCTTCATTTCCAGTATTATATTCTTCATTTCTGATTGGTTCTTTTTTATATTTTCCATTTCTTTGTTGACGTTCTCACTGAGTTCATCAATTCTTCTCCCAAGATCAGTGAGCATCCTTATGACTCTTTGTTTGAACTCTTTGTCAGTTAGATTGCTCATTTCTGTTTCATTTAGTTCTTTTTCTGGTGTTTTGTCCTATTCCCTTATTTGGAAAGTATTCCTTTGCCTCCTCATTTTGCCTCTTTCTCTGTGCTTGTATCTATGTATTAGGAAGGTCAGCTATGTCTCTTGATCTTGGAGAGGTGACCTTGTGTAAGAGATGTCTTACGAGGCTAAACAGTGTGCTTTCCTCTCATCACCAGTTCCAAGTGTTCCAGGAGTGACCCCTATACGGGCTACATATGTCCTTCTGTTGTGGCAGCATTGCTTTTGCTGTAGATGTCCAGGGAGGCTGAACTGTCACCCTGACTGGCTTGTTGTAATGCTCAGCTGTGTGTAGCTATTATGGATCCTTCAGTCTCTTTATCGGGTATGGGGAGCCACAGCACAGTTGGCTGCAAGGTCTAATAGCACATTCCTGTTGCAGTTTTTCTGTTAACTGAGTAGGCTTCCAGAGTTGCTGGATCTTAGGCTCAGGGGCTTACAATTGCTGTAGGCCTCTGGCCTATAAGGCTCTTGTCAGCTCTCTTAGTATTGTAGCTGGGTGGGGCTGGAGCACACAATTGTTTTAGGCTTTGGAAGGTGGGGCCAATCCCCTATGTGACTGAGAAGCATAAATCTTCTGCAGCTGACAAGCCCCACAGCCCACAGGTCTACACACACTATCGACACAGTCCTGCATGCACCCTGACCCCCTGAAGCAAACCCAGTTTACCCACAGGAGAGGCCTCACTCTCTCCCCCAATGCCCCAGACACTACACTTGCTCCTCATGCACACCCTGCCCCACAGAGGCAGACCCACTTGCCAGGCTGCAGAGGATCCAGTCACCTAGCCTATTCAGGCCCACAAGTTGCCCGAGAGCTTGTTGTTGGGTGGCGTCAGTCTCTAGGGCAAAACACTTGCCCTGGCTGAGCTGGATTAAGTCAGTGCTCTAGTGAGTGGGGCAGACCCTGGGCGGAGAGGCCAGGGGGAGAACTCCAATGGTGTCTGCCAGCGACTGTGTCAGCACACCTGCACCAGCTCACAACAATGGCTGTCACAATGTCTCAGTCCCTGGAGATGTCTCACTTCTCATTAAGATGCACTCAGGGCTTATCAGGTGAGTCTCTTTTCACCAAAGGACTGTGAACCTTTCTAGGGATTTTAGGTTGCTTTCTGAAATGGGTGAATTTGTGCATGGGACCTTTAAGAACTGGCTTGTTTTCTTTACTTATGTCCGATAGCTTTTCTGGGGGTATTCCCTGTTATTGTTAGTAGCCAGCAAAGCCACATATTATGACACTTGTCTTGGTTGTGCTGGGTCCAAAAAATGCTTATAGTTGCAACAGTCCCCGCTCGGGTGCCCCAGTCCTCCAGGGAAGGCTGCATACCTTTGGATTGCTCCCAGGCAGCCATGAGGCATTGTGGCTTGTGAAGGTGGCATTTTTTTTTCTCCAGAAGGGAATTGCTGTCTCTTCTACCTCAGTCAGGACTGTCCCATGTTGCAGGGGTCCCTCTTATCCAGTTTTCAGTTATCTCTGAGGGGTAATTGTTACAAGGCTAGTTGTAAGTCTGTTGTGTCAGTGGGAGCAGGTGAGTTCAGACTCTACCTACAGCACCATCTTGACACCAATTCCTAATTTGATTTAATTTACTGATTTATTAATTAGAATACATATATTTTCTTAGGAATTGTGTAAATACAGGTCTTCTGTCCTTGAAGTTTTAGGAAGTTAATTCAAGGATATTGCCCATTTTGCACTATAAGATAAAAGTTAAAGGGCCAACCTAGTGGCGCAGTGGTTAAGTGCACGCTCTCTGCTTCAACGGCCCAGGGTTTGCAGGTTTGGATCCCGGGTGGGCACTGACACACCTTTGGTCAAGCCACGCTGTGGTGGCGTCCCATATAAAATAGAGGAAGGTAGGGCCGGCCCTGTGGCTTGGCTGTTGGGTGCGCGTGCTCCACTGCTGGCGGCCTAGGTTCGGATCCCGGGTGCGCACCGACGTACCGCTTCTCCGGCCATGCTGAGGCCCTGTCCCACATACACCAGCTGGAAGGATGTGCAGCTGTGACATACAACTATCTACTGGGGCTTTGGGGGAAAATAAATAAATAAATAAATAAAAACATTAAAAAAAATAATAGAGGAAGGTGGGCATGGATGTTAGCCCACGGCCAATCTTCCTCAGCAAAAAGAGTCGGAGGATTGACATCAGATATTAGCCCAGGGCTGATCTTCCTCACCAAAAAAATAATAAATAAACAAAAAATAAAATAAAATAAAAGTTAAAATTCTTTAATAGCAGCTCTAAATCAAAATAAAACAAAAAACAGATATGGTTGAGTTTCTCACTGTTAACCACCAATTATCTTTGCTCATTTTTTGTGGGCACAGATATTTTCCAGTCATCCTTGCAATTAGATGTGGCCACATCAATGTGTTCTGATCAGAGGAATTTAAACAGCTATGTAACAGAGTTATATTTTGTATTTCCAAGTTGACTCTTTTGCAGAGGTATGCTCCCTTACATGCTGTCTTTCTCCTTCTGTGGAAAATGGTAAAGAGATGGCCAGGCTGAAAAGTGGAAGAATTTGCCTTTCTCTCTCACAAGGTGGGTGAAAGGCATTTGCCACTGCCCTGAAAATGTACATTGTCTCGAGTAGTCAATCTTTTATTTCATAGAAGCAGTCATTGTCATTGTTTCCACATTTGTAATCTAAAACAATCCTTTTAGATATAGAGCATTTGTGTGGGAGGAAAATAATCCTGAAATATTTTAGAAGGTTTTTCTAAATGGACATTTCTCTTTCATTTGAATTTATCATTAAATTTGAGACGCAAATAGGATAAGGAGAATCTTTTGTAATATTGAGGGAAAATATTTCATTTAAAAAGTAACTCCTACTTTTTCCTAGGAAAATGATCACTAGATATTTCCAGAAACCTCAAAAGTTACAAAAGTAATAGACACACGTATTATCAATCAAATTCTAATATATAATTTTAGTATTTAATGACATATGTCTGTTTTAATATAGAGCAATGCAACATAATGGGTATGACAATGTTTATCTAATGGAAAACAGCTTCTTAGAACACCAAAGTGAAATTGATGAAGAGTTTACACCACAAACATAAAATTTGCAGTAGAATATTCTTCCTGTTACAAATATGTATTTAGTAACTTTTACATAATCCCAAATCTCTCCTCAAGTTACTAGAGTTAAGGATTTCAATATAGCTATGTATTGAAATATTTGGTTTGGGAAATATTTTTCTATAAATCATAGTGGTGGATAAATTTAATATCTCTACCTAAATCTTTTCTATTTGCAGTCCTTGTCTTTTTAAACACAAGTCTGTGAGAGAGAAGCTCTGAATTAGTATGCACTAATTCGCATGTTTATCTTGATTGATTTCATTCTGCTCAAATTCTGCTAGTTTCATATAATCATAGCTTATCATAGCTTGAGGGGACCTCAGAGATCAACTTGTGATTCCTAGCCCTCTCATTACAGATCAGCACACCAAGGCTCAGAGAAGTTAAATGATTTTTCCCAGGTCACACAGCTTGCTAGCAACAGAACAAGTATTGAAACCCAGATTGTAATTAATTTTAAGTGCTAAAATAACATTTATTTCTTCTTAATTAGATATCCTTTGTTAATTCACACGTGTTTTCTTTGGGCTTTTTAGAGAGGAATTGAAACAGCTAATAATGCATTCTTTATTTCTCTGATAGAAATAATGGCTTTAGATTTTTTTGTGTGTGTGTAAGGAGATCAGCTCTATGCTAACATCTGCCAATCCTCTTCTTTTTTTGCTGATGAAGACTGGCCCTGGGCTAACATCCGTGCCCATCTTCCTCCACTTTATATGGGATGCTGCCACAGCAGGGTTTGCCAAGCAGTGTATTGGTGCGTGCCCCGGATCCGAACCGGCGAACCCCAGGCCGCCGCAGCTGCAGAGGCACGCACCTAACCGCTTGCGTCACTGGACTGGCCCCTGGCTTTAGATATATTTTTAAAAGGTAATAATCCATCTTTCAAAAATTTTTCACATATTTCATGCTTTTAATAATTACATCAACTAACCTAATACTAGTATTGTTATATGAAAGTTCTTTTCCTCTTATTCTACTTATCTGTATAAACTTATTATAACCTGAAAACCCTGCAACATCTGTTTGGAAGAACTGTTATAATGGTCTTTAGTTAAAAGCCTAGTTACGGTGCTGGTCCAGTGGCGCAAGCGGTTAAGTGTGCGAGCTCTGCTGTGGCAGCCCGGGGTTCGCCGGTTCAGATCCCAGGCGCACACCAACGCACCGCTTGGCAAGCCATGCTATGGCGGCCTCTCCTATAGAGTAGAGGAAGATGGGCATGGATGTTAGCCCAGGGCCAGTCTTCTTCAGCAAAAAAGAGGAGGATTGGCATCGGATGTTAGCTCATGGCTGGTCTTCCTCGCCAAAAAAAAAAAATGCCTAGTTATAATTTTATTCTACAACACAATACTGGGTACCTATAAGTAAGGCTCTGTGCTTGGAACATTGATTTAACAGAACCAATGTGAATATGTATTGTCTGGTCTAATAGCACTTGTGAAAAATGTAAAGCAGGATATTTTAAGAGACGTAGCATGTAGTTTAAGAGACTTGTTCCTAAACTTAGCTTGAATCCTAGCTTTGCCCATTAACTGCCACAGAATCTTTGAAAGTTTCTTTTCCTCTTTGTACTCATTTTCCTTACTAGTAAAATGGGAATGACAGCAGATCCAACCTCATAGCATTGTTTTGAGTGTCTAGTCAGTTGATATATGTAATGATCTCCGAAAATTGGCTGGTACATAGTAAGAGCTCAATAAATGTAAGCTTTTAAAATATATCGTTAGGTATGACAATTAAAAACATTACTTTCAGCTAATAAGATCAGAAGACCATAGTAATGGCAGAGCTGTTTTGGTGCAGTAAATATGAACATTACATTCGTGGGAAACACCTCCATTCATGTCAACTTTTCCATTATCAGTGAAGTTTCCTTTAAAGAGGAACACTAACATCCACTCTACTTAAAAACTTATATTTTAAATGTTTTTTTCCTAATTTAATATCTTCTAAAACCTGAGGTCAACTGGAGTAGAAATGGAACTTGTCAAATATAGCAGAATCAGGACAGTGTGAACGTTCCTGATTGCTGTTCTGCTATCATTCTTTATCCTGAAATGTAGCATCAGACTCTATGTGTTTGTATGCATGTGTGGGGGTGTTTGTGTGCATTAAATTCTTGTAAAGTACTTTTCCTTTTCCATTTGCAAAGACGGCGTTGTGAGTCTTCTCTTGAAGCTCCTGCAGGACTCGCAGCTTTGTGCTGCCACACATTGATCCCTTTCCATTGTAATTGCCTGTTCACTTCTCTGTCTACCTTACATAATTACGTGTCTTAAGGACTATGACTGTGTCTTAGTTTTCACATCATATGTTTCTAGTACAAGATCAATAGATGTTCACTAAGATTCAGTTCCAATGAATTGACCCTAACACAGTCAAAAACCTTCCTGTATTTAGTTTTATATGTACCTGACAATTTTATATCCATAGTCTTCTCACTATAAACGGAAGGTGAGCTAATTTGGGCTATTTCTCATGCAGGCCATTCAAACATTTTCATTTCTTTCTTTTTTGGCTTATCACCAAAGTGTCTTTTATCAAAAAGTCTCAAAAATGTGATATGTAATAAATATTCCATGGTCTCATAGAACCCACCTACTAATTAACCATATTATCATGTGGTTCCTGTCATTGATATAAGACAGGTGTACCCACACACAGCCATGTTCTTATATAGTACATTCATATTGAACCGTAATTCATTCACAGTGGTCAATTTTGGATGCATTCTGAACTTATTCAATTACAATTTCATCATATACCACTAAGGAGCCCCAATGTTGGTGGGATTTTTATTTTTAACAAAATAAGATTGTCCTCATATGACTCTCTACTTGGCTAATGTCTTTCTTGAAGTGTGCTCTTCTGCTTTCTGAGTAAAATTGTTCTCAAAGGAATGGACTTATTTATCAGTTATTTTCCATGGTATATTAAATGACTTTGATGAGCTCTTTTCCGTTTTACAGTAAATTAACTTGTAAATTCTAACTGACAAGTTTGGTTGTTTGCTTATCATTCTTATAACAAAATACCCTCATCTTAATCTTCTACTAACATCTCACTTTAATTCTCATGGCCTTTCTTTCAAAATCGTCCTCATTTAGAATTAATCCTATATTCTGATATGGATTTTTTTATTAACAGGACTATAATTGTTAGCTTAATTTACTCTAATCACAAATAAAATTTTCCACAATACACTTACTATTAACATCGTCACTTCTTTTTCGACAATTAACGGTATTATTTGACTGTGAATGGGTCACATTCCTCTGATGGGGTTCAGGACACAGCAACCCAAAATATGGCATCTTGCATATTGAATATTTTAAGTGGAAGGAGTTTGACAAAATAACAGAGAGAGGAAGGTCACTCTGACCTTGCCCCCACCATTCTCACTTGTAACAAGTCATAAAACCCTCAGATGAGAGGTGCCCTCCCTATACCTGAAGGAAAGAAGCATCCTTATCTCCAAAGACAAAAGAACATGGAGAAGAATCCTAACAAACTAAGTTAGGATTGCTAAGTTTCCCCCAGTTCACTACAATTACCTCACACTCCTTGACCGCCAATATTTCTCCATGAATGCCTATTCTTTATTAAACCTAGTGTAAAAATACTCAAGTTTAACTGTTTCCTGGGATCTTCATTTCTTTAAGATGGCTACCATGTCACACAAAACTTATATTAAATAAATTTTTATGCTTGTCTTCTGTTAATCTGTCTTTGTCAGTTTAATTTTCAGACCCAGCCAGGGACCCTTAGAGGGCCAAGGAAGATTTTTTCTTCCCTCCACCTCCAAAGCTCTTTCCACTCACAATGTCCAGGCTGTTCCATTTTTGAGCAAATATTTGACTTCAATGACAGTGAAAACTCAATTAATATCAAAAAGTGGGTCTGATTCTAACTTTGAATAAAATATAGCTTAATAAAGAAAATCATACCTATCTATATAATTGATAAAGCAATGTTTTCCTGGAAGATAGGAGTTAATCACATGTTTTGTTTTATGATATAAAAACTTAAAATATATAAACAATTTGGATAGTAAAAATTGTGTTAAATATAAGAGTTCACATTTATTAGTTTAGAAAGAAAAAAATAATTGCTGTCAAGAAGTGAACAGCAAGACTCTGTAGTCCAGGAAAATTAGTAGATAAATAATATCTCATAGTTGAGAAAAACCTTGAAAGGAACCAGTTGATGAAAGAAACTCAAGGAAATATTTTCTAATTCTAAGGATATTTTCTATTCCTCCACTCTCAAATATAACTTATGTTCAAGAATTTTCCAAATCTGCTGTTAGCCTTATAAAAGTACAGACTTGTAGCTCCATAAGGTTCAGAAATGTGGCTGTGGGATTTACACTTCCATAATTTTTTTACTGGAATATACTTCACATGTTGGTTGAAACATTGGTCTATTTCTAATATGCTCTCAAATGACAGCTACCACTTATTGAGATATTACTGTGTGCCAGATGCTGTGTTAATTACTTTGTCTATATTATCTCAATCATTCTATCAGTTTTATATTATTATCTCTATTTTACAGATGATGTAACTGAGGCTTACATATTTGACTAATTTGCACAAGATTATGAGACAAATCCATGGAGGAGTTATAATTTAAACCATATCAATCTGAATCAAAAGCCCCAAAATATATGTTAAAATTTGAGACTATAATTAAAATAAATACAGCGGTTTTAAGTATACATATAGCTGATATATTTTTTGTTTCTCAAAGAATGTTTATGGTTGTATTCTATAAATACTAAATATTAATATTTAAACTTTAGCACTTCAAGTCAAAATCTGTTCATAGATTAACATATCAAAATTAGAGATTTAGTAGGACAAATATATCCTCTCCCCTTCTACATTCATGTTTATTTTACTTACTTTTTTGAAATCACATGCTAAAATAATAATTTCACTCTGAATGCATTGTGAGATTTCCACCTTAATTGCAAACAAACCATTTGTCAGAACAATTGTCAACATTTTAAGCCATTCCCACTATTGAAACTATTAATGTATATTAAAACTACACATTTAAGTGAAAAAAGCTCAAAGCCACCAACTTTATAAATCCTAATTGGGTTATGCTTACAATTAAAGTGCTTATAACAATATCTAGCACACAGTCAATGTTACACACATGTTGACAATTATATGCACAAACATAATTATATGTGTGTTTGTACTTGTTAATATCTTTATAACATTTTCAGTTTAAAACACTGACCATTCTTAAAAGCATTGTGTGTGTGTATGTGTGTGTGTGAGAGAGAGAGAGAGAAAGAGAAAGCATGCATTTTGGTTTATTCCATCGTGAAACTGAAATAAGGGTAAGAATGTTTGGCAAAGAAGTTGGTTAATGTATGTACTTTGAAGCTCATTTCTGAGATGGTGCACACATCATTGTACATTCAGCTCTCAGCACATATAGACGCTCAATAAATACTTGTTAAATGGATGAAAAGAATAATAAATAAATGGAAGAAGGAACTAAGCTTTTATCTTCCCTGTGGTTTTTACCATTAAGCACCTATATAAAAGGGGTGGGTTTAGTGACCAGATTTCAAGAGAGTTCTATAGTGGAGCTCACTAGAAATCCAGATGGTTCTGTCTCAAGACTCAGGGCAAAGGATTAAAGTCATGGTTGTGGGGGTCTGCCCTGTGGCTTAGCGGTTAAGTGCACATGCTCCACTACTGGTGGCCCAGTTCGGATCCCAGGCGTGCACCAAAGCACTGCTTCTCCGGCCATGCTGAGGCGGCGTCCCACATACAGCAACTAGAAGGATGGGCAACTATGACATACAACTATCCACTGGGGCTTTGGGGAGAAAAAAGGATAAAAAAAACCGAGGAGGATTGGCAATAGATGTTAGCTCAGGGCTGGTCTTCCTCAGCAAAAAGAAAAAGAGGAGGATTGGCATGGATGTTAGCTCAGGGCTGATCTTCCTGACAAAAAAAAAAAAAAAGTGATGGCTGTGGAAATAAAGAAATAAGTATGTCACATGCATAGTGTCTGGGAAAGAAAAAGATACATAAACACAAAATTAATTCTGTAGTTTGTAATCCACAGAAAACCTTGATTTCTTCCACCAGGCTTATTTTTACCTTAGTATTCTTCATGTGATGAGAATAAATGGCAGCACACTTACACTGAATAAACACTAGGGCATGTGTTACTTTTCTTACTGAGATTAGCTGCTGCAGCTAACATAACTTCTAATAATGTTCATTTTCTTTTAGAGAAATTGCGTTTACCATAAAATTTAGACTTGAGAACTACATAAGTTTTTTTTTTTTTTTGGCGGGCCACGGTATTAGATTTAAAATCAGTCATTATTAGAAAGAAAAAAATTAGATAATGCTATAAAATTAGCTTATTGTTGTTTGTGATATTAGCATATGCTCAGTTAATAATCTCTTGGATGTAATTTAAATGAAAGTACACTAACAGTGACTAAAATAATTCCCATTGAGGAACAATGGTTGGCTTCGTATATTGCTGGTCATTTATTTCAGTCAACATGGTAACCACACGGGACAAATTCATTTTCAAACAGCGAATCCATGCTGCTGCCAACACTATTCCAATGATTTATTCTAGAATTCAAGTCTTTACAGATCATCATACTTCACTCCCAGGAGAGGATAACTGTTCCTGTGTCCTTAGGCTCTCACTGTCTTTCACTTAACACCAGTCGATGAAATAACATTTGTGTTAAGAAAGGACTCAGCCTCCTTGTTCCTTAGTTAATGTAGTAATTACTCAGATAAATCTGCTCCCCTCAGAGGCAGTTTCTACATGTGTGATAGGTTCAGTGGCCTCTTCAGACATGGAATCAATAAGAATTTGAAAATATTTTCACAAGTACAAAATCACATGGTTAAAATGGCCTATAAATCAGAGGATTTTCTTGTTTGTTCACACACACAGACACCCCAAACAGACAGACAAAGAATAAATTTTAACCCTATATTTTATTTGATACCCTTGCAAACAGTGAATTAGACTAACGGTATACATTGACAGACCATAAAAAATTTCCTTTTTGGTTAGTTAACTGATACATATTCAAAATTTTAATAGTTGTTTATCTCTTTCTCTTTCCCTATTTTATTCTTTTTCTCTCCCTTCTTATCTCTCACTTCAGAGATTTCCAGGCATATTTTTTTTAAAAAAAGGAAAACAAAACAAAAATTTATAAATGCACAGAGAAATTTAATTAATTCTTTCCTGGGCCAATATTCTAATACTTTTCATATTAAATCTATTAAAGATTTAGAAAGACATATTCGATCCCAAAGTAACTGACACTATCTTGCTAAATAAAATGCTTTAGATTCATATTTTTCCCCATCTTTCTGAAAATATAGGCTTATAGAAACTATGATCACTTAATTTGGGTGGTGAACGTGATGTAATCTATGCAGAAATAGAAGTATAATGATGACACCTGAAATTTATACAATGTTATAAACCAATGTTACTGAGATAAACAAAAAATTTAAAAAAAAAGAAACTATGATCAGTTAATATTACCAATGGTTGTCCTTTTAAACATAAACGTTTAGTTATGCAAATAGATTTCTAAAATAAAGTGACTGGTATATTTCTTACAAAAATATTATTCAAAAATGTTATTAAAGACTTCACATACATCTCTTTTTTATTAATCTATTGGGCCTACCCTTTGGTTTTCTATCTTACGCAAACTCTTCCTTTATAGCCTTCTATTGTTTCTGCATGATTTTGCTTACTTAACTAGTGATGACTGTTTGCTATATAAATTGAAATAAGTTTAACTTTGATAAACATTTAAGTGAAAAAAGTTCAAAGCCACCAACTTTATGGATCCTGATCAGGTTATGCTTATAAAGTGCTTATTGCAATTACACACATAACAATTAGATGCACATAGTTGTGTGTATGTTAATAATATTATAACATTAACAGTTACATAGCCCTTATTACATGTGAGGTATTGTTATATGCACTTTGTGTATATTGAGTTACTTAGTCTTCACAAGAACCTTCTGAGTTTACAAAGATGGAAAGTGAGGCACAGAGAGGTTAAATAAATTGACCACGGTAACACAGCACGTAGATAGTGAGCTAGAACTCAGTTCCAGGCAATTTGGCTTCAAAGACCACTGAGGAAGTAGAAAGAGTGGAAACATATGTGTGATTTATTTGGTTTCTTCTTTCTTTTTTATTTTTATATATATATATTTTTTGAGGAAGATTGGCCCTAACCTAACATCTTTTGCCAATCTTCCTCCTTTTTTCTCCCCAAAGCCCCAGTAGGTAGTTGTATGTCATAGCTGAACATCCTTCTAGTCGCTCTGTATGATGCTGCCTCAGCATGGCTTGATGAGCAGTGCAGAGATCCGTGCCCAGGATCCGAACCAGCGAACCCTGGGCTGCCGAAGCAGAGCATGTGAACTTAACCTATACACCACTGGGCCGGCCCTTATATATATTCTTTAAGAAGACTAAATTATTTGAAAATAGTGCTCAAAATCATAAATGCTTGAAGGGATCTTATTTTAAATGTATGGATTTATTTTTACAGTTTTATTGAGATTTCATTCATATACAATTCACTTCATCCATTTAAATGATACAGTTCCATGTATTTTAGTATATTCACAAGGTTGTGCAACTACCACTATAATCTAATTTTGAAATATTTTCATCACAAAAAAAAAAAATTGCATCATCATTAGCAGTCACTGCCCATTCCTTTTACCACCTCCCCCCACTCTAGTCCCAGGTTCCTCAAATCTACTTTCTGCCTGAATGAATTTGCCCAGTTCAAGACATTTCACATGAAGGGATTCATACAAAATTTAGTCTTTTGGGTATGCTTCTTTGACTCAGGATAATGTTTTCATGTTTCTTCCATGTCACTGTATGTTTCTGTGTTTCATTATTTTTTTATTGCCAGATAATATTCCGTTGTAGGTATATAGACTATTTCATTTACCCATTCATCAGTTAATGTACATTTAGGTGTTTCTGCTTTTTGGCTATTATAAATAGTGCTGCTATGAGCATTTGTGTACGAGATTTTGTGTGCACATATTTTCAATTATCTTGGATGCTTATTTAGGAGTGAAATTGCAGGGTCCTATGGGAATTCTATGTTCAGTGTTTTGAGGAACTGCCAAACTGCCTTCTAAAGTGGCTGTACCATTTTATATTTTCACCATCAATGTATAGGGTTCGGATTTCTCCACATGCTCGTTGACACTTGTTATTATTTGGTTTCTGAGTATAGCTGCCCTAGTATGCAGGAATTGGTATCTTATTGGAATTTTTATTTGAATGTTTCTAAAGACAAATGATATTGAAATTTTTTCATGTATTTATTGGTCATTATTATATGTTTTTTGAAGAAATGTCTATTCAAATTTTTTGACTATTTTTTACTTGGGTAATTTGTCATTTTTATTGTTAAGTTGATACAAAAAATCTGCAAAAGAGATAGTTTTACATATTCCATTCTCTCCTTGGTTAATTTTATTTATTTTTCTTGCCTACTTCCATGGAAAGGATCACCAGTACAATGTTGACTAGAGTGGCAAGAGCCACTTGTGTCCCTGATTTTAAGGAGAAAGTTTCAATCTTTCGTCATTGAGTATGATGTTAGACGTGGGGTTTTTATATATGCTCTTTGTCAGATTAAGGAAGTCTTATATTTATTCCTAGTTTGTTGAGTGTTTTTATCATGAAAATGTGTTGGATTTTGCCAAATGCTATTACTACTTCTATTTAAAAGATAAAGTGGTTTCTGCCCTTTATTCTATTGATGTGGTATATTAAACTGATTGTTTTTTGTATGTTGAAACCCCCTTGCATTCTGGAGATAAATCCCATGGGTTCTTGGTGTATATTTTTTTTTTCATATTTTGCTGAAATTGGTTTGCTAATACTTTGTTGAGGAGTTTTGCATCTATATTCTTAAATGCCATGAGTTTGGGGATTTCGGAGCTGATCAAGGAAAAAGATATGACCAGGAGGTGGCAGTAGGACAGTTTTACTTGGGTGGCACTTTGACAGCTTTGTATGTGAAGATAAGTCCCTCACAGCATGAGACCTTCCAGGGACAACAGTATAGGGCTGCCACCCAGGAGAAGAGGGCAAGGGTGCCCCCAGCAGACAGGGGAATTCGAGAGGGGCCCTATGTGTCTAGATACGTGATCAGAGTCTCTGAGTCAGGGAACTCTTAAGGGCAGCAGTGGCTTGGATTCTTTTAGAGCCCCAGGGTTTTTCTTATCTATGGATAGATTTGGGGTACAGTTTTGTGTAGCATGCAAACTAGGTAGGCTCTAAGTGGATAAAAACCTGCTTACTTGGGGTATATTTAAAGCAACTGGACATGTATATATTTGAGTTTGTTGCCAACAGGCTTTTGAGCTAAAGGTCCTAGCTTGCTGTGAAGAAGTAAACACCATAGAGCCAACATACAGGAATCATTTTTGGCTTATTTATATAACAATAAGGAATACCAGCCTGTAGTTTTCTTTTCTTTCAATATATTTATCTCTTTTAGGTATCAGAGTAATATTGGCCTGATAGAGTTGGGAAGTTGTCCTTCCTTTTCTATTATTTGGAATAGTTTTAGAAAGTTTGCTGTTCTCTTTAAACGTTTGGTAGAAAACACAAGTGAATCCACCTTTTTTGTGCTTTTCTTTATGGGAAGGTTTTTTATTATTAATTTAATATCTTTACTTTTTAAGGGTCTTTTCAGATTTTCTATTTCTTTTTGAGTACATTTTAATATTTTGTGACTTTCTACTAATTTGTCTGTTTCATCTAGATTATCTAATTTGCTGACATACAATTGTTCATAGATTTTCTTTATAATCCTTTTCATTTCTGTAAAGCCAGTAATAATGCCCTATTTTCATTTATGATTTTAGGAATTTGAATCTTCTCTCTTTTTTTCTTAACAGTCTACCTAGAATTTTGTCAATTTTGTTGATATTTTCAAAGAATCAACTTTGGTTTTGTTGATTTTCTGTATTATTTTTCTCTTCTCTATTCCATTTATTTACACTCCAAGTTTTATTATTTCCTTCTTTCTGCTTGCACTGGGTTTAGTTTGTTCATCTTTTTCTAATTTTTTAAGATGAAAATTTAGCTTATTGATTTGAGATATTTCTTCTTTTTTAATATTGACTTTTACAGCTATAAATCCCCCTCTCAGCACTGCTTTTGCTGAATCCAATTAGTTTTTGTATCCATCCCAAAGTACTTTCTAATATTTCTTGTGATTTCTTTTCTGACTTATTGGTTATTTAGCAGTTTATTTTTTAATTTCCACATATTTATGAATTTCTAAATTTTCTTCTGTTATTTTCCAATTTAATTTCATTATGATCAGAGAACATACTTTGTATGATTTCAATCTTTTAAAATGTATTCAAGTTTATTATAATGTATTCAAGCTATTATTATAATAGCTTATTATAAAATAATGGTCTAACTTATGGTCTATCCTAGAAAATGTCCCATATACACTTGTGAAGAATGTGTATTCTGCTGTGGTTTTATGGAGTACTTTTCCCTCTATCATACTTTTACTGTCATACAAAATACATCTTTAAATATTATAAGTCCATCAATAGAGTTTTTAATAATTACTTTTCAATTATTTGTTTTTAAAACTGATATAAGAAAAGAGTTACACACAAAAATATGTTTACACCATCATTTATAATACCTATGTAGTTAGCTTTACTGGTGCTCCTTATTTCTTTGCTTGGACTTGAGTTACTATCTGGTTTCCTTTCATTTCAGCCAGGACTCCCTTTAGTATTCCTTGTAGGGCAGGTCTGTTAGCAATGCATTCTCTCTACCTTTGTTTATCTGAAAAAGTCTGAATTTCTCCTCCAATTTTGAAGGAGCATTTAGTAGGATACTTAATTTGGGGATGACATTCTTTTTCTTTCAACACTTTAAAAATGTCATCTCACAGTCTTTTGGCCTGCACAGTATTTGGTGAGAAGTCAGCTTATCAGGATTCCTTTGTACGTGATAAGTCATTTTTCTCTTGCTGCTTTCAGAATTTTTTTCCTTGGTCATTAAATATTTTGAATATAATGTACATGGGTGAATCTATTTGCGTTTATCCTACTTGTACCTCATTAAGCTTCTTAAATACATAGATTTAATATTTTCCATCAAATTTAGGAAGTTTTCCACCACCATTTTCCAAGTATCTTTTGTGCCCCTTTCTCTTCTCTTTCTCGGCCTCCCATTGTGCACTTGCTGGTACAGTTGATGGCATCCTACAATTCTGTGAGGCTCTGTTTCTTTTCTACTCCTCAACCTGGATAATCCCTATGGACCTATATTCATGTTTGCTAATTCTTTCTTATTGTAGCTCAAACTATTGCTGAGCCCTTCTATTGATTAGTGACTTTTTTCAAAAAACAATTCAGTTAGCGTACTTTTCAACTCCCAAATGCTTTTTTTCATAAATTCTGTTTATTGGTGTTCTCTATTAGGTAAGGCATCACTGTCATACTTTTCTTTATTTCTTCAGACATGGTTTCCTTTCTTCTTTGAACATATTTATAATGCTAACTTAAATTTTTCATCTACAAGTCCAAAATCCGGGCCTCGTCAGGGAGATTTTCTATTGTATCCTTTTTTTTTCTTTTATATGTGCATACCTTCCTATTTCTTTGCATGACATGTAATTTATTGTTAAAAACTGGAGATTGTAGATTTAGATAATATATTGAAACAACCCTGGTATCAGATTCTTCTACCCTCAAAGGTTATTTTGCCCTTGTTGTTGAATATTTGTTTAGCAACTTTCCTAGAATAATTTGTAGATTCTGTATTCCCTGTAGTGTATGATCATTGAGTTCCCTGTCTGTTATTTATTTATTTTGTGTTTATTTTTATTTTCAACATTCCTGGGGTTAAAGCCTGCCAGTATAATTTAGTAGTCAGTCCATGATTGGCCACATTTTCTTAAATACCTTGACTGTATGTCCTCTGCCATTTAACAAGAGGATATATGTGAGAAGGCAGAGCTTCAACCTGCAGACAGTTTTCAAGAAAGCCTTAGTTTTTATTTCCTACTTTTACAACCAGTGGCGAGTGAATAATGCTTTCTCTTTCTGCAGGGTACCCTGGGCATATGTACAGTACATGCCTTCAGCCTTTTACATCAACAGGAATATGGTGAAGCCTCTCAAAATTATTTATGATCCTGTAATTTGACTGCTCTGTGACTTCAAAATAGATAAATGATGAATCTGAGAAGAATAAAAATTTACTTGAATAATCAATGGTAGTAGGGGAGGGAAGCTGAAGGTGAATATTGAAATGGACATCTAAACATTCTTTCCATTAAGTTTAAAAATACTTCCTGGCGTAATAAAAAAAAAGTTCAGTGTTAATTGTTACCTTAAAGATATTTCCTTGACAGCTTTGCTAATATTTAGTGGAAATATGAGATGTCATGTTTTTTTCTGACAATAAAAAAGCTTTCCATTAAATGGAGGTGAAAAAATTAGTTTTATATTGATATACCAGAGTCAAGTAAATAATCACCAACAAGAATAATGTAATTTTTACTGATGCTTTTTTGTTGTTTTATTAAATCACCTGCTAAAGGGATATAAAATCTAAGCCTGTTGATTATTACTATTAAAGGAATCTATCAGAACAACTTAAATATTACCTTTGGGGGCCAAATTGTTATTTATGATATCTGGCCATTATTTTTAATAATGACTTGGAATTAGTTTTTTGACAATAAGGTAAGATAAGTGAAAATGTAACCTAAACCTAAGCCCCACAACTTGTAAAGAACTGTTTCTAAGAAAATATTAAGCTTAAGCTGTTTTAAACAAATTCAAGATATTCTTTAGAATTTCATTCTAGTTAGATTACAAAATACATAACTTTTAACTATAACTTTTTATACTAATTGGAGACCATTACTAAAGGGAATTACAAAAGACAGACTATTAATTGTACTTTACAGAAGCAAGAGAATAATATGCTCACAGTATTTAAATAACCTTTTGCTGATGATCCATGACAGGTAAAGTAGAGCTTATTCTCATGGGAAAATTTTATTCTTTAGAACAAGAACAAAATATTATATTGTAAAAAGGTACATTTAAAAAATATAAACATAAACAATTTTAATTAATACATCTATGTTATTATATTTAATCCAGCAATATGACATTAAAATATCGAAGGTGATCAATAGGAGACACATACACGCACACGCACACGTGCACACACATACCTACATGCACATAACATGTTTAAAATATCAATCATTTCATTGAGAAGCATTATGTAGAGGCAGTATATTGGAAATGGGTAGTGTTTTCACATTTCATCAGACTATTTGGTTCTTATATACAATCTAGTTTAGGAACATTTTTGCAAAAAAAGAAAAAGTGAATAGATTGAGAATGTTTTCATAATCAAATAAGTGTGTATTTTGTCATGATTAGTATTTTTGTAGATCTTAGAAGTATTAAATATTTCAGTTAATATTTTAAAAATGAAAAACAAAAACATTAACATATTGAAGAGATGTAAAATTGTGATATGTTCTAAAATTTGTATATACTCTGAATTATCCAAGCATTTTGAAACAAGATAATTTGACTGCTTGTAACATTCTATAAAATTCAATTTGAAAATAATGTTCATTTCCAACTTATTCAGGAAAATGAATAGATTATCCTCTGTTTAGAAATGATATTTTTAAGAATTAAAAATGATAAGTATGTGTTTATGACAGCTGGCAGAATTAGAACAATATGTATAACAATGAAATCCAATGCATGTGAGACACGGAGTCCAATTCTAATTAAGTAAATTCTATAAAATGAAATTAATTGTGTTTACCACCAAAACACCATCTGCTTCTAATAACTGAAAAGTGTTAAGGAAATGGAAGAGTTGTATTATGCTGAAAAATAGTTCTGACTTTTGTTTCACAGTAGAAAAACCAAACAAAAATCTCTTAACTGTTGTACACATTATTATAGAATTTTTCTAATTGACTATCAATTGTGAGACATATAACTATTCTGTAAAGTTATTTAACTATGTATATGTGTGCATGCAAATCTATGTCTATATTTCTTTCCACATCTGTGAATCAAATGCATTTTGTTCTACTAGTGAGAAGGACAATTTAATAAATTAATTATTGTTTTCCACGTATTCTCTGATTTTTTACTCTCACGTGGTGAGCATGTAATTTTCTGGGCTAAATGAACCAAGGGCACGCTAATACTGCATCACTTAAGAAAAAGATACAAGAAAGCTTATGTAACAGTTAAAAATTAAGTTTGGTAATTTTGACTGTTATTAATTGGTAAAGTGAAGAACACATAATTTAAAGTTTAGGTTATATTTATCCATTTTGAACTCTATAAATGAAACACTAAAGACTCTGAGGATGAATATTATTACTATTTTTTTTGTCCCAATAGGCCTAGAGATTAAAGTCTCTAATTCTACTAACGTTTTCTCAATTGGAAAGCCACATAATTTGTTTTGCAGTACCACAGATACAGTTCTTGTGCTACTCAAATTGTTTTTCCAAAATAACAAATCTCTGGGGTATTGTATTGATAATATTTCTGAGTAAAAATATTCTTAAATTGAAATGGGAATCTGTTGTACTGCCTTTGCTCCATTTCTTTTCTCTTTCTATCAATTGGATATTAATACATTACTTTAAACCTCACCCGGAGGAATTGAAACTAAGAAATTATATAACTCTAAAAAGCAAGAAATCTCATGACAAGTTTTGAAAGAGCTTGCCTTTTGCAATCTGTGAAAGCATAGCTCCTCAAAAATTTTGCTTCCATATATTTCTAAAATGAGCGTGAGTGATTATTGTACAAAGAATGTGTTTAATTAGTTGATATTAAAATAATCCTTTTTGAAATAAAATTATTTTAGCTAAGGTGACATATAATGACAGACAATAACAACCAGCATCACTATATTATTTATTTCATTCTTTTTCTCATGCTTGTTTGTTTGCTTTTATTCTCCTATAGCCTCCTAGATTTTCTCATCTTATTGAGACCGTCTGGGTCTCTGGCATCAGGTGCTGTTTGTTTGTTAGAAGGCATATTTGTTGAGGTAGAAGGATAGAACATATTTAAGTCTGTTTTTGCAACTATTAATATTTAGACAATGGTGTGTGGGCCTCCATTTGTGCACTTACCCTCAGATAGAGGCATTTATGCACTACTAACACAGCTCTGCAGTGGGAAAACCCTCTGAGATAAGAAGTGGAGGGGATTTCCCTGTTGGCTTAAAAGAATGAAGAGGGCCCAGGAGCAGGCACCAGGGAAAGCAGGGTGATGAGGGCAAATGACATTGATACTGAGAGTGTATAGAGCTGCAGCAGCAACTCTAAAGGTGTATGAGACTGCTCCATCCCCCTTTCAGGGGACTTGAAAGGGAAAATGACCTTACCTATACAGGTATCTGGGGAAAATGTAAATGTGAATGGGAATTCTTAAAAATATTTTAGGAGGAGATCCTGAGAAAAGGCTCGAGTTGTTGCCGATTAAATAGATGAGGAGAACTCAGATCGATAAGATTTGAGATGTTGCTGTAAATTAGACATGTTTCTAGTTACCAGCAGGTGAGGCAGAGGACATACCAGTCAAAGTACTGCTAAGATCAAAAGGATATGAAATAAGAACAACAGTCACCGGAAGTTTAGTGGAACCACCTACTTCCACTAATAGTTCCAAAGACATATTGTCTATAAAACTCTGGGTATAAAGTTACAGTAAAAATGGATTCGATTTCACTAACAGTTTCAAATGAGATAAAATCTGTTTCATTGTGGAGTGTGGAAAGAGGATAGGAATTCCCTAACTGTTGGGTCACGTAGATAGTTAATAACGTAAAACCTGCTGTAGAAGCAGGGAATAGAAAAGGAGTGGACGAGCACAAGCAGTGAACACGTGCAATTATTTCCATATAATTTACATAAATTAAATCACAACAACTGTATAATCAAGTTGATTACACTTTTCTTCAGCATTGTGGGTTCTGAGCCACATAGACACATCAGAGTCTGCCATATATTAAAGATGGCCACAAATTCTTGCTACTTTTCCCGTTAAGACGTGGAGTCTAATTCTACTCCCTTTGAATCTGGGCTTGCCTTAATTGTTTACTTGATCAATTGAATTTGTGGAAAGGTACATTTTGGGATTTTCAAAGCTACTTCACATGATGCCTTGCTGCTTCTGCCCAGATCTCTTGGAAGGCTGCCACTGGGGGAAGCCAACCACTAAATAAAATGGCTAACAACCTTGAGACTGTCATACTGCAGAGAGAGGGGGGACAGAGGAGAGAGGAGAGAGCTGCTGTCCAGGTGGCCTCAGCTAGTCCAGCCAGGACCGCTTCAGCCCAGGCGTCAAACATGTGAGTGAATAAGACATTTTCGATCAGCCAACAGCCAGAACTAAGACCCCAGACACGTGACCCCAGTTAAGCCGTGGCAGTCATCTCCAACGGTTTGAACACCTGAGCTCAAACACCGGGGAGCAGAGATGAGTCCTGTCTGTTGTGAACTGTCCAAATTCTGACTCATAAAACTGTGAGCACATTAAAATGGTTGTTGTTTTATACAACTACATTTTTTGGTGTTTTCTTATGCAGCATAAATACCCCAAACAATATGTAATAGAAACAATGGAGTGAATAACTATAAGACACATAAAAATGCTTTTGTAGTCCACATTTGACAGTGGTGAAATTGATAATAGTAACACTGATCACATTTGGCCAGAGGGAGAGTGTGTCAATTTGTGTATGGTGTGTGTGTCTGTAAGTGTGTTGGGTGAAGGGACGTTAAATTGGACTGGAAAGGGAACCAGGACTTCTACTTTTTTGCTCCATGAAGGAAATGTTATAGTTTTGTCCCCGGTTATTCTATTACTAGTTCCTTAATTTGAAACTTTCAACATTACCATAATACAGTGAGGACTACAAGAACATATTTTAAAAAGGCAGATAGCAAGAACAGATAGGGCTCAACATAGAGGAAGCCATAGAATAATACAAGAAGCAGGCAGCATGTCACAGGGTGTACAGTACATCTCTGCCTTACACATATTTAGCGTTTGTGATTTTAACTAAACTTGGTGTAACTTGTAGTAACGAGGAATTGAATTGAGGCATAAAGGTTTGCAAACTGTGGTGGGGAGATTATCTTTTAACTTGATGACCAATGATTTTATCAGCCTGTGTCCACATAGATAATGTTTTTCAATATTTCTTTTTTAGTCATTGTTTTGCCTGCCATGCTCCGTAATCACGTTTTTGGGGAAAGTGTCAAAGCCACCTCAACAAAGAAAAAGACAGGAATATGAAAAAGGGATAGAGGGAAGTGGAAAGAAAAGTAAAATTAAAGACATCAAGCTAAGGGGGTTTGTTCTTTCCTCTGCTTCAGGGCCACATTTGGAGGCAGTGGGGTCTGGGCTATAGAAACACCTGGAATGATTTTCCGCTTGTGACAATATCACTGGGAGGCAGAATCTGAAAAAACTTACTTATTTTCATGGTAAATAAGAGGGTGATCCTGAAATGTAGTGTCATGTTAAACACTCTACAAGGCATGAATAAATCTGGCACAGGGAAGATTTGATCTGCCCAAAATACCGGTAGATGGGCCCCCACACCCCACCCCCCAGCAATCTGGTTTCATAGAAAGTCTGGTTTCTTGGAAGTCATGACTCAAAGAGAGACCTTGAATTTGAGTCTCCCAACAGTGTATCCAGGTTCAAAACCCCGACACCCCTTTCTTTCTGTTTGATTTTGCTTTACCACTTAACTTATTTATTCTTCATTTTCTTTTTCTTAAAATAGAGACCAGTTATAATCACTTCAAAGGATCTTTTGAGTATTCAAGTGATTTACTGTATAGAAAGCCTTTAGAATATCTCTAGTCACAGATACTTTCCAAATGTTAGATGATGATGATGAGGATGGTGATTTCTTTTCAAAATTGAGGAAATTATATATGCTTAGGGACTGTTTTTTACACTTGGAAGTATGTAAAGATCTTAGGGCTTTATCCCTCACAAATTAACATTATAGTATATCTGAGAAATCTGCATTAATTAACAACACTAAGACTTGGGTACGAAGTGTAAAAGTCTTTGGGTTAGGCATTCTTAATCTGCTTATTGCCCTCTCAATGTTCTAAATTTCTTCTATATCTGTGTTAATCAGATATGTGGGGAGAATTTAGCTTGACTTTTGCAGGCAATATTCCAGTATCCATAGAAGACAGAGCAGACACATAGCCCTCATCTTTTATTGATTGTTGTCTTTGCCAAACTTACTTACATCTCTGTGTGTGCTTACATATATTTTGTCTAGTTAAATATAGATTAAAGTAAATAAAAATTGCAACATTGGGGCCATGGAAGTAACATGAACAAATGAAGGGACTCATTGCTTAAAGTTGCTTATGTGCACGTGTATATGATGTATGCATGAATGCACATGTATGTGTGTGTACATATATACATATATGTGTATATGAATATTTATACAAGCCTACATTTTGCCTGTTAAAGAAGATGAAATCTAACCTTACACAGGTCCTTCGCAACTCAAAGAATCAAGACATAATTTCTTTTTTCCTAAATTTATCATGATATCAATAATAGTTTGAGAGTTGTAAGACATAACTGACACTTAGGCTTAGTGAGCAATAAGAATTGTGGTAGACAGTAGAACACAAGCCCATCTACAGGGGGCAGCCCCTGCTTATCTCCAAACAATTGCCCCTAAGAAAGTTGAGAGTATTCTAGAGATCTTGTTCACGGGCCTTCAGATTTTGTTGAGATAAGTTGAAAATTGGAATTTTAAGTTAAATGCAACAATCACTAAATGTTGAAAACTAAATAAATATATATTTTTTAAAAACAGACATCACCTTTACGCCAATGTCCTCGGAATAAAACAAAATCCATTTTGGATTAAATCATTCTTGAGGGTCTGAAATTGGTCACATTTGGAAAATACAATGACGAAGGAATAGAAAATAAATAAGTACTGATAACTGTCCATTTTATTATCCCTCTAAAGAAGATTAGTACTTCTTTACAAGAGCCAAATACAATTTTTGAAACAATTGTTCAGATGATACTTTCATGTAAATTTTTCCTTAATTTTGGAAGGTTGGATAAATGATAGAATTTTTATAGGAGAATCTTTAGCTTTGTTCCATAGCCTGATGGTTCACTCTGCCTACATAATCCCCATTATAGGATTTTAGACAGCTGGTGCTCCCATGTCAAAATAGCATTTTTAAATCTGAATCCCTCTCATTATATCAAACCATTCCCCTTTTACCTCTGTTCAAAACATCTCAGCTGATGACCCAATATCTCGTGCTATTAAGAAACTAGGATCAAACGTCTCCAACTTCCTCTCTTTTACTTCCGAATATGTGATTATCTTTGTCTATCTTTATTTGCTCTGCTACCATAAAGACAAATATTATTTGAACTCTGGGGAAGTTAACTCTTCTACACATGGTCTTCATTCTAAACAACCTCACGTTCTTTAATCGTTTATCTCAACAATTCTTAGCACCTCAAGGTTTGTAAATCCAATGAATCATTCTCCATAGTTTTTTTTTTCCCCCCTATATCTATATATAAAATTACTTAGGCATCTTAAATTCTGAAAATGTTATATATTTCAACCATATTTCCTCCTTGAGCTATTATACTATTTCTATTCTATCTATTAAAAAACACTTTAAAGATATTACTGGAAAAAGTAATCTATACTTCCTGATTCTATTTTCATATTTCCATTTTCATTTATATATTTTAGTATTTCACTGCCCTGATAATTCCAAGGAAGTTATAATAGAAACAATTACACCTTTTGGGGGCATTTTCAACATACCTTTTAAAAAATTTCTGTTGATAACCTTCATAATATTTTATCTTTATTCTTTTCCTTTACCTATTTAGTTTGAAACATTTTCTACATTCTCTTATAGTCAATTTTTGACCCATAATTTATGTGGAAATATAAGGCTTCATTGCCAAACACTTGAGAGTTTTCTAGATATCATATAGTTATTGATTTCTAATTTAATTCTATTGCACTCAGAACACAAACTTTGAATAATGTCAATCTTTAGAAATTTATTGAGACTTACTATATGGCTCAGCATATCATCTGTGTTGGTGAATATTCAATGCTTATTGAAAAAAAACGTGATTCTGCAGTTTTTGGATGTAGTATTCTATCAATGTCAATTAGGTCAGAGGGCTCCTTTCTTATTATTTGGCTACCTATCTATCAATTACTGAGAGTGGAGAGTTGAAAATCTCTAATGATGGCTGTGGATTTGTCATTTTTTGATTCATATATTTGAATCTTTGTCATTAGGTGCATGCTAATTTAGTTGTGTTATGTCTTCTTGATGAATTGACACTTTTATCATCAGGAAATGTCCTACTTTGGTAAGTTTTTGAAGAATACTTTTTGTTGTATAAATACAGCTACAGAAGCTTTCTTACGGTTGGTATGTACTCTTGTGATATTCTGCAATTTCTTCGTGCCTTTATATTTCAAGTGTGGAGGGGGAGTTTTTTTTTTCTTTTCTTTTTTACCCTTGGAATCTTGTTTTCTTATCAAGTCTGAAAATGTCCACCTTTTAATTGGAGTATTTATTTACGTGATCAAATTATTGACATATATCTGTTTTAAGTCTAACATCTTTATATCTGTTGTTGTTTGGTTATAGAAGATCTTCATTTTTGCCCCCTTATTCCTCTCTCATCTTTTGTAGTAAAGTGTCTTTTGTTATTCCCTTTTTTCTCCTCTGTTGACGTTTGGGCTGTACCTCTTTGTTTGTAGTTTTAGTGATTGCCGTAGAGCTGAATTGTCCAATCGAGTAGCCACTAGCCACATATGGCCATTTAAATAAAAATCTGAATTAATTAACATTGAATATAATTAAAAATTCAGATCTGGAGCTGCCCTAGCCACCTTTAAAAGCTTACTAACCACAAGCAGCTAGTGGTTACAGGATTGGACAGCATAGATTAAAGAACATTTCATCATCACAGAAAGTTCTGTTGGACAGCGTTATTCTCCAGTTTATAGTGTGAATATCTAACTTATCACATTGAATCTTCAAATAACGTTATACTCTTTCAACAACAACGTACTAACCTCACATCAATATAATTCCATTTATGCCTTTTACTGCCCTTTGTTCTTTCATATTCATATATTTTACCTCTCCATATGGTATAACCCCCAGAACCTATTTGTATCATTTTTGCTTCAGTTGATAATATTTTAAAGAAATTTTTATATATGTGATTATACACACATGCATCCAATCATAAAAGATAATAAAAGATAATTTATAGTTATTTTTGCTTTTTACTTTCCTGGTGCTATTCTTTCTTCCTGAAGATTTGTATTTCCATCTGGTGTGATTTCCCTTTATTTTGAATAACTTTGTTTGACCATGTCATGTAGTTCATTTCTGCTGGGGATAAATTCTCTAAGGCATTTCTCTCTGAAAATGCTTTTATTTTAGCTTCTTTTTAAAGAATTGTTCCACTGGATAGATAATTCTCAATTGACAATTTTTTTTTTTTACTTTCAGAACTCTAAACATGTTGTTCCATTATATTTAGTGTCTATTGATGCTAAGGAGAGGTCAGCCATGTAACGATGATCCACTGTATCAAATACTCCCTCCACCCCTGGCAGATTTTAAGTTCTCTCTGATTTTCAGGAGTGGTATTGAAGATGAGGGGCACTGAGGTCTGATGGCCTAGATTTGAGTATCAGGTTTGAAATTTCAAAACTCTGTACCACAAGCAAGTTACTTGGCTCTCAGTTGTTGCATTTTTCCATCTATAAAGTAGGAGTAATAATAATAAACCACAGTATTAATGTTTAAATAAAGAAATACATATGAATGCTTTGAACGATACAAGGCACTCGTTAAATGATCAGTGAATGATAATTATCATTGCTATACTGCAAGTGTTTATTCATACATATTGCTCACTGTGCAGATTGTGAGCTGAGATTTTAAAAAAACACCATGTGTTATTCATTTTTCTGTTTTCCCAGTGGTTAAAATTTTCTTTATTCTATCAATATTTCTAGGGAGAGTAAATGTAGAAATGATCTGTGGATTTTTATTAGTATTTATTTTGTCAAAATGAAACTCATTTTGAAGCATATGTGTACTTAAGTGTGTTCCATTTTTGTGTTTAGTAAATACATTTGTTTTATATGACAGGGTTTACTGGAAATATTGTCTTTCTTTTCTGGTTGATTTAGAAGTCCATATGTTAAAGAAAATGTAATTTTCCAGTGAAGAGACAAATATTTTAATGTACAAATATGAACTTTAAAATATCTGCATTAAATGGAAAGAAGTTATTCATAAGAGAGGAGTAAAAAATGTTCAATAAATACTGATTCACTTATTTAACAGTGATAATTTTGTACATGCTATATCCCAGACACTGTCTAGGTGATGACAATGTTTTAGTGAATTAGACAAAAACCCTAATAGTACATAGATTATATTTTTCACTGTGGGAAGTGGGGACAGCTGCAACAATAATAAACATGTAGAGTGAGGTTTCAAAATTCATCACCTGACGACTATGGTATGCAGAGAAATTATTTACCACTTTTAATTTGTTGATACTTTATATTGATTTCCTTAAAAGCTACCACTGAGGGCTGGCCTGGTGGTGTAGTGGTTAAGTTCGTGGGCTCTGCTTTGGTTAAGGTCACAAGCTCCACTTCAGTGGTCCAGGGTTCGCAGGTTCGGATCCCGGGTGCAGACCGATGCACCGCTTGTCAAGCCATGCTGTGGTGGCATCCCATATAAAGTAGAGGAAGATGGGCACGGATATTGGCGCAAGGCCAATCTTCCTCGGCAAAAAGAGGAGGATTGGCAACGGATGTTAGCTCAGCGCTAGTCTTCCTCACACACACACAAAAAAGCTACCACTGGATGGTTAATGGGAAAACAAATGTATTTAGTTCTACTCAGTAAACTAAATTTTTTATAATACTTTTCTTATCTCCAGTGAAGACTTTTTATTTTTCATGGAAATATCAATGTATAATACTCTTCAAAGGTAGAAAAATCCCTTCAATATTCTCAAAATACCATGTGGTTTAATAGTAATCTTATTCCCTTTTCAAACTAAATACATAATTAATAGTATGCAAATGATTTGTTGTAAAATGTAGTATTTATGTTTTTAATTTTCTTTGCTTTTATTTCAACCAAAGATAAGGCCAATTTAAACCTCCACTTTTTGCAACAAGCCAAATCAGGTCTATCATAATAAAAGATGATAAAAGAAAATGCTAAATGATGCTGCTGATAAATACAATCAATTAGCTGGTAAATAGTGCGTATTAGTTTGCTAGGGCTACCATAATACCACAGCTTGGGTGTCTTAAACAACAAAAATTTATTTTCTCACAATTCTGGAGGCTAGAAGTCCAAGATCAAGGTGTTGGCAGGTTTCATTTCTTTCGAGCTTCTCTCCTTGGCTTTCAGATGGCCGCCTATTCACTATATCCTCATATGGCCTTTCCTCCATGTGCATGTATCCCTGGTGTTTCTTCTTTCTGTCCAAATCTCTTCTTCTTATCAGGCCCCCAGTCAGATTGGATTAGGGCTCACTCTAACATCCTTCCTTTAAATTAGTTCTCTTTAAAGGCTCTATCTCCAAATTCAGTCACATTCTGAGGTACTAGGGTTTAGGGCTTCAACCTATGAATTGCTGTTGGTGGGGGAGACACAATTCGGCCCATAACACAGTGATAAAAATTTACTACAGTGAGATAGGTTCCGATTTAGATATAATGGAAAGACACATATTTTAAAAACTAAACTATATCCTAAAACTTGAGGTAGTCAAACTTATTCCATTTTACATTCAGTTGCTCTGATATGTTGTGAGTCTATGCTAAATTAATGACAAACTATGACTGGTCTGAATATGCAAATACATTTCCCTCTTATCTTTCTTTCCTATGGGAAAAAAAAAAAACGAAAATGTTACTCTGTTTCCTCAGGGAGCAAGTTGAGCAGCACTGTTCCAGAGGGACTGATAACTCATTCTGTCACCCCCTTCTGTCTTCTCTCAGCCCCCCTGTTGTCATTACAGGTAAGCGAGGGGTGCCAGGACTGTGGTCTGTGGCTCCAGAATCAAGTCCAAGGTTACGAACCTTGGACAAAATGCTCGCTTATCTTTAGAAGCCTTTTGCCTTTTCTAAGCTGAAAATGTAAGTAGATGGAATCAGCCTCAGAGCTCGCCTCATTGTGAGAACACTACAAAAGTTCATCCACACGTTGGATAAAAGTAAAATTAGAGGGAAATTTAGAATCATCTCTACAAGTTCTGGTTGAGCACTTGAGAAGAGCACTCTGGAATTCGTTGACCAGGAGGATAGGAGTGTCAGGGCTGGTGCAGGTATGATGAGTCTTTTATCTAATAAGCTTTCCACTATTGGTTTTTGTCCTTCTTTACCTCCCAGTTGAAGAATTATTTTGTGAGTTTGGGTAGAATTTTTTATGGGTCAATCTAAAGCAAAAAGTGTTCAGCCAACACTCCTCCTTGTATCAATGGGAAGATGTTTTGCTCACAAGAAGTCCAATGCCAACTTGATATCTTTAATTTGGACTTGATTTAGACACAAAGGTACTGGTAAGTTCATTTCAAAGTTAGCTTTGACCCATTGTAGTTAGCGATTTCAAGATACAGACCTTCAGAAGAGCACTATACTAGCAATTCTATTTACACAATAGATCCCTTCTTATTAAGTTAGTAGGTGTAGTTTTGCAGAGGAAGACAGAATACTCCCTGGTTAAAGGCATGAAGGTGACATTTATGGGCTGGGGCATGGGAATTATTAAGTCCAACGGCTATTACCATGTGCGTAGCTTGTTGACTGTGAATGAAAGGCAGTCTAATGGTAGACTTAAGTTTGATATTGTAGCACCTGTATCAATAACAAGATTGTAAGGTTTTCCTTTAATCTTTAGGAAAATATCTCCTTGTGAGTTTCAGGGTAAAATGGGAGATTGGGCTCCTGATTCCACCTAGGAGCAACTTCATTTATCACTCATTTTATTTTTTTCTTTTAGCTTCTTACTAATGCAGGTTGATCCTCTTTTCAAAGTCCTTCCTGTTTATTTGTTATCTACAAGACTCTTTACCAAGAGAATCATCTACCACTATATTTAATGGCTGGAGTAGGGGCATCTAGTTTTTGTTTTCTATAAGCCCACAACTCTGAGATTTGTTCTATTTTTGTTATTAGGCTTTTTCAAAATGTTCAGCTTGATGCCGTAGGTCTGGTAACGGAACTGTTTTTTCATTCTAGTTTTGACTTGTTTATTAAATCCTCCTTTTCTGGTTTAACATCCTTCACAGAAAGTAGAAAGAGCCAGTCACATATGCTTCAGGATCTACTCCTGAATTTTCTTTCCAAATGAGCCTATATCCATGAGTTCTCCAATGCACACGTCCTTTCTCTGCTGGTGGGATTGAATCAGAGAAAAGACTTTGAGAGTAGACTTCAAAAGACTTTCCCCCAAGTCTACAGTATTTCTAAACATCTTTGGTGACCTATGCACTTTGGAGTCTTTTAAGTAATCCTCAGCATCTTCCTGTTCTGCCTTTCATTCTAAATTTTTCAGTCTAGATTTTCAAATACTGCTGCCGCAAAATACCATCAAAAACCATCTGTTCATAACACAAACTCAGGTTATTCTTCCTGCAGGAAAAGAGATCACTACCTTGACAGAGTCTTATGAGTATCAAGGAGGTGGGAGGGTAAATCTAGGGTATTAATGAAGTTTTGGAGTCTGGTTAAAGTCTGGTATTTAAATGATATAATAGTTTAGCATTGGTAGATACAGAAGGTAATGATCTTGAGGTGAGGGGAGTGACAGTCTTCAGAAGTAAACTCATTTTATGATATCTGGTGAAGTATTGAATAGTTAGTTCTATGTTTACTCAAATGAAGTTTTCTGGAAGTTCCAGGAATGAACAATTAAGTTGTTGGCAACTGCCTGGAACAGTAACCGTGCGATGATAGAAACAAGGAAATAGTAAAGCTCTGCTAATATAGACTATAGAAGGAGTAGGTAGATGGTTTCAGTTCTCAATTTTACCGTTAGGGAAGTTGGCAGGCTATATATACTTTGTAAATCTAAGGATTTAGGAAAGAATCATTTGGCCAAAATATAAAAGAAACAAGATTTTTTGAGAAGAAAACTGATAGTGAACCTGCTGAGGTCATCAAGGCATTTCCAAACATGCACAATTGTGCTTTGGTTTTGGTTAGTTCCCTCGGGCTGCCATAACCAAGTACCGAAAACTCAGTGACTCAGCAGAAATTTATTTTCTCATAGTGTTGGAGGCTAGAAGTCCGAAACCAAGGCATCAGCAGGGCCATGCTCCCTTTGAGACTATGGACTATTGCTGCTTCCTCGCTCTGGTGGTGGCTGTGGTCCTTGGAGTTTCTTGGCTTCCAGCTGCATCACTCCAGTATGTGCCTCTGTCCTTATATGGCATTCCTCGTGTTTCTCTTCACATTGTCTTCCTCTGTGCTTGTCTGTCTTTGTGTCTCTTCTCTTTTTATAAGGACACCAGTCATATTGGTTAGAGGCAACCCTAATGACCTCAACTTGGCTTGATTACATCTGCAATGACCCTATTTCCAAATAAGCCTAAATTCACAGATACCAGGAATACCTTTTGGGGGGTGTAAAACTCAACCGGTAACAGGTTTAAAGAGACCTCTGGTACCTAAGAGACAGAAAATGAAACTCAAGACCAACCAATATTGAGAGTTGAATATCATACTATCTTAGCATAATATAAAATGGCTTAAACACTTCAAGGTTATTTCTCATATGAGCTGTTTAGTGGTGGGTGATGGTGGTGAGGGGAGGGGAAGTAGACGGTTGTTCTTCACACAGCTGCTCAGGGACACTGCAAATGTTGGCAAACAATTGAAAGCATAGAAGTCTGTGTGGAAATTTTTATAAGCGTTGTCAGACGTCACTTCCATTAACATTTTATTTACTGAAATTCAGCCACATCGCCATATCTAAGTTTAAGATAGGAGGAAAACATATTTAGGTATGTGCTCAGGAAAAATACTAAACGTGTGATCCCCACATTATCTAGCAGAATTGCTTGCACTTGTAGGTTCTCAATAAATGCTGATTCAGTTAGGGCTTCTCTGCACAAGCAGATTACTTTCCCTAATGAGGTTAGAACAGTTTCCACTTCTTTTTAAAGACAGAATTATTCTTATCTTCAAAATATATCACCTGTGGTTCACTGCTCTACCAACCATGGGTTGAAATTTAAATAAGATATTTAAGGCAAACATCTTTCAACTAATTGCTTTAACAATGGCTCTAACTTAACAGCCTTGATTCAGATAGAGACAAATTTCTTCTCTAAAAGAGAAAAGCTTATAAAAATGATATCTTAGAATTTTAAAAATTTTACCAGTCATTATTTGCATAGTAAATAAATTCCCAAGGATTTATGCCAAGTTTACAGGTTGAATAAACAGGCCATTTTTAACAGGCATATCAGTGTATGTGTAAACACACACACACACAAACACACAAGCCTATACTTCCAAGACCAGAATTTTAAATTTTTCTAAGTTATATCATTTTTTTTAGAGATACAACTCTTCCCAGCTGGCTGAGTTTTCACTCCATAAATATTGCAATGTTCTGTACTGTTGAACGATTCTGAGTTGATTACATTTCCCCAAACTCAAGGGATCTTGACTTTCTAGAAAACAAACATTAAAAGGAAAAGAGAAGAAATCATCATGGAATATAATATGTAACAATATGCCCAAAGATTTATATAGGAAACAAGATAAAATTTGAATTTTTTTGAAATCCAGATCATCATCTAGGATGGTTATTATTTTATCCCTGCTCCTGTAAGATATCATTCCTCTTTCAAGTTTTTCAATTTTAATTCCTCTTTCCTAACAAGGTAGGATTCTTGTTATGTGCTTTGTCTCATTTCAATAACATAAAGTGTATGATTTTAAGTATATACAAATGAGAATTCTTTTCATCCCCACATCGTTTAAAGTAGGGGAAAAAATCAAATCTGTATTCTAGAAAAATATGGAAAAGAATTTTTGGGAAATAATTGGAAAAAAGTAATGAGAAGCATTTGTTTTGTCAAGGTTTTTGTTTTGCACAGAGTTTTAAGCTTCACCAGTATTTTCTACATAACATTATAGTGTATTATAATCTTCATTTCAAGATTAATTGTGCATATTTGTTATATCAAAGTTAATTCTTCCCCTCATGGCCTGTCTCTTTAACGGGCTTCCTAATCCATGCTAAATGAGTTGTTGTTTCAATAGAACATAATCGATTATCATGAACATTATCATAAATACTAATATAAAAATCTACCCTCTTGGAAGATCAGGTTAGTTTGGAGATTTATCCACCTCAATCTTGTGTAGGCAGTCTGTGGGCATTTGGCCTTAGGCTGCATTTCTGCACTTGTTTTGTCTGTAAACAAGGGACTTCTGTCTTCAAGGCAGTCCATCTGGCTGTTGTCTGCAGACCTAAATTGCTTTGCACATTCTGGATGTTCAATGAGCCAGGTTTTCCAGCGAGAGAGAGAGTGTAAGCATTTTATGAAGCTGTTTTCACTCATTCAGCCACAGAGGTGTCCTGTTAGTCTGCCCTAAGGCTTCTTACTTGATAGACATCACTAGATAATTTGGAGGAGTCAGAAACTACAGGCTCAAGTTCCCTGAGAGGTTGCAAGTCAATAACTTGAGGCCTGATGGCATATTCTAATCTGCATAAAACATCGTGAAAGAATAGCTATCTGGCCCAGGATTTACAAAAGAAAGTTTAACTCCCTCTAAAAGAACATACGTAGAGTTTATTAGACCAGGACAGATCAGTTTCTGCATGATCTCTTAGTTTGTACTCAATATTCTGTATTTGTGTGTGTGTATAAATATTCTCCTTTGAAAACATTTTTTTAAATATTTAATATTGTATCAATTTATTTACAACATTTTTGCCTAACAGGAGGGAATAATAGTTATTATGAAACTAAAAACATATATATATTTTTTGTGTGTGTGAGGAAGATCAACCCTGAGCTAACATCCGTGCTAATCCTCCTCTTTTTTGCCGAGGAAGACCGGCTCTGAGCTAACATCTATTGCCAATCCTCCTCCTTTTTTTTTTTTTCCCCCAAAGCCCCAGTAGATAGTGTATGTCACAGTTGCACATCCTTCTAGTTGCTGTATGTGGGACGCGGCCTCAGCATGGCCGGAGAAGCAGTGCATCGGTGCACGCCCAGGATCCGAACCCGGGCCACCAGTAGCGGAGCGTGCGCACTTAACCGCTAAGCCATGGGGCCGGCCCTAAAAACATATATTTTTAAGCCTACAAACTAATTTCTCGTAATGTACTTGATTATCTTCACTATTTCTGATATTTATAAAGGAAAATAACAAGATGTTTTTGTATTCTTTTAAAAGTAAATAGCTTAGGCAACTGTCACTGGCGTGTGTGTGTGAGAGAGAGAGACAGACAGAGACAGGGACAGAGAGACAGAGAGAGAGAGGCAGAAATTGAAAACTGTTACAACAAATATTTCAGTTGACTCTATCCAGGTGTGTTTCTCTGTCGTGCGACCCAAGCATTCAAGTTGATCCACTCTCCAGGTCCACCACTGGAGAAACTGGTCCATCAAGAATTTCCTAAATGTATTGAGCTTATAATCTTTTAATGATTCTCTATAGCATTTATGATAACTTTGACAATCAGCTTTACATACAAGTTACTTCATCATCTAGTTATTGCTTACCTCCCCAGTCTTATTTCGAATATGTCCACACATGTGGTATTTGCTATAAGCTTATGAAACTAACTGTAAGAACCCAAATGGCACATACTGTTTCAAGTCTACCGGTGGTTTCAAACTAAATGCCTTCTTCTTTCTTTCATATCGTATGGATGATCCCTAGTCATTCTTTAGAAATCACTTCAAGAGACACTGTCTCTGGAAAAATATTTTGAAAATTTCAGTACAATGTAGAGCTTCCTCTATACACACACCTCCAAACCGATGCAAATCTATCATAGAAAAAAATTCCTCAATTCTAGTTTCATTGATTAACTCTCTAGATAGAATATAAGACCCTTAATGGCAGAAAACATATTTATTTCTCTTTCCCAATAACTGGCATTGAAGTTGGCACATTTCTAAGGCTAAATAAATACTTGTTAATTTATTGTAGGTGATTCTTTTTTGCAGTATTGTTAAACAAAATGATCTTCCAGGATTATAACCTTTGTGAAGTAGGATAATTTGAGATTTTTTTAATCAAGAGAAAACTGTTGAGCTTCAACATTCATTGTCTCATGGGTGGATTGGTATAAAGATCACTTTTACAGACAATATTTATGATCAATCCCAGTAACAAAGCACAGTATGATTGTTTTGAAATGGCTAAGTTTTGAAAAGCTGTGACATTTTTTGTAATGTTCTAGGACTGAATCAGTGTTAATCATCCTTGAAAGATCTCCAAATTTAACATCATGCTTTTACTGATAAAAGATAGCTTGGAATTCTATTTTAGACATGATGGTCTCAATAGTCCCTTCTGCCTTTCCCTAAAAAACAAACTTTTCAAATTTTTTCCACCAAATGCATACGTCCAATTTTATCACACTCATTGTTTTGTAATAAGTTTCCTATTAAAATCACCAACTCCGTTTCCAGCCAGTCAGTTTTCTTGCAGAGATTGGCTGGTCTTGTAGCATGAAAAAAAATGTTCTATCCAAATTTACATTAAAATGAATTTTAAAGCAATTCAAAATGTTGACTCTTGGCAGGATTTTACTTACTGTGAAGAAGAGAAGAATGGGTTCTGCCTATCAAAATGATGAAACTGAGCACACATCTGCCAAGTGCACTATGTATGTTGCTGAAATGTATTATTAGCCTTGAACACAATATGTTTTGTCAAATAAAAGAAATCCGGTTAAGATTGCCAATTTTAATATCAGTGACATAGCTCTATTCAAAAAAATCCTTGAGATTTTTATAAATCACAAAAATGCAAGATAGACGTATATTTTTTGGCAAATCTAGTAACTATTACCTATACATGAAAACATAATGTCAACTGTGGAACTTTTTTCTTATTAGTGGCTTTTGTCTGGTAGGAAAAAAAAATAGCCAAGAGCCACACATAAATAAAAGCATGGTTATTTTTTTAGCAATATTTTAAAACTGCAAAAATACTGTTGAAAAATGATTTTTTAATATTTTGATAATTCAAGGCATCAAAATATTGTTAGGTCACTCACAACACTAGCTCATGGAAATCATAGACTACTTTATGTCATAAGAATATTCAGAGGTTTATTGTTGCAGCCACTTATAATGAGGGATGCAGATGAGATGGGGTGAAGTGTACTGTCAATCAGTGTATGTGGCAAAGACAGTGCAGATTCCGGGGTTACTTGTCCCTCATTTCTCCTTGGAAAGCTCAGGTATACTACAGATATTTGTTTTGATTGCTATCACAAACGTGCCCCATTAGTTTACCGTAAAGTCTGCTTCTTTTTGTCTTCTGGATATTTCTTTTATAATGGATAGCTCCATTTTCTATTTTTCCATTTAGCACTTTATTTCCTATAGATAATTTCATATTTGTGAGTATTTTTGGAATCTTTAAAAGTCACTATATTTCCAAGTAGTATATAGGCAATTCTATTTTTATTCTTAAATTAACATAGACAGTATTAGAATATTGCAGCAATTAAGTAAGGAATATCCGTGATGCAGAGTTGTTGAGAGTAATCTCAAATGCTAGTTGGCCATAGTTTATACATTTCCAGAAGTGAAGATCTGAATTCCGAAAACAGGGCTAATGATCAGATTGCAAAAGAAAGCATCCCTATTACTGCCATTCACGATAAAGGCCTCTAGTGTTGACACACGTATGAGGTAATATGACATAGTGTGATAAACTAGGAATTAAAAATGGATTGCAAAATAAATAAGTGGTGAAAAGATACTCATCCATTTACATGCTTAAAAAAATGTGATTTAAAGTTAGATTTGTGACATTGCATCATCATTTTTTCTTGATCTTAGGTCAATAAACTTTATGAAATTTTCCAAGTCAGATTTGTGACTGTTTTTACTGCAACCATGTGGATCCCAAGTTGAGTACAGCTCTTAACAGAGTGATGGAAACTTTCATATATTATGTTATGGTTGCTTTTTCAATTTCCAAAGTTTATTGATCATCTGTAACGTACAAGTCGCTGTCCTAGGTGTTTAGGCCATAACATAACATATAACATATAACATAGGAAAAACAAAATGTAAACAATGACCCCTAAACTGTGACCCCGTCTGATACACACACAGAACACCAAGAAGGCTGGTGTGGTCAAAGCATAGTGAACAAGGAGGCTAAGGGAGCAGGCTCTCCTATGTGACCCAAAGTGCCCATAGCCCCCTCTGTTCTAGCATTCTGGTTTCTCCAGTCTTAGGCCAATACCAACCACACTCACATTATATTCTGACCTACTATATTAATGCTAGATCTGCTTCATTATTTCATAATTTTTGTTGGGGATAAAGGGCAGATACCATAAGGGAACAGAATTATGGGCCTATGTACTAAATTATAGCTAAAATATGTATGTTTTGTTTATGATTAGATAACATGCCCCCATCTGATGGTGTTTAGGTTAGGGGCATTTTGTTTCTTGTAATTTTGGTTCCACTTTCAAGCTCAGAAGTCTTTGTTTTAGAATCAGACCTCCTTGCTTTGCCTCCACTGCCCACCACCTATTGTTCTCCTCTTAAACAATGTAAATAATGAACATCATATTTGTAATTTTAAATACAGAATGCTAGAGTATAGAACTAAATGTATGTAAGAACACAAACAGATAAGTCTCTGGTTTTGATCAGCTATGAAAGGTAAAAATACGGAGATGATGCAAAATAGAGATGGGCAGATAAAGAAAGAGAGATTTTTCTCTAATTGTAATAGAGAGAGGTAGGATATAGGAGGACTGTTGAACACATGGCAATATATCCTAGCAGCTCTTAACTATTTTTAGTTTCTGTTTTTTTTTTTGTGAGGAAGATGAACCCTGAACTAACATACACTGCCAATCCCCCTTTTTGCTGAGGAAGATTGGCCTGAGCTAACATCTGTGCCCACCTTCCTCTACTTTATGTGGGACGCCACCACAGCATGGTTTGATAAGCGGTGCATAATTCTGCGCCTGGGATCCGAACCTGCGAACCCTGGGCTGCTGAAGCAGAGTGTGCGAACTTAATCACTACGCCACTGGGCCAGCCCCTATTCTCAGTTTCTTAATATGGAGTTGGGATCTCTCTCTGTCGTTTTTAGCAACTTAGAACATTTCTCCCTAGTGTTTCTCATTGCAAGCACACTCGGAAAATAATGATGTGTTATATAAATGGAAGAGCCTAATTCTAGTAAAAATAATAATCTTATGAGATTGTGAAAGCCCCAAGCCCCAGTGACCACTGCAAGAGTTGAGGAGATCAATAGACCAACATTACTGTTGGAATCACGCTCTTTTGAATATTATAGTGCTTGCGAAGTTGTAGGCTGGAGTTAAGTAAGGTTTACAGTTGGGTTTGCATGTCTCTCTCCACACTCCCTAATTTGATTATTTTACGAATAATTCCTAAATTCAAATATTTTTATTTTTTTATTTGATAAATTTGGCATGTTACATTTTGTAAATTTGTACATTGTGTTACTCTGATATATTTATATATTGTAATATGATTGCCACTGAAGCAATATTTATCATACTACATCATTATAGTACAATATTATTGTCTATATTCACTATACTGTACATTAGATCTCTATGGCTTATTTACTACCCCTTACAAGTTTGTACTCTTAAACACCATTAATCTTATTCCCTGCCCCCATCCTCTAGTAACCACCATTTTATTCTGTTTTTTTTACAGGTTTGACTTTTTTAGATCCCACATATAAATGATATCATACAGTACTTGTCTTTCTCTGTCTGACATCTTGCTTAGCATAATGTGCTCAAGGTCCATCCATGCTGTTACAAATGGCAGGGTCTCCTCTTTTCTCACGGCTGAATAATATTCCATTGTGTATATATAGCACAACTTTTTTTATCCATTCATCTGTTGATGGGCATTTAGGTTGTTTCCACATTTTGGATATTATGAATAATGCTGAAATAAACATGGGCATGCATATATCTAGTCAAAATTCTGTGTCCATTTCCTTTAGGTACGTACCCAGAAGTTGGATTGTATGGTAGATCTATTTTTAATTTTTTGAGGAACCTTCATATTGTTTACCATTGTGGTTGGACTAACATACATTCCCACCAACAGGGCACAGGGGTTCCCTTCTCACATCCTCGCCAGCACTTGTCTCTTGTCTTCTTGATGATAGTCATTTTAACAGGTGTGAGGTGACACCTCATTGTGGGTTTTTTGGCATTTTCCTGATGATTAATGAGGTTGGGCCTCTTCTCTTGTGCCTGTTGGCCATTTTTGTGTCCTCTTCAGAAAAATATCTATTCACTTCTTCTGCTCATTTTTTATCAGAGCAGTTTTTTTTGTCATTAAGTTGTTAGTTTTTTATATATTTTGATTATTAACCCCTTATTTGATATATGATTCACAAAAATTTTCTCCCATTCTGTAGGCTACAGTTTCATTTTGTTAATTGTTTCTTTTGCTGTGCAGTGGTGTAGTCTCATTTGTTGATTTTTGCTTTTGTTGTTTGTGCCCTTGGCATCATGTCCAAGAAATCATTGCCAAGACCAGTATTGATGAGCTTCTTCTCTAGGATTTCCTCTAGGAGTTTTATGGTATTAGGTCTTATGTTTAAGTCTTTGATCCCTTTAGAGTTAATTTGTTTGAGAGGTGTGAGATAGGCATCCAGTTTCATTGTTCTGCCTGTGTTTCTCCAGTTTTCCCAGCATCATTTGGTGAATAGATTATCCTTCCCTCATTAGGTGTTCTTGGCTCCTTTGTCAAATATTACTTGACCATATGTGCTGGGATTTAATTCTGGACTCTCTATTCCATTCCATTGACCTATGTGCCTATTTTTATGCCAGTACTATTCTATTTTTATTCCTATGGCTTTACAGTATAGTTTGAAATCAGGAAGTGTAATACCTCTGGCTTTGTTCTTTTTTCTCAGGATTGCTTTTGCTATTTAGGGTGTTTTGTGGTTCCACACAAATTTTAGGATAGTTTCCTCTATTTCTGTGAAGAATGTCTTTAGTATTTTGATGGGGATTGCATTCACTTTCTCTCAATGGCTGTGGGTAGTACGGCCATTTAACATATTTATTCTTCTGATCCATGAACAGGGGATGTCTTTTCATTTGTTTGTGTCTTCTTCAATTTCTTTCAGCAAAGTCTTGTAGTTTTCATTGTACAGATCTTTCATTTTCTTAGTTAAATTTATTCCTAAGTATTTTATTGTTTTTGCTGCTACTGTGATTGGGATAATTTTCTTTATTTCTTTTTCTGATGCTCTATCATTAGTTTAAAGGAATGCCACTGATTTCTGTAAGTTGATTTTGTAACCTGCCATTTTAATGAAATCGTTGATTAATTCCAAAAGCTTTTTGATTGACTCTTTTGGATTTTCTATATATAGGATCATATGGTTAGCAAATAGTGACAATTTTACTTCTTCCTTCCCAATCTGGATGCCTTTTATTTCTTTCTCTTTCCTAATTGCTCTAGCTAGGACTCCCAGTACTATATTTAGTAGAGGTGGTGATAATGGGCAAAGCTTGTCTCATTCCTGATCTCAGAGGAAACCCTTTCAATTTTTCTTTGTTGAGTATAATGTTAGCTGTGGGTTTGTTGTATATGGCTTTTATTATGTTGAGATATGTTCATTCTATACCCAATTTGTTAAAGGTTTTTATCATGAAAGGATGTGTTATTTTGTCAAATGCTTTTACTGCATCTATTGAAACAACAAAAGAAATGATTTTTATCTTTCTTTTTATTGATGTGATGAATTACACTTATTGTTTGTGTATCTTGAACCATCCTTGCATCTCAGGGGTAAATCTCATTTGGTCATGGTGTATAATCCTTTTACTGTGTTCTTGAATCCAATTTGCTAATATTTTATTGAAAATTTTTGCTTCTGTATTCATCAGGGATATTGGTCTATAGTTTTCTTTTCTTGAGCTATCTTTATCTGGTTTTGGTATCAAGATAATTCTGGCTTCAGAGAATGTGTTTGGAAGTGTTCCCTTTTCCTCAATATTTTGGAAGAGTTCCAGGGGAATTGCTGTTAACTCTTCTTTGAATGTGGGTAGAATTCACCAGTGAAGCTGTATGGCCCAGGAATTTTCTGTTTGGGAGTTTTTAAGTCACTGACTCAATCTCTTGATGCATTATTGGTCTGTTCAGATTTTCTATTTCTTCCTGATTCAGTCTTGGTAGGTTGCGTGTATCTAGAAATGTATCCATTTCCTCTAGGTTATGTAATTTGTTGATATTTAATTATTCATGCAATCTCTGATAAGCCTCTGTATTTCTGTAGTATCAGTTGTAATGTCTCCTCTTTCATTTATAATTTTATTTATTTGAGTCTTCTCTTTTTTTTTTTTGTTAGTCTAGATAAAAGTTTGCCAATTTTGTTTCTCTTTTTGGAGAACCAGCTTTTATTTTCATTGATCCTTTCAATTATTTTTCTGGTCTCTCTTTCATTTATTTCCATTTCGATTTTTATTATTTTGTTCCTTTTGTTAACTTTGCACTTAATTTTTTCCCCTTTTTCTATTTCCTTGAGTGTAAAATTAGGTTGTTTATTTGAGATCTTTCTGATTTCTTAATATATGCATTTATTGCTATGAATTTTCCTCTCAGAAATGCTTTTGCTGCATCCCACAAAATTTGATATGTTGCATTTTCATTTTCATTTGTTTTGAAATAATTTTTTATTTCCCTTTTGATTTCTTCTTTGACCCATTGGCTGTTTAGAAGTGTGTTGTTCAGTTTCCATATATTTGAAGATCTTCTCACTTTCCTCTTGTTGTTGATTTCTAATTTCATGCCATTGTGATCAGAGAAGATAGTTGGTATGACTTCAATCTTTTTAAATTTGCTAAGATTAGTTTTGTGGCCTATCATATGATCTATCCTGGAGAACGTTCCATGTGCACTTAAGAAGAATGTGTATTCTGTTGTTGTTGAATGGAATGTTCTGTATATGTCTGTTAAGTCCATTTGTTCTAAACTGTGGTTCAGTTCCAATGTTTCCTTGTTGATTTTCTGTCTGGATGATCTATCCATTGCTAATGGTGGGGTACTGAAGTCCTCTAGTATTATTGTATTGTTATCTGTTTCTCCCTTAAGATCTGTTAGTATTTGCTTAATATATTTTGGTGCTTGGGTGTTGGGAGCATATATATTTATGATCATTATATCTTCTTGATGTATTAACCCCTTTACCATTATACAATGACCTTCTTTGTCTCTTGTTACCATTTTTGGCTTGAAGTCTATTTTGTCTGGTATAAGCATGGCTATACCCACTTTCTTTTGGTTACCATTTGCTTGGAGTATCATCTTCCACCCCTTCACTTTGAATCTTTGTTTGTCTTTGGAGCTGAGATGAGTCTCCTGAAGGCAGCATATAGTTGGGTCTTGTTTTTTAATCCATCCCGCCACTCTGTGCCTTTTGATTGGTGAGTTAAATCCATTTACATTTAGGGTTATTATTGATATATGAAGACTTACTACTGCCATTTTATCTTTTGCTGTCTGGTTGTTTTGTATCTCTATTGTTTCTTTTTCTTTGTGTTTCTGTCTACCTTTTTATGGTGGGTGGTTTTCTATGATGATTTTCTCTGTTTCCCCTTTTTTATGCTTTATTTCTCTGCTGTAGATTTTTGTTTTGTGGTTACCATGAGGTTTGTATAAAATGTCTCATAGATAAAACTGTTGTTTTTTGGCTGATAGCACCTTATCTTCATTTGTCTATACAGCTTCCACCATTTTCCTCCTCATCTTTTACATTTTTGTTGTCACAAATCATCCCTTTTTATGCAGTGAGTTTGTTACCAAATTGTAGTATCTATAATTATTTTTAATGCTTTTTTCTTTTAACCTTTATGCTATAATTAAGTGTTTAACACCCTATTCTAAAATATAGCTACAATTTTCTGATTTTGTCTGTCTGTCTATCACCTTATTCAAAGTTTTGTGTACTTTTGTCTTTTTATTTCAGGTAGAAGAGCTCCTTTCAACATTTCTTGTAAGGCAGGTCTAGTGGCAGTGAATTCCCTCAGGTTTGTTTGTCTGAGAAAGCCTTTATTTCTCCTTCATATCTGAAGGATAACTGGCTGAATAGAGTATTCTTGGCTGGAAATTTTTATCTTTCAATACTTTGAATATGTCATTCCACTCTCTCCTGTCACTCCAAACTCTCTTAGAGTTTCTGTTAAGAAATCTGCTGATAGTCTGATGGGGGTTCCTTTGTAGCTTACTTTCTTTTTTCCATGGTTGCCTTTAAGATTCTTTCTTTATCACTGACTTTTGACAGCTTCATTATAATGTGTCCTGAAGAGTTCTTTTTGCATTGAGAGAGCAGTGTGATCTATTAGCTTCATGGATATGTATGGCTAGTTCTTTTCCTAGGTTTGGGAAGTTCTCAGCTGTTATTTCTTTAAATAACCTCTCTGCTCCTTTCTCTTTCTGGTATACCCAATATTCTCATGTTGGCTCCCCCAGTGGAGTCTGATAGCTCTTATAGGGTTTCTTCACTTTTTTAAAATATTAGTTCTCTCTCCTCTTCCACCTGAATCATTTTTAGATTCCTATTTTCCATATCATTTGGTCTGTCTTCCATCTTATCTGTTCTATTTCAGTGCTCTCTAATGCATTCTTCACCTCATTTATTGAGTTCTTCAGCTCCAGAATTCCTATTTGCTTCTCTTTTGGAATTTCAATCTCTTTGGTAAAATGCTCCTTCTAGTCATTAATTTTATTCCTGAATTCATTGAATTTCCTTTCTGAGTTTTCCTGTAGCTCATTGAATTTCTTCATAATAGCTCTTTTTTGAATTCACTATTGGTTAGATCTCAATCTTACATGACTTTAAGTTTGGTTGCTAGAAAATTGTTATTTTCTTTTTGTGATACTGTATTACTCTGATTTTTCATGGTGTTTGATGACATGTTCCTCTGCTGGAGCATTTGAAACAGTGAACACCTTTCTTGTTTAGGTAAAGCTTTCTTGGATTTTAACAGTTGAACAGATTGGGAATTAGAAGCCTTTCTTTTATTTTCCAGCAGGAGCGCTATAACACAAGTTTTTGGTTTCTTTTACCTGAGGGGCTTTGTGGCTGTATTTAGGAGTATCCACTTTCCACCTTCCACCCTCTTATGCCAGAGTGGTTGCTGCATCATCGTTGCTTGTATGACCAGAGTCACCGGTGCTGTCACTGATGCCAGGATTGCTGGGGTCGTGGGCACTGGCACTGCTGCCAGGGTTTCCAGGGCTGCAGGTATCACTGCCACTGCCTGGGGCACCAGGGTTGCAGGCACTGCTACCACTGTCAGAAGGTAGAGGTCACGAGCGCCACCACTGCTGCTCCCCCAGTTCTTCCACCTCCAAAACGTCCAGTGCACCCACCTTCAAATGTACAGATGTGTGGGTCTCTCCAGGGTCATGGTGTGCTGTGCAGAGGAACCTTTGTTGGGTTGTGGATGTCCTATTGGTCATAAATTGAAGGAGAGAGACACAGGGAATGGCTCACATCACCAAGATGTTGATGTTACTCTCAAATATTTGCATTTTTATATGACATAAGCAACCAAAATATTTTACATGATAGACCAAATCCTATTTGACTAAAGGCTGATTCTCCCACTCTTAACTCTAGTCGTTCTGATCATTATTTTTATCTTGTTACACTGAAGTATAAAACAAAACAGTGAGCTCTGTCTTAGTGTTGTACATTTCGTTCATGCTGTGGTGTCAACATGCAGGTAAAAATCTTCTAAAAATTAAGCTTCTTTATTTGGGTCCCTAATATAACCAGTTTTAGTTTAACTTTCTCAGGCAGTGAATATTGATCTACTCAAGATGCAGTACGCATTCTTGACTTTAAAAATAAATAGAATTTCATTAAACATGATGGAAATGTCATCACTGTGTGCAATTATTTTCCAAAATGCATTTAAAACACATTCACAATTGAAAAAAATTGAATTTCCAAGAGAACTTCACATTATGATTTGATGTATGTAGGTAATATAATATTTAATAACAAAGAGCTTTATTAATTCAGTATTAAAACTTTTTGGATAGTCAGAGATATATCTTTCTTATATCAGATTCTGCTGAATTGATAACATAGTCAAGTTCCTTTGTATTCTTGTATACTTTTTTTTCTAATTTAGCAAAATAAGAGCATTGGCATATTTCAATTCAAACATAAGCATTGAAAGTACGTAGATGATTTACTAAAATTGATAACAGCATAGTTGGCTTATATGAAGAATATTTATTTACAAAGCCACAATGGATTTTTGGAAAAAGGCTAATCGATTGGTAGAAAGTATTCAGAGTGGAAGTCCAAGTAGAAATTGTAGAATATAGCTGATTATAACCTTAGAGAGATGTCTAGGTTTTTATTTTCTTTTGAAAGCAAAATTCTTCACATTATTCACCTCTTTACAGTAGTCCCACCTTATCCACAGTTTCTCTTTCTGAGGTTTAAGTCACCCAAGGTCACTCGAGGTCTGGAAGCAGATGATCCTCCTTTTCATGTATTGTCAGAAGGTCAACAGTAGCCTAATACGACATCCTAATGCCTACGTCATTCATCTCACTTAATCTCCTCATGTAGGTATTTTACCATCTCACATCATCACAAGAAGAAGAAGGGTGAGTATAGTACAATACAATATTTTGAGAGAGAGAGAGACCACATTCATATAACATTTATTACCGTAATTTGTAACCACAGGCCTTGTAGGACCAGTTGAACTGACCCCATCTTATCAACAGAGTAATTAAGAGTTTCCTTTCAAGAACTGAGTCCCCCCTTGTCCACTTCAGGCCAGTGGAGACCAGCAATCCATTAATTGGGCCTGTGCAAATGCTCGATCTTTTTGACACCAAGGAGCTAAAAACTCTACCCTCAGATCATGGTAATGCTGCCATTTTGTGAACATGCATCCTATGAAGAGCCATGAAGCTTGACTACACTCGTGTAGATCACCAATTACCTCATTTCTCCTTATCTCCAAGATCTATCTCTACACTTCAGACAGCCCTGCCCTTCATCCCGTAAATTTTGTCCCAAGCCCTGGATTGGGGAGAGCATATTCCCCTGTTTACTTGCAGATTGATCTAGCGATAAAGCTGTTACCTTTTCCCAAAAGCTGATGCCATAATAATTGGCTTTTTTTATGCACATCGCGCAAAAAAATCCCAATTTTGTGTGGCAACGTATTGTTATAACTGTGCTATTTTATTATTAGTTATTGTTGTTAATCTCTTACTGTGCCTAACAAATTAAATTTTGTCATAGGTATGTATGTATAGGAAAAAACATAGAATATATAGTGTTTGGTACTATCCAGTTTCAGTCATCCACTGGGGGTCTTAGTATGTATCCCTCATGGATAAGGGGGACTACCGTATTTCTGTTCTATTACAATGTGTGAGACCTAAGAGGGGTTTGTTAAAAGTAGAACTGAATGGGTTATCCTCTTTCAAATAAGGCTTTTCAATACTATCTTACACCATCTGAAATGTACTTGAGTAATCAAAGTCAGTCTGCCAATTATGTAATTTCTGCTTTGTGATTTGAGAGAACTTTCAATACAGGTAATAGAATGTGAAATCTTGAATTGTACAAATGCTATACATTTTAGCAAACGTGATTAGTTTACATCCTACAATGTATATAAAATTATAACTTGAATAGTATATGTTTCCACTATACCGAAGACAGGATAACAATTTTTCTTGTTAAATGAAAACAATATTAACTGTATTTATAAGTTGGGATATGTCATCATAAAATGGCATAAATGTATTTTCTACTCTGATCTAGTAATTTTACAAAAAGAAAAAAATTATTAGTTTCCTGCAAAGCAAAACTAGATTGGGTCATCAGATTCAAATGAGATGTAAGTAGGAAAAAAAAAATTAAAATACACATTTTAATTAGTATCTTAGAAACATGGAATAACATTTGGTTTTGTTTCTGTATGCAAAGGAACTTGTATTTTAAGCTATTTAAATTATTTTTACCTTTTGATTAGTTTCTAAAAATTGATAGAGCTTAAAAATGTGCACTAAATAAATAAAATAATAAAATGTGCACTAAATAAAATAATGTATCATCTCTTTACTCTTCTTCTGATATTACCTTTTTCTAAAGTTATCTACTATACATGTCAAATGAATAGAAGGAGCATTTTGTTTTAGTAAATAAGCTATTTTTACTCAAAAATTTCTGTCCTGAAGAAGGTGATGATAATTTTAAAGACAGTACTAAAATATCCCAATGCCATATTTTGGTGGCTATTCAGAGAATTAAAGATTAACAAGAAGAGAGAAAGACACAAAGCTTTGGTTAAACAAATCATAATACTGATGATGCTGGTCCGAGGATAAGATTTGTCATAGGATTTATGGGTTATAGGAATAGGGATTTTCCTTAATCATTAGATGGTCATTGCACAAATTTAGTTTAAAGTAAGAATAATGTTATAATCTGGAACTATCATGTTGGTATTTTCTACATTGCATAGAAACACAAAAACTTGAAATATTGCTTTTTAACATTACAATGAACTCTAAGTATCTGAATTTGACTCCAATATTGTATGCTCAAACCATCATAACTGCTGAGGAAAGAAGAGATACATTTAAAAAAACAATAGCATCTTAATAATTCCATGAAGCATACAAATTATGCATCCCAAAAAGTCCATGCATGTAGCGACATAAAACAAAGTGTGTTGTACATTAGTTTTTCATACAGATCTGAGTTGTCTCTTCCTTGTCAGTCAAGACTCTGCTCAAACATGGCCTATTCAGGGAGGTTAAGCTTCTTGCCCACCATCGACTGTTGTGAATGACAACTCGTGACCAAACAGCATGTCCTCTGGCTCACAGCTCAGTGCTTTTTCTACTATGCCATATTGCTTCGTAGCTATAAGTTTATGTTTCAATGCCTGAGAACAAGTGCGCAAAATGCCAAATGTACTTTAGATATAAGTAGGGCAGAAAACTGACTTTTGAATATTTAGAAGCCTGAGATTTATTCTTAGACATATGTAGGGCAATCACTCAGACATATGGGCATTGCGGATGCCTATGAGTAGGAAACACATATTTTGTTTTCCCTTCAAATAAAGAGATTCTAATCTAAGTACTTTGATAGGTGTATAATTGAGACTCAAGATTTTGTTTCAAAAGGCAAGGAAGAGACATTTTTTGACTGAAAATAGTTAAGACATATATTAGTTAAAGAAATTGCATTAATTGTATATTTCTTAATGCAAGACCTAATTTTGAGTATGTCTACCTGTTTGAGAAGCCTATCAAGATATAGAAATATAAATTGCTCCCTTAACTAACCTCGGTAGGTTCTGATATTGAATAAGACTGTTAGGCATCATTAATTTACCTGTTTGACAATACTGTCCAAATTCAATGATTGTTCATTTTATTGCACTTGATCTTAAAATATTTCTTCTGATAATAATAGATTCTATTATTTCCAATGGACAATCATGGTTGAGATAAAACAATAATATCATCCGGAAAGAAGGAAATGTCCTTCTCGTCTATTGTAGCTGGCCTGAAATCACCCAATTTATCTAAAGAATTAAGAAAAGTATGTAATAAAATGTTAAATATCCTTGGAAAATGCATTTTATTCTCTTTGTAGTAGAAATTTGACCTTAAAAATGTTCTTTTTAGCCATTTTGTCCTAGCAAAATGAAATTATGCAATTTTGATAAACGTAAGTTAAATTACACAATTTGCATTAGAGATGATTTATATTTATATTATCAGGAGCTTTCAATAAATTAGTGAAAATGATTAAAATGTTATTTTAAATATATTCTCAAACAGATGGAAGAGAATAGAGTAGTTCTCACAAATGGTATGGTTATTCATAAAACTTGGCTGCTTCTTACAGCCCATTATATCAGGGATCGGTTGTATAATTTGCAGAGATAAAATATTGACCTGAATTCTTGGGACTATGATTTGAACTGAACAGAGAAGTTTTTTTCTTTCATTTCTTACATATTTTTCTATTTTTTTTCTAACATGTAGTAGGTTACAATGCATTTTGATAGAATTAATTTTGCTATTATGTCCATACAAGATTCAATTAAAATTTAGTAATAAGTAGGGCTCACTTCACTGGAAAGGAGCTATACAGTTTTTCTATCTTCTATCTTCTCCAGAAGCCTCTTTTGAGTCGTGGAGTTTGATTGACATTGAATGGGCTTATTTAGATCCAAGATAAGAATAAAGCTAAACAATGGAATGGGAAGGATTGATTTAATTTTACATGCTTATGTGAGCTTCCAAATATTTTTATCCATTTAAAATGAAATGGGATGCCATGCTTTCTACTTACACAATGGTCTGATACCTGAAAGCCTGATGTTTCATGTACATTCATTGAAATATATTTTTAAAGGTATCTAATTTGGGTAAAGTAACTTGAAAATTAAACTTTTATGAGGACTTCTTCAGAATGTGATGAAGTAATTTATTTATAGAAATTGCAGAATGACTACACATAGACTGTATCATGTACATTGTAATGATGTCCATTCATCAAAAATGGATTCATATTTTCAATGGAATCCTAAATAAAACCCCATTAGGATATTATGGAAATTGGTGACGTGATTATAAAAATTATGTGGAAATACAAATGGCCAAGAATAATCAATCTGACTAAGAAAGAAAGATTAGGAAAGAAAACTTGAGGTTAGAACCTACTAGACACTGAGGCTTAAAAAGCTAAAAAATTAAGAATGTGGTATTGGCATATATAGGCTTAACAAATAGGCTAACAAAGCAGGATAGGATCCAGACATACACCTGTACATATATTACCAATTGATTTATGGCAAAGGTGACACTGTAGAGCATGTGAAAAAGGATGGTAAATAGCGCTGTGTCAACTGGATAGCCATCTGTAAAACATGAAACTTGTGCTTCAACTCACATAAAGAAGTATCAGTCCCAAGTGGATTATTGATCTAAAGGTAAAAGGTAAATAAAGCAAGCTTCTACAGAAAAATATAATATTTTCCTGGCTTTGGGATATACAATAATTTTTAAAACTAGGCACAAAACTGTCATCCATAAAAGTACAAATAGATATATTGGGTTTCATTAAGATTAAAAACTTGTGATTACTAAAAGATAACATTGAGTGAAAGGCAAGTCATCAAGTGGGAGGAGATATTTACAATATATATTACTTACAAAGCCCCAATATCCAGACTATAACAAGAACTCCTGTGATCATTGATGGAGGGAAATACAGGCAATCCAAAGGAAAAATAGAGAAAAGACTTAATTAGCCATTTTTCAAAAAGGATATCAATGTGACCGATACACATACTACAAGGTAGCCAAATTCACTAGCCAGCCAATGGAATGACTAAATGAAAAAGATGGAAAACATTAAAAGTTAATGAGGATATGGAGCTACTGGAACTTTGATACACTGTTGATGGTAGAGTAAAATTTGTCAAAACAACTTTAGAATACTGTTCGACAATTCCTTCAAAATCATACCCTAGGACTCAGAACTTCTACTTCTAGGTGCATATCTCAAAGAAATGAGTAAGTATGTTTACCAAGATATCTGTATATGAATATTCAGAACAGAAATATTCATAGTAGCTATAAACTGGAAGATATTAAATATCTATCACTAATGGAATAATCAAATGGTGGCAAATTCATACACTAAATCAGAAAAATTAATATGCATTAATGAAAATGAATGAATTACTGCTACATGACATAACAACATACAAATTTGAAAACTTAACCCTTAGTGAAATAAATAAGAAACAAAAGAAAAACTATTTTATAATTCTATTTATACAGTTTTAAAATAAGCAAAACCAACCTAACATTTTGGAAGACAGTTTAGTAGTTACTTTTCCTGGTCTACAGTGATTGAAAGAGGTTTGAGAGGTCTTGTGGGCTGCTGATAATATTGTTTCCTAATGTGGATGCTAGTTATACAGGTGAGTTTGCTTTATTAAAGAAGACTGAGCTAAAAATTTATGATTTGTGTAATTTTCCACAGGTATGCTAAACTTCAAAACAAGATTAAAATGTAAGAAAAAAGATTTATGGATTTGGAGATATGAGTTTTATTAAAGCATTGTCTTACTAAGGCTTTATTTTTTGTTTTTTGCTTTCCTGAATTTTTTTAAAGAGAAAAAGGAAACGGATTGTTCAGTCTTGTGAATAATATCCAAAATAAATATGGCAGTCAAAGTTGGTTTCCCATTATCCACATTCTGTTGGCTTTCATTTAAAGCTATATGTTATAGAAAGAACAGTTTTAATAAACAACTCTAAAGTTTTAGGCCCAAAAATATCAATTTGGGAAATAAATCTTCCTTGTTTTATACTACCATTCTTTTCCCCATAAATTCATATTTCTTTTTTTATGTATGTATTAAAATGGGTGCTTTGGTGTTTGGCAGTAGGATACACTTAAAGCGAAAGTGAATATTTCTATTCAGTATAAAATTTCCACTATAATTTTGGAGAAGAGGATAAAAGAGAAAAAAATTATTTTTAATCAGTAATTTTGTTACCTTGATTACTGTGAATGTTCCTTTAAACTTATCCTACTTCCATTTCCTCCATTCAGTTGTGAAAATAGCAGTGCAACTCTTACTTGATTCATGAATTGATCACTAAAAAAAGTCCATGGTAAGAGGCTTTTCACTGTATTTGAGCAGTCTGTTCACATGTTAATTTTATATTTGTGCATCTATTTATGTGTACATCTGCATATATATATGTATGTGTGTGTAAATGTATGTGTATATGTTTGTCTCATAAGAAATTAGAAATAGTATCAGAAAAAATGGTCCTTATTGAATGATGTTTTTGGTCAGCATCTGTGACTCTTTCCCTCTATTTTTATTCAGTTTCTTGGCTGAAAGACTGCAACTATGACCATTAGCGTATGTTGTTTCTAAAATTTAGCTCATTTATAAACAGATAATGACAAGAAGGCTAAAAAGGTTAAAATATTTGATGAAATTATCCTGAAATATTCTAAGAAAAACAGCTCACTATTGTGATGCATGTTCCAAAATAATCATTGAATCAGAGAAAAATAAGTTTTTCCTCTTGTGACTGAAAATGAGAGTTTGTAACTTCTGAAAACTGATACTGTGAATGTTGGGCTGGTCTGGGTCATATTCGTTGGAAATGAGGATTCAATTCTTTATTATGAAGAAATGTCACAATTCCGAGATGAAAATAATAAACTGTGACTAAGTTTCAGAGTATCAGACTGAAAGATTGGGACTTCGAAGAGAGAAATATAGGAAAATTATATTTGTAGGTGTTTTCACCTATTACCTAATCCATAGATGAAGCAATGCTCCCGACTATATGAGCAAGTGAAATAAAAATTGGGAAGTGTAGTTGACAAAAATTTGACCTGAATGGGGCTGGCCTGGTAGTGTAGTGGTTAAGTTCATGCCTTCTGCTTCCGTGGCCTGGGGTTCACAGGTTCTGATCCCTGGCACGGACATATGTACCGCACTTCAAGCCATGCTGTGGCAGGTGTCTCACATATAAAATAGAGGAAAACAGACATAGATGTTAGCTCAGGGCCAATTTTTCTCAGGAAAAAGAGGAGGATTGGCAACGGCAGTTAGCTCAGGGCTAATCTTCCTCACCAAAAAAAAAAAAAAAAAAAATGTGACCTGAAAAAGGGAAAGGCCTATGTTTATGGTCTGATTCTGTTTCATTTAGTTTACTTGGAAGTGACTCAAAGGTATATGCTATTAGAACCTATTTTTTCTTAAGAGGGCATACTTTAGCCATCTTCATCAATTGGCTCTGGATAACCAGGCTATTTTTCCTACAGTTGGAACTTAACTTGGTTAGGGTAAGATGGATTTCTTATTCTGGAAAATATCTGGAATTCTCGCCAGGCGCTGACTTTCAGGAGAATTTTTTACCTAAGTGTTTCACTAAAAATTATTTCAAAGTATATGACCCTAGTTCCTATAAAGAGTAATGTGGTGACATTTTCAACCCTAGGCAAATTGTCTCCTTGACTTTCATGATGAATGCAGAGAATTGGGTATAATTAGCCATTAGGAGAACATTTTTGAAATCTTGTTTTGAAAGTAGTTAGATCCAACAAGTCAGGCTTAGTGGATTGTAAGAGCTATGTAGCATCATTTTACTCTGCTTTCTCAGAAATCTCACACAGAAGGTCATATATTTCTAGAATTAAAATTGTGCAAGGACAGTAAATTCTTACTAGACTATTTCTGCCCAATTATGTCAATCTAAGTCAGTAAAATGCTCCAAAAGTAAGTCTTAGCAAATTTCCAGCCAACTAGATAGAATCACCAATTTTAACTCAAAAGATTTTTTGATATGGAGCAAAGAGATACCCAAAAAGTGGAAGGAAAATACTGGACGAGGAGCATCCTTAAGCTATATCTGGACATCTTAGAGTATACTTCTCTGTGGCATAGAACTTCTGGCCAGCGACATTGCTTAGAAGGTAACTGTTGCTTTATTTAAGTTTTTATGGTTCCTTCTTCCATCACCTCAGGAAGCGTGTGCATGTGTGTGTGTGTGTGTGTGTGTGTGTGTGTCTGCTTTTACTGTGGGCTCATATACAAGGTCTTTCCTTGACAAAAAATAACTTAAGTCTGAGGTGGTGCTTTTTCATAATTCCTGAAACGTTGTAGGTGCTTGGTAAATACTTGGATGACTGAATGTGGCGACCAAAACTGAAAATATGCGGAGCTGCTGAGGTTCAAAATATGAGTGATCTTTAGAGGCCGAAATCAAATAAAAACAGAGATCAGATGGTAATGCTTGGAGACTAAGTCCATTAAAAAAAAAACAAACACTTCAAGTAAGTAGAAAATAAAAGAGAGACACAAGTGTAGTTACAGGTATCAACCTAGAACCATCTCCACTATTTTGCCCATTTATTGGGCCACTCTGGGTGGCTTATGAAGCAACCGACCTGGCTTTAAGGGTCAGAGATTATTTGGGCAACTTGCTGGTTTGAGGTGTATAAGATATATTTTAGTGAATTGTCAAGAACTGTTATTCGAAGAATGATTTAGGGACAACTTTTAGAAATCATTTGAAGGGCAGAAAAGCACTTGTAAGAAGATAAACAGAAGAAAAATGGCACTTATTATTAAGCTCTTCACAGCCAAAAGGATACTTCTTTAAATTATTACCTTCTAGTTGTTTTCCTTGAAATCATAAACAAATAAACTAAAGATGTGGAAGAGTAGGAGACAAAAAATATATATTTGATAAACATTTGATGTAATTAAAAATAAAAAAATTATCGTGTAGATCTTATATGACCAAAATTAAATATTCTGGAATATCAAAGGCCATCATCTAACCCCAAATAAACAAAAGCTGTGAACAAAACTCTGGGCCTAAATGGAATTCAGGATTGAAGAAGCATTCCTGACAGTAACTATTAGGCTAATTCATGCTCAAAAATGTATGCAATTCAATGGGTTAGAAATTAAAGGACTTTGGAGACCTACTTGAGATTGCTTAGAATCAGAGTGTATTTTCCTGGGTGCCAATAACATTTCTGAATTGATTATGAAGATTCCTAGGAGCAATCATGCTTCAGAGAGGACAGATCATATATCCTATACATATATATTTCAACGTCAGCTCATAAACCAGAAACAGCAATTTACAACTGCAGGCTCTAGATTTCTCATTTAAAACATTCATTAATTTCTGAAAAAAAAAGAAAAGATGACTACAGACCTCTTTGAGTTAAAGCAGTCGTGGTGTAAATTAACATTTTCTAGGTGGCAAAAAATATAATAAGAATATTGATGACATTACACAAGAAATACTAATTCTGAGATTGAACATCAGTTGTCACACTTCCTTTCTTGGGTTCCATGACACTGAAGTTTTCTTCCTACCTTGTTTCGACATACAACCCCATCAATTTCTGAATGCTGCTTCTTATCCAAACTTTTACATGTTGAAATTCCCCTTAACATTTCATTTTTTATCCCATGAGTTATTTAGAAATTTTTTATATTTTCAATTTTCCTTTGGGCAAAGATTTTACTTACTAATATTTTGTTGTATTCTAATTTAATTGCCTTGGGACCAAAAGACTTGATCCATATGACGCATTCTGTGACATCTGTTGATATTTACTGTATGGTTAATACAAGGTCAATTTTTGAAAATATCCAACATATATATCAATGTTAATTATATAAAGCTCATTAATTATGCTCTTTAAAGCCTTTATTCTTAGTACTTTTGTCAGTGTAATCACTAAATAACCAAGAAAGAAGTAGACATATTCTTTATGAAAATGAATTTATAAGCAAAAAAGAGTACATCAGTTTTTAATATTAGCTTTCTATCTCAATGTACCAAATTACTACTAATTGAGTGGCTTAAAGAAACATTCATAGGTTAGCTTACAGTTTTGAAGGTCAGAGTCCCACACAGCATGGCTGTCTTCTCTACTCAGGTTACCACAAGGTTGAAATCAAGATGTTGGCTGAGCTCAGTTTTTATCTGGGGGTTCTGGGGCACATTTCCTTTCCAACCTCATTATTTTTTTGGCTGAATTCATTTCCTTTCAGCTGTAAGACTGAAGTCCCTGTTTCTAGGCTGTCAGCTGGTGGCTTCTCTTAGCTTCTAGAGGCCACTTGAATTCATTATCATGTGCACCCCACAACCCCCTCTTCAATCTGTCAAATCCTACTCATACTTCGAATCTCTGATTTCTTTTTTTAATATCAGCCAGAGAAAAGTCTCTGCTTTAAAGAGGTCCTGTGATTTGGTCACACACACCTAGATATTTTCCTTTTTCAAAATCCATTGTGTCGTATAACATAACCTAATCATGAGAGTACAATTTACCATAATCACAGTCTTGGGGATTATGCATGGTGCATATATCAGACGAGCAGAAAATTTGGGAGCCATCTTAAAATTCTATCTATCACAAATATTATAGTATTTATCCTCATAAGAGAAAATAGTTCAATAGTCTTTTTTTTTTTTAAGTTTATCTCCTTTAGGTTTGATTGTCAGGATTTTTTGGCTTCAAAGTGAACTTAGAAATTTTCCATCTATAATGTATCTATTTCATGAATGTTTGAAACGACTTTTCTCATAAAGCCATCTGGGCTGGAAACTTTCTTCAAGGTAATTCTTTGCTAGATTAAAAAAATCTTTTCAATCTATGGGTATTTGTCTAATTTTTCAGTAAATATTGGATATTTCTATTTTTAAAAAATGTATTTTATCTTAATTTTAATACTTTAATTTAGAGATGCATATAAGATTGTTTTGGATAAAGAAAATGTGGTATATACATACAGTGGAATACTATTCAGCCTTAAAAAAGGAAAATTTTGCAATATGCAACAACACAAATGAACCTTGAGGACATGATGCTAAAGTAAATAAGCCAGTCACAGAAAGACAAATACCGCATGATTCCACTTATATAAGATATCCAGAATAGTCAAGTTTATAGAATCAAAGAGTAGAATGGTGGTTGCCAGGGGTTAAGAGGTGGGTAAAAACGGGGAGTTGCTAATTAATGAGAATAAAGTTTCAGTTAAGCAAAATAAGTTCTAGAGGTTGGCTATACAATATTGTACCTATAGTCAAGAATACTACATTGTACAGTCCTGCATCACACAATGATGTTTCAGTCAAAGACAGATTGCATATACCACAGTGGTCCCATAAGATTAGTGCCATTGTACCCTAGCTGTGTAGTAGGCTATACCATCTAGGTTTGTGTAAGTACTTTATGGGAAGAAGAAATTTTCCTCTGCCCTTCTAGGTTCTTCTGGCTGGTCTAAGAATTAAATTGACATGAGACAGATTAAGAGGAGAAAAGCAAAAGTTTAATAACATGTATACATGGGAGAAACTCAGGAAAACTGAGTAACTCACCAAAATGGCCAAAGCCCTCACCTTAAATGCTGTCCTCAGCTAAAGACAAAAGATGTTGGGGTTGGGGAGCATCAGGGACTTCAATAGGGAGGAAGGCAATTCACAGGTAGGCGAAAAGGAGCAAATGTTTGGAAAACAAGTGTTTGGCCACACAGAAACAGAAGCACACAGAGGTGAGCCCAACAAACAGGCTTTTCTAGGTTCTTCTCTGTCTACCAACTGGTTCACATTATGTTAAAATGAGAGCTCATTTCTTGAGACAGATTTTTTTTTTTTTTTTTTTTTTGGTGAGGAAGATTAGCCTTGGGCTAACATCTCTTGCCAATCTTCCTCTTTTTGCTTGAGGAAGATTAGCCCTGAGCTAACCTCCATGCCAATCTTCCTCTACTTTGTATGTGGGATGGTGCCACGGCATGGCTTGATGAGCAGTGTGTAGGCCTGTGCCCAGGATCCGAACCCATGAACCCTGGGCTGACAAAGCAAAATGCGCTAACTTAAGCACTATGCTACTGGGCTGGCCCTGGGACAGACTTTTTATCTTAATTCTTTTAGGCAGTTAAGGAGGAGGTAACAAGAAAAGCTTTCTGAGTCTTTTGTTTCTTAAAAATAATCAGCCTAAAATAATCCTCATGTTAAAGAGATACATTTTGGGGTGGAAAATTTTGTTCTCCTTCAGTAGATTCTGTGATGTTTGCACAATGATGAAATTGCCTAAGGATGCATTTCTCAGAAACTATCTGCATCCTTAAGTGAGGCATGACTGTACACTTAAACATTTATTAAAGACAGATCTCATGTTAAATGTTCTTACCACAATAAAATAAAATTTAAAAACACAAAAATCATGCGTGATGTGTACCTTTGATATTTAGTGTTTTGATTACTCTTATTTTTTAAACATGTTTTATTGTAGTTTAATTTTTCACCCTCCAAAAAACAATTTAGTAAAATATTTTACGTAAAATTCCAAGTGCTGGAACATTCTTTTCATTCATTTAATGTCTTTGCCTATGAACATAAATGCAATTTTTCTTGTTTTTTCAGTTGAAAGAGTTCCCCATTTTATAACCATCGTATTTTAACTTTTGTCCTATAGTTTTTAAAAACCCATGTTTTTCTGCATGTTGACAGTTTCTCAGTTTTAACATTACTAATATCTGACTTTGTGAACTTATTATTTTTAATTCAGTTTTTAATTCTGCTAACCATATATGTTTATTCAGTCTTTTTTGTGCTAGACCCTATTCATCAGAGTCTATTGTTTTAGCATCACTACATTCATTCATTTTTTAATAAACTTTTCATTTTAAAACAGTTTTAGATTTATAGAACAGCTACGAAGGTAGTACTGAGGTTCCCATATTCTGCACACCTAATTTTCCCTATTGTTAACATCTGTCAAAACTGACTATCGAGGAGCCATTTTAAAATGGAGTTGGAGCTTCCTTTACAAAGAAACTGCTTTGCTGTCTTACACCTTGGACTGGGCCAAACCTTTGGACTGGGTCAAAATGGCAATCGTTTTACAAGCAATTGTTTGAGAAGTCAGCAGGAGAACAGATATCTTGACCACAATGACTGACGATTGTGGACTTTTTGAAGATAGAATCAATAGTCAATCAATGTAGTAAATCAAGACTAGCTCTCTGCCTCCAACTCCAATTAAAATTCTTTGTAATACAGTCTCCTTTCTTTACCTTTAAAGGCCGTTGATTTTTATTCCCTAGCAGAACACGTTTTGGGTTTCTACCTGAATCTGTCTCCCAAATTGCAATTCCAATTGCCCAAATAAATATCTGCTGTTTAAATTGTAATGATTTTTCCTTGGTTGATACATCTTATATTGGTATGATAAATACATTAGAATTAAGAAACCAATATTAATAATTATTAAAATAAATTAAAGCCCATACTTTTTTCAGATTTCTTTAGTTTTACCTAATGTCCTTTTTTCTGTTCCAAGATCCCATCCAGAATACCACATTACATTTAGTATTCCTATCTCCTTGGTTTCCTCTTGGCTGAGTCAGTGTCTCAGAATTTCCTTGTATTTTAGGACTGCATTAGTTTCCTGTTGCTGCTGTAACAAATGATCACAAACTTAGCAACAAATGTAATAACTTATAGTTGTGGAAATTGGTCTCTCTGGTGTAGAGTCAAGGTTTCAGTAGGGCTGCTTCCTCTTGGAGGTTCCCTTTCTTTGTTTTTCCAGCTTCTAGAGGCTGCCTGTATTCCTTAGCTCATGACTTCCTCACATCATTCCAACTTCTGGCTTCCATCATCCCATCTCCTCCTCCTCACTTTGACTATCCCACCTATCTCCTATAAGGACTCTGTGATTACATCGGGCTGCCTGGATAACCCGGAATAACCACCAATCTCAAGATGCTTAATTTAACCACATTGATAAAGTCCCTTTTTCCATGTAATGTAACATATTCACATGTTATGGGGATAAGAATGCGGACATCTCTGAGGGCCGTTATTCAACTTCTCACAACCACTGACAGTTTTGGGGAGTACTGGGCAGGTGTTTTGCAGCAACATTCTCAGTTGAGATTTGCCTGATGTTGTCATGATTAGACTGGAGTTGTATATACTTTTGGTGGAAGACTACAGAGGTTAAGTGCTATTTTCACCTTATCAAGGGCACGTATTATCAACATGACTTAACTCTATTGAATTTAAACTTGATAATCTAGCTGATGTAGTGGTTTTCAGGCTTTTCCACTGTGAAGAGTCGAATTTCCCCTCTCGCTTTCATGCCATACCCTTTGGAAGGAAGTCACTGTGCACAGCCTACACGTACGAAATGGGGAGTTATGCTCTCCCTTCTTGCGAGTAGTGTATCTACATGAATTTTTTGGAATTCTTCTGCACAAGTTTGTCTCTTCTCTCCCATTTACGTATTTATTTAATCATTTATAAATACTGGCATGGACCCTCGCATATATACATATTTTATATTTGGGGTTATAATTTTATTCTATTTTACTTATTTTGTCACTCAAATTTTCCCAGCTTTGGCCATTGAAGGCTGTTTCAGTTGGCTCTCTAGTCCTTTCACATACTACTATCATTGTAGTTTTTGTTTGCTTTTTTGTTTGTTTGTTTTGAGTACTTCCTTACTTTCTAGCACTACAAAGTACCTCAGGCTCATCTTGAATGTTTCCTTCCTGAGTCCTAGAATCAGTCTTTTCTCCAAGGAACACTGGTTCCATTTATGAGAAAGTTGTATTAAAAACCAAGATCTCAGTGCTAGGTGTGCTCATTGCTATGGTGGTGTCATTGTTTCTAGGTCCTCGTAGCTGACAGAGCAAGGAAATATGTTTATCTATACTAAGCCATGTATATGCACATATCTATAAATATTTATATATGTAACCATCTGTGTCTACATTAAACTAAACATGGGTTCATAATCATTTCTCCAACTCTAATCTATTACCACCTAAGTCATTCTAGCTCCCTCCATTTGCTAATCCATAACCTCCTACAACAACAGTGAGAATCCTGGTTCCCATCACCTGCCATCATTTACTTAAATGTTTGTTTCCACTATATATATATATATATAATATATATAAAATATATATCTATACCATATCTATGTACACTATATATACATAGTATTTTGTTACCTCATGTTAACATGGAAAAATTTCTCCAGATAGATATTTGATATTTTTTCATCAGAGTTTTGTAGTTTTCCACATATAGGTCCTTTATATATTTTGTTAGATTTATACCTAAGTTTTTCCATTTTGGGGGTACTATTGTTAATGTTATTATTGTATTTTGTTTTGTTTTTAATTTCAAATTTTCAATTGTTCATTGCTGGTATATAGGAAAGTAATTGACTGATATATTCACATTGTTTACTATGACCTTGCTATACTCATTTATTTGTTCCAGGAGTTTTTTGGCAATTCTTTGGTATTTTCTATATAGACAATCATGCTATCTGCAAATAAAGGCAATTCTATTTCTTTGATTCAAATCTGTACACTGTTTATTTCATTCTCTTGTCTTATTGTGCTAGGTAAGAGTCAATGAGTGAAGAACACTCATTTTTGTCTTCTACCTTTTTGTTAGCCTGGTTAGTGTTTTATCAACTTTTGGATCTTTTCAAAGAATAAGCTTTTGGCTTTCCTGTTTTCAATTTTATTGATTTCTGTTGTATTTTTTGTTATTTCTTCTTCATGCTTTAAGCTTAAATTGCTCTTCTCTGTTTTCCTAGATAGAAGTTTAGATTATTCAGTTTTGGATCTTTCCTCTTTTCTAATATATTCATTCAATACTATACGTTTCTCTCAAAGCATTGTTGTTGCTGCATCTCACACATTTTGGTAAGTTGTATTTTTATTTTTGTTTAGTTTACAATATTTTTAAATTTCTCTTGGAACATCTGGCTTTCTCATGAAGAGAAAGTAAAAATCTGGCCATATTTAATTCTTCAAACTTGATTCAATATTACTTTACCTAGGAGGAATTCCTGGACATTACTTCCTTGTGAAATTCTTACTAAGATATTAATGTTGGTAAGATATTTCTTTTGTTATTTTACTTGAACATAAACTACAAATAGATTCTTCTTGAGATTTCCACTTTTAATTATTTCATACACACTTATGAAAAGAAATATGAGGACAGATGCCCATTGATTATATTTTGAGTATGAAGTTAACTGAGTGTGGAAGACAGGTTAGTAACCATGTCTTTATACACCTTGGCATGTTTGAATTGTTGCCTGACTCTGTGCTATTTTTACAAATAAAAAAGTTCTATAAAACAATCAAAAAAGAAAAATGTGTACTTAAATATGTGGTTCTTTACATATTTACATGATACAATAAACCATAATAGCCTATTGTTTATGTAAGTTTACAAAGATAGTATATTTTTATATCTTTCCCAGTGTACTAGCTACAAGATTTTGTTGACATCTGGTATCTTGGGCTTTCATTTGTAAACATGCATAAAGTTATTTGTATGCCATATACATATGTGTAAAACTGCTTTTAATGCTCTCTGACAGCCCTTTTATACTATGCCTTCATTTTTTTAATCTCGATTGACTGGAATATGCAAGGAAGGAAAGTTTTTTTCATGAAGTTTGTGTGGATGATATATTTTCTGAGAATTTGCATATCTGAAGAGTATGTTTTGATTACCTTCATGCATGAATAACAAAGCAGTTGTGTTTTGAATTCTGATATCATAAACCTTTCCTCTCAAAATAATATAATAATTTCCCTTTTGTCCTTTGACATTTTGTGTGATAGAGGATAAAATCAACACGTTTTTCTTTCTTTCCATATAGATTTATTGGCTCTCTTGGAAAAATCTGGATTTTTCAGTATTATTTAAATGTATTCATTTTACCCAAATGAACTGAAGTTTTTTCTGTTGATATTAATCTTGTTTGATATTGAAAAGTCAATCATTTAGCAAATTAAGTCTTTCTTCAAGGCATTTTATTTTCCTATTTATTCAATATCTTTTTCAGTAACATCAAGCATTTTGTTCTCAATCTTAACATATCAATTTCTCCTTTATGATTTTATCTCTAAGCTTTTCTTCTCTGTCTGAAAGACGTTTTCTCCTCCATTTTAGTGTCTGTTATATATAGTACTCTCTACTATATAATCTATATAGATTTTACATGTACTATGTCATTTTTGTAATCTATGTAGAGTTTATTTTAATTGCTTTCCTTTTAAGGTCTACTTTCCTCCAACATGTCTCTTTTTGGCTACTGGATACTAAATAATTATTATGATTTTTTTTACTATTTTATAAAATCCATATTTTCTTAATTATTTTTAAAATCACAGAACCAGAGTTAATACTTTTCTTCTTTTACATTAAGCATTTTTTAAAATGATGCAACTCCTTTCCCCCCTGAAAAGTTATTTCCTACTTTCCAGTCATTGTAAAAAATTTTCCATTGCTCAAAATTTTTGTCAATTTCATCATCTATTCTCACATCGTCTTCCTTCCTTCCTCTTCTCTGCCTTCTTCCTCCTCCTTCCTTTTTTTTTTTCTTCTTCTTTCTTTGATGTGCATTCTACTTTATCATGCAATTTTCCTTACAATAGAAACAAAATAGAAGAAATGAAGAAACTCTGCCAAGGTAGTGAAAAGTGGTTTGAAATGAACTTACCTAACATTAAATGATTTAACATGGGCAGTCATGTACATACATTAAGCATGCTTGTACATGTGTATGTCTGTGTGTGTGTATTGTTGATAATCCAGTTAAATGAGGTAAAATTTGTGTTGGTTGATAACAGATGAAAAGTAAGATCACTAGATTAGATAGTGCGACTATTTTAGAAGGTGAAGCTTTAAAATTTGACTTTGAAAATAGCTTACATATGACTGTAATTCTTCTTGTTCTCTGTTGATTCTTATCGGTACCATTGTTATCACCCAAAGGGCATGATCCGCTCACTGCAAGACAAAAGCCAACCATCAAGAGGCAAGGTGGTGGCAGAGAAAGAGCATTTATTAAGCAATAAGCTAGCAAATCAGAAGATGGGGGACTAGTGTCCCTAAAGAACCATCTTAAAGGGAGCACAGAATCTTGAAGCAGTTATATAGGGCACTGGGTTATAGGGGAGGGTATTAGGAATGTTGACCCTCTGGTGTTAACAGACTGGGAGTCCCCACACCGGATCTTTCAGTTGTCATGGATATCAGCATAGAATCTTTGTTTGGGGGTCATCATATTCCTAGGGAACTCAAAAGAACAATAGTCTTATCGCAGCTGGGAGGGGCCATACAATCTACAGAGAATGTGTATCTCCTGGAGGGTGCATATCCAGCTGGGTTAGTTAATCAGAGGTCATTCAAAGTTATAATATGGTCTCTTTTCTACTATATGTCTTCCCTTGTGTCAACCATGTGTTAAGCCAGTATCACCATCTAATGTCAACTGATATTGTCATAGGCTTCTACTTGTTAAAAAATGATTAGAGAAGACAATTTAGATGGTACAAACAAACTTTATTTAACATTTCATGAAGTGGGCAATCTCCTTCCGGAGAACTGCAAAACAGGCAGAAGGCAAGAGCATTTATAGGATAAAGAATAAATAAGAAGAAAGAGAAAAATAGAAAATATGTGGTTAGCTAGGACCACACAGTCAATCTTGTTTGGGCTGAGAAGGCCCAGAGTTGGCTTGGCATTTGAGGATAGGCTGACTGGATATACTGCATTTCAGGTCAAGTGGAGCCTTTATAGGGACATGAAAGTTACCTAAGTTTCAGTTTGCTGGCATGGCACCTTGAGCAGGAGTGGCTCCATTTTGAGCCTAGAAATTTATTTCAACATATTGTTATATCTAAAGGCATTACAAATATCTTTCTAACTATGCCAAACATTAACCTCCCAAATTACTTTGGAGTCTTAATCTTGGTATCATTTAGAGTTCACTCAGGAAAACAGATCCATTATAAATGTAATGGAAATAAGGGGAAATGGAATTAGACCTTATTATCTGAGGCACTGGCAATCACGCTGGCCTCTGAGATAGGACCATGAAGGAAATGCTCATGGAGAAGTCTACAGGAAGCTGTCCTCTCCTTATGGAACTACTTCAGTGAATCTGCAAAGACGTGTCTGCTGTGAGCCCAGGGCTGCTGTGTGTCAGAAGCACCATAAGTAGGAAGATAAACTGAGTTTGAAGTGAAGGACACTCACCAGCTACTTTTCCTTTTACAGCTTTAGAAAATTTTTAAAACAGTTGATAAACAATTTAGAAATTTATTGTATTTCTTTTAGTTTTCGTGAAAAGACCAATACATGTAATGCATGTATATTACGCACTTCACAAAGTAAATGTTAAAAAATCTTAGTTCTCTAGAAACCTCTGTGAGGAAGGCTATTTAAGCCACAGCTTTACTCAATTACCAGTGCATTGTGCAAGAAAATAATTTTACTATTAAAACTCTGACACTAGTTAATATATAAATAACTGAATAATTCTATCTGGTGAATGATTTTTTGCTAGGTAGCTTTGTTTTAAATAACATGGACTCTTTGGAGTAGAAATAAATTGCTAAGCAGAGACACAAAAAATATTCAGGATTAGGACATGGAATTCTTCTCATCAGTAAAATATTGGAAACCAAGTGCTAATAATGATTAGACATCTTGTAAATATTCTTATGAATAAAAAATAAGATAAAAGAAGATTTTGTATGCCTCATTTACATATTATATGAATTAATATCATTGAAAGAGAGGGAATGGAAGCCAGCCCAAATTTTATGAAGCCAGTGTTTCCTTGTTTCACAGGAGATTGTTTAAAGGTCTTTACTGTAAGAAAATTGCTTTCTATGGCCTTGTGTAGCAATAAAGTGCTAAATGCCTTCCTTGGGACCTCAGGTGTGTCAGGAAGATTCTGCTTTGGCTCCTTTTGCTCCTCCAAAACAAACTATTTCCCATCATTTGACTACATTATAAATTCTATAAACCAAATTTGTTTATTTATTTAATTTAAGCTTTTGACTTGTTAAAAGATGCCTCTGTCTTGACTTCCTTGTAAAATTTAGGTCATTATCAGATATTCACTTATTTGTGCACGTGTAAATAAGCTTCAAAATCCATTCCAAGAGTCAATTTTTAAAGAAGCAACTAGGTAAAACAAGGATAAAACTGAGAGACTAGGCGTAAGATATGCTCATGCCTCATTTTGTCTTATGTCCATGGTTTGATAAAAGCCATAGGCTGGTAAATAATAATGATTATGTTTCTATTTAAAGGAATATGGTTTATTATTATTTGTCTGTTGAGATAATTCTGACCCAACTTCAAAATCACAAGAATTTATCCTTGAGCCGGTAACTTCACTTCTAGGAATTTATCTTAGAATGTACACAGATACGTAGAAAATCACTATTCATAATGCCATTTATTGTGGCATCGTTTGTCATGGCTAAAATTGGAAGCAGACTAAATGTCACATTTAGGGACCTGGTCGAACAGATTGGCTACATATTCAAACAGATAAAGTATATTTATGGGAAAAAAATGAGAAAACATCTGGCTTACAAACCAGGGAGCAGATCAGTGTGAATGATACTGTTTTCTTAAAAAGGGGAGAAAAATACGTATGCCTATTTCTTTGTTTTGCATGAAGTATCTCTCGAAGTTTACTTTTTAAAAAATGATAATTTAAGTGCCTCAAAAAGGGAGGAAATTGGGGAAACTGGGAGGTTTGGGGAGAAGATATAAGCAGGGGAATATTAACCCCATGCTCTTTCTGGAGTTGACTTTGAAACAGGTGAAAAAATTACCTATAAAAATTACACAGACTTATGATGGGGCTGGCCCCGTGGCTTAGTGGTTAAGTTCAGCATGTTCTGCTTCTGCACCCTGGGTTCACAGGTTTGGATCCCGGGCGTGGACCTACACCACTTGTCAGCCATGCTGTGGCAGCGACACACATATAAAGTAGAGGAAGATGGGCACAGATGTTAGCTCAGGGCTGGTCTTCCTCAGCAAACAGAGGATTGGCATGGAAGTTAGCTCAGGGTTGATCTTCCTCACAAAATAAATAAATAAATAAATAAGCGTAGGCTGTTTTTCAATGAAGTGCTTGAAAACACTATATAATACCAAATTCATAGTAGAATTTTCATGCAAGTAAAACAAGATTACAGTACAGAGTAAACAATGAAGGGATCGTGCGTGTGGGGTTTAGACAAAAAAAGCTGTGTACACTATTTGAGCCGGGAAAGACAGGTAAATTCCAAAATTATAGGATAAAAGAACATAAAAGCATTAAAACAAAGAAAGGTAACAGAAGATTTCTGGATCTATATTTTTCCTATACTTTTAAAAATACAATTTTGGGGCCTCAGAGTCTGTTTTTCTGTAGTTTCCAATTTTAAAGTATAGAAATTCAAGTGAAGATTACCTCATGTTCATTATATGATTTCTCTGAAAAAATATAGATAGATCTATCATACTGCAATTGGGTAAAATTTCACTTTGTATAACTACTTAAATATTGCTTTTCTTACCTAATAGAGCATGAATATTTAAAATTGTGAGACTAAAAATAAAAAGACAATTTAAAACTTGTTTTCTTTTTAAATAGAAGTTGGCAAAGTTTATCAAAATATATTTTCAGTGTCCTCTGACTATATTTTGATGGCTAATTCATTTTTATGATCCAGAAGCTGAGGGTCCCAAAAAAAGAAAAGGTCAAGATAAAAATTCAGAAATATTTGCAAATGAAGGAACAATATGTTTTTCTCCCTTTTGTAAGTTGCTTCTAAAATTGTGCTAAGACTATTAAAGAGGCAGAATTTTACCCTGAATATGTCTTTATTTTTTCTGATTATAAATATAATATATACTTAAAATCAGATAAAAATATATAAAAAGGAAAGTAAAATATACACCATCAGTATCCATCTAAAGTAAATATTGTTAAGATTTTGGTATATTTACTTTGTAGACATATTCTTTATTAATAAATAAAAATATACATTTATTACTTTCAAACAAATGTAGACTCTGACTATACATGCTGTTGTACTTTTTGTTCTAACCATACACCATGATCAGAGGTTCATTCATATGGTAAGATATGCGTAGAGCACATATGCATATCTTATTTGTACACATATATGTATGTGTATATGGCCTCTTAGTTTTTCTTTATATGTGTTTACCACATTAACAAACCCTTTTTAATGAATATAAAATTCTTTCAATCCTTTCACTATTATATACAGTGGAGTGATTGACTTTAGAGTACCTGTATCTTTGCACTATTATTTGATTTATATCTCAGGAGATCAAATTATCAGTGGAAATATGATTTTTACCTTGTTTAATTTCAATAGATATTGCCAAGTGGCCCTCCAGAAAACTGACCTGACTTTACACTCACACTCTCCCCAATATTGGGTTGTTTTAGTCCATTCAGGTTCCTATAATAGATACCATGGACTGGGTGACTTATAAACAGCAGAAATTGATTTATCACACTTCTGGAGTCTGGGAAGTCCAAGATCAAGGTGCTGGCAGATTGGGTGTCTGGTGAGGACCCACTTCCTGGTTCAAAGATGGTTGTCTTTTGCTGTAACCTCACATGGCAGAGGGAAGAGCGAGCTCTCTGGGGTCTTTTTTGATACAGTCACTAATACCACTCATGAGGGCTCTACCTTCATGACCTACTCACCTCCCAAAGGCCCCACCTCAAAATACCATCACATTGGGCATTAAGATTTATTATACGAATTTTGAGGGGACGCAATCGGTCTATAGCAATAAGGATTGCATTGAATTTCTGGATAGCTTTGATTATATGGACATTTTAATAATATTGTCTTCTAATCCATTAATATGGGATACCGTTCCATTTATTTTTGTCTTTCTTAATTTCTTTCGTAATGTTTTGCAGTTTTTAGTGCACAAGTCTTTTCAATTTCTTAGGAATAAATCTGAATTATTCCTAAGTATTTTATTCTTTTTGATGCTACTGTAAATGGTAGTGTTTTCTTAATTTCCTTTGTATAGTTCATTGTTACTGTATAGAAAAGCAACCGATTTGAGTATGTTGATTTTGAATCCTGCAACTGCACTAATTTTATTTATTTGTTTTAATAGTTTTTTTGCGGAGTCTTTAAGGTTTTCTATATATAAGATCACATCAGCTGCAAACAGAGAGAATTTTATTTTGGATGCCTTTTATTTCTTTTTCTTGCCTAATTTCTCTGGCTAGTACTTCCAGTACTGTGTTAGAAGGGTGAGCATCTTTTCTTTATTTCTGATCTTAGAGGAGAAGCTTTCAGTTTTTTGCTGTTGAGAATGATGTTAGCTTGTGAGCTTTTCATATATGGCCTATATTATGGTAAGATAAATCCCTTCTATACCTATTTTGTGCATAGTTTTTATGATGAATGGTTGATAAACTTCGTCAAATGCTTTTTCTGCATCTGTTGAGATGATCATGTGATTTAATTCTTCATTCTGTTAATGTGGTGTATCACATTAATCCATCTACATCTGTTCAACCATTCTTACAACCCAGGGATAAATCCTACTCGCTCATGATGTATGAGCTTTTTAATGTGCTGTTGAATTTGGTTTTTTAGTATTTTATTGAGGATTTTTGTGTTTGTGTTCTTCATGGATATTGGCCTGTAGTTTTCATTTCTGGTAGTGTGTTTGTCTGACTTTAGTATCAGGGTAATTCTGGCCTTATAAAATGAATTTGGAAGTATTCCCTTCACTTCAATTTTTCTTGAAGAATGTGAGAAAAAGTGGTGATGATTGTTTTTTAAATGTTAGGTAGAATTCACCAGTGAAACCATCTGGCCCTGGGCTTTTTTCATTGGGAAGTTTGGGATTACTAATTCAATCTCTTTCTTCCTTCTTGGTCTGTTCATATTTTCTATTTCCTCATATTTTAGACTTGGTAGCTTGTGTGTTTCTAGCAATTTATCCATTTATCCTACATTATCTGATTTGATGGTGTATAATTGTTCATAAGAGTCTCTTATGATTCTTATTATTTCTGTGGCATCAATTATAATGTCTCCTCTTTCATTTATGATTTTATTTTTTTGAGTCTTTTCTCTTTTTTCTTGGTCTAGCTAAGGGTTTGTCAATTTATTTTTATCTTTTCAAAAAACCAACTCAGTTTCATTGATTTCTTTCTATTCTTTATTTTATTTATTTCTATTCTAATCTTTATTATTTCATTTCTTCCACTAACTTTAGGTTTAGGTTTTTCTTCTTCTAGTCCCTTGAGGTGTAAAGTTAGGTTGTTTATTTGAGATCTTTCTTCATTTTTAATGTAGGTGTTTATCACTATAAAATTCCCTCTTTGTACTGCTTTTGTTGCAATCCACAAGTTTTGATATGTGTGTTGTTACTTTTGTTTGTCTTGAAGTATTTTCTAATTTCCATTTTGATTTATTCTTTAACTCATAGGTTGTTCAAGAGTATGTTGTTTAATTTCCACATATTCGTGAATTTTCCACTTTTCCTTCTGTTACTGATTTCTAGTTTATTTCCATTGTGATAGAAAAGATATACTTGGTATGACTCAGTTTTCTTAAATTTGTTGAGACTTGTGACCTAACACATGATCTGTCCTGTAGAATGTTCTATGTGTACTTGAAAAGAATGTGTATTCTGCTACTGTTGTGTGGAAGGTTGTCTTTTGATTGAGGAGTTTAACCAACTTACGTTTAAAGTAATTGTTGATAGGAAAGGACTTACTATTGCCATTTGTTAATTGTTTTATGTCTGCCTTGTAGATCTTAGTCCCTCTTTTCCTTTCTGGCTATCTTCTTTTAAGTTTTCTTGATTTTTTTTCTAGTGATATGCTTTGATTCCTTTCTCTTTTCTTTTGTGTACTTCTACAGGTATTTTCTTTGTGGTTACATGAAGGCTTACATAAAATCTTATAGTGGTAACAGTCTATTTGAGGCTGATACCAATTTAATTTCAATTACATACTAAAACTCTACAGTTTCTTTTAGGTATAAGGTGCTTATTTTGTGTGTTTGTTGTTCTTCAACTTTCCAGATTCTTCTCAGGAAAAGCTTTTGTAGCACATAAACTCATAAGTATCTACTTCTGAGGGAAGTGATGGGCCAGTGAACATTTCTATTTCTCTGGTATGCTCTAGTGCAAAAGTTGCTGCTCTCCAGACTCAGTAGAGAGGAACCAAGCTATCTGTTCTGCTCTCTTATAGATCTTTGGAAGGCAGGGGACTTCCTAATACCAGCCATTGGGGCTTTGCAACACTTCTCTGTGTGGTCCACACATCTCCTGCCAAGCCCTCTTCTCTTACAGTAGAGTTTGGTCTTCTCCAGGTGTCAGCCTCTGAACTGCCAAATAATGTCTAGGGTAAAAATAAATACTGTTTTCTGTCATCCATCACATTCTAGATCTAGCCAAATTTATAGCCTTCCTTGCAATCTACCTGCCTTTACCTTCAACATTTCTTTTGTTGTTAGGATTTAGTAGCTGGTTGTAATACATTTGAAAGAGGTTTGTAGGGACATGGACTGTATGGAGTTTAGGACTCCATATTTTCCTAATCCTTATGTAGGTTTTAACAAGTAACTGATTAATCTGTACATAATATTACATTTACTTATTTTTCAGAATATAAATTGATTTTTTGTTAATCAAAAAAGAGGCCATGTAAAAAGATATACAGATATCAGATAAACATATGAACAGATGCTCAACATCCTATACCACTAAGAACTTTAAATTAAAACAGCAGTGAGATACAACTGCACACTTCTTAGATTGGCTAAAGTCCAGAACACTGACAATATCAAATGCAGACAAGAATGTAGAGCAACGGGAACTTTCACTCATTGCTGATGGGAATGTAAAATGCTACAGTCACATTGCAAGGCAGTTTAATAACCGTTTGTTACAAAGCTAAACATAGTCTTCCCATATAATCCAGCAGTTGCACTCCTTCATATTTTCCCAAATGAACTAAAAACTTGTCCTTACAAAAGCCTAGACATGAATATTTGTAATAGCTTTATTCATAATTGATAATCATGAAAGCACTAAGATAGGTGAAAAGATAAATTGGGGTGCATCTATTCAATAGAATATTATTGAACACCAAAAAATAAATAAGCTCTCAAGCCATGAAAACACAAAGGAGAGGGGCATGCCTGGCAGTGTAGTGGTTAAGTTTGCATGCTCCACTTTGGCGGCCTGGGGTTTGCAGGTTCAGATCCTGAGCACAGACGTATGTGCCATGCTGTGGCAATATGTTCCACATATAAAATAGAGGAAGAGGGGCAGAGCTGTTAGCTGAAGGCTAATCTTCCTCAGCAAAAAGAGGAAGACTGGCAATGGATCTTAGCTCAGGGGCCAATCGTCCTCACCAAAAAAATAAATAAATAAATAAAAGACAAAGGAGGAACCTTAAATGCATACTGCTAAGAAAAAGAAGGCTGTCTAAAACGGCTGTAATACTGTATAATTCTAACTATATGACATTCTGGAAAAAACAAAAGTATAGAGTAAAAAAGATCAGTGGTTGCTAGGTGTTTGGGAATTGAGAGGAAGAGATGAGCAAGTGGACCAGAGGAGATTTTTAGGACAACAAAACTATTCTGTATGATATTGTAATGATGAATACATGACATTATACATTTGTCAAAATCTGTAGAACTATAGAACACAAAGAGTGAACTCTAATGTAAACTATGGGCTTTAGTTAATAGTAATGTATCAATATTTGTTCATCATTTGTAACAAATGCATCACTTATATAAGATGTTAACAATAGGAAAAACTGTAGGGGAGGAGCAGAGAGTGGAAAAGGATATACAGGAACTCTGTACTTTCTGCTCAATTTTTCTGTACAACAAAAACTGCTCTAAAAAATAAAGTCTGTTAATGTAAAGAGCAGGAAGAAAGGGGAGGAGGGAAAGGGGGAGGAAGGAGAAGGAAAATGAGCTATGGTAGGTCAAATAATGACCCTCCTATCCCCCAAAGATGTAATACTGTAATCCCTGGAACCCGTGAATATGTTATCTTACATGCCAAGAGAGAGTCTACAGATGTGATCAAGATAGGGGATCTTGAGAAGGGATGAGTATCGTGGATTATCCAGGTGATTCCAATCTAATCACATAAACTCTTAAAAACTGGAGAATATTCCCCAGCTTGAGTCAGAGAGATGCCACAGAATAAGAGGCAAGAGATATTCAAGTATGAGATGGAATCAACCTGCTATTGTTGGCTTTGAATCTGGTGGAAGGGAACCGTAAGTAGGCTCTGGCAACTAGGAATGGCTGCAGTCTACAACCACAAGGAACTGAATTATTCTAAAATTTGAGTGAGCAAGGAAACAGATTCTCCTCTAGAGCCTCCAGAAGGAATGCAGCACTACTGATACCTTGATTTTAGCTCACTGAGTCCAGTGTTGAAATTCTGACCTGTGAACTGTGATATAATAAATACATGTTGTTTTAAGCTGCTAAATATGTGGTAATTTGTTATGGCAGCAATAGACGATTAATACAGAGGCTAACTGAATTTGTTCTATGATTCTCAAAAAAAGCAAAAAGAATGAACTCTGTCAATTGGAATGGATGTGCATCCAATTTCAATGCTTCTGAATGACGCATGGTACTTGATCTTTTGCCCACAACACATTTTTCTTATATTTTACATATTTTCTTAATGATGTATACTGAGGATTAAAAAAGGTTTCCTAATTCTAGTACCCTTTATTTAAGTTAAAATACAGGAACATATTTTTTAATAAAAATAATATGTTTATTTCAAGAATAAATATATATCGAAATAAATGTGTAGAAAAATGGGTTGGAAGAAAAAGCTTCAATGCATTTGATGGGCACCTCAGAGAAGAAAAACATGAAATTGGAATGGAGGACGAAAGGAAAAACATAGTAATATCAAACAAATTCAACACATAGGAATATTAAACAAAACCCTTGCATGGGTTGATGCTCAATTCAGTTCTACGCAACCAAAGACCTCAAGAGTGAAATAAGAAAATAAAAATGAAACTACCTTAAAGTTGAATTTTTAGGTGTAGTACCATCTTGAATGCTGAAGTTACACCATCACAAAATGCACTCTGAAGTTAATTTATGCATCTTCATTTATGGAGATTTTTAAGGCACTAAACAAAGAAATATCCCTTCGGGGTAAGATATATTCATCTTCTTTAAAAAAAAAATTGATTAATATGTGAATTAGATCTACAATGGTTTCTTCCAGATGCCTTATCCTGGGGTTAAGTATATTATCGTGCTAAATACAATGCATGTTGTTAAAACTCTTAGGTTAGATACTCAGATCTGCCTCTTGACTGAGGCATGAGCTTAATCAAATCTTTGCACGTTTCTTAGCCTTAGTTTAAGTATTGTCTGTCACTAATGGTAATATATATGAAAGTGCATTATAGGCTATAAAGACCTAAGCACTAGGTAAATATAATTCTTCATGCCAAGCAATATGTTAACTGTGCCATTACTGGAAATGAAAATAGTTACTTTATATTTTTCCTTTCATTCTGCTATTGAACTAATTAATGTCTCCCTGGGGTGATTAATTTCCAGCTGATCTGGGACATATCTCATACTCATACTTAATGGCATGCTAATTTGGGGGGCATGTTTCTACTTCAAATTATCTATTAGGCCACTTCTTATCAGGATAAATGGGAAATAAATATAGGAATTTCCTTATTCCACCTCTCCCAGCCCTATCTTACTACTCTCCGTGAAAACACAACTATGCACTGTTATCAGAATCTAGAGTCATCTTACTTATTTGTAAATTTTGCTTGCTAATTTGACTTCTTCCCCATAAAAGTGTAAGCTCTACAAGGGGAGAGATAGTTTTAGGTCTATATACCAATTAAAAAATGCATGTAGAATGCATGTCACATATTAGGAAAATAGTTGACATATATTGAATTAACAAGTTATTCCATAAAGTTGCAGAGGCCAAAAATGTAATTTGAATATATATTTGTCAGAGTTTGTTAAAAAATCTGGTATCTAGGCCAAATTCTATCTTTAAGTAGTGTTTTCAGCTGCAGCGAAGCCAGTATATATTCCCTCGTCCTTGGTATTGATATAGTTATTGAAACTAGTGTTGACTCAGAGCCTTTGACACTGCTTCAGCCTTCAAATGTAGAATCTTTGATACAAATGGCATTTGCTTTCAGCCTTGGTTTTTCCCCTCATAAAATATTATAGAAGTAAATACTACATTTGCTATCACGTGGCAATGGGGCTATGAGTCTAGAATAAGTTTCCTCCAACTCTCCTTCATCCAATCAACTGAATCTCAAGAATGCATTTTAGTCACTTGCATTGAACAATGTTGAAAAGATTTACGGGGCCAGGCCAGTGGCGTAGTGGTTAAGCGCGCACACTCTGCTGTGGCAGCCTGGGGTTTCGCAAGTTCAGATCCCCGGCATGAACCAATGCACTGCTTGTCAAGTCATGCTGTGGCAGCATCCCATATAAAGGAGAGGAAGATGGGCATGGATATTAGCCCAGGGCCAATCTTCCTCAGCAAAAAAAAAAAAAAAAAAAAGGAGGATTGGCATAAATGTTAGCTCAGGTTTTCCTCACCAAAAAAAAAAAAAAAGATCTCCTAGTTCTGAGTACTTATTTTGTATCAGCCACATTTTACATTCATTATACATTTAATTTTGTTTAATTCTCTAAACAACCCTATGTTGTAATCTCATAATATTCATCTATTTGTCTATCTATCTATCTATCAATCTGTCTATCTATCATCATCATCGTCGTCGTCATCATCTGTCTTCCTATCTGTCTACAACAACTTTAAAGCTTTTACTTGGACAATTTTTTTAACGTACCTTGTCTTGATGTTTACTTTGCTTTGTTGTTTCTTGTGCCTCTCCTGAGAAAAAGAGTCTTAAAACGATGACATTTTAACCATGATAGATGTGATGCTTTCCCTCTGATAAATGTTTGATGTCCTAATTAAGCACTGTGTGCAATTATGGGGAATGTTCCATAAATGCACTGTCCAATATGGTAGCCTCTTTTAGCCCTATGTGGCTACTGAGCACTTGAAATAGTTAGTGAACTTGAGAAAGTAAAATTTTAATTTAACTTTACTTATTACAAATGTAAATTTAAATAACCATACTTGGCTAGACACTACCATGTTGGGTGGTGCCATTTTGATGTATACTTATTTTCTTTCTTATCTACTGAATAGGTCTTTAATCTGCATTTCATTTACTTCTATTTCCTTTCTTTCTTAGAAGGATCACAGATTGTATTCTTTCTTTTCCAGAAAGACTTCCTAATATTCTTAATAAAACTTTGGATATATTTGCAAATATAGAAACTGGCAGGACAGTTTTTTAAAACAATTGCTTTAAAAAGTCTAAAGAATGTTTTACATTTTTTATCAACTAATAGAAAATAATTCACAAATTTTTGGTTAAGGTTAAGTAGGAGATGTTACCAGCATATAACTGACATTTTAAAATCTGCTGTAAACCTCTTTTTGAACCCCTCTTTAGGTTTCATTGAAATTGTGTATGCAGTTGAAAGTAGAGTCCTAAATATTGCAAGGAGAAACATCAATGCAAAGAGGCAAAAAATAGAACTGGCTTCTGAAGCATGAAGACCTTGGTTTGACTCCAACTCCATTGCTTACTAATTATATAAATCTGAACCATATAGTTTCAGATACGCAAACTCGTCTTAGCATGTACCTACTTCATAGAAAGTTAAATAATATATGTCATGAGTATTTGATATTAAATTACAAAAATTTCCCCATTTTATTTACTCTTGATTCCAAGATAGTCTCCATTTTCCAAATGAGGTATAAATTGGCAATATAAGTAGTGGCATTGCTAATAAGCAGAAGAACTAGACTTAAAACCTGGGCAGACTATCTCAAGAACTCATCCTCAGCCACTGAGCATTGACCACTCTGCTGTAGTGGTGACATTAAATGAATGACTGGACACCATGACTTTGAAGACATATTATTTTGGCTTCTAATGTATTTATATATTTAGTGTAAATATATGTTGCAAATCTGTAAATATATATTTATATATTTATGTATATATAAAATATTAATAGCACATTACATTACGGCATTACTGACTTTTAAAAATACATTTTAAAGTTCCTTTTATCCTATAAAAATGATCTAGAATATACTACATCAAAATGTTCCTTGTAAATGACAATTTATTTAAAAAAAATTTAATTTGTTTTACATTCATTAATGAAGTATTATTCAAGAAAATATATAAATTTAGGCAAAATAGACTTAATTTTTCTGTTTTTGAATAAAATATTCACCTGCCTTTTCAGAAGGCTTAACCATGATACCTCCCAATACCCCTTGGCACTGGTTTGAATTGCAGGATAGTTATCTTAGACCACATAAAAGCAAAAGCAAAACAAATAACAGTAATAAAGTCTACTTGGGAAGGATTGCCAAACTCACATCTCCACGGAGGTCTTGTTGGTTATTTAAATAGGTACAGTAAGCAGGGTTTAAGTTCACGTGCGTTTGCAATGTGACTAGACACTATGTCGGTCACTGCCAACAGAGGCAAGCAGTTGCTACTCAACCGCAGCCAAGTGTTGCCAGGCTAAAATTAGTGTTCATTGCCACCAGCACTTGCAATTTTTCAAGAGAAGTCGTATTTTTGTACATTTATGTGAAATCTCTCAACTTTTAAATGTTAGTTGTAACTTCTTTTAAACACTATGAAAACCTAAACTAAACATATCGGTAGAATAGACATGTTTTTTACACTAGCCATTACATCTCTTTTATTAAGATTCAGGCCAAAAATCTTGAGCCACAAAGTGGCAGTAAACCAGAAAACGCCTCTTGAGGCCACTCAGGAGGATGTGGCACTGGACTGGCTCTGCAGCGATTCAGCTTTATTGTTATACCATTTATTTTTATTGTACAATATGACTGGAAAACAACATTTGCTTCAAAGAAGATTCTGGATTGGTGTTTATTTACAAATATTTAAAATATCAAATGTAACTCACTGTAGATAATTACAGATGAGATAGCTGAGTGTATGAAATTGTAGAAATAAATCGTGGATATAACTAGAGCAAAATGATACAGGAAAGAATATAATAACCATATTGTTCAATGGAATCATACTCAAAGATATCAGACTTTCTATTTCACTCCAGTAAAACTTAATTTGTAGTACAGCATTTGATTGTGAGTATCTCATTACCACTTTTGTGTATTTCTGTACATGCCTGAAGGAGAGTAGCATTCAATAGAATTGTGTTCAAGAAATAAGTCATCTACTTCTAAAAAATGGTGAAAAAGTCATAGCTTCTAAGTGTGATTTCTGAAAGAAAAAATATCATAATAATACATGATTGTTAAAATGTTCAGTATAATTAAGGGATCACTGAGTGCTTAATAATGTCTAATTGAACACATAAAAAGAAATCAAAATACTTTAGGGGAAATCATCTTGTTTAGGGAAGGAATGCACTAATTGATCTAAATTACATCTCTCACTTCGATGTTTGAGCTTCTTCAATAAATGGGTCTTTTGACCCATTTACAACTTGTACAAATGGAGAGAGACAAAAGTGGTGTAGGAGTGGGGGAAAAGGAAACTGAGCAGGTTTGCACGAGCAAACATTTTAGTAGTCACAAGTAGAGTTCCTCCCTCCCATCACACGGTGCCAGATGCCACTTTGTCTGAAGCCACAAGCGACATTGGATCCCTACGGCGCTATAAACAAAATCAAACCTGGCACTGTTATCACAGTTACAGAAACACCTAGGCTAAATAGCTCTGTGTTGTGAAGCTGGGAAGAGTCTATATGCAGAATCTTTATTACGTTCAATTTTTTTAAACATCGAATTAAACTGCCCATTAAAGAATGAGCCATCGTAACATAAAAAGAGGAACCAGCCTGAAAGCACTGGAGTGTACGAGCACATTCTGCACATGGTCTGTTTATTCCACTCCCTTGATTGAAGGGGCGTGAACAAAACTCAGCATTTAAAAGTATATGTATACATATACTATATGTATATGTAAATACATATATACATACATAATATATACATACATATATATAGTCAAATGAAATATGAAATTTATATTCTAAAAATAATCTGTTGTTCCCCAAGAAGAACTTATATTTGACATCAAAGAACTATTATTGCTTTGTTCCTTCTCATACTTTATTTCTGCCTTTTGAGTGTTTTGTCTAAATTAAGTAGTTGAATATACTGTTTGTACTGAGTACTGGCTTTGTGTATTTTTCATTGTATTCAGCAAGGTGAACATAACCCATTCTTTTCCAAGTTAGTAATAAAAGTTTGATCGCAGGCAATTATTGCATAACTGGTTTTTTTGAAAGCCTGAGTTAATGCGTACATAAAATATACAGATTATCGTCTAAGATTTAGGAAGAATATTTAATAAAATGCTTAGGAGGGACATGTCTGAGACCAGAAGATACTACATTTCTACACTTCTCTTTCATTTTTTTTTTCCCAGCAGACCATTAGCATTGCCTTTTGCCTAGCAAGGCTTTTACTTTCTCGTAATTAAGGCATAGTTAGACAACTAAGTCTAGGCCTATTTATCTTTCCCCTACTTATATGGAGAAAGTACGCGATTGGTTTGTTTGACATTTAGATGACGTCATATTATGTGGGATATAGCGGAAGTCATGAATGAATCTAACAGATAACATTTGAAAACAGATTCTAGCACTGCCTGGCTCCATCCATCTGTGGATTTTTGCACTGGCAAATGATTGCTGCTATATATCGAAAGATGCAAATTGCTCACTAGAGTAACCATGACCTTTAAAGAAAATAACTCTGAAATCTTTGTCAGCTTCAAGCACTGCTCACTGCTTCTGTTCTTCCTTGTAGCAGATATCGTTGATGTCCCACCCAGACTTTCTTCACCAGGCTGGTTCTTTCACCTCTAGCTGCTGTGGGTGTTGAGAGCTAAGGGCTCGTACTTGCATCCATCACTAAGGATTGCCCATAGCTGATGGGAATATTGATAGGCAGTGCTTGGAAGGCTATACTCCCTCATACTCTAAGGCAGCTTCTAGTCAGTCTGAGTTCAGTCTTCTTATATAGGTGGGGTTTATGCTCCAGAGTTACTCATGAGATCAGATGATGCTAGGCTTCACCTGAACCGACCTCGTAGCTAGGTCTCTTTCCCTTCCCTATTTATGCCTCTCTCCCTTTTTTTTGCATTTTTTTTCCACTGCAATCCAACACCAAGTCTTCTTGAGTCTATCTTCTGAACATATCCTGTATCTGTCCCTTTCTTTATCTACAGTTACTATTTTAATATCCAAACAATCTCATCATCTCTTGCCTTCACCACAATAACTCTGGCTTACTTCTGTTCCTTGAACATGCCAAGCTTATCCCTCATTAAGACATTGGTAATCACCGTTCTCTCTGCCTGGAAGAATCTACTGCCAGATCTTTCCATGGCTGGTTCCTTCTCAACCTTGGGGTTTCTTCTTCATTATTGCCTTCTCAGTGAGACTGTCTCTGACCACTCTGTGTAAAGTAGTTTGTTCCTGGCCTAGGACCTGGACTATTTTCTTCCTACACTTACCACACTGACTGACTTATTCATTGGCTGGTTAGTATTCTCTCACTCCCCACCTAAGTGCTAAATTACCAGCTCCTACAAGAGAACCAAACACCTATCTAAAGAGGTTGCATTGAATGCTCTCTCTCTCATTTTACAGGTGTCTCCTAAAAAGATGCCCTCAAAAATCAGTTACATAGGGGCTGGCCCTGTGGCTTAGCAGTTAAGTGTGCACGTTCCACTACTGGCAGCCCGGGTTCAGATCCCGGGCGCACACCGACGCACCGCTTGTACTGCCGTGCTGAGGTGGCGCCCCACATACAGCAACTAGAAGGATGTGCAACTATGACATACAACTATCTACGGGGGCTTTGGGGAGAAAAAAAAATCACATAAGTATCTATGTCTCAGACTTTGCTTCTGAGGAACATGACTTTAGACATACCTGCTTATATAGCAACTGCTTATTAAAAGGATGAGGGCTGTTAGAGTAAGTGGATGAGAGTAAACCAGGAAATGGTTATAAGCACATACAATCATAACCTTAATAGAGTTTAAACAATATGATTCTTGGTAGGAAAAACGTCTTTGATTTTCACCCGAGGTGGAACATCTAAGTGAAATAATTTTCTTGAGGTTCTTAAAGCCAGCCAATCTTGGTTTTCTTAGCAACTCAAGAAAGCAACAACCACTTGGATTTTATAAACTGCAGGACTGGGCAGTTATGGTAAAATAACTTACACAGATATTATGAGAGGGATGTGATGTAATGCTTATGCTAAAACTCAGTTGCATCAATTTATTATACAGGAATTCTAAAAAGATTACAGTCAAGCATTCATATTCTCAGAACCTTTGCCAATAGTCAACGCCATTCTCTACAATCTAGAGTCTAAATAAAAAATGCAATTTAGGCAAAAGCTGAGAGATTTGGGAAAATTGATGTTCCAGTCATCTTTACTTTCATTCTCCTTAAGGATTCTACGTGGAGAAAAAAAGTTAAATTCTTACTCCTACTTTGTCTATTCCTTTCTGTTTTTTCTGCTTTTTTTGTTGTCTTTTAAATAGATTCTAATTCCATCCTCTGAATTAGACACCTTCTCCCCTTCTTATGGTGTGTGATAATTCTGTAGTCTCTGTAAGTTAACCGAGGGGATATAAAAACCCTCCATCAAACACAGAGAAGACTGCTTCCAAAACTGGAAGTAGATTGTTTGTGAAAGCTTCACAGCAGTCTGACAGGGTCTAGCCTGGGAAGAGGATATCGATAGATTTGGGGAAATTGACAGTGGGCTTGTGGCACTGAGAAGAATAAGCATCCTGCGAAGAGCGGCTGCTGCAAAATTAATTTCAAAGATGCATTCATAGGGAAGTATAAATTCCTTTTTAAATTTTTTATTTAATATCTGTCTATATAATTATAAAAATTTAAATGATATTACAAATAGATAGAAATCTTTGTGATGACAAGAAAAGAATCAGGTTTAGTTTAAAACATGCAATGTAGGTAATTCAGACCATATTTTCAATCTGTTAAACCTTTGGTCTAATGACCGTCAAGGAAGAATGAAAGAGATGCAGTTTTAATTGGTGTTTCCTAATGGGGTGATAGTTTAAGGCTCATAGTTTTTATATGGTACATGCCATTTTAACTGCTGCTCTATTGTTTTATGTATTCTAATTTAACACTTTACATGTTTCACTTGGATCCTTAAGCTGATCTAACCATGAAGGACACAATATTGCAAATTGAAGATTGACTAAGAGGAACATATAAGAGATTCAATGGAGAAGCAGAGAATGTAAGTATATTCAGCAAGGTTAAAGCCCAGAATTAACTGAGACCGTCAAGGAAACTGAAGGGCATAGCAAAGCAGCTAGTTTGGCATGGTTCAGAGCATGAAAAAAGTATTGTTGTGGTGTGAGTTGTATTTTTAATAAAGGACAGCTATAGAGCATTACTTGGTTGTATTTTGTTTCTATCTTCTCTATCAAAAATAATCTTCAAATTAAAAATTATAGAATAAACATAGTTAAGAGAAAACAATTGAAAAGCAATAAAGGTAGAAACATTTAGTGACAAAATAAGGTTTTAAAAGTTATCAGTAGGAAAGAAGAATAAATTAAAACTGACACAGACTGAAATAAAGTTCTATAAGACTATGTATATTTTTCAAAAAGTACTCACGCGGCGCTTTATACTTCTCCGTGTGAATTATCAACAACAACAACAAAGCCCAAGGGATCATATTCCACTGACGACTGAAAAGCATATAGAACTAATTATGTGACATGACTGCCAAAATTACTTTATTACCAAATTTACAACAGAGATTAGTAAAAGAGCATTAGTACCTCTAGATGAATTCAGATCTTCAGAACCAGGTGAATTATATTCAAAGGTCTAAAATAATAACATCTAATCACAGAACCACTTCATAAATCTCTGAGACTTCATGGAAGGGAGAGGGGTGACGAGAGCATAGAGATGGGTGAGACTGGTAAATATTCCAGTATTCAAAATGGGACATTCTCTCCATTTGGTACCATCTGACTTGGGATGAACAATTATTTTGTTGTTTTCAAAAATATGCTTTTATCATTGCTTGTTGAAAATCAGCAGACCAAGATTCTTTTAAAGTGAAATTAGAGTTGAAAATCAGAGATTACAGAAACTGCCAAAAGGTTACCAATATCAATTTCCAACAATATTCCAGAAAAAGTAATAAAATAAAGCGGCATGAGAAAAAGTTTTTGAAGGAAGCATTACTCTCTAGGGGCTCCCTTGACGTCATGCTGTAAGTAAAATTCAGGTTACTAAGTGTGATTAATGGATGTATTATTCCTTGATTCCTAAGACAATTTCTCAAGATGATTGTAAGGAAAAAAAACAATATGAACTAACCATTGCCTGAATTTATCGAGCAATCATATGCAAGTTATTTATTTATAGATGAATGTTCCCAAGAATAAGGCCCAGGTCTTCACCTAATAATGTATTCACTGTTTAATCAATGACATGTTGGAACACAAAGATAGAATGATATCAGAGTATTGTTTTCTCAAATATCCAGTCTTTACTACTTGCAAGGCATTTTTCTAGGTGTTAAGGTCACAGTGGTGAATCTTTACATTTTAGAGTGGGAAGAAGAGATAATAAAAAAGGGACCAAAACTATATAATATCAGACACAGAAAAGTCTTACAAAAGAACATAGAAACATTTTGAATGACAAAATAAAGTTTTAAAAAGTTATCAATAGGGAAGAAGAACAAATTAAAACTAATGAGACAGAGTTATATGGGGATCTATAAAACTATGCATATATTTTAAAGGACTCACATGGTGCTTTATAACTCTTCATGTGAATTATCCACAATGTCAACACCAACAAACCTTACGGGATTGTATCCACTGACAACTGAAAAGTATATAGAAATGCGTGATGTGACTGCCAAAATGATTATGCAAACTTCATTCGGATTAATAAAGGTGTTGAGAGTTAACAGGCATTTTCCTTAATAGAGCGACAATAAAGACGCATTATGTTCAAAGAGAAAAAGACAAAAGTGAGAATTTCAGAGAAGAAACAAAACTACTACACTGAAAAATATTAAAACTAAAATTAAGAAACCAGTGGATGAGTTAACAGCTAGAAAGAAAACATCTGACCTGAAAATAATATCAAGAAGAATTTATGAGGCATATAAACAAAAAAGAAAGAAATATATGGAACACAATGGAAGTGACAGAGGGTACAAAGTAAGAATATCTAAAATATAGGTTATTGGAGTTCTCAAAGGAGAGGAGAGATGACATAAGCAGACGTAATGGCTGAGAATTTTCCAAAATTGGTGAAAGAAACCTAACTTTAATTTGAAGAAATATTATGAACACTAAGCTGGATCAATATAAGAAATATACACCCAACCACATCAGACTAAAACTTCTGAAAACTGAATATAAACGAAAATATCTTAAAAGCAGCCAGTATTGTTACCATTATGGAATGCTAACATCAAAGTGCTGAAAGAAAATGCCACCAATTCGGAAAACTCCTTCATAATTGAAGGTGAAATAAAAATATTTCCAGAAAAATAATAGAGTGAGATTAGTCAATTACACATTTGCAACTGAGGAAATACTAAAATATATTTTTTCCATTATAAATGATCCCAAATGGAAGTTTCAGGTTGCATGAAGAACAGAAGAGTAAGAAAAAGGGTAAATAAATGATTAAGTCTAAATAAATATCACCTGTATAAAATAATAATAATGATTCCTTCTAGGGTTTTAAATTTAGGAAGAGTTAAAATATATAATAGTGCACAAGTAAAAAGAAACAGGTCCAACATCTCCTCATTTCTTGCATTGTCCAGGAAAAGAAAAAAATTACTATTTACTATCAGAACTTGATAATATTCACAAATGTATGTTACAACTACTTACTGTACCACTAAATAGTAAAACAGTGTAATTACTAAAGGTATTACTAAAGATAATAGAAGGGAAATAGAAGGGAAAAAGAATCTTTTATGTGTAAAAAATAATATTTACACATAAAAGGTTCAAAACAAATGGAAGGATGGTAAATTTATAAGGAAAAACTAGGAATTATTGTTTTACAATGTCAAGATAGTACTGTGGATGTGGAGGATTTTCAAGTCTTTGATCTAGGTGGTAGCTACTTGCTTTGTCACTTTACCATATTTTGGTAAGATACACACTTTTTATTTATGTATTTTTATCTATTTTTTTAAAATAGGTTATATTCAACAATTTTTTTTAAAAAGTTTAAAAAAAAACACAAAAAATGACGGAAACTGGAAAGTAAAGCTGAAAAAGAAAGGCAGGACTAGAGATATTATCACCAAATATGAGGAGGCCTGCACATAGAAGAGTTTTTAATACAATTCTAAGATTGATGTTGAGGACAAAATGTGAAATAAGTATCAAGTCAATATGGAGTGAGAAAATTAGACCCAAAATAGGTTTTAATTTAAGCATTAAAAAAAAAAATCTGGAAAAGTTAAATTACATTTCCAAAGTCACCAGTGTACTCAGAATGGCAGTGCCAGGTCTTTGAATCCTATTTCATTGTTCAAGACACTACACAGAAGTGTTTTTCAATTTATAGTTATTAAAGCTGTTTTAAAATGCTACTTGGATAGTCATGTCCTATCAAAAGAGTTTCTCATGCAGACGGAAGACAATTCTAGATGATGGTCAAGGATTATGAAAGGGGATTTTTGCATTTATTTGACATTTGTGCTCCATGACTTGTTAACTGGTTATATGTGATGGTTAAAAATTTTATGCTTCAGTTTCACAGGGCTAAAGGATGCCCAGATAGCTGGTAAAACATTATTCATGGTTGTGTCTGTAAGGATGTTTCTAGAAGAGATTAGAATTTGATTCTGTAGACTGAGTAAAGATCTTCCCTCACTAATGTAGGTGGGCATCAGCCAATCCAATGAGGGCCCAAATGGAACACAAAGACGAAGGAAGGGCGAATTCACTGTCTCTTTTTGAGCTGGGATGTCCATCTTTTCCTGCTCTCAAACAACAGAGCTTCCTGGTTCTTGGGCCTTTGGGCTTCAGAACTTACACGAGCCCCTGGTTCTTAGACCTTCAGCCTCGGACTGGAAGTTACACCATTGGCTGTCCTGGTTCTCAGGCCTTCAGACTCAAACTGAATTATGCTGCCAGCTTTCTTGGTTCTCAGCTTGTAGACAGCAGATTATGGGACTTCTGTCTCCATAACCATGTAAGACAATTCCTGCACTAAATCAATCTCTCTTTCAATCTCTTTCTCTCTCTCTCTGTGCATGTATATCATTATATATCATATATATATGATATACATATATATATCATATATGATATATACCTATATGCATATGTCATATACTGGTATGTTTCTCTGGATAACTATGACTAATATGACTTCCAAGTGTGTCTTTATAGCATTTTACAAATTATGATATGGCTCAAAATCATAGAAAAATATGCAAACCTTAATAACCCTAGTTCATTGACATGATCTCCTTTAATCTCTCTCTCTGTCTCTTTCTCTCTCACCCCTCAAATCTATCTATACCTAGACATATATCTTTACCTCTGCCATCCCTTCTTGTAGTTCAGCCCTCAAATTATTTGAATGGTCTCAATAGTTTTCCCAATAGATAAGATAAAAAAGATGTTTATTGTTGGTAGGTATTCATTTTGTTTCACACATTAAGTAACTTAACAGAACTCATTTTTTTGTTATCTATGGTGATATAGCTCAATAATTTTATGGAATCTCTTAAACTGAAATTTAGATTATGGCCTTTTTCTTAAAAGACTACCTTGGTTTTCAAATTGACCTTTAAATAGAAGGTGATATTTTGACTTTTTAAATATTTCAAATATTTTACTCTAGTAATTGATTTTTTTGTTACTTATGGCACTCTCAAAACACTGTACATCTTTATATTTGTATTGTTTTGCTAATATGGTGACAGATTCTCTAGAATTCCTTTGCATTTTAGAATGGATGATCCTGGAAATCCAAGGTGCCGCAAAAATCTAAGAACCATACTTGAAATCAGCTTTGAAGTTTGATTAATTTAGATGCAGATTTTTCTCTCTGTCTTCAAGGAATATTTTGCATACTTGTAATTGTATCCAAAATGTACCATAAATTAAAATCTGCAATGATAAGCTAAGTATCTTCTAATTCATTTCTCCAATTTTCCAATGTGAAAGCTATAAATTATACGTAAGGTAGAATGAGAAACTGAAGTAAAATATCAGTTTTCTATATTCAATAAAATGGCAGCCAATCTGAAATACATAAAAGGGGATTACTTTTAAAAAGCAATACTGAGCTAAAGAAATCAAAACAAACATTTAGCATAGACCTCAGAAATTTAGTCTTTTCCTTATCCAGTATGAAGTCCCCTTATAATTATCATCTCCCAACCACTTCCCTTTGAAGAGCAAACATAGAAGCAAGAGATATTCAAAATCAGTACTTATCATGTCTTCTTCTTTCCATAATTCCATTGTCTTTTAGAATAAAAAGGAACAGAAATACACATAGATAAATTGTGAAATATAATCCAGTTTTTCTTATTGAGGAGATAGAATAAAAGTATGCCAACTTTTTAGTGAGTTCCTAAAGATTTTGAGCTATAACTTTCATAAATTAAAGTTAAAACATGACACGGATAATTTGTGCTGCAGAGTATGCTCCCAATTTTGTTGCTAACAGAATACAACTTGTTTTATAAACAAATTTCATGTCACTAGGCTTGTTATCTACCTTATAATTTCACCAGATATTTAAATTTTCTCTTTTTCCTCCTCACCTGCCTCATATTGCATTGTTGTAGGTGTGTGTGGATGTGCATATGTTTTAACATTTCCTTCTTCTCCATCTCTTTTAAGTATTAGTGGATATTTCAGGAGAACAGTGTTCAAGTTAAACTTTTTATTTATCACCTTTTTATCCTTTATGCTCGTCTCCTCAATCGCTTGTGAATGTCTTCACTTTCCCCAGTGCATTTCGATGAATAAATCATCAACCTGAAAACAAGACTGGGGTACTTATCTTTAGTGCCCCAGATAACGTTGATCATCTATCTAAGCTCAGGTTATTCTCTAATTTCATATTTTCATCAAAAGCTGTCAAACTCATTAGAAGACCCCTTGCAGAGTCAGAAATCACCACCAAGATCAATGATACAGTGGATGGATGGATACATTTGTCAAATGCCCAACTTCAAAATGGGGATATTAAAGGAAGGCTGAGGGTATTGTTTCTCAAATATATGCCTCAAAATGTTGAAATTTTCTTTTTTTTCCCTTAAATGGAGTTGTATTTCATTTCTTTAAAAACTGTATGACAGTCTTATATCCTCTAAGACTATAAAATCTTAAATATTGTGAATAGTATGTTTAAAAACATAAATGATATGCTTTTTTAACTCAAGGAAAATAAAAGAAAAAATTTATTGTTTATGGATGCTTGATGACACAACCATCAGTATCCACATGAATAGTATTGCTATTTATTGTACTTTGGATTGAAAAGTAATGAAAGAGTGAGAACAATCATTATGCTCATGAAATGTCGATGAAGTATGCTTGCTTTTCCCACTTGTCGTGAAAATAGTCTTGCTTCATCTATTAGATTTTATCAGAAGTCAGAGAAAATAGTTGATGCTAAGCAAATTATTTTAACTACCATATTATAAACTCATGCATGCTTCAAGAACTAGTTAACTAAATTCTGCACCATTTATGGAAGTTACATTTTAAAATTGTATTTAAGAATCTTTTTTAAGATTGTTTTGCTGCCTAATTTAACTACTAGATTTATCTTTGAAAACTATATTCGCATCCAAAACAAGATCTTACTTAAAAATAAGAGTTATGGAGAGCACAAAGCCCATTAGATCCAGGATCATCTCTGCTGAAATCACTATTACCAGGCAGAGCACATGGGAAGATGACAGCTTAACTTGAATAAGGTCCCCTCTGCTCCCAATTCTAACACATACACCTGCTTCTCTGCAATGAAGCAGAAGTTGGAACAGGTAGGTATGTGGGTTCCAGTGAGATTTCAGATTCTACTGGAATTCTAATATTCTAACAGAGAAAGCTATTACATGATTTTACCTTTCAGAATAATATCACATAAGATTGTGCCTGGTCATTTTCTTCAGCAAGGATTTGAAGATGGGTTGACTAGTCAGACTAAATCTTTTCTGCTCTCGATGCCAGGAGAGCATGACCATCATGAGCTATTGCATAGTTTTCTTCTGCAACTTTATCAGGATGCTAGACATGATCACTGAGGTCTTACTGATCCACAGGCAGAGTTTATGTCACCACTCCTAGGAATGGCAATACTGCAAGATACATTGCATCTAGTTGTGGTCAATATGGAGTAGACAAAGGAGAGTAACTCTCCATCACAAGTACTGTGCAAAAAGAGAAAGGAAAAGCAAGTAGAAGATAGAGCTTCTAGAGGAAACTGCAGGAAAAATTTCCAAAAGACTTTGAAATGGATTCAACATTCAGTGTTTTTGCCTTTCATTTTCCTTAGGCAAATTTACATATCTATAAGTTGTACAGAAGAGATATCAGTGTAAATGATAATGCTCCATAGACATATAATTTTATCTGACTTAGTCAATGCTAAAAACTAACAAAGTGGCTCAAAACATCATGAGGAACAATAGAAAAAAATCAATAAAACAAAAATGTGTTTTTTTGAAAAATAAATGAAATTGATAAACCACTAGCAAGACTGATAAAAAGACAGAAGACACAAATCATGAATACTAGGAATGAAATGGGTTATCATTACAGATCAGACAACTTTATGCTCATAAATTCAACAACCTAGAAGAAACGGACTATTTTCTCAAAGGCTATGAACTACCAAAACTCAACCATGATAAAATAGATAATATGCATAGTTTATAGCCACTAAAGAAAGTAAATTTGCAACTAAAAAGATCACAAAATGGGGCCGATCAGATGGTGTAGTGGTTGGGTTCACACGCTCCACTTCAGCGGTGCAGGGTTCATGGGTTTGGATCCTGGGCGTGGACCTACACACGGCTCATCAAGCCACACTATGGCAGTGTCCCACATACAAAATGGAGGAAAATTGGCACAGATGTTAGCTGAGGGACAATCTTCCTCAAGAAAAAAGGGGAAGACTGGCAACAGAGGTTAGCTCAGGGCCAATCTTCCTCACAAAAAAACAAAAGAACAACAACAACAGCAAAAGAAATACATAGGAACATATTGTTTCACTGGGTAATTCTACTAAGGTTATGTGATGAAGAATTACCACCAAAACTGCAAAGATGAAAAATTAAAATGCCTGCTAGTAAAGCAAGTTGTCTGCCCCCAAAGACCAATTGAGTCTTCAAAGGAAACACTGGAGAGGTAAGGAGAAGAGGTTCTGAGAGGTTTGTTTAAGACGAAGAGTTATTTTCTTTAGACCTGGGCAGGTTGTGTATGGTACTCAACATCAAACTGTTCTCAAGTGTGGGATATTGACGTCCCTCCATTCTAGTCTCTTCCTCTGTCTGCCCAAGTTCTGAATACTGTTTGGCTTAGATCTCATGCTGAACACAGGATATGGTGATGGGGATTGATGGATGGTAAAAACTTGCTCCATGACCAGTCAGAGTGAAATGGAATAGAACTAGTTGTGAATTTTCCTATAAGATTGAAAAACAGTGGACATACTGACACACATTCATTTATTCTGCAAAAATGTATTGAGTGCCTATTATATGCCAGGCACTGTGCTCAGGCCTGGGGATACAAAGATTGATCCTGCTAAATTCAGCAGAGCAGAGAAAGCAGATCAAGAGCAATCACAGCAGAAACATAGAAATGTGACATAGCACAGTTGTGATAGAAAAAGAGAAATTATTCTGAGTTAGCAGGAAGTTAAAAAATTTTTTTTGCAGTTTTATGTGTTGGAGAATAAATCTTCCAAGTCTCATCTGTGAGTCTTTTCCAATCTTTCTTCTTTTTCAAAAGACCAGTGGGTAGAATTATAGAAATAAAGTTAATAAAGGCTATGGTTTTAAAAACAGAATTTTAAAAATTTCTAGAGAGAGGGAGACTAAGAATTTCCTGCAATTTAAATACAAGTCCCATACTCTTTAAAAGCTCACCTTGATAAGCCAAAAATATTCAGGAAGTGAAAATGAAGATAAAAATATTATTTAGAAAAGCATTTTGATTTGCCACTTTTTTTTTTTTTTTTTTTTATTGCAGTAACATTGGTTTATAACATTGCAAAAATTTCAGGTGTACATCATTGTACTTCTATTTCTGCATGGACTACATCATGTTCACCACCAAAATACTAATTACAACCCATCACCACACACATGTAACGAATTATCCCTTTCACCCTCCACCCTCTCCCCTTCCCCTCTGGTAACCACCAATCCAATCTCTGTCCCTATGTGTTTGTTTATTGTTGTTATTATCTACTACTTAATGAAGGGAATCATACGGTATTTAGCCTTCTCCCTCTGACTTATTTCACTTTGCATTATACCCTCAATGTCCATCCATGTTGTCACAAATGCCTGGATTTCATTGTTTCTTATGGCTGAGTAGTATTCCATTGTGTATATATATACCACATCTTCTTTATCCATTCGTCCCTTGATGGGCACTTAGGTTGCTTCCAAGTCTTGGCTATTGTGAATAAGGCTGCAATGAACACAGGGGTGCATGTACCTTTGCAAATTGGTGTTTTCCAGTTCTTTGGATAAATACCCAACAGTGGAATAGCTGGATCATATGGTAGTTCTATCCTTGATTTTTTGAGGAATCTCCATACTGTTTTCCATAGTGGCTGCACCAGTTTGCACTCCCACCAGCAGTGTATGAGAGTTCCCTTCTCTCCACATCCTCTCCAACACATGTTGTTTCCTGTCTTGTTAATTATAGCCATTCTGACAGGCGTGAGGTGATATCTCATTGTAGTTTTGATTTGCATTTCCCTGATAGTTAGTGATTTTGAACATCTTTTCATGTGTCTGTTGGCCATCCGTATATCTTCTTTGGAGAAATGTCTGTTCAGGTCTTTTGCCCATTTTTTAATTGGGTTGGTAGTTTTTTTGTTGTTGAGATGCATGAGTTCTTTATATATTTTGGAGATTAAGCCCTTATCAGACGTATGGTTTGAAAATATCTTCTCCCAATTGTTAGGTTGTCTTTTCGTTTTGTTGATGGTTTCCTTTGCTGTGCAGAAGCCTGTTAGTTTGTTGTGGCCCCATTTGTTTCTTTTTTCTATTGTTTCTCTTGCCCGGTCAGATGTGGTGTTAGAAAAGATGTTGCTAAGACCGATGTCGAAGAGCGTACTGCCTATGTTTTCTTCTAGAACTTTCACAGTTTCAGGTCTTACATTCAAGTCTTTAATCCATTTGGAGTTAATTTTTGTGTATGGTGTAAGGTAAGGGTCTACTTTCATTTTTGCATATGGCTATCCAGTTTTCCCAACACCATTTGTTGAAGAGACTTTCTTTTCCCCATTGTATGTTCTTGGCTCCTTTGTCAAAGATTAGCTGTCCATAGATGTGTGGGTTTATTTCTGGGCTTTCGATTCTATTCCATTGATCTGTGTGTCTGTTTTTGTGCCAGTACCATGCTGTTTTGGTTACTATAGCTTTGTAGTATATTTTGATATCAGGGAGTGTGATACCTCCAGCTTTGTTCTTTTTTCTCAGGATTCCTTTAGCTATTCGGGGTCTTTTGTTGTTCCATATGAATTTTAGGATTCTTTGTTCTATTTCTGTGAAAAATGTTGTTGGAACTTTGATAGGGATTGCATTGAATCTATAGATGGCTTTAGGAAGTATGGACATCTTAACTATGTTAATTCTTCCAATCCAAGAGCACGGAATATCTTTCCATTTCTTTGTGTCTTCTTCAATTTCTTTCAGAAATGTTTTATAGTTTTCGGTGTACAGATCTTTCACCTCTTTGGTTAAATTTATTCCTAGGTATTTTATTCTTTTTGTTGCAATTGTAAATGGGATGGTATTCTTAATTTCTCTTTCTGCTACTTCGTTGTTAGTGTATAGAAATGCAACTGATTTTTGTATGTTGATTTTGTATCCTGCAAATTTACCATATTCGTTTATTACTTCTAAAAGTTTTCTGGTGGATTCTTTAGGGTTTTCTATATATAAAATCATGTCATCTGCAAATAGTGACAGTTTCACTTCTTCCTTTCCAATTTGGATCCCTTTTATTTCTTTCTCTTGCCTGATTGCTCTGGCTAGGACTTCCAATACTATGTTAAATAGGAGTGGTGACAGTGGGCATCCTTGTCTGGTTCCTGTTCTTAGAGGGATAGCTTTCAGTTTTTCACCATTGAGGATGATATTAGCTGTGGGTTTCTCATATATGGTCTTTATTATGTTGAGGTACTTTCCTTCTATACCCATTTTATTCAGAGTTTTTATCATAAATGGATGCTGGATCTTGTCAAATGCTTTCTCTGCATCTATTGAGATGATCATGTGATTTTTGTTCTTCATTTTATTAATGTGGTGTATTACGTTGATTGATTTGCGAATGTTAAACCATCCCTGCATCCCTGGAATAAATCCCACTTGATCATGGTGTATAATCTTTTTAACTTATTGTTGTATGCGATTTGCTAGTATTTTGTTGAGGATTTTCGCATCGATGTTCATCAGTGATATTGGCCTGTAATTTTCTTTTTTGTGTTGTCCTTGTCTGGTTTTGGTATCAGGGTAATGTCAGCTTCGTAGAATGAGTTAGGAGCTTCCCCCTCCTCAATTTTTGGAAGAGTTTGAGAAGGATAGGTATTAAGTCTTCTTTGAATGTTTGGTAGAATTCACCAGGAAGCCGTCTGGTCCTGGACTTTTATTTTTGGGGAGGTTTTTGATTACTGTTTCGATCTCCTTACTGGTGATTGGTCTATTCAAATTCTCCACTTCTTCTTGATCCAGTTTTGGAAGGGTGTATGATTCTAAGAATTTATCCATTTCTTCCAGATTGTCGAATTGGTTGGCATATAGTTTTTCATAGTATTCTCTTATAATCTTTTGTATTTCTGAGGTGTCTGTTGTAACCTCTCCTCTTTCATTTCTGATTTTACTTATTTGTGCCTTCTCTCATTTTTCTTGGTGAGTCTAGCTAAAGGTTTGTCTATTTTGTTGATCTTTTCAAAGAACCAGCTCTTGGTTTTATTAATTTTTCTATTGTTTTTTGGTCTCTATTTCATTTATTTCTGCTCTGATTTTTATTATTTCCTTCTTCTACTGATTTTGGGCTTTGTTTGTTCTTCTTTTTCCAGTTCCTTTAGGTGCATTGTTAGATTGTTTATTTGAGATTTTTCTTGTTTGTTGAGATAGGCCTGTATTGCTATAAACTTCCCTCTTAGAAACGCTTTTGCTGTATTCCATAAATTCTGGCATGTCGTATTTTCATTTTCATTTGTCTCCAGGTATTTTTTGATTTCTTCTTTGATTTCTTCGTTAACCCAGTCGTTGTTCAGTAGCATTTTGTTTAATCTCCATGTATTTGTGGCTTTTCTGATTTTCTTCCTATAGTTGATTTCTAGTTTCAAACCGTTGTGGTCAGAAAAGATGCTTGGTATTATTTCAATCTTCTTAAATTTATGGAGACTTGTTTTGTGGCCTAATATGTGATCAATCTTGGAGAATGTTCCATGTGCATTTGAAAAGAACGTGTATTCTTCGGTTTTTGGATGGAATGCTCTGTATATATCTACTAGGTCCATCTGTTCTAAGGTGTCGTTTAAGGCCAATGTTTCCTTATTGATCTTCTGTTTGGATGATCTATCTGTTGGTGTAAGTGGAGTGTTAAAGTCCCCTACTATTATTGTGTTACTGTCTATTTCTGTTTTTATGTCTGTTAATAATTGCTTTATATATTTAGGTGCACCTACATTGGGTGCGTAGATATTTACAAGTGTTATATCCTCTTGTTGGATTGTTCCCTTGATCATTATGTAATGCCCTTCTTTGTCTCTTTTTACAGTTTTTGTTTTAAAGTCTATTTTGTCTGATATGAGTACTGCTACCCCAGCTTTCTTTTCATTGCCATTTGCGTGGAGTATCTTTTTCCATCCCTTCACTTTCAGTTTGTGAGTGTCTTTAGGTCTGAAGTGTGTCTCTTGTATGCAGCATATATATGGGTCTTGTTTTTTTATCCAGTCAGCCACCCTATGCCTTTTAATTGGGGCATTTAGTCCATTGACGTTTAAAGTAGCTATTGATAAGTATGTACTTACTGCCATTTTTTAATTTTTATTTTTTTTTCCTCAGTGTTTAAGTAGTCCTTCTCTGTTCCTTACTTCTTCTATACAGAATTGATGGTCACTTTAGTTTGACCTCTGTCTGAAAGCTGTACTCTTTAACTACCCTCCTCCCTCCTTTTATGTTTTTGATATCATATCTAACCTCTTTTTGTGCATTTGTATCCATTACGTTCTAATCGTGGAAATAGATAATTTTTCCTATTTGTGGTCTTCTCTTTCACCTTACATCAGTCCCTTTAACATTTCTTGTAACACTGGTTTCTTGGTGACAAACTCCTTTAATTTTTGCTTATCTGGGAAAATTTTGATCTCTCCTTCCATTTTGAACGATAACCTTGCTGGGTAGAGTATTCTTGGCTGTAAGTTTTTTCCTTTTAGCACTTTAAATATATCGTGCCATTCTCTTCTAGCCTGTAAGGTTTCTGCTGAGAAGTCAGCTGATAGCCTTATGGGGTTTCCTTTGTATGTAACTTGACATTCTCTTGCGGCTTTTAGGATTCTCTCTTTATCTTTAATTCTGGACATTTTGATTATGATGTGTCTTGGTGTGGGCCTCTTTGGGTTTATCTTGTTTGGGGCTCTCTGTGCCTCCTGTACCTGGATGTCTGTTTCCTTCCTTAGGTTAGGGAAGTTTTCATCTATTATTTCTTGAAATAGATTCTCTGCCCCCTTGTCTCGCTCTTCTCCTTCCGGGACACCTATAACACGGATGTTAGTGCGCTTGATGTTGTCCCAGATGTCCCTTAGACTGTCCTCACTCTTTTTAATTCTTTTCTCTTTTACCTGTTCACCTTGGGTAATTTCTTCCAGTCTTTCTTCCAGCTCACTGATCCGTTCTTCTGTATCCTCTACTCTGCTTTTGAGACCCTCTAATGAGTTTTTCATTTCCAGTATTGTATTCTTCATTTCTGATTGGTTCTTTTTTATATCTTCCATTTCTTTGTTGACATTCTCACTGAGTTCATCTATTCTTCTCCCCAGATCAGTGAGCATCCTTAACACTCTTAGTTTGAACTCTCTGTCAGGTAGGTTGCTCATTTCTGTTTCATTTAGTTCCTTTTCTGGGGTTTTGTCCTGTTCCCTTACTTGGAATGTATTCTTTTGCCTCCTCATTTTGCCTCTTTCCCTGTGCTTGTGTCTATATATTAGGTAGGTCAGCTACGCCTCCTGCTCTTGGATAGGTGACCTTATGTAAGTGATGCCTTAGGAGGCTTCCAGTGTGCTTCCCTCAGTTCTCAATGTTCCAGGGGTGGCCCCTATGTGGGCTACGTGTGTCCTTCTATTGTGGCCTGTTAGCTCTCCCTATAGGCGCCCAGGGAGGCTGAATTATGCTCCTGGCCAGCTGTTGTAATGCTCAGCTGCTTGTAGTTGTTGTGGGCCCTTCAGTCTCTTTATCAGGTGTGGGGAGCCCCAGCACAGTTGGCTGTAAGTTCTAATACCACATTTGTGTTGCAGTATTTCTTTTAAGTGAGTAGGCCCACAGTGTGGCAGGTTGTTAGGCTCAGGGCCTTAGAATTGCTGTAAACCTCTAGCCTATTAGGTCTCTTGTTAGCTCTCTGAGGATTGCAGCTGGGTGGGGCTGGCCTCAGGCACAGGAGCACCCAATTGTTTCAGGCTTTGGAAGGTGGGGCAAACCTCCTATGTGGGTCTTTGAGAAGCACAAGTCTTCTGCAGCTGACAAGCCCTGCCGCCCAGAGGTCCACACACACAGTCAACACAGTCCTGCCCGTGTGAGTGCCCCCGACCTCCCCAAGCGGACCCAGTCTCTCCACGGCGGGAGCCCCACACACTCCGCCACCACCCCACACTCTCCACCCGCTCCTTGTGCACACCCTGCCCCGCTCAAGTCAGCTCAGTTGCCAGGCTGCAGAAAATCCAGTCACCAATCTATGCAGGCCCACACGTTGCCTGAGGGCTTGTTGTTAGGTGGGGCCAGTCTCTAGGGTGGGCTGCCTGCCATGGCTGAGCTGGATTAAATCGGTGCTCTAGCGGGTGGAGCAGACCCTGGGCTAGCAGGTCTCAGGGAAAACTCCAATGGCGTCTGTGTCAGCACGCTCACACCAGGCCACAACAATGGCCGCCGCCAATGTCCCAGTCCCTGGAGAGGTCTCACCCCTCACCGAGATGCACTCAGGGCCTATTAGGTGAGTCTCTTGTCACCAAAGCAGTGTGCACCTTTCTTTCTGGTGATTTTAGGATGCTTTCTGGAACGGGTGAGTTTGTGCGCGGGCCCTTTAAGAGCCAGTTTTAGTTTCTTTGTGAACCGGGTTTTCTGGGGGTGCTCCCCAATGCTTTAGTAGCAGGCAAGGTCAGATATTATGCCACTGGTGTCGATTGTGCTGGGTCCACAAAATGCCCACAGCGGGGGCGCTCCCCGGCTCAGGACCCGGCGCCTCCAGGGAGGGTGCGTACCTGTGAGCTGCTCCCGGCGGCCGTGACGCTGGTGGCTTGTGAAGGCGGCGTTTTTCCTCTCCGGAAGGGAGTCTCTGCCTCTTCCATCCCAGTTAGGATTGTCCGTTGTTGCAGGAGTTCCTCTCATCCAGTTTTCAGTTCTGTCTCAGGGGTAATTTTTCCACGAGTAGTTGTAAATTGGCTGTGTCCACGGGAGGAGGTGAGTTCAGAGTCTGCCTACGCCGCCATCTTGACTCCGCCTCCTGATTTGCCACTTTTGAATAAGAGAATTAATAATTCCATCATTAGTAGAGACTGACATTGTTTTCAGAGCCAACTTTAGGTCCTATAGATTTTATTGTATATGTGATATAGAATATAGACTGAATATAGAATATTTTATATTTAGTTGTACAGTTTTGAACCTTTATGGTCCTCTGTAAGTGTGTGTATATGTGTGCATGCATTTACATCTGTTTAATATAGAGTGCCATGAAAAATAAACCATACGTATAGTTGTGTGAAAGGATTTCTATCTAAAATGGAACTGAAGGATGTGAAATGGAGAATTGCACGCATGTTCCCTCAGAAGCACAGAACTTAAGAACCAAGAGACTGATTTCCATTAAATGCCTAATTTACAGAAGACCGAGACTTATCTCCCGACCAATTGAACATCCACCAAGAATCTCTTTACATTCTCAGGCCAATGAACTTATTGTTTGGACTCTGGCTGAACTTCCCCTTCTTTGTACTCCTTGCCCATAAATACAGCTTGCCCCAAACCCTCAATGGACTCGCCTATAGCTTGTTACAGCATGCGTTATGTGAACTGCAATTCTTCTGCTATTCTCAAATAAACTCAATTACTGGTCATTACTCAAAAGTAGTTTCCAAAATAATTTTGGTTACTTGAAACCATAAAGTTATACTGAGATAAGTTAAATGATGGGTATTCATTGAATATATAGATCATTTCCAAATAAGACAAAACACTGAAGAGAATTACTGAACATAGGTTTGTGTACTTTTGGCGCACTTTTACAGAGGAACTAAAGATTTTTGGGTCTATTAATATATATGTTTCACGCCATATTGAAAACTTTACTATAAGGAAGAGTATACTTCTAAAAGTTATAAAATATGTTTATAAATTTGACAGTCCACTATTGCTTAGTATGTAGTTTTCACAAGAAATCGAGGTTTTTAAGGGTATACTTCTAGAAGTTATAAAATGTTTATAAATTTGGCAGTCCACTATTGCTTAGTATGTAGTTTTCACAAGAAATCGAGGTTTTTAAGGGTTTAAGGGGTTTAAAACCTCTAATATATGCAAATATGTTTTTAAGAGGTTTAAAACCTCTAATATATGTAATCAAAGCTACTATAAATAATAAGGGAAACATTTCTACATGCAAGGAAAGTAAGATGTGTGTTTTCAGTAAGAAAAGGTATAAGGAATGGAGATGCATTTTTGTTAAGGGAAAAGAAAGTAATTTTATCCTAAATTAAAGCTGGTTACTGCAGAATGGAAAAGAGGAGAATAGAGGACAAACTAAACAGACATAGAAAGTTGGGAAGAGAGAGAGAAAAAGGGGAATAGAAAGAGAAACTGTGAGAGAGTGAGAGAGAATCTTGTGTGGTAAATCTGGCTAAAATTGAATGAATTTGTTATAAGAGTTTTAAAAATAAGTTTTAGCATCAATAGTATACTTATGTAAAAGTAAACCTTAATTTTCTTTCATCTGCTGAAAGGGCAACTTTTCTTGGACTATTGGTCTGCTCCTAATAAGAGATTATGAAAGGTTTTTCTTTACCTTTTAAGTAATCTGCCTGGATAGCAAGGTTTGCATCTTACCAAAATAACTTATTCTGCTTCACATTGTCTTTATCAGGTCTTTGATTACTTAAGAAAACCCAGTCTTCTCAATATTAAAACAGCTCAGTTTCGTTTGCAACTACGTAACCTCCTGTATTTGCCTTTAAAATCTTCTATTGGACAGTCTGGTTAAACAGATAAGTAAGTATTTCATCATGACTTGTGATCCTATTCAGTCAAATCTTCAAATCTTTTGACACTTTCTCAAAATCAAATTCTAAATGGAGTCTTTTTGACCTCAAGATAAATTTGAGGTTTTCCAGAGAGTCCCTGCAAAATCTCAAAGGATTTGTCTCCCACTTGGTAAAACGTTAAACTAATTAGGTTTATTTGATATCTTAAATTATATGGGAAGCATTATCAAATAAGAAGTGACACTAAACCTTCTTATCTTATGTTTGTATAGATGCATGTTATTAACATAAGTGTTCCAGAAATTGTATGAAATTCCTAGAAAGCAGGTATGTCCTGGTATAATGTTAACAGTCATAATCCCAGTTATTATCTTAAAATATTGTATATTACAGAAATAACCAAATTTCCTTGTCAATTGCATTGTAATGAACTTGCATCAGATCTTTAACAATGAGCACATGTAAGTTTTTGTCATTTACAGATAGTTATTGTTTTACTGTAATGCTTTTGTAAAAGTGAGATTCATGGAAAAGACCCCCAGTACTCTTGACCACTGACACTGCTACCAAATTACAAGATGTCAAACTTTGGGTGTATATTTCACAACTGAAGAAGGCCCCCCTTGACATCTGGTCCAGTGCAAATGCTAGAGACCTCAAAATCAAGCTGACTAGGAAAAAAGTAGCCAACATCTAGGTAGACTGCCTCCTCCAAAGATGTCAGATCACGAACATTACTTTCCATTCCTCCTTCCCTCTCTGATGCTCAAATTGTCCAACAGGACCTATTAAAATATTGCCAGTCACTTATTCTCTGTTCGCAAAAACATCTCTCGCAGGTTAAAGAAACGTATGCTGAACAAGAATACAACCTGACCTCTGACTCCCCTCATGACCTACTTGTTGGAGAATAGGTCCACTGGAAAAGACATTAACTAAAGGACTCCCTCTTCCCCCATTGGAAAGGATTTTTTATGGTACTGCTCACCAATTCCTAAGGCAGCTAAACTTAAAGGCATTCGACCCTAGATTTATCGGTTCCAACTTAAAAGACTCACAGGAGGTGAAGGGACTAGCAAAGCCACTGGTCATCTCAAATTCAAGACCTCCAGGTGGTCAAAAGCAGACGACATCTGATGTAGACAGCTACCCAAGACACCAGACCAGGCATGAATATCTTAAAGCTTGATTTCCACCACTGTTCTCCTTTACTATGAAAATCACAGTGGGGGAAGTGAATCAGAATCCTCTGCTTCTGTTTTTTTTCCTCCTATCTGTCCTTTTCCATTGCTTCCTGGCCTGGAAAAATAATGCCCTTGTCTGTATCTTCCAGGAAATTGCCATGGGAGGTAACATTTCAGACAGCTGGATTTGCCATCTAAAACTCCAATCTGTCCATGATATTGGCAACCCCCTGGACCTTCTTGTAACCAATTTTTCTTCTATCCCTCATCCCACTATTAACAAAACCCAAATTCTCTGTCAGCTACAGAGTTCAACCTGTGCAGCTAGGTATCCCAGGACTTTGTTTTTACCTTTCTCCCATTATAACCGTACTTGTCCAATTAGACACAAATATCTATGCTAACCACAGTAAATTTGCTCCCCTACATTCTTTTTTTTTTTTTTAATTTTTATTTATTTATTTTTTTCCCCCAAAGCCCCAGTAGATAGTTGTAGGTCATAGTTGCACATCCTTCTAGTTGCTGTATGTGGGACACGGCCTCAGCATGGCCGGAGAAGCGGTGGGTCGGTGAGCGCCCGGGATCTGAACCCGGGCCGCCAGCAGCGGAGCGCGCGCACCTAACCGCTAAGCCACGGGGCCGGCCTGCTCCCCTACATTCTTATGATTATCTAAATCATATCAGTCCCCAAGCACAAAATAATCTCACCAACAGCACCTGCCTTTGCAAGGAATTTAGAACAGTTTTTATTTCAGGCTAGGAGATTTACTTCTCAAATGCACTGAAAACCTAACTGACCCTTGGCTTGAATGGGCAAATGCAACAATCTTTGTGAATGAATTCACTAACAATGCCATTTTAGCCGGAGTAGTTTGTACCCCGATAAGATTTATCTTCATCTGTGGTGGTTATCATTCTCCTGGGTCTATGAATGCCTAGATGGCTGGCACATAATAGGTTCATGCTTCTTAGGTTATCTAACTGTCCAAACCAAACTGAGACATCTCATCGGTCAACTCCCCTGAATTTACATTGTCGAGTTACACAGGACTTACCAGGAGGCATTCATGATTTAGATCATTTCCTTTGGCAGACCCCTACTTCCCTGGTTAGGAGTGAGTGCAAATGAGGCTATAATCAGAAACCTTTCTTTAACTCTTGGAAACATTGCCAACTCTACTGCTAAGGCCATAGCTACCCAACAGAAATCCCTACACTCTCTAGCTGAAGTTGTCCTTGACAATAGGATAACCCTTGATTATCTCTCAGTTGAACAAGGAGGTTTCTGTGCTGTAGTCAAAACCACTTATACTTGGATTAACTACTCTGGGGAAGTCGAGTTTCAATTACCTAAAATCTGAGAACAAGCACATTGGTTACAACCAGTACAATCTGACTTATCTTGGAATTTTGATTTATTCAGCTGGTTAGCAAATGGATTGAGTTCATGGTTTAGATCTATACTATAATTTGGTCTTTCTATCCTATTTGTCATTTTAATTTGTTTTGTGATTTTTAAAGTACTCAGTTGTTGTCTATCCAGCCTTTGTAAAAATAACAAACCTGATAGACTGGTGCTTGCTCAACACTTCAAAATCATATCTAACACCTATATCCTTAACAAAGTCTCCCTGCCTTGACCCTCCACTTGGACCCAATATAAGAAGTTGCTCAAATGTGATCTTTTGGTTGCTACTAACCCCAAAAGCTTCTCTCACCCTGAAAAAAGGTGTCCAATCATGGCATGGTAAAGAAAAATAAATAAAATGGATGAGCAGTCAAAAGGTGAAGTCCATGCGGAAGAAACACCTAGCAATATATTAGGTAATCAGTGTCCCCTAATGGGGACTTGATCATAAAGGAGAAATGTAGAAGCAAACTAAAATAGAGTCACTTATGTTAGAGACAAAATGGAGATGGTCAACACAGGCTCATAAAGGAAACTTACACTAAACTTAGAGGAATTTACAACTGTTCTCAGAAATCCACAGAGGACACCAGCCAACTCCCAAACACCAAGTCTGTTCATGCCATGTCTGGACTTTTTTGTTCCTCTGACTCAGCTACCCTGATCCAAATATGCGGAGTTTGGTTTTTTGACAATTTTGTTGTTCAAATGAGGCCAATGATATCCACTTGCCGTTTCCCTCCTCCGTGGGACAAGACACCTGAGGATGGTCCTTCTCAGCTCCAAGGCATATGAACTCCATCTAACAACATCTTTGAAAAAAAGAAGAAAGGAAGGAAGGAAGAAAGGAAGGAAGGAACGAACAAAGGAAGGAAGGAACAAAGGAACGAAGGAAGAAAGGAACGAAGGAAGGAAAACAACACCTAAACGACATGGTTGATCACCAATGTTTTCCAAAAAGGATCTTGGTCAAGAGGGGAAAATGTGAAATGATTTCAGTCTAAAATGGAACTGGAGGATACCAAATAAAGAATCTCACATATGAGTCCTCAGAAGAATGGGACTTAAGGATCAAGAGACTGATTGCCATTAAATAAATGCCTGATTCACAGAAGACTGAGACTCATCTCCTGACCAGTGAACATCCACCAAGAATCTCTCCTCATCCTTAAGCCAATGAACTTATTGCTTGGACTCTGGCTTGATTTCCCTCTCTTTACACTCCTTGCCCATAAAAACAGCCCACTCGAAAACCTCAACAGACTCACCTGGAGCTTGCTACAGCATGTGTTTCCCAAATTACGATTCCTCCACTGTTCCCAAACAAACTCAATTTCTGTAATTGGAGCTTGCCTCAGTTTACCTTCTTATTTAGGTTGACAGTTGTTAAGTATACATTTTTATTAGACAGATTTTAAATAATTACAGAAGAATGTCTTTAAACAGCCTTATTTCTGTTTCGTTTTTCACATGATACACTATGTAGCAAATTATTATATACAAAGTCTGATGCAGCTTTGATTTTCTTAGTTCTTTCTTTCTAACATCTTTAGGCTATTTGAATTTCTTTCTCTGCTATTTTAGAGATCTTTGAGCTTAGATCATTTATCTATTGCAATAACAACATCTGAGAAAGTAATATTCCTCATCATGTTGGACTTTCAATTAAGCCAAGTAGTATAAGGTCAATTCAATATTGTAATTGGGAAAAGATTGTTTTATTGTTGGCTGCTTTTGACATGTTGCCCATGGGCTGTGTGCCAGATTAATAAAAATATGCAATGTGTGGTGTCCCTGATATTTCATCTTTGCTGCTCCTGAACCAGGGCCAGTATGTTGTCTTTGAGGTTTGTAATGCGTTTTTCCCTGAGTCAAATCTCAAATTGATCTGCCTTGACTGTGATTGTTAAATTGATAGGATTGACATTCATCAAGTAGATTGTTTTTGGCATATTCATAAAATATTTATTACGTTTATAAACAGAGACAGAATCACTTTAATTTTTCTTCTGGTAGGAAAAGGAATTTCAAGTTGTTACTTTATGGTAGGGTTAAAAAAACTACAGCTCATGGGCCAAATCTGGTCTGAGGGCTGTTTTTGTACGTAACATTTTATTGAGACACAGCCACACCCCTTCATTTGTGTATTATCTATGGCTGTGTGGGGGCTACAAGGTCAAAGCTGAATAATTGCAACAAAGCCCACATTTATTTACTGTTTGACCTTTGACCGAAAATGTTTGCTGACTCCTGCTATGAGAACAAATAATTTTGCATTTTAGTTTGTTGCCTAGAAACTTTCACTAATGATAATAAAAATTATAACTAAAAAGTGTACTACATGGCAGATGCTGTTGTAATCACTATACATCTATTAAATTATTTAATATTCACAACTTATATTTAAGAATTATAGGTCGTGCTGATATTAAAGATGACAGGGCTGAAGCACATAGAGGTTAATTAACTTGTCTAGAGTCACACAACTAACTAGTAAGTGGCAGTGCAGGGTTTGAAACTGTAAGACATAGCTCCACTGCCTACACCTTGACGACTGTGATGTTTCCATGACTGTCAGATGAGATCATTGCTTAAGCCTTGCTTTTTCTTGAGTTCATCGTCACCGCGGTGTTTTAAATTCTGTTATTGCATTCTACTTTTTAACTTGGAAAACCACACCATGTCGAGTGATATTTCTTTGATATTATATTATCATATGTACTAGTAAAGCAATTCTTTTAAAAAAGATGCTGAAATAGTTGAGGTTCATCTGATTTCCCACTATTCTAAACATAAGAAAACATTCCTTTGCACTTTTTTTCAGCAACATCTCTATAATAATTGTAAATATAATAACTCTGTGGCACTTTCTAATATTTTATAGTATCAGTTTATTTGTACTTTTTAAGTCCTTGGAAATTTGATAACTAACCAGAACATTTGCTTATCTAGAATATTTCATTTGCAACCACACCAGAGTGTTTCTCTCTCCCTGTATATAATAAATGAGACCATCTGATGAGTACAAAAAATGTTAATTGCATCAGGCCCTGTAGTAGACACTGTTGTCACCCACCCAAATCCCTTCAAATCTCTTTTTGCCAACTCTCTGTACTCATCTTCTAGGTCCTGTGTATTTTGCTGCCCAGAGTTGGCACCTGTGACCTTCAGAAATGTGGCCCCCGGCACTGAAACTGTCTCACCTCTGTGTAGAGCCACATACATGAGCTGGTTTTATGGACACATACCCACAGCCTGTAACCAAGGACTGATTAGTGTGGTTTTACAAAACCCAACCCTTTGACTCAAGGCGGGACAAACAGGTATAATTTACACTCCAGATTTCCCTGCAGGATCACAGGGAATGTGAGACCCCACATAACTTCCGGCACTAGCCTGGCTTCTTATTATCTTCTATCTGGCTTCCTCCACACACTTACTGGTCTCTCCTGGGGCCACTTCCTTCATCCATAACTTTCACTTGAATCTATGGCTCAGGTCTGCTACTGATAGAGTCCTCTTGGGTATTGTAGAAGGAAACTAAGAAACAGTGAAGAAAATTAGGATGCACTACAAGCTGATAACTACAGATAAACGAATGTTTAAACAAATAAAGTGGGGAAAAGGCCATGAAACAACAAAAGCAACAACAAAAAGTGTAAGCAAAGCATCTGGTACTTTTGTTTCTATGATCCTCCCGTATATAGCAATGAGTAAAGGAAAAGAAAGGAGAGAGGGCATGAGTCTCTCTGGCAGAACTATCTCCTCAATCTGTATGTTCTTCTTGGGTTTTCTTCCTCATTCTTTTCTACATCAAAGCTGTCTTGGGCCTAATTTAACTTGAGTTTATGAACATGTGTGTTTATGTGTGTGTGTGTGCTTCTGTATGTCTTTGTAAGTATACAAATATATGTGTACACGTGTGTGTGTATCTACACATAAACACTCACTCATACATGTGGATTTTTCCCCTTTGGTAAAAAGAGGCAAGTAAGGAAGGGAAGAGAAAAATGTAACTTTTTCATGGTCTTTATTCTCCAATATTCTCCAATTAAAATTACAATATTAGAAGAAATATTGTATTTAATATTCACTGGTTCTTTGCAAATTGAAATAGATTTTTTTCTTTTTTGTATTAATTATACGTTGTTTAAGGTTCAGTTTTGTAATTATCTTGATTTCGTAATTTGTTTTTAATTATAAATTTCAGTTTTCTAAATCACTAAAGAAATTCAGGAGCTTCGGCAGATGTATGACCAATGAATGGGTTCTCTTAGGATATTTTATGAGAAGGGGAAATCAAAGCATTACACACCGAACGGATAGAGTATTTCCCCTCCTACGCTACATAGACTGATGTTCTTCAAACTGAGACATCTATATCTTTCAGAGTACACAAAGTTCAAAGGATAAAAAAGGCCACATCTTTATGGTCCGAGTGTCCCATTTTCTAAAGTTGATCTGCATCAGAAAAGGTCTATGGCCCAGTTGTATTCTCTCTCTCAGATGTCCTTCATAAAGAGACTTTCTGATTTTCAAAGGAATATCATATTGTATTTGTATTGTATATCAAATTATATTTTGTTATTATACCCTGCAGTGTAAAATCTGGGGCAATGTGATAATTCCTGTCAATAACATATTTACAAGGAAGAAGGGAATGAATCAAATGCCTAGTGAAAAGCACTTTTCAATTTCCTCAAATCATTATTTTAAAAAAATTGAACAAGAACTTAATCTATTTATCCACTTATAGATAATTAAACATGTTTATAATAAATCAGAGTAAGTTTTGGATATCATTTAGGAAAACATTGAAGAAATGAGTTATATTACTATAAAGAGGTTTGTTCTATTCTAGTTATGTCTATTCTAAAGACATAACTTTTTAGTGCTTATATCTGTTAAGAAAAAAAGGGGCAGGGGTAGAATTAATACTGGAATCATATCTCGTTCTGATAATAAATAACACGTATCCATGGATTTGTGTGCTGATTGGAAAAACTAAAATTCTTCCCATCCATTAAAAGCTGTATTTTCAATAAAATATTTTTTTTTACAATTTAATAAAGATAAAAACATAAAATATTCATTTAGTTTACATCAGTTGTGTGCTATTGCACATTAATTTTTTAACACCAAAAAGACGCTGCAGCCTCTTACCAAGATGGAGTTACCTCTGTGGGTCTATTTTTTGTGTTCTCTTCTGTTCCATTGTCTTTTCACCAATACCATACTACCTTGATTTATGTGGCTTTATAGTAAGTCTTGAAATCAGACAATGCAGATGCTTCAACTTTCTTCTTTTTTTCAGAGTTGTTGAGCTATTTCAGTTTGCCTTTCCTTATAAAGTTTAGAATTCAGATTGTAGTTTTCTAGAAACATTTTGCTGGGGACTTTGATTGGTTTGTGTTCAACCTATAGATAGATCAAGGAAAAGTAACATCTTTACTATGTTGAGTCTTGTACTCCATGAATATGATGTTGAAAATATAAGCTAGGTGTTTACCATTTCCCTTTCCAGTTTCATTCTTTTGCCCTCCTCTACCCTACTTGGTAATCCAGGACATTGACCTCTATGGACTGCACCAAGGGCTTCCTTATCCTCCAGCTTCTAGTTGGCTTTGGCAAAAGAGGGCAACCATGGGAGATCAGAAAGCAGAAGATGAGGGAGGGTGAGGTATTTTTTCCACTCTTCCTCAGGCTGTGGTTGGGTAGTGCCCACTTTCTTTACCAAAGGCACAACTCCTATGGGGCAGCCCTCTTCCACAATCACAACTCTTGCTGGGCTTTTCTCCCTCAGGCTTACAACTGGCAACGATATCCTCTAACCATTACTGATTCCTCTTAAGTTGACCAAAGCCTTTGAAATTGGCCCTCAATTAAACTATCTTAAATTGTGCCTTTGAAATATGCCCTCACTTTCCTGCCATGACCATGTCATTGTGCATGTGTTTTCAGGCATGGTGTTATTTTAAGGTAATATGAATCTGATTACACACATTTGATTACACAGAGTCTCTACTATTGGTAAACATACTTACATGATTGTGACTTAAATCATATGACCAGTGCCCTTTAATGTGTACTCTCATTTTGCAGGATACAGCTATGTTTGTATATAGAAAGGGATGTTCACTTGAATTCATAGATTTCCATGTCCATGAGCTTCTTCACAAACAAAATCTTACGTTATATGCTAAGAATTCTGAAATCATATAGCACATAGAATAGACAAGGTGAAATGATTAATTCTCCCTGGATCTAGAAATTTCACATTATAAAATCAAAAATTTTTAAATGTAACACAAGTTCTGAAAATAGAAACTTTTATAGAGGTAAAGTGTAATATTCAATTTGTACTTTAAATTGTGGTCTGTAAAATGTAGTTTATTAAAATGCATATCATTTTTTTTTTTTTTTTGGTAAGGAAGATTAGCCCTGAGCTAACATCTGTTCCCAAACCTCCTCTTTTTGCTGAGGAAGATTGGCCCTGGGAAAACATCCTTGCCCCTCTTCCTCTACTTTATATGTGGGACATCTGCCACAGCATGGCTTGATAAGCGGTGCATACGTCTGTGCCCGTGATCCGAACCTGCGAACCCCGAGCTGCTGAAGCGGAGTGTGTGAACTTAACCACTATGCCATATGGAGTCACATTTGGAGAGCAGAAAATTGTGATTAAATACGTATAGTGTGTTCCTTTAAACAAGAATGTATATATTGCATTAAAATGGGAAGTATTAAAGGTTATAAACTGACTTCATTGTAATCAGAACTTTGAGAAAACAACAGAGTACAAAATAAGTTAACTCAAGAAGATAAAAAGCTAATGTCATCATTTTTCCACATATCTGAGTTATCACTGATGAGAAACTTCTAATTAGCATTTTGACCTTTAAGCAGATAATTCAGTGAAAATTCTATTACAGGAGATCAAGAAGAAACTACAAACTAAAATGCAATTTTCTGACTTATTACCAACTGCTTACTGAATTGAAGGATATCTATATATAATCATATAATTTTCATTATCAATGAAACGTGCTTATAGTAGAACCATTCAAAAATATGTTACAAAGGATGTATAAATTACAGAGTTTAATAATCTAGATTTTGCCTTTTCCACATTACTGAAAGAATTAATTTAATGTAGAGTTATTTAAAATGAGCTAAAGAAAGAATATATGCTATTTGCTCCTATTTCATTAAATTTTAAATACTGTTTTCCTTTTTATATTAAGATATTATTATTGAGGTTGGCAGTGAAATATTTTTAAGAACGAAATGAACAAATTTAACCTTCTCACAAGATTTTCCACCAGTTTCTGCAGAGTGGGAAGTAAAAAAGAAGTATATTGTTTCAAACAATTTTTATGAGTGGGAATGAAATAACCAATTCCATATCTGACTAATTCTTCCATCTTAGTTGTTTTGTATAACTATGAAAATGAATCTCTGCAATGTCAAGCTAGCAATGTCATTATGCTTATCACCAGCAGGCTTTTGGAAAACAGCAAAATATATCCGCCTTTTACAGATTGATTTCTCATCGCTGAACAAATTAAAGTGTTACTAATGATGGCAATGATTACAGCCCTCGGGACAATACGGTGACTACGTGAGTTTATGATGGCCACTGTTTACTAGTCCTGCCCTTTTGAGAAGCCCAAGGCTTCTTCCCTGGAATAGTTAAGATCATTAAACACATCCCATGATTATGATTGCGTTGTGTGATAGAGCAACATGGTGAGAAGATTAAGAGTATGACGATCCTTATCTCAAGTCCTATTTGCACAAATTTACTACAAGAAAATTAAAAAGTAAAATCCATTTCACAACAGGAAGACTTATAGCATGATATTGAATAATAGTAAGAAATCTTATTTGTAAAATCTGATACCAGTGTATCACTGGAATGGATTAGCTATTTGAGGTGTAAGGGTGTTAAATTTTCAAGGCAGCCACTGATTTTAGGTTGTACACTTTCAGAACTTAAGTTTCATTTGTTTTTAAGTGAGAGACTTAAATCTATTTAATGCATTTTCTGTAAGTACTAGGGAAAATTTAGGAGTCACTTCCGTTTTCTTGTATGGAAAACTTTTTAGTAAATGCCTACTACATTCCTAAGAACGATATATAGACTTTACCTGGTGTTCAATCCTTTATATGAAATGGGTTTCAGGCATCACATATAACTTGAGAGGTTATTTATATGACTAGGAGTCCTGGAAAACTTTACACTGTACTATAATAAAAAACTCTTTTCTTAATTTATATCACTAAACCTTAAGTATCTATTTCCTCTGCCTTTTGCTTTAGCACCAATGCAATCGATATGTGAATTTGAACTATGTTAGCAGAGCTTATGAAAATGAGATGTAGCATAAGATTTTAATGATTAAATGTGTTTATCAGAAATGGCTAAATATCCTTAGAGAAGAAACACCAAACTCTAGATGTGATCTCAATGAAACTAAGTATGATGCATAAAAATTGCATTTGCTTTAGAATGTTTTCATCAAAGTGTGTGCCAAGCCTATATGATGAGACTGCAGATTAGGGAAGAATGTCATTGAAGATTGAAGATTTTTGAGAAAATGATACTCTAAATACGTGACAAAGTTAAGATTAAAGAACTGTGAAATGAGTAATAGGAGGAGAAGGATGAAATAATAAAATTGGAAAGGAAGCAAAGAAGACTAGTTTTTTAAAAGTGTCAATCTGTTAAACAGATTTGCGACTATGTCAGGCTTCTTTTTACGATTTCCGTGAACAGGGACCCAGGCGGGTTACTTTCATTAATGGAGATTCATTGTATGTCTGTAATGAAGTCAGAAGGACAGGAAATAACATCAGTTGCTGCAAAGCTAGAGCTCACAGAAAATTGCAAGAGGATAACTCACTATAAGGATGAGACGCAGCTCAAGCATTCTGCAGCAACAATGGTTCTAAGCAATTATTCCAATAGTCTTGCTTGTGGCCACATTGGCTCTCAATCTATCCTGTCCTCCTTACCGCCTACTGAGATACCAAACCACTGTTCTCTCTACAGCATGACTTCTCTTTGCTCATGACTAATAATACTTCTTGGCTTCTGCTTACTTAATTTTCTATGCCTCTTCAAATTTGAACACTCTACTCTCTACTAACTTTCTAAATGTTCCATGTTTAGATTGTCAAAAAGAGATATTTGGTTGAGCTAGCCAGTCACCATCCAGTTTAAAGTGTTCCTGATGGGCTGAACATCTTAACTATTTCACAGTCTACTTTTTAAGCATGCAGGTGAGTCTTAGGCACCAATTGTTGATCAAACATCTACGTCCATAGGGTACAATGTGTAATGATTGATATGAAACCCTTTCTGCAAAAGTCTAAAATTATAATGGACACTGAGAAATATATAGTCATGAGTCACTTAATGATGGGGTTACATTCTGAGAAATGCGTTGTTAGGCGATTTTGTCATTGTGTGAACATCATAGAGTGTACTGAAGGGGAACAAAATTTGCTACCCCAAAATGTGTCTCTTTAACATGAGGATTATTTTAGGCTGATTATATTTAAGAAACAAAAGACTCAGAAAGTTTTTCTTTTTACCTCCCCCTTAACTGCCGAAAAGAATTCAGATAAAAAAACTGTCTCAGGAGGCCAGCTCTCACCTTAGCATAACATGAACCAGGAGGAAGCTAGAAAAGCCTGTTTGTTGGGCTGCCGTCTGTGTGCTTCTGTTTTTGTGTGGCCAAACACTTGTTTTCCAAATGTTTGCTGCTTTTCACCTACCTGTGAATTGCCTTCCTTCCCTTTGACGTCCTTGACTCTCCCCACCCCCAACATCTCCTTTGCTCTTTAGCTGAGGATGGCATTTAAGGTGAGGGTTTTGACCATTTTGGTGATTTACTCAGTTTTCCTGGGTTTCTCCCATGTTTACATGTTATTAAACTTTTGTTTGTTTTTCTCCTGTTAATCTGTCTCATGTCAATTTAATTCTTAGACCAGACAGAAGAACCTAAAAGAGTAGAGGAAAATTTCTTCCTCCTCTACAGTACTTACATAAACCTAGATGGTGTGGCCTACTACACACCTAGGCTATGTGGTACTAATCTTATGGGATCATTGTTGGATATGTGGTCCGTCATTAACTGAAGCATTGTCATTTGGTGCATGACTTTTCCTTCAGTCCCCTTTAGGTGCATCTATCTACACATGCTCAGTGTCTAAAAAGACAAGAGTTGGTTCATTGGACTAAATTATCTCCAGTCCCAGATTCCTTAAATTCTTTGTTGTTTATATATATGTAAAAAAGCAATATATACTTTTTTAATAAATAAATTTAAACAATAAAAAAAGTAAAATAAGAAGTAGGAATCCCCTGTAATCCATCCTGAGAAAATTACTACTAACTTTTTTCTTAGTTTGCTACGCATATCATAAAAATATTATATTTTTTAAAGTGTGATCAGGGCCGGCCCCATGGCTTAGCGGTTAAGTGCGCACGCTCCACTACTGGTGGCCGGGGTTCGGATCCCGGGCTCGCACCGAGGCACTGCTTCTCCAGCCATGCTGAGGCCGCATCCCACATACAGCAACTAGAAAGATGTGCAACTATGACATACAACTATCTACTGGGGCTTTGGGGAAAAAAAAGGAGGAGAATTGGCTATAGATGTTAGCTCAGAGCCGATCTTCGTCAGCCAAAAGAGGAGGATTAGCACGGATGTTAGCTCAGGGCTGATCTTCTTCACAAAAAAATTTAAAAAAATAAATAAAAAAGTAAAATAAAATAAAAAACTAAAGTGTGATCATAAAACAATAATTTTTTGTAACATGCAAATTCGTGTTCATTTTAATGGCTACATAACATTCCACATAATGTATATTTAATTATGTTTTGGCATTTTGCTATTACAATTAATACTTTTCTATATACCTCTATAGTTATATATTTGTATATTTGGGTAAGGATTTTCATAGTCTAAGATTCTAAACATGAAAATATTAGATTAAAGAGTTTTTATAGATTAAATCATTAGTTAGGTACTTAAAATATATCACATACTGTATGAGGTGATAGTAAGGCAAAGGTGAAAGGATTATATACCTCGCCCTCGTGTATTTCTCTTAAGCTAGCATTCTCTTGGTGTTTTCAACTACTACTTCATTGCCCTTAGATTGGTTTTCTGCAAAATGACCTCTTGTACCTAACCATAAGCCATTTCTGGGCTTTTCTCAAGAAAGAGGTGAGTTACAGGGGTAAAAAAAAAAGAATGAACTAATAAATGAGCCATTGTGATCCCATGGATACCCGATTCAATAGTTCCTAAAACCTGCTGCTAAACTCTCTCTAGTTTTCCCTTACTTCCTGACCATTCGTCACATTCTTCATGGAAATTATTCAAGATGTTTCTATTTTCCATAAATTTTTAAATCCATACCCTCCCTTAGCATATCATCATCAGAAGACAGGTGCTGGCTGATAAAGGAAAAAAAGGGAAGGAGAAATCAACAAGATCTAACCTTCTCTTTTGTAGATGAAAAACCTCAGTCTTTTCAGTATTCCTGAGATGAGCACCTCTGGAGGGCTGTCCCACACACACACAACACACAAAACGAAATAAATAAAACCAAAAATATAAAGCAAAATAAATCTAAAACAACAATGTGTACTTAATAAACAGAAATACGTATTTCTATAATGAAAACTTCACTAGTTATGAGCACTGGAGGTTACTCAGGACCACCATTCAGTGACTGTTCTCACCTGCGGTGAGATGTATGGAAAACTGAACTAAAATCACAAGGTCTGCTAGCACAGAAACAGAATACACGGAGTTCCTTGCATGCTTAAAATGTCTTATATACCTGCTTCCACAGTAGAAATGTGTAGGGGGATACCCTCTTCCTTTATAATTGTTTATTTTTCATCATTTAATTTCTGTTTTTACTCTGGATGTTGAGTAATTCTCAGTGAAAATTACTATTGCCTGTTTTACATACCTCATCTAATGTAAAGGTAGGAGTGGGCTACTCAAGAGTACCTCATGCTATTTGCATAGGACCTCAAAAGTATTGAGTACCTACTATGTACAGGTTACTCTTCTAGTCATTAGAACAATCCTTGGTATTTCACATATATTTCACACATCTATACGGAGATTATGAAGGCTCTCTGAAAAGCAGAACCTGAAAAAACAGAGACATGTTTGCCTTTATGTTTTATGAAATTATACTTATTTATTTTCTTCTGATTATTGACCTATATTGGTTATGGAACATCACGAATTTCTAAAATGTTGTTTCATTTGTTGGATGAAGAAGAAACAGAACACATGGCCTCATTACAGTGAAGTAAATTTCCCTTAATATCTATGAGATCATATAAACATTAAATCTTATGTTATTGCAGCAGGGGCTGAAAGGCAAAAGCTGAAGTCTTTGGCTAGACAAAGACTTGTAAAATATTACTGCTTTAAAAATAAAATCGTTATTATGTCTAAGTTAAACATAAAAGCTAAATAAGGTGTGAGAGTCTATGCAAGAAACAGTGTGTTGTCTACTGAAATTCTTGCTTCCATTGGGCAGCACAATCATTTTTGACTAAGCTACAAGATGAAAAGATAATGGGTCATTTCAACAGAAGAAATAGAAGGTGGTAAGAAATCCACTTATTGATCCAAGCACTGGATAGTTAGGTGAGTGAGGAATAAACTTCTTTTTTTATAATGATAGTAAGAACACTTAACATAAGACCTACACTTCAACAATTTTTTAAGTGTACAATACAGTATGACTAAACAACATGTGTTATATAAATACAATGGAATATTATTCAGCCTTAAAAAAGAGGAGACCCTGCCATATACAATAACATGTCCTTGAGGACATTATACCAAGTGAAAAAAGCCAATCAGAGGAGAAATAAATCTTAAGCCACAGAAATTTGGGGGGTTGTTTTTCGGAGCAGCTAGTTTTGTCTTCCCGAATACAGTGAGTATGTGTGTTCACGTAAAATGTGCATTTCTTATAAGTGGTCTTCTTGGAATATTTCAAGGGTTAAAAAATGCAGAACTCTCGACTTCAGGAAACCTACATTTTAATAGGAGGAGTGAGGCAAAGAAGGGTTAAGCAAATAAACGGTCATGCTTTATTTCTTAGGAAGCTAAACATCAACGAGCAGAGTGAACTGAGAGGGACTGAAGATGGCGGGGTTGTATACCTTAAAGAGGATGTGGCAGCAAAGAGTATTCGAAGAGGTGGTCATCAAATATGAATACTGTGAGAGAACAGCAAGCCAAAAAATATGAGGGTGGGCAAACACCTAGGGCTTGGATGTGCTTGACTGTTAAATTAACAGAAAGGTCGGTGTTTCTGGATTCTAATAAGGTAAGAATGGATTGAGGAGGTGCTACAAACTGAGGTTTGAGCTGTACCAACAGACAATTCGAGCAGTATCTTGTAGTATAGTGGTTTGGATTTCCATCCAAAGACAAGGAAAAACCATTTGAATGTTAAGCAAGGATGTTACTGGCTTTGATTTATGTTATACACATCATTCTTGTCTCTGTCGTCTGGTTGATGATGAACTACAGTGGAACCTTGGATAACCAGGATTCTGCAATTTTCCAGACAGGAGATGAAGATGGCCACAGCCAGGGTGCTCACGGTGCAGGCAGAGAGCAGTTGTTGGACTCATCACAACAATTTATATGGAAAGGATGTTCACAGTGGAATTTGCAATTTCATTTCCTCAAATATTATTCAGACAAAAGTTCTATTGTTAGGAAATGGAAGAAAATATTTACCAACCGTCTATGCTTTCCAGAAGTGTTTTGGTACAGATATAAGAGTTAGGTATATTTGGGAATCTTTCTATATTAAAAATTAAATAATAAATTTCATAAGTGAGCAGATTGTTTTGCATATGACAGAAATTCTCAAACAAAAGGCAAATACAATGGGTAAATGGTTCATCAAATATTTGTATACCTTTGTTGGCTATATGTAACTGAGTACAATGGAATTGCATAACTTTGAAATTATTTTTGTCTTCCCTTATTGAATTTCATTTACTACAAGTGCTTTTAGAAAAAGACAGATTGACAGACATGGAAACTTCACACAGGAAGCTTGAATCTGTAATTTTTTTTTTTATAACTAGAATGTTAACTGGATTTTTATTTCTATGTGAAATAAGGCCCTAATACTTTGGTACTCTATTAAAATGTAGTGTCACTTTGATGAATTAGGTAGTAGGCTGACATCAATACATCAAAACAATGAGTTCCAGGAGAGATTCAAAAGGCCTTATGAGCTTAAATCTGAAGATACTGAACATTGAACGCTAAGTAGTGATCAGCATCAGAATACGCAATTTGAGAATGTTTATGTGTGCACATGAATTAAATCTCAAGTGGCATTAGAACTCTTTCAAAAGCTATGTTTACAGAAAACTATTCCATATATTATTTAATATCAAGGAAAAAAATTCAAAATAATTATATACGTATGACTAATGGGATGTCTATCAAAAATCTGTGTGACTAAATTTGCTGTTTTTATCAGTTTGGCATAAAGAGCATGGTTGTGCAAATATGAAATCAGATATTGGCTAATCACACAATAACATAAAGTAGATCTAAAGTAGATCATTTGGATAATATAGAATCTGAACTTGGGGGGTTTTTTTGCTGAATGCACTACAGTGATTGAAAGCATAGTCTTGATTCACTATACGGCAACTATATGTTTGCTTTCCGGGTTGGGAATTTTCCTTTTTTTGCCTCGTTGTTATTGGCTTACACTAATTTCTCTTGTAGCTTAGTTTGTTGCAAGCCTCAACAGTTCTCGTCAATCTGTAAAAATGGAATAATTCACTATGCTCCACCTTTCCCCCTAACTTTAATCATTTGGAACGCACGAGGTGTGGTCCATAAAATGCTGTAGTACTTTAACTATGACATAGGTAATAAACTTAGCAGAGGTAATGAGTTATGATAACCCCAATGTAGCTATTAATCTCCTTATAGTTATGGTAAAAATACAGAATAAATTTGTGTTCTTATAGTATGAGTATGTGCATGCACTTATGTTTTTGCATGAATGTGTGCAGGTAAGGCAAGATTTCAAAGTTGTTTGAGTCACAAGACAAAGGAAAGAGATATACAGTTGATTCTCATTACTTGCAGTAGTTACATTCTATAAAGTTACCAAGAAACACTGAATTAGCAAATACTGCATCATTATTCCCAGGGAAATACAGAGTTGGGTTCCTGGAAGCCTCTGGTCAAAACATTTTATCAACCCATCCATAGAGTACCTTGTTTTATGTGTTTCTTTTCAAACACAACTTATTTAATATATATTGTTGATTCATTAACATTGAACTCACAGCCAACATGTTAACTCATACCTGAATGAAGCTTACCTAAAACATGCTTATTTCCTCTGTAAGGTATATTCTAGCCTTCTTGCACTTAGGAAAACTACACAGCACTTCAGGACTATACTTAGAAGCCATCTTAAACAGCTGGAATCACCACCACCAACAACAACAACAGACAGAAAACTGCAAAAAATGTGGTACTAATTATAATGCAAAAAAGACATGTTTACAGGATTAGAGCCAAGACAAGAAGGCAGAGAATTGCCTTGTTTGACCTCAACTGGGAATGTGAGCATCAGGAGGCTGAGATTTTTCACCATTCTATACATGTGCATGTCCACAGATGACCACAAAATGTTGCAAGAATTGATTTAGAGTTACAAATACATTTTAGTGAGTAGGCAAATTCACAAATACAGAATTGCTAATAATGGGCATCAACTGTTTGCTGGAGGACAGACATGTTTGCGAAAGAAAAGAACCACAATATAACAAGTTCCTGTTTTTATAGAGGAAACATATTTTTGAGGTAAATCTTTCATTTTAGTTCTCAAGCTTTTTAGAGAATTGCGACTATATGAGGCTTGACTTTCTAATGTTATAATTCAAAAAGGGGAGAGAACATTGGTTTTCTGTGATGTGAAGAACACTGAAGTAAGAATGAAAATAAAATTCTTCTCTTTAACACTCATTTGTCCTCAAATAAATCACTAGGCGGCTGGGAGAGCTTTTTCCCCTTGGCTGTGCATCGGGGTTAATAATACTTGCCATGTCTATACGTCCTTCTCCTAAACATTCAAGACAAATAGACTGAGGGCCCATTACCAGTCAGCACAACTGGAGTGGAGTATGGCTCTGTGACTCCAGTGATGTTGACTCATGCCAGTCATAAATTCTACTCTAAGACAGAAATAGGAGGAGGTATATTACACATCAATTCAGAGAATATTGATTGAGCACCTATGTTATAATAGGTACTATGTTAATTGCAGGTATGTCGCAGTAAACAAGATAACCACAGCCTGCTCTCTTCGGGGAATAATGACTTACAGTGATTCATCAATCACAATGTGCAAAGAGTTGCTGGATTTTGTACTTACCTGTATAGGTCTACTCAGATTTCTCTAATGACCTTTAGAAAAATTCTTATATTTAAACAGAAGCATCCATTGGCTTGAAATATTTTGTGATTAAAAATATGGCTTTCATTTTTAAATCAGTTGAGAAAAGGACATTCCAAGGCAGCTGTATTCCATCATTGAAATAGTTTATTAAGATCATTGATATTGAAACATCAATCACTGAATTAATACTGAAAGTTTTAGTTTCACAAAATTTTCTAAATAGGATAGGCCTCTATAGATAAGATAAAAAGAGTATACTGTGTCTTTATAATTTACATGGAAGGTAAAAGGAGTTACCGCCTATATTTTGGATTTAAAATTTAAAGAGAGTAAACTGATCTGGAAAGGAAAATTGAACAGCCTGTAAATTGTACACACACACACACACACACACACACACACACATACATGAAAGCAACAGATACAGATGTATATGTGTGTGTGTATAACAATTTAAGATGAACTTTTATGTTTACAGAGCATATTTTGGAGACTTAGGTTAGTTAAGTTTTTTTCTTTTTATTGGTGTAAAATTTACCAGGATTACTTAAACCTAGAGGCAGGGACATCTGTCTGACTTTTACAGTCGAGTTCTATGATGAAAACTTTACCTCTTTCTCTGCTCATATATTTTCCTAAGCCATGAAACTTGGAATTTGGTCACTATATATGAAAAAACCACCATTATTCCATTATTGATACTAAAAAAGTAAAATTAAAAATGAAAATACTCTGAGGGTTGGTCAATACTATTATCATCACTTACCAATTGCAGAATCCAAAGGAGAAGTCATATGCTTGAGACAATTTCTAACCAAGCATCACAGCCACCTTTGGTGAGTATGCATCGAGGAAATGTTTGGAACACTTCAGCAGCTTTCAAACTTAACTGACAAACTCAGAAATCTAAAGGACATTTGATTAAAATTTGCAATATCCTACTGTGTTCTCTTGGATTAATATTATTTTAGGAAATGAAGTAAATTACTGGGGTACTTTTAAAATTTCACATTAAACAGCTACATAAAGTTTTATGAAGATAAATTTACCTATCTACCCTTCTATCTATCCAAACTTTATGTTGATTTCATATTTAAAATTCTTTGTTTACATCATTGAAAGAAGATGTGTTATTATCTGAGAGAGGAGCCATATCATTTTCTAAGGAACTTCACATATTTTTAACCAAAAAATACTAAATTTCAGAGAAAAGTCAAGTATGTGTTTTCAAAGATAAAGATTAACATAAATGCTTCTATATACCTGAAATGTTTATGAATGAGCTTATACTTAATCAATTTGATCAAGGTTAGAAATAAAATGATTAGTACAAATTCTATTTTTAAATAGATTGTATTCTCTAACTTTGCACAAATTACTTTCTTCCTATTGTCTATCAACTTCATCTGCCTTCTCTGTGGGAAAATTCCTAAATTCACTTTATAAATATGGTGGTGACAACAGTGACTTAAAAGATGAGCATAAAACATGTTGTCACTCCTGATGTGTTTAGATTACACCTGCACTGCAACTGGGACAAATATTTTTGTCTTGAAAACAAAGCCAGGTGAGCTTGAAGTACTTGTCTGTTTTAACCATTGAGCCATTAAATTTTTAATGACTTTAAGGTGTTAAATTCTAAACAACTTTCTCTAGCTTTTTTTGGATCTCTGTAAAAAGCAGATTGACGTGAAAAAGAAATAAACACAAAGAAGAAAACAGGAAAATAAAATAGTCTTATTTTGGTTGTTTGTACTGCCATTTCCCAAGCAGCACCAGGTGATATTAAAATAATAAGTTAGGCTGTGCAAAGGCTTTTTTTTTTTTTTTTTAACTTCCAATGATTAAATGACCCAATTTAACTTTGGGGTCATTCCCAAGATGGCAATTTCAAGTAAGTTTCTTATAACATTACTTATTCGAAAGCATTTAAAAGCGATGGCAAAGTATTTTAAATGTAGTTCCTTTCTGAGCTATCTGAATTTTTTTATGTATCAGGATACAGTCAGGTAAACAAACTCATGCCAGGCAATTCAACAGAAGGAATTTAATATGGCAGATTAATTCCAGAATTTTCTAAGAGGCAAAGGGCAATTAGGGGAGAAGGAGGAAATTTCCATTTTAACAACTACAAGGGACGACTACCACTCTTAGGACTGAAGAAACATAGGGAGGAAGTGGTGGCAGCAGCTTCAAGGAGTTAGAGCTCCTCGCGAATGGTGGGACCATAGCAGATGTGCCTATCAGGAGCTGGGACTGTGGAGGCATAGGTAGTGTGGTGGGAGCTGGAGATTGAGAAGAGACACAGCTTCTGCCAGAGATGCTACCTAAGGAAGAAATGTATAAGAAACACATACTCTTCAAATTTTCTTCCATCCCCAAGTCTCCTCCTAGTGTCTCCTATTGACTGAACCTAGCCAGAAGTCAACAGGCAAGGGAGCCTGGGAAAAGCATGCAGCCCCTACTGTTATGCCAAGAAGAGCAGAGGCAAGGCAGTAAATGGAACTGAGAGCAAATGACTAACACAGTCATCTTCTGAAAGCTTTGATCTATTTATATCTCTTGCAGGTTTAATGTCTCTAATGCTCCTCACTGCCAGCAGTAAAGGAATAAATTAACCCTCCTCAGCAAGACTTTCAAGTTCTTTTGCAGTCTAGCACCAACTGAATTTTCCAGGCTGGTCTTCTGCCACTCCCCAACTTTTCACTCTAACATAGAAGTAAATACACTAAATGCTAGTTCTTTACCACATGGAGTAATTGCAGGTCACTAAACCTTATCACGTTATTTCTTTTACCTGGAAGGCCTTTGCTGGCCCGCTCCCTCACCCCAACACTTCTCTAGCCTGTGATTCTTAACACCTTAGAAAGTCAATTCAAACGTATCATTTCTGTGGACAGTTTTTTGATATGCAGATAGAATGAATTACTTTATAGTGATCAACCATATTGTTAGTATATTTATAATATATTATTATTAGCTATATATTTTCATTTCCATTAATAAGGTGAACTCCTTCAGGGTGGAGACCAAGTCAACAGGCATAGCGAATGGATTATTATCAGTACTCAGTAAATGTTAAATATATGCATGGATTATGTTTGCCTAGAATCTAATAAATTATATTTGTCTAAGAAAATTTCCAATGTATTAATCATTCCAAGGTGACTTTCTTTTTGCACCTGCAGGATTAATGCCTTGCAATACTCAAGGTTTACACTGAAATACAAAAAAGCAAAATATTTCATTTCCTCATTGGCAATAGCTTTCTTATTAGTGTTTTGTCAAACTTTCTCTTTAAAAACACTTTTTTTCCAATAATATAATATTTGCAATCTCGCAAGGTTGGTAGAATATCGTTATTGTCTTTGCAATAATGCTAAATGATCAATGATGACTACAGCAATCAAAGAAAAGCGATTATGACTTTGAGCTTTATTAGTGATAGCCATCATTCTTTTTCTGCTCACATCCATTTCTTCTCTGCCCAGAGCTTGAACTAAAAAATTGTATGTCATATAGGAGTTCAGTTCTCTAGCCATAAATGACTGAGTTAAGGATAATCTTTTGACTCCAACTGGGAGGAAGTATCCCTTAGAAATGTCTTTAGTGGCTCTCCCTCCCGCATTATGTCTGCATTTCAGGCAAGAAGAGGGAGAAATAGGAAGCAATGATTTTTTTTTTCAAAAGCAAAGTTTTTCTCAATAAATCTCTATTAGATTTTACTTTGTGTTTCTCCATATGTTACATGGAGACCTGTTCATAAAAAGAAGTGAGAAATTATGTTCTTCACTTTCAATCTTCATAGTAGAGGAAAGGAATTGAGAAAAGAATTGAGACTGTATTCTGAATGAGCCAGCTCACAGTATCTAACCAAACAACATGGGAATTTGGAATTAAGAAATGTAGTGAGACAGTACAACACCTTTAAGGCAACAAAATCTCTTCCTTAAGCCACATGCAAACCACATTATCCAGTGCAGGAAGTAAGAATTTTGCAGAGGAAAGTGGTATATAGAGATGAGACTGAAAAGAGAGCAGAAAGAAAAAGGACCATGTGGCCCCAGAGTAATAAAGAGAACAGCTGTCTGACACTGTTTCATTTGCTAAGTAGCCCAGCTATCATTTGAGTAAGAAGGTTCCCAAAATTCATTAGCATCCTCAAAAAAATTGCCTTTACTTAAGATGGCTTGAGAGGTTTTTTGTTTCTTTACAACTAAGCTTCTTGATTTATATAAAAGCTGAGATGGATAGTAATATAAGGGGAAAGTCTGCCAACATCTGCTGTGTTTCTTTAGTACATGTCCTACCCTCATATACTCGATGAACATACAAGAAAACTCATTCTATGAGTCTGTATGTTATATTCGCTACCATTTTTTCCATTTAAAATTTTGTGAATAACTCGTTTAAAGGATAGCTTTCTTCAGCTATCTAAACATTTAGGTAATCATTTATCATTTAATGGGAATCAGCCAGAAGCAAAATTAAGAAGGATGAAAAGCAAAGAAACATTTGTACTTATTCTAGTTACCTCATGACACACTACTTTAATTCTTAGTAATATCAACTCCTATACTTTCATTTGTGAATATTAGGATCTGTGAAAATGCAACCAGAGATTATCACTGATCATTCTCCTAATATGATTTCTTTCTCCTTTAACTTGATATGCTCTATTTCTGTTTGTTATTGAAGACATGTCGATGCGATATTAGAGAATCTAACAGAGGCATGCATTAACCAAACATTACCTGGCAGATTTTAGCAGTTCTCCCTGTGGAAGTTGTTTTACTCCCTTATGCTTTTTCCAGCATCCTTCCAAAAAACACATTTGCTTAAGGGATCAACACCTCGTTTTGAAAAGAGACACCTGATTGCCAAGAATAAAATACAAAAAAGTAAACTTCAAAAATATATAATCTATTAGAATTGTGGAATGGTTGAAAATGGATACAAGAAGAGACTGTTTTTCTTTTATCACAGCATGATTCAATATTTGGTGGTAGATGATATTGAAAGTGTGATTTTATTTTTCTAAGAGTTCTGCTTACTTTGTATCACTTTTTGTGATACTAAGCATCCCACATGCAATTTCTGTTTAAATTTGGTCCATTAATTATGCATCCTAGTGATGCATTTTCCATATATGTCTGTATGTGTAATACATACTGCATGCCATACATATATATATACACACATATACTTATGTGGGTAAAAATATCTTAACTAAAGGAAATTTACTGTAAAATCATATTTGCTCTAACTTGTATGAAACAATTCTGGATTTGGAAACACACACAAATTCCATTTTTATTGAGATTGTAGTACAACTGCCAACACTAACAGACAGTAATAAATACAGAGCAACTACATATTTTGGATTGTGTTCATCACTTTGGCAGAGATGGTGAGTTATTTTGTGACATTTTTTTGCCCATTCTTTATTGGCAAATAGAAATGTTAGCTGGGGCCGGGCACATGAACATCCAAGTAAAGATTATCTTGCAACTAGAGTGTGGCTAGAATCTGGCCAGTGGGATGAAGTGGAGATGGTGTAGGCAACTAGATTGTCTGCCCCTTAAAAGAACAAAAAAACATTGTCTTATTTTTCTCCTTATCCCATTTCTGCCAGCAGAAATACACATATGGTGATGAGCCTTTTTGGACAATAAAAAAAAAAGAGAAAACCTATGGATAGATACCCAAGATAAGCAAAGGAAGGACCCTAGATCTGTAACGCCACACAGCTATGATTCTAGACCTTAACTACAAATGCTGGGAATATTATCTGATAGAGAAATAAATCCCCATGATATTTCAGACACTTTTTTAGTGAGATATTTTTTTAGCAGCCAAAATAGTACCCTAAACATTTCAATCACCATTACCACATCAATAAATTGATGGTCAGGTACCGTATATGACAAAATTTTGATAAAGATGCTTGTACACATCTATAAATTTTATTAGAAAACTAGAGTTTATGGCTTTTAAGCTAACATCAAGAAAGAAAGAAACTTTTCATTCCGTTCACTTTTATTGAGTGTATGAGATATGATGGCGAGGATAACAGAATAAATTAAAGGTAAAATAGACTATTAACTAGCATATCATAATGCTTTCTTTGGAAAGAATCATATTTGCAACATTTTCAGTGTTTGCTTGGGAGAGCTAAATCAAATTCCTCATAAGTCAAATTCTGAAAAATAATTTGTAGCTCTTTGTTTTGAAAGTTTTCAAATGGCTTTGAAAAACAGCAATGTTCTGTCATTTCACTGAATTTTGCACATGAGTAAGCTTCTGGAATCAGCCACTCATTCAGGAATTCATATATATGTGTGGCTGTGTTTGTATCATATATGTGTGTGTATATATATATATATATGTATATAAAATAACTTGCATGTTTATAATTCTTTTTTGTGTGTGTGTGAGGAAACTTGGCCATGAGCTACACTGTTGCCAGTCTTCCTCTGTTTGCTGAGGAAGATTGGCCCTGGGCTAATATCCGTGCCCATCTTCCTCTACTTTATATGTGGGGCATTGCCACAGCATAGCTTGATGAGCGGTGAGTAGGTCCACACCTGGGATCCGAACCCGCGAACCCTAGGCCGCCAAAGCAAAGTGCACAAATCCAACCACTATGCCACCTGGCATATAATTCTTTTCAATGAACAAATCACACTTACAAATAGTGTTTCATTAAATTCTTAGAATAACTGTGATTTACTTAATGTTTTTTCTATTTTACAAAGGAAGAATAGAGGCTCACAGAGGTGCAACAATTTGGCCTCGATCATGGAAATATGAAAAAAGCATTTCATTGTTTTTCTCTAGGACATCACACAACAGCTTTAAAAATGGCATTGTAATATCTGAAATATGCCCCATTATTTAATACATTTAAAAACATAAGTTCAAGTAATTTCTGTGAGTTTCTCATCCTAGAGTAATAAGGGCTGGAAGATCTTTAAAATATGTATTACATGCATTAAACGCATATCTAACATACTATCAACAGGTTATTGAAAGAGAAAGAATTCAATGGTGGAGCTCAGGATCCTTTGGAACTACAATATGGGATGCTCCTGTTGAGAAGCGATTATTAGATATCAAGACTTCACTGGTGTTGAATTAAAAAGTTTTTAACATATAAGTGGCAACAATGCAAGATTTCAGGTCTCCATGATGTAATTTTTCTGTTCACTAAGAATGGAAGGAGGATTGTCAAACATACAGGGTAGTACACATAGCAACACCTCACATTATTCCAGTCAATAGTTAGAGCACACCACGAAATATAAACATGACAATTTGAAAAAAATTTTTATTTTTCAGTTTAAAAAATCAAGCAGTAAGCAAGTGTTGCATTTCAAAAAGTGTGCTTCTTGATACTGATTTTGAATATACACACAGAAAATGAGTAATTTAAAATAGGAAGGATACTGACACACGGACATTCAGGTGGCAAATTCAAGAGCTCTTTCGCCTTTGAGGATTTTTTAACAGGGTCCAGGATTTTGAATTCAAATAGTAATCTTTCATTCAACATCTATTTATTGGGATCCTGCTATATGTTAGCCATTTTTGCTAGGGATAGAACTGTGAATTAGGTAAGACATAGTTCCTACTCTTTTGATGCTTATTACCTACTTGATAAAAGAGACAAATTTGAGAATATGTAGAGTAAATATTTAGAATAAAGACACTTTGAGATGAAATTTCCAAGTGAAGAAAATAAATGAAGGTCTTATGAGAGTGAAGGATAGCGGGGTGGAGAGGTATTTTAGATTGCAAAGTCAGGGAAGGCCACTTTGAGAAGGAGACAATTGAAGGAGCTGGCCATATGAAAATCTGAAGAACTTCCTAAGCACAGTAGATAACTTGTGTAGATACTTTACCCTGAAGCTAGCTTTGCACATTTCATGAACTGAAAGCTGGTTGATGCGGCTGAAACTTAGGGGAGAGTTAAGTGAGTTGAGGTCCAAGAGGTAAGCAGGGCCTGATTTTTTAGAGCCTTGGAGACCGCGGAAAAGATCATAGATTGCATTCTAAGGATAATGGGAAGATACTGGAAGGATTGGAGGAGTAATACAACAAAATTTAGGTTCTAAATAGTATACTCTATGGAGAATATAAATTAATACTCACATATATCATCTTTTTATTTTATTTATTTTTTTTTGTGAGGAAGATCAGCCTTGAGCTACCATCCATGCCAATTCTCCTCTTTTTGCTGAGGATGACTGGCCCTGAGCTAACATCTATTGCCAATCCTCCTCCTTTTTTCCCCTTTTTCTCTCCAAAGCCCCAGTAGACAGTTGTATGTTGTAGTTGCACACCCTGCTAGTTGCTGTATGTGGGACGCGGCCTCAGCATGGCTGGACAAGTGGTGCGTCCGTGCGTGCCCGGGATCCGAACCCGGGCCGCCAGTAGCAGAGCGCACGCACTTAACCGCTAAGCCATGGAGCTGGCCCCTCACATATATCATCTTAACAATTTCACGTGAAAGCAGGAAAGTAGGTACATAAATTCCTATAGTACATCTGGTAAAAGACTATAGTAGCAATCTTTTATTGTCCTGCTATACTTATTATTAATTGTTAATATGATTTAAATTGAAATATCGTGGTAACAAGAAAAAATGGACTTTTTATTTATTTTTTTAATTTGAAAATTGCTCTTAAATCCTATTTGATTTAATCTTATCAGGTAAAGATTACTGATTTCATAGCTAGATTTTGAAAATGAAATAGTTGTTTGTCAGAGGAGGGAGGAACTTATACCATCCACAATAACAGGATTGTGCACAGAAACTCCCCTAGAAGTGTTACGGAGGAAGATTTGCATAATTCCCACTTGTCTCATTTAATCTTCCCAACAACCCGATGAGAAACACAAAGCTCTGAAAGTTTTTTCTTAAAAATCCCAAAGCATACATCTAATATGTGATACGTAGAATTGCCATCCAGGTCTTCATTTTTCTTTTTATTTCCTTTTCGTTCTTAAAAATAGTAACTATGTTAGCCAAAGTGTTTATTTTTTTCTGAATTGAATGTAATGGCGATGTGAATTTAACAATACATATTAAAAGCCTAAAGTAAGCATGCATTTTTACTTAAAAATGCTACTTCTAGGAAGTTACCCTTAGGAAATAATTGGACATTTAGAGTGAGAAATAATATAATTGTCCAACGGAACACTATCCAGTCATTAATTATAAGGAAAAAGGTGTATACCTATTGATATAAAAAATTGTTCTTACCATGTTGCTAAGTGTGAAGATGAAGGAAAAAACACTAAAAGAATGCATACTAAAAAGTTGGGAGTTTTTTGTAAAAATCAAAATTTTGTGTGTCCATGTTTGAAGGAGTGTATCTTACATGTTGCCGAAATTCCAATCCTGAAAAAAAAAAAAAAAACCTTTACTACTTGAATAACCATCATCAAATCTCTTATCCCACCTGATTCCTGGAACCCCGGTTTTTTACTCCATTTCCCTGTCTCAATTAGCAAATATTTCAGTAATGCTTAAAAAGTTCACAAATCCATTTCAGTCATTATTTTAGAAAGTCGTTTTGCTTTGTTCTGATGCCCCATCATTCTTTAGTCATTATGTCTTGATTTCCTAAATATTTTCAAACTTGTCTACATAATTTCAACTCTTCTACATCTATCACCATTCTCCACTCCAGCACCTTTACCTACCTAGGCCATGCTAATTGCTGTCTAATGACCACTCTGTCTCTAGTAGAATTATCCCGCAGCTACAAGGATGTTCACAAATGCAAAGCTCAGCACACCCTCTTCCTTAAACTCTACAGCGGCTTCCTAGTGTTTTTAAAAGAAGTTTTAAATATTTTAAGATCAATTTCCATGTCTCTCATGACCTGGCTTTCATCTGTTTCTTCAATGTTCTATCATACTCTTCTACCTCTCACAACTGAGCTGTATTGAATTTGTTTGGGTGTTTTGAAAGCCCTCTCTGCCTCTAGAAAGACTGTTAGTTCCTTGCCAGTGCACATCCCATCCCAAGGCACCAGAGAAGCCCAGGAAGAGGAAGTGAGACGCACACTGTGTGGACCTGAGGAAAAGTGTTCTCAGAGTGCTGTGTCAGAAACCAGCAGACATGGCAATTATCGCCATAACAGGTGGGGCCAAGAGGATTTGAGGTTGTTCCATGTGTCTGTGATCAAATTATGCACAGATACGTACTTTATAGACTCTTATACTTTGTAGACTTCAGACTGTACACTTTTTTGTCTTAGCATTGTCATAACGTTGGTTCTGTTTTCATACAAGCCTTATTTTTCTTTTCTACATTTTACACATATTTTCTTAACTCTCTTTTTCTCAACAACTTATCTAAATTTTTTCCTAAGAAAAGATTTCTGTTTTATTTTATAAGATTTAGATCACACTTTTTAATTTCTCAAGTCTTTTTGAAGTAAATAATGCTTGGGAAATCCCAGAATCAAGGTTAAGTTTAGGAAGAACCAACTTGACCCTTAGGAAACTCCGTATTATGTAATATTATGAATAGCAAACACCAGTTCCTTACTTCTGCCTTTTCTGATAATGCTAATTTTACTTTTAAGCAATCAAATGAACTTGTTTTGCTCTACTAGATATCTCGACAGCAGAAAGCAATATAGCTGGACCAAATGAACTATAGAAGATATCACACAACGTTATACAAATGTTGCACCTTCATTCGTCATTAGAATACTTAAATCTTTTTGGAGATTTTTCTTTTCTTTTTTGACCTAATAAGACTGTTTTTTAACACTCTGGACCTTGCACATTACTTGTCTAACATACTATTTGTCTTATTACATCATCTATCCCTTCTCCTATGTGTCACCCTACTTCCTGCTAAGTATTTTTACTGGCTATGACCCATCAATGTTAGCATACTCCCAGTTATTTATGCATTCCATAATTATTTATTAGCTCTGTGATATGAACTAGACATTGTTATATATTATTTTTCATATTATTTAATAATAATATTTTATTTATTATTGTTATATATTATATATATTATTGATAAAATATATAAAATAAAATACAATGCCCTCTAAAACTTAAGAAGAAGACAGGATAGCAAAACAACATTTTCAATAGATGAAGATTCATGGATTGATAGAGTTAATTACTAGGGATAAAGTGGGAAGCCATCTAAATCAACCTGGGAGCAATGGAATTCTTTTAAGAAGAAATAATACTAGAAGGAGCTTTCGATGATAATTTGATATATATTTACTATATAAATATAAAATTTTGTGCTTTATTATCAGAAGTACAAAAAATGCCATTTGTCTGGTCGTAGTGTAAGGGTCAGATATAGTTAAAGATGGGGCAAATGGGGGCTAGCCCGGTGGTGTAGCAGTTAAGTGTGTACACTCTGCTTTGGCGGCCCAGGGTTTGCAGGTTTGGATCCCTGGCGTGCACCTACGCACTGCTTGTCAGGCCATGCTGTGGCAGCGTCCCATATAAAGTAGAGGAAGATGTGCACGGATGTTAGCCCAGGGCCAGTCTTCCCCAGCAAAAAGAGGAGGATTGGCATCAGATGTTAGGTCATGGCTAATCTTTGTTACCACAAAAAAAAAAAAAAAAAAAATCAGGCAAATGAAGTAGAATGAAATATAAACATGATAAACTATTAAAGAATTTAGACAGATAGAAGACATAATAGAATTTACAATAAAAAGTTTAGCAAAACTATGAATGGTAGATCAGATGGCTGCAACTGTAATGAGGAAGACCAATTAGGTAACCACTTCAGTAATCTAGAAGAGAAGTAATCTGGGTCTTACTGCAAGAAGGTACAGAGGAGGTCCACATTTGAAGGATATTTATGAAGTTGAATTGAAGGCAGTAAGACACTGGGTTCCTGATTAGACACAAGAGAGAGACTGAGATGAGAGAGAGAAAGAGAGAAAGACTGGGACTCACTCCATGGAGAATGAGTCCCTCCACAGAATGTGTTCTCATTCAATGAGTTGGTCGTTTCACTAGACATCTTCCCCACAGCGTAGTGAATGTCTATAATTACAGCCTTATATAAACTCTATCTTTATTGTTTTTGGGAAATTATAAATCTATTTTTTTTTTTTGGTCACAAAGTGTTATTATTTCTAGAAATTATCTTGAGGGGCAATTTCACTTACTAAATATTCTATTCAATGAACAAATATTGATTTGATACTACAAGGTGGGGATTATATTTGGCTATGAGGATACAAAGGTAAATAAGAGAATTGTAGCTCATATCTGCCTTCAGATTTTTTGACAGGCTATAAGCACATAAATAAACACAATAATTACAAATTTGTGTAAGACGTTTGAATAAAACAGACGGTATATTTTGTAGAGAATAAGTTTCAGGAGTGTGTATTGTGGCAGTGGGAGATACTCCATAGGTTGTTCATAAAATACTTTCCAGAAAAGAATATGTTTCAGGTGAGACTAGAAAAAGGAGAGGTGTTACATTCATTCTTTAGGAATAGGATGGACTCCTACGCAAAATTTGGTTTGGATGTCAAGACCCATGAGGTCACACATAGACCAAAAGGGTATGAAAGGTTTTACTCCTTCCATGATGAGGCTCCCTGAGAGCAGAGCAGTCTTCCCAAACTGATCCAAACATGGCTTGAGAGAGCAGGGAAGGAGACTTGCTTCCTCCAGGGAAGGAGGGCTATGGCAAGGGTTCCTGTGCACAGAAAGGGGCTCACAGCAGTTTGAAACTCCTGTTAGTGCCAAAGTCAAGTGCATCCTGGCTTTCTTATCACCTTGTCCAGATGTGGAGCAAAACAGGAAGGGGAAGGAGTAAGGCTTAAAAACTGTCAGAAGTCAAACATCCAAAAATTGGGACTCTTTTACAAGAGGGTAACTTTGGATAGATTTGGATGATGGCTGAGGCGAGGGTTGGTTTAATTCTAGGAAGAAGGGAGAGTAAGTACTTAGACCTTGAGGCCTGAGAGAACTAAGCTTGATCAAAGCAGAATGCTAATGTGGACCAAGTGTAGCAAATAACGGTGAGGAAATTTCTAAAAACTTCTATCATTTTCTCCACATTTCTCTGTATTTTTTTCAACCTCTTACCAAGGATGTCATTCAGAGTAACATAATCAGAAGGGATACCAGCCTTAGCTCTAGAGTGGGATCCTATAGGCTCCCTGCTGAGCCATGAATTAACCCTGTAGTAGTCAGATCACATAAAAGTCCACGAGGCCTGGGAGAGGCGAGGGGCTCAGATCGTCAGGCACATACTTGGGAAGCTCAGGGCAGTGGCTCTTTCCTAATGCATGCAGAGCATCTCAATCTTTTAAAACTGGTATGGTTATCAGCTGAATGGTCAGCTTACTTTCCATATTTTCAACAAACAAGTAAAGGGGATGAAAACTGACATGATCAAAAGTTAGAATGAAGATATAAACTGTTCAAATAATAACATTTTTAAATTTTCAATATAAATATGAATTATTAAAAGATTTTTAATATATGACTTGCATTCTCTCAGTTTTAAAAACATATATATCATACAGGGATATGATTAGCCCATATAGAAACTTCTGTAAATTTTAAAAGATTTCTCTTCCTCTGGGTGCAAATATCCCTATTTCTATTCTCCTGATTTGGTGAGGACCACAAGCTGAATTTTAGCTCCCATGTGCCAGTCCGTGAGGGCCCCTGTGCAGTGTACAACTTGAAACAGTGTATAGATTGGCCTTATCGTTATAATTCTTGAAAAATGATAATCTAAATGTTATAAATATTTCAAAATTAGGGAAGAATAGAGTAGTTGTGTTGCAAGTAATAGCAATGAGTTATAATATATATCTTATTATAATATATATAATTATGTAAATATATAGATGTTATATAAATTATATAAATATATAATAAGATATATATTTATTATATTATAGTATAGTATACATATGCATTATTATATATATATTTTTTCTAACTTTAATGCATTTCAAAGGAGAATATTTGAATATTTCAGATAATTAACATCCAATTGTGCAGTCTTCCGTTAGGGGAACAAGAAACAGTAGTCACTAGTCTTCTGATTTGCTGGAAGGAATTGGTGAGAAAAATAACTTCTTTCATTTCTTATTCTTCTCATTTTTAGGTTGAGAGTGAAATTATTTCCAACTCAAGAAAGGAAGGACTCTTTTGGATATTTGCTTTAAAATAGCACTAGAAAGTCCTTCATTGCATTTATTCATAGTTGATGGACGAAGCAATGACATACATATATGTATGAGCAAAATCACCAGCTGAAGTGAGCTTTCTTTTCCCTGTGGGAATATGACAGAAAATAACTTGGAATTTCACTTTCTTTGTTACTTTTGGTTTTTTATGAAAATACTAATTATCCTCAATAGGAGCTCTGGTAATATATCATTTAACTTTTCTTTGTTGAAGTAACCCAAATGCTGTCAGACTATTCAAAATAGTTCTGTTAGTCTTTAAAAGGCAGTCTTTTTGTCGAATGTGGGTGGTGAGGTTGATGAAATTACCTGACAAAATTCATTGGTAAATAAGAATTCAGTTTGCATTATTACAGCATTTTTCATTTTACAGTTGTGATTAAAAGTCTTAGCTTTTTCTTTCACATTTTATGTTGTTTTGGGAATGTATCAGTAAAGCTACAAAGATATTCTTTTTTCCCATTGAAAGAGTATTTTATATAAACACGTCTTAAGCCAAAGGGAAAATTGATTTTTACGGTTGAGTTTTCACAGTGACTCACAAAGATAGACTTTTTACTACAAGTGTATAGCATATTTCAATTGAGGTATCCTTCTTATCTAAGAATTGGTTTTCTATTTTCCACAGGACTTTTTGTGAATCCTCTGTCTATTTTTAATAAGAATGTTTATGACCAAAGAAATATATAGATTAAATCAAGCACTATAAGCCATTTGAAAGATCAAAGTAAATGCCTTTTAGTAAAATTCTGTGCCCAGACTGTGTTGATAACTGAAGAGTTTTAGTTAAATAAAAAACACTGACTTATCTTCAAAGTCCGCATTCATAAATCTGCTTTGCCTAAGATTTTGAAAAGCTTCTGGGAAGAATATTGTAGATATTCTATGCTGAAAATATTTCATCTTACTATTTAACAAAACAACCTAATTGGCCAAATTTCCTTTTAACAGAATAGAAAACATATTTTTTCTTTTTAATGTAGTGTTATTCTACATTTATTTACGGAGAATTTGAATCAAAAGGAACTGATTCAGCATAACTGCTTATTTCAAAGTACTTCTAATATTGAAATTTTTAACTGAGAAGTAAAAGATTGAAGATTGATATATTTTATTGTATCAGAATGTTACAAAAGCTGAAACTACACCTTTAAAAATATATAATCATTATAAAGATTTTTCAAAATCAATTTCTTGGTAAGATAGTTGCTGAATGAAATTTTACATGCTCCAATCTTAAACAGCTATATACAAATGCTATTTATCTAAAATTATAAAAATATAATTGTATCAATGTACCAAATATAAACTCCAAAATGAAAATAGTTGTATTAATATTCTACAGTGGTATACATTTATAGAATAATAAAAAAAATTAAAAACAGTGAAAATAAGGGGGAAATAATCATAATATTTGGTGATTCTTTAAAATACTAATTGAAAATATTTTATAAGGAGATTACACATTTAATAAATGTATTACCAAATATTTCTGTTTAAACACCATATATGATATTAGTTTCAAAAAAATTAAATATTAAAGTTGCTTCAAATTAAATTTAAGACAAATTTCACAAATTTTATTTGAAAATATATGATTTTATTTAAAGCCTTTTATATTAAAATTACAAAATAAAATTTTTTAATTATTTTTACTTTTTCACTGAAAAATATAATTGATTCTCAAAAGAGAGATGAAATGAACTTCATTGAAACAAAATGTTATAAAGAGAATGCATTTATTTTGTTGAAGGAGTTTCTCCTTCACTCAGTCATTCTTGTTTTAATTATCTATTATTAAATCGACTTTGTTAAACATGAATTTGAAATTCAGAAGGGAATATATACAGGAGACTGTAAAACCATAGAACCAGAAAGAGAATGGACATTATAAAAGAAAGAGATTGGATATTTAGGTCAAATGGCGCCTAAATATATTTTAGTTAAAAAAAAAATCATAATCACAATCTCATCCACCTTGTAAACCATCTCATCATCCCAATCTGCATTTGGTATGTCAGTTAACTAGGGCTTGGGTAGCCAACTTACTTTAGCTCAAACAACCATGTTGACGATTCTTTCTTGTGGCAGATGGCAGATGCTATCCTTGTCCCATGTATAACTCACACATCTCTCAGTGGCAACTTCCAAATGCCTGAAGGATCTTGCTTCTGGAACCATTACAAGCTGCAGTGTCAGCCTGGAGTGCCAAGGAATGAACACCATCAGCAGCCCTCAGACAATGATTTCCCATATTTCATGTAAACATACTCTGGGTATCTTTCCCATCAGATAGAATAAGGTGTTTGAGATGTGTTCTTTTGCAAAGTTTTCACAGTTTTTTTGTGGGATTAAGGTCCTTGTTCTTAATCACTACACATGAAAGCCGAAGCTGACTGTGCCTGGTAGCCAAAAGTAAGACATAAATACAGCACCTTATTTCTCTATATACTATGTTGACTGTTAATTTAGAATAATTTATCAGGTTCACAAACCCATTAGTTTTAAATTTATTCATTTTAACTCAGCAGGCTCTCCCAGCACTAATAGGAGCTCAGTGTTGTGCCAGTTCCAGTGATGGGTCTCAAGACCTTCTTAGACACTCTTCATGCTTCACAGTGTTTCAAAATGATTACATTTCCATTGAACATTCCAGAAGATAGACCAAATTCTGGGCTATAAAACTCACCTTAACAAATTTAAAAGAATAGACATCATACAAAGCATGCTTTCAGTCCACTATGGAATTAAACTAGAAATCAGTGACAAAACATAGCTAGAAAATTCCCAAATATTTGGTAATTAAAGGATACACTTCTCAATAACACATGTATCAGAGAAGAAATCTCAAGAGAACTTTAAAAAATACTTTGAACTAAGTGGAAATGAAAGTATAACCTACAAAATTTGAGGGGTGCAGCAAAAGCAATGCTTAGAAGAAAATTATAGCACTAAATGTGTATATTAGAAAAGAAGAAAGATCTAAAATCAATCATCTCACCACCCACCCTAGGAAATTAGAAAAAGGAGAGCAAATTAAATTCAAAGTAAGCAGAAGAAAAGAAGTAATAAAAATCAGAGCAGATGTCAATGAAATTTTACAATAGGAAAACAACAGAGAAAATCAAAGAAACCAAAAGTTTATTTAAACAAGTTGTTTTAAAACAAGATTTAAAAGCTCCCTCTTCAAGCAGACAGCCAGGCTAACCAAGAAAAAAAGAGAGAAGACACAAATTACTAGTATAAGAAATGAAAGAGGACATTAATTACCAATCCCATGGATATTAAAAGGAAAATAAAGGAATATCATGAACAACTCTATGCCCAAAAATTTGATAACTTACATGGAATGGACCAATTTCTTGAAAGCCACAGTCTACCAAAACTAATTAAACATGGAGAAAAAGATAACGTGTGTGTGAGTATGTATGTGTTGTTTGCATATATAGTTAGATATTTAATCTATAATTAATTACCTTAAAAAATAGAAAGCACCAGGTCCAGATGGTTTCACTGGTAAATTCTACCAAACATTTTGGAAAACATCATTCCAACTTTCTGAAATTTCTTTGAGAAAATGCAAGCAAAGGGAATACTTCTTAATTCATTCTATGAGGCCATAATTACCCTAATACCAAAACCATACAAAGACATTAAAAGAAAGGAAAATTACAGACCAATATCTCTCATGAACATGGATTCAAAAATCCTTAAAAAAAAAAATTAGCAAACCAAATCTAAGTGCATATAAAACAATTATACACCATGGTCAACTTGGATTTATTGCAAGAATGCAAGATTGGCTCTACATTCAAACATCAATTAGGGCCGGCCCCGTGGCTTAGTGGTTAAGTGAGCGCGCTCCACTGCTGGCGACCCGGGTTCGGATCCCGGGCTCGCAGCGACGCGCTGCTTCTCTGGCCATGCGGAGGCCGCGTCCCACATGCAGCAACTAGAAGGATGTGCAGCTGTGACACACAACTATCTACTGGGGCTTTGGGGGGAAAATAAAATAAATAAAATCTTTAAAAAAAAAAAAAAAACATCAATTAGTGTAATCTATAATATCAATAGGCTAAAGAAGAAAAATTATATGATCTTATAGATAGATGCAGGAGAAGCATTTGACCAAATCCAACACTCATATATGATAAAAACTGTCAGAAAACTAGGAATAGACAGTATCTTCCTCAATGTATTAAAGAACATCTATAAAAAAACGTACAATTAACATCATGCTTAGTGAGGGGAAACTAATCGCTTCTCGGCCCTTTGGCTATGATCAAGTGTAGCATCTGTTCTTATCAGTAAGGGTGAAATAGAAGCTTCCTGCTAAAGCCAGGAACAAGCCAAAGAGGTCCCCTCTCATCACTCCTATTCAACATCATACTGGCAGTCCTAGCTAATGTAAAATAAGACAAGGAAATAAAAAGTATACAGATGTGAAAGGAAAGCTATCTTTGTTCACAGATGACGTAATTATAAATGTAGAAAATGACAAAGAATCAACAAAAATGTCCCAGAACTAATTAGTGATTATAGCAAGGCTGCAGGATACGAGGTTAATATATAAAAGTCAATTGCTTTCCTATAAACCCCTTATCCCTGGGGTTATGTTCCAAGACTCCTCAGCGGATGCCTAAAACCATGGATAGTACCAAACCCTATATATGCTATGTTTTTCCCTTTACATACATATGAATATGAACTAGGATGAATTTTTTTTCCTTCTTCACAGTTTCATGGATAGAAGACTCGTTCTTACCATAGATCTTAGTAACCTCAGCATATAATTTTTTTCTTTCTTTATTAAGTGGAGAACCTTCACCTTTTCACTTAAAGGAAGCACGTCACAAATTCTCTTTAGCATATCCAAATTACCAGCATCAGTACTCTTGTACTTTGTGGTCATTATTAAGCAAAGTAAGGGTTACTTGAATGCATGCACTGCAGTATGACAGTTGATCTGATAATTGAAATAGCTACTAAATGACTAATTGGCAGACAGCATATACAGGATAGACAAGCTGACGAAGTAATGATTCATGTCCTGGGCGGGACAGAACAGGATGGTGCGAGATTTCATTACACTACTCAGAATGGCATGCAATGTAAAACTTATGAATAGTTTATTTCTGGAATTTTCTATTTAACATTTTCAGACTGTGGTTGACCACAAGTAATTAGCTCCATGGATAAGGGGAGACTACTGTAAAAGCAATGAACAATTGGAATTTGAAATTAAAACACAATGCACTGAAAAAAAGTGAAATACATTTCCAAAAGTGAAATACGCAGATATAAATCTAACAAACTATGTACAACATGTATATGAGGAAAACTATAAAACTCTGTAAAAGAAATCAAAGAACATCTAAATAAATGGAGAAATATTCCAAATTCATGATAAGAAGACTTGATATTGTTAAGGTAACATTTCTTCCCACTATTATCTATAGATTCAATGCAATCCCAAACAAAATCCCAATAAGTTATTTTGTGATATTGACAAACTGATTCTAAAGTTTTTAGGGAAAGGAAAAAGAGCCAGAATAGCCAACACAATGTTGAAGAAGAAGAAGAGTTGGAGGACTGACATGACAGACTTCAAGTCTTACTAGAAAGCAACAGTAGTCAAGACAGTGTGATATTGGTGAAAGAATAGTAAAATAGATCTATGGAACAGAATAGATATTCTAGAAATAGACTCACACAAATATAGTCAACTGATCTTTAACAAAGGAGCAAAGACCATCAATTGGATAAATTTTAACAAATGGTGCTAGAATAATTGGATATCTACATGCAAAAAAAAAAAAGAATTTAGAGACTGACTTTATACTTTTTACAAAAATTAACTCAAACATTAACTCATTCAACCAAAAGCACGACCCAGAAAAGAACAAATTGATAAGTTAGATTCCATCAAAATAAATAGCCTCTGCTCTGTGAAAACACTATTAAGAGAATGAAAAGAGAAGCCACAGATTGGGAGGAAATATTTGAAAAGCATATACAGAATAAAAGACTTGTATCCTATATATACACATATTCTTATAACTTATATATATACTGTATATATATACATACTTAAAACTCAACAGTAAGACAACAACTCAATTGAAAATTGGTCAACAATCTGAACAGACACCTAATCAAAGTAGGTATACCAATGGCAAATAAGCATATGAAAAGATGTTCAACTTTAGGGGCCAGTCCAGTGGCTTAGTGGTTAAGTTCACAAGCTCCACTTCGGTGGCCCAGGGTTTGCAGGTTCAGATCCCAGACACGGACTGATGCACCACTTATCAAGCCATGCTGTGGCGGCGTCCCATATAAAGTAGAGGAAGATGGGCACGGATGTTACCCCAGGTCCAATCTTCCTCAGAATAAAAGAAGAGGATTGGCAACAGATGTTAGCTCAGGGCTAATCTTTCTCACACACACAAAAAATGATGTTCAACATTATATGTCATTAGGCAACTGCAAATTAAAATAATAATGAGATACCACGACACATCTGTCTGAATGGGGATTCTAATATGGCTAAAATCAAACACACTGACAATACCAAATTCTGGTGAGGATGTGGACCATCAGGAACTCTCATTCATTGTTGGTGGGATGCAAAATGGCACAGGTATTTTGGAAGACACTTAGTTTCTTACAAAGCTAAATATAGTTTGGGTATATGATTCAGCAATACACTCTCCTAGGTATTTGCCCAAATGAGTTGAAAACTTAAATCAACCCAAAAATTTGCACACAAGTGTTTATAAGCAGTTTTTATTATAATTGCCAAAATCTGGAAGTATCCAAGGTATTCTTTCATTAGGTGAATGGATAAACAAACTGTGTTATATCCATACAATGGAATATTATTCGGCGATAAAAAGAAGTGAGCTATCCAGTAATGAAAAGACGTGTGGGAACCTTAAATGCATACTGCTAAGTGAAACAAGCCAGTTTGATAATCTGTATGATTCTAACTTTATGACATTCTGGAAAAGACCCAACTATAGAAAAAGTAAAAAGATCAGTGGTTTCCAGGGGTTGGAGATGAGGGAAAGGGGATGAACAGGTGGAGCACAAGGGATTTCTAAGGTAGTGAAACTATTCTGTGCGATACTATAATGGTGGACACGTGACATTATGCATAGGACTGTACGTGCAACAGCAAAAAGTGAACCCTATTGTGAACCATGAAATATAGTTAATAAAGATGTTTCAGTATTGGTTCGTCAATTGTAACAAATGTACCAAACCAATGCAAGATGTTAATAGTAGGGAAAACTGAAGACAGGGAAGGAGGGAGTATTTGGTAACTCTTTGTAATTTCTGTTTAATTTTTATATAAACTTAAATGTATTCTAAGAGAAGTCTATTAATTAAAAATAAAAATCACCAACACTTCCCCCCACTCCAAAAGAAAGGTTTACATTTCCAAGCCATTTGTTTATGGTTAACTTTTGAAAATACATGTCTGCTGGATCAATGAACTGTATTTAAAGTTAACTTATGCAACAGCTAGAGAGAAAATACATTATATTTTAAAAATTGTGTGACAGTGAAATGTGTAAAGAGTAAACAATATGGACCTTATGAAGCCTTCTCTGATCACCCTATTTAAAATTATATCTCACCAAACCTGGAACTCTCTGTTGAGCCTTTCAGACTGTATTTTTGTCCACAGCACAAACTACCATTTTACCTACTATATATTTTACCACCTGTATTCTCTCACTAGAATGTAATTTCTTCAGGGCAAATATTTTTGACTGCTTTGTTAACTGCAGTATCTCCAGCGCCATGTACAGTACCTAGAGCATGGTCAATGCATTGTATGTGATTGGATACATGAATTAATGGGAGAAGATTAAAATGGATATGTGAAATAAGAGAAAAAATATATATTGGTCTCTGCTCCCAGTTCCCAGCACAGAGCTCCTAACACCCGTGTAATTTCCCAAGTAATGAGTGCTAGGAACATCTTTTTTCTAGTATTCAGTCTGTGACCCTGGTTCCTGACACAGAGCTTCTAAATACCTTGGAGTTTCCTGTGTGATAGGGGTGTCTTTTGTTCTAATGAGATGACTCTTGGTGGGCTCCTGGATGGGGGCTGTTCAGTAGAAAGATCAAGCCATGAGTTGAAGCTTAAAACATTCAGTCCCATCCTCCATCCTACAGGAAGGGGAGAGGGGCTAGAAGTGGAGTTAATGATCAATCATGCCTACACGATGAAGCCTATATAAAAATCCCCTTCTTGTTGGTAAACACATCCACGTGCCAGGAGGGCGACACATTCTAACTCCATGGGGTCAGAAGCTCCTGCGCTTGGTACCCTTCCAGACCTTGCTTGTGTATCTCTTTATTTGGCTGTTCATTTATATCTTTTATCATATCTTTTATTATATAATAAAGTTGTAAACATAAGTGTTTCCCTGAGTTCTGTGAGCTGTACGAGCAAATGATGGAACCCAAACAGGGGATTGTGGGAACTTCTGATTTAGAACTGGTTGATCAGAAGCACAGTTGACACTTAGACTTGTGACTGGCTTCTGAGGTGTGGGCGTCCGTCTTGTGGGACTGAGCCCTTAACCTGTGGGGTCTACACTGACTCCAGTTAGCGGCAGAATTGAATTGAATTGTAGGACGCCCAGCTGGTGTAGCAGAGAATGGCTTGGTGTGAGGAGAAAAAACACACATCTGGTGTCAGAGTGTTGTGAGTGTGGTAGTAGAGTGTGAGTGCAGGGGAAACGGAGTTTTTTTGAGACAGGATAATAGTTACAAATTTAAGACTGTTCACAGAGGAGGTTGGATTAGAACTGGTTTTTAAATGATTTGTAAGACTTGGAGAGAAGCAGAAGAGAAGGACAAGAGAGACCACATTTGGTGGTAACACTACGATTAAAGTTACAGGGATAAACATCAGGCCATCTAGGACTGAAAGAAATTTGGACCAGGTGGACTAGAGAATGGGAGTAAATAGATATAGTATTACAAAAACAATCCTTGTCAGCTATAAGGGGTACAGTTCCCAGGTTTCATGATAAGAAACGTGTATACTCTGGGTTAAAAGTCAGACCCTATTCCCAGATCCTAAAGCATTGCAAAGTCTCCCACAACTGTTTGCTCACAAAATCAACAAGGTATTTGGGTAATTAGAGCCTAATTTGTGTTGAAAAGAGCCCCTCCCCCATGTGTTCTACACATAACCAAATAAAGTAGTTTTTTCAGTAAGATTTAAATGTGAGGAAAAAGAGAACAAAATGCATACACAACAATACAACTAGAAAATTGTGCATTCATTTATTTCTTCATCAGATACATTTTTGAACACATAAATATGGACTAGAAAATGTAGATAACATAAGGAATTGGATGTACGTTTTGTAAACACAATTAAATTATCTTTTTGTGTGCATATCACACAGACATCAGGTCTTAAGAGTGAAGGAGCGAAGCCACATATTAAAAACATGTCCAAAATAAGATAAAAGAGTGAGAGAAATAACACATAATTATAGAAGATCATAGGAGTGAAAAACTGAATAATGTGCCTCAAGTGGCCGGTATATTTCATCATCAGCAGATTCTAAGCCAGTACTAAAAGACAGAAGAAAGCAAGGTCCAGAAAGGTAGGAAGGCGTTCCTGAGAGCGTTAGATTTGCAACCTAACTGGAAATCGATTTGGTGCTCCCACAACTCTTCCCGCTTATATCTGATCTCTACACTTGACTTTACAGCACAGCTGCTTAGCACACGTCTCTATTTTTCAACAAGTCAAGATTGCCTTATTCAACTTAGAATCGTCATTTCGTAACACTGTGGTTTTTAAATTTCCTAATTTGAGTTTAATGAATGCATGCATTTAGGGAACTCTAAAACATTTTAGATAATGAAAACCTCACTAGGATGATGCGTTTTGGGGTTAAAATGTCATGTGGTGAATTCCAAAGCCATTTACAGATAGCTTGTGAGATAGTCACTGTTTTAAGTTACTCTAACTTGCTCTAACACTGTTTCACATTGAGCAAAATTATATTTTGTTTTATTTCAGAAGAGCCAAGAAAGGCATTATAAAGGAGCAGGGTAGAAACACTTATTGAAGATTTATAATACGTATTAAAATTTTGGCAAGAAATTCCTGAGGTGGTTTTTATTCTCCTCTCATTAGATTTAAGAAAACAGTGGCCCACGGTGTCTCAGTTACTTGCCCAAGGTCATACAGTAAGTAAATGGCAAACAATATCTGCATTTCTCCGAAGATTCTTCTTTTCATAAATCACATTAACTAGCACAAAACAGCAGGAGGGCAGAAATGACTTTTTCTAAGCCATGGGAATATTTTGTGTCACTCTCTATGAAAAATTTTCGGCCATGTATTTCCAATCCAGAGTCATAAGGAATAAAGATAAGCCTCTAAAATAGCACCGAATAGCAGAAGAACATGAAATTTCTTGTGCACGATTCTCAACTCCATCAATCAAGAGTTGTGTAACCTTATATAGGTCACATTAACCTCTCTAAGCCACCAAACTCTCATTTGTAAAATGAAGAATAAAAAATCACATTCATACTGGTGTTATGAAGATTAACTAAAACAGTATTTTAACAGCCTCTTAGCACCCAGCACATAGAAACATTCCCTGGGCATGACAGATGCTCTTTTTCTCTTTTCACTTACTCCACTAACCCCTGAACACATATTCAATCATTGAACAAAAGTTCATATAGTATTTGTTATGTGCCAGACACCATATCTAGATACTTGATACACTATGATCTACAAAAATACAGAATCTTAGCCCTGATCCTTTGGAAAACAGAGCATGAAGCAAATAAAAATGCTGATGATTTATCTAGGAGGTGAGAAACTAGAGTATCATGGTGAGAAACAATAAAAAGTGAGGCAAAGAGAGATGCTAACACATGTGAATTGATGCATTCCTTTGCTGGCTACTGTTTAACAAGAACCCAGAACTGATTCACTTCTGCAGGTGGCTCAGCAGGTGTGCTGCTTGGCCCACTGGAACAACGTCTCTGGACAAGGTACAAGGTGAACTCATGACTCAGAGCAGTCAACCAGAGAACAGTAAGAGAGGAGTTATGTGCCAATCTCTTTCCTATCTCCTGTTTCTCATTGGACAAAGTTTACCACGCAGGGAAATACCTCATACTCATTTCTAGAGTGCAATACCTAGTGACTTGGGCATTCCCTGCAGGATCCCAGATCCGCCTGCTTGCGGTATGGTGCTATACCCAAGTGTCTCAGGTGAGTGAGAAGTTAGAAATTCCATGATTTCACTGGATGACCAGCTCTGCAGAAATGGCCAGGGGAAAAGTCTTAGGACTCCCATGGCAAGTGAATTTTGGCCCTCAGAAATTGTAGCATCTTACAGGAGGTGGGAATAAACTATTGAAGTGTTCCATCATAGGCACCAAGAGAGAAACACGCTTAGGAAAAGAGAAAATAGTAAAATATGTCCATTGCTGCCAAGAAAGTTATAGCCAGAGAAGCTTCAATGGATTGAATAATGTGGACAACCTAGTTAATTTTTGAAAGAGCATATTCTTTGGGGGGGTCTGAAAGACAGATTAGAGTGAAAAGGAAGCATAAGAGGTGTCTCTCTATCCAACATTCAATGCCAGACAAGAAATGCAATAAACTATGTGAGACACCAAAGAACTAGAGGACTGAGATCAGAAAACAGAAATGGTGTTTTGATGTATCCTAAACATGGAGGCATCTCTGAAGGGACTGAAAATACAGTGGCTTTAGCCAAGGAAAAGTGGCAATGGAGGCCATTAACTGCAGAATATGTAGAATACAATAATAAAATTGAGAATAACAATATTAGAAACATCTGAACAAAACTATTGATAGAAATCATAAAAATGTAAAAAAACCTGAGGGAAAATAGACATTCAAAAAGAAAAAATATATACATGTAAGTCATAAGAGGAAGAAAATTGCCAGGAGGGAGAGTAAGCAGTAGTCAAAAATATGAGAATCAGACTTAAACTGGGAAATAAAGACATAGACAACTAAAAAGAAGAATGTGTTAATTTATGTATAGACATTAAAAGTTTCAATATTAGAACTAAAATATTGGAATTCAATGTATATCTTTCTAAGGAGTAGAGCAGAAATACATGATTAATAAAAGCAATCAATACAAAAGTCGACAAGAAAAAAGAAGAAATAAAAAAGGGAATAAAGAAAAGGCAGGAAAAAATAGAGCACATAATAAGACAATAGAGGTATGTATATCTCTGAAAAATGGATTAAATTGGTTAATTTATATATATATATATAATAAATGCTTCACTAATCACAAAAAAATATAAATGGATTACACTTTTTGGTTAGAATCAAAAATTATCAGATTGGATTAAAAAATCTAATATTTGCAAAAGAGACACATTAAAGAAAATAGAAAGTATAATGTAGACAAAAGATAAAATTAGCAAATGAAATCCAGTATAGACATATATCAGACAAAATTAACTTCATGTATGTAAAAACATTATTATGATAAATGTAAAAAACATTATTAGAGATAAAGAAAGTATCTACTAAATAATTATTTAAACATCCAAAATAAAGTTAAAAAGCCAGATAAAGAGACTAAAGTTAAAAAAAATGTTTAAGGAATAGAAGATGTTAAGCAACAAATATTATTGAACTCAGAGGGTATCTACAGAAACTTTTTAGAATTAATTGTGCAACCATCTTGCTATATGGGAGGTTAAAAAAAGCAACTGAGGGCCGGCCCATGGCTTAGTGGTTTCATGCACGTGCTCCGCTACTGGTGGCCTGGGTTCGGATCCCGGGCACGCACTGATGCACCGCTTCTCTGGCCATGCTGAGGCCACGACCCACACACAGCAACTAGAAGGATGTGCAACTATGACATACAACTATCTACTGGGGTTTTAGGGAAAAAAAAAAAGGAGGAGGATTGGCAATAGATGTCAGCTCAGAGCTGGTCTTGCTCAGCAAAAAGAGGAGGATTATCATGGATGTTAGCTCAGGGCTGATCTTCCTCACATACACACGCACAAAAAGCAACTGAATTCCTCTTTCTCAGTAAAAATATTAAGAAATCATAGTTAACAGATGCCATTTGCAATAGCAACAAAATATTATGTATCTTGGAATAAATCTAAAAAGGATGTTTAAGAACTCAATAGAGAATATTATAAAGCTTTATTAAAGTAATTTGAAGACCATCTAAATTCAGAGGAAGATAAACAACATGATCCTGTCCTACCATATATTAAATATATATTAAAGCTGTGATAATTAAAACTCTGAGGCATAGACATAATAATAATAATAATACATGTAGAGACCAGAGGAACAAAATTGAAAGCCTATTATTTGACAAAGCACACTTAATGATATGAGAAAATGGTCATATTATATTGCTAAAGAGAAAGAAAAAATAAAATTAAAAAGTTACATGATAACATGACCACCATGATCCTAACTACACAGAAAAAAATACAACCAAAGGAGAACAGTAGCATGTTAGATGACAATGATGTGTCTGTATAGTGGCTCATCAATTGTAACAAAGGCACCACTGGTGGGGGATGCTGATAATGGGGAGTCTATGTATGTGTGGGAGGAGGAGGTATAGGAGAAATCTCTTTGCTTAATTTTGTTGTGAACCTAAAACGGCTCTGAAAAATAATAACTATTAGAAGAAAAAAGGGTGGGAGCAATGATAAAGCTTTCTATCCATTGCCTTTGTAAGAGATGGGAATACATTGTCCCACCTCTAGCATTTGTTTCACTAGTTGATGCCGATTAGCATCATCTTGGGATCCTAAAACCAGAAGTGAACGTTATGGCCTATATTGACAAGAAAGAGACACTGTCATAATAACTAGGACATCTCCTGCCAGTTCATGAATATCTTTAAAATCTTTCCAGGACTATTTGGATATTTTGATTGTCTATTATTTTCCATTGGTAAAACCTGCAAATAATTTGTTTGCTAAAATTATCTATGGTACTTCAATTTTTAAACAACTGATCCATTTAACTGGTATCTAATATTTTACATGTTATCTAATATTTGGATTAAGCTATAAGATAAACTTCTGAACTCTTTCAATCTGATTAAACGTAGTGTTATTAAGCAGAATGCGGGATAAACAACATAATTAAATCCTTCCAACAGCATTAATGCTTAGCCTGAGGAGTATGAGTCCCTGATATATTCAAATTCACACACACATACACTCACAAAAAGTTTTTTCATTGTTCTGGTTACCATGCATTTGGGAAATATTTCATGAAGAAAAATAGAAAGTGGAAGAAAATAAATGGATTCTTAAATGATGGAAAACATTAAAGTTAACTACTTCAAGTTAAAAATACTCTTGTCTCCTGTTTTACTGATAATGAACAAAAATGTTCCCATCTGAAATAACTATAATAAATAAAGTTAGATAATGTGTAAAATCTAATATTATCAAAGTAAAAAACAGGTTACCATATCTAATTATAATACTGAAATTGTATACCATGATTTTTCTGCAATTATAATGTCTGATAAATTAGATATTTTTTCTAATTTCATAAATAAGGAAATTCTGATTTTAAAACATTCCCAGTTCCTACTATGGGTTTTACTTTTATGTTTGATAACTTCAGCTTTATTTATTTTTTTATTTTATGGTTTAGCTTCTTACATCTCATCTACTCAATCTATTAAATTCTCATTTTTTTTTTTTTTTGAGGAAGATCAGCCCTGAGCTAACATCCATGCCAATCCTCCTCTTTTTGCTGAGGAAGACCGGCTCTGAGCTAACATCTATTGCCAATCCTCCTCCTTTTATTTTTCCCCCTTTTTCTCCCCAAAGCCCTAGTAGATAGTCGTATGTCATAGTTGCACATCCTTCTAGCTGCTGTATGTGGGACACAGCCTCAGCATAGCCAGACAAGCAGTGTGTTGGTGCACGCCCGGGATCCGAACCCGGGCCGCCAGTAGTGGAGTGAGCACACAACCGCTAAGCCACAGGGTCGGCCCCTAAATTCTCATTTTTTGAGCAATATTTTTGTATATACATTTCTTTTTGGTCTCTTAAAACTACATCTATTTTTCTATTTTATTTTATTGGTTCATAGCATTTCATTTAATGTTTCATTTCTACCACATTAATTTTAATTATGCAAAGTGTAACTATTATTTAAGTTGGAGCATATAGTTAATTCTGTCATTTTGAAATTTGATTGTAAAAAATGAAGATGCTGCGGCATAAAGTTCTATTTTTCTACCCTGTTCACTTACATTTTGCAGCCCATTCTTTGCTGTCTGAGGTTAAGATTGCAGATTTCTAATAACAAATCTCTATTAAGCAATTTCAATGTTTTGGTTACTGTTTTTAGTGCTTTATACATGTTTTCTAGCTCCCTACTTGTACCTGCTTCTCTTTCCCTCATTTTGGGAGTTAGGCTTTCTGCATTCAGTGACTCACAAAGGGCTAACTAAAATCATCGTCTCAGCCTTTGTGTCAAAAGTTTAAGACTTAGGGTGTAAACACTAGATTTGGAAGATGCTATTTATCAAAAAAAGGTTTTTCTATCGTGTCTCCCATATTCCTCACATCTCTCCACAGCCCCCCCTCCCACTTGATTCATTAGATTTTGGGAATGGAAGGAAAATGAAGAGGAGAAAAAAAGAACTTAGACACTGACGGACCCCTGAGAAGGTACCCAGTGCTGTGTCCCACCCTGTCCTGGGTGGCAATCAATGGGGCAGAGAGTTCTAATATTGACAGGGTCCAAAAGGCTGAGGAGACCTGGCCCCCGATATCCAAGAAAGTGTTAGGATTCCAGAGTTCTCCTCAGTCTACCAAGGTTCAAGAGTCTCAAAATTAACTGATGTGTTTAAATCCACAGGCCAAAGACAGCTCAGGGGTACGCAGTAGCTTTTGTCTTGTGCCAAAGCCACAGGAAGCTAGCACCGAGAGACAGGAAACCCGAGGAGAAGGACACGACAGGAAACTGGCTGGGCCCAAAGCCTGAAACATGAAAAGCTCACTCAGCAGATGGCAGCATGTGTGGGTGATGACTGGGACCTGATGTGATGTGCCCCCAACCCCCGGCACATAAACACCCACGACTGCCATGAGAGTGTCTGCTTTTCCCAATCACTCTGTTATCGAGAATTTAAGTGTCAGGAAATGATGAAAGAAACATGACTTAAGAGATTTTATTCATCAGCCAGAGGAATAAGGAATTTAATTAAAGCCCAGTTATAGATAAAGAACATTTTTTGCACATGTGCATTTGCAATTGATATTTATACACACTACATCTTCAGACTGATACAACTTATCATCCATGTTTGATAGGGGAAAAAAATAAGGCCCAATGTGACAATATTTTCCCAAAGCCACGTAGCAAGAAAGATCTACAGCCACAATCGTAATGCTTGTAGGTTTATCCTGGGACTACACTTTTAAAAGATATGTCTTCTCAGAAATTATTCTTTATAGTGAAAGCAGCTGAGATTTTTTTTTTTTGAGAGGGATGCATTCTGCCAACCAAACATTATATGGGTGGATTATGTCAATAAATATTCACACAAGAAATATATATATATATGTATATATGTATAATTCGAGCAGTTTTGCTTGAATGCTTAATATATTTTCTCACTTCCATTTTTGTTAAAATAAATGAAAAACTGAGTGATATTTTTAACATTTTTTCAATTTTATTAGAAATTAATTTATTATGAGATTAAAATAAATAAATCGATATCTTCTTTGTCCAAAATGTTATGTAACTGAGGCACACAGTCCCTGATCTCAAAGAATAAATGTGGAGACAGATGTTTTAATGTCGATAGCATGTAATAACTCAAACATGCATTAGAGACGGTACAGTAAATGTGTTGCTGTGGTTCTCAGCAGGAGTGAATGTTTCTACTTCTGAAGATCAACAAAGGAGATGCCATTTGAGCCAAATCAGGAGGCTGTCTAGCATAATATCCATAAACAGAAACACAAAACAATAAGAAAAATCTAGTTTTGGGAGAATATATCAAAGCCCCAAGGCCAAATGGTACAAGTTATATTTAGGGGATCTATAGCATAAAGTAGGTAGTGAAAGTAGAGGCTTGAAATACTGGAATATTGATCAAAGCAGGCATAGCATAAAATATTAAGAAGTTTGAACTCTATTCTTAAGGAATTAAATTATGTGACCTAAAGTATAACATATATAGATATTTAAGGTCTCTGTGCAGGTTCATTGCACACCCAAAAGTGGTGTGTGTCATTCACATAGGCTCCAATACAAATGACATCCCATAGAGTTGTGCAAAACAGTGGCTCTGAAGATAACTCTGTTTGCAGAATACGCCAAAATAGCAGTGGCAGTGGAAAATGAGACCTGGAAATGGAAAATGAGACCTAAAGTTTAGCCCTGTGGGAATTTGAGACAGTAGTTTTAAAAATATTTGAATTAGAGAACCAATGAAGAATGTTCTAGGTATCAATGAATTGTTCCTGGCTCCAAATGCACCTTTCTTTAGTTGCTCTGCAATAAAGGAGCTTTGTAGCAAGCCCAGTAGTAAGCTTTGTCAGTCAAGAGTGCTGGAGAGACACTGCAGCAGTAAGGTGCTTCTCTTCCTAGGTCTATTTTGTTGCCATCTTTGTTTCTTCTTGCTGCCACTGTGCAGCTGGACACAGGGATTCTGCTTAAATCCAGAGCATGTAGTTTCTCAGCAAGTTTGCAGCCCCCACCCTCATCTGGTGACCGCTTTTCTACTGCCCTCCTGAAACAGACACTGCCTGCCCCAGACCTCAGGCTGCCCTGTCAGCCAGCAAGTTCTCAAAGCTCCCACTCCCTCTACACCCTTGCTTGCCAGCCTCGGGCAGCCTGCACCCTAGAGGGTAAGAGAGTAGCTTATGCAACCCTACCAGCAGTGCATCATGGACCCTAGGCTCCTGACATCTCAACTTCCTCGTGCATCTTTCTTTTGACCCACCGGCACACCAGATGGGGTGTTTCCAGTTTATCAAGAAATCGTGGAGCAGCTCTGGCTGGGACAGCCCAGTGAACTTTTCTGCCAAACAATGGGCTGTAACCACAACTTCTCCAAGAGATCTGATCGGGCAGGGGACACACTCACTCAATTTTGCCCTTCCTTCCTCGTGTGCTTTAAAAATCTCTTTACATCTTTATCATTTCTTTGTTTTTCTTGTTAACAATTATTTATATTAAACTTCTCCTTTCTAAGTTAAATTGTGGTTTCTGTCTCCAGATTGGATACTGACAGATGCAAATAAAGATCAAATAAAGATGGGGGAAAGGGAGAATTGGATGCAGTTATAACGAGTTTGTGTTTGTTGCAACTTGACAGAGTAACGACAGAGATAATTTCTGGAAAAGTGATTAGGGAAACTAGAGAAACACTGTTAGAATACTTCTTTCATTGCCTAATCAAGAAACTGCTTAATAAATACTTGACTGCCTGGCTGAATAACTAACTAACTTACTAACTAAGTTAATGAGGTATATCATGATGCAGTCATTGCATTCTTTGTTCCCATCTTCACTTTCTAGTTTCTAGTCTGAATCTGTTAATATATGCAGAAATGATTACTATCCTTCGTTAATCACATTCACATTTGTGTCTAACTAGGCTTTAATTTATTTACAATGAAAATATAACTCTCTAGTATGGCATAATGTTTTTGACAGCTTCTCAAATATATTTTAAATATAAGTTTAAATTGGCTAGTCAGCCCTATGTCTTCTATCTTTGAAGCTACAGAGAATACCCTGATAAAAACTTGCTCTTTGGGCCCTGCCTTGTGAACCTCTGTTGAACATTCCCCTCTTTTTATTGTTCTTTTCTTTAGACAGAGGACAAAGTAAGTGCTTAGGCATGAACTTATTTATTATGTTCTGCTTTTAGATCACATCTATTAGAAATTGGGTGTTTCTCAATATCTTCAAATATCTATTTACAAATTATTCCCTTGGTGGGATAATTGTTGCAAATGGTTGATTATACTTATTATATATCTTGATCTTATTTATAGTGTATTAGTTTCCTAGGGCTGCTGTAACAAATTACCACAAACTGAGTGGCTTAAAACAACAGAAATTTATTCTCTCATAATTGTGGAGGCCAGAAGTCCGAAATCCAGGTGTTGGAAGGGCTACACTTCCTCTGAAGCTCTAGAGGAGAATTCTTCCTTGCCTCTTCCAGCTCCTGATGGCTCCTGGTATTTCTTGGTGTTCTTTGATTCGTAGCAACACAATTCCATCTCTGCCTCTGTCTTCACATGGCCTTCTTCCCTATATGTGTTCCCTTCTCTTCTTATAAGGACACCAGTCTTTGGATTTAGGGCCTATCTTAATTCAGTATGACCTCATCTTAACGAATGACACCACAAAGACCTCATTTTCAACTAAGATCATATTCTGAGATTCCTGGAGGACACGAATTTTTGAGTCACACTGTTCAACCTACTGCTATGGGGATATTTAACTTTAAGTTTGGGGAGATTTTCTAGGATGGTTTCTAAAAATTATAAATAAATTAGAGATAATCCACTTCAGTTCTTCCTAGACCACTTTTATATTTGGAATACACTACACACTTTTTATACTAAACACTTAAAATGGAGAGAAAAATGAATATATCTGGATATGGTAAATAACATTCACTTAAAAGTTCCAAACCTCTCTTCTGCTTCACACTCTTAGTAAGGATTGGTTTGTTAAAACCTTTTATGGACCTTGACACAGGTAGGGTAAATCTCTGCCAAGGTTCCCATGGGAGTCAGGATACATTATTCTGATATTGAAATAAATAAATATCCCAGTTTGTTAGAAGATGATAAGCATATGGATAGAAATTAAAAAGGCAGTGGAGATGAGAATTTCAGAGTAGGGCTCAAGAAGAATGGCAATATTTGAATAAAGGAGGACAGGGAGTTATCAAAAAACGATAGCCAGAAATAGCTTTCTGGAGAGAGAAATAGCTAGTGCAAATGTCCTGAGAAGGGGGTTGCCTGATGTGTTTCTAGGATTGCAAGGAAGTCAGTGTGACTGCAGCAGAGTGAGGTGGCTGTGGGGTCATGGAGCGTCTTCTAGACCAGAGTAAGGACTTTCCCTTGAGTCTGAGTAAGATCAGGCCACTGGAAGGTTTTGCCAAGAAGAGCGCAATTATCTGATTTACGTTTTAAAAGATTACAACAGCTGCTGTGTTGCAAATAGTCTGGGTCTGGGAGGGTTAGAAATGGAAGCAAGGATATTAAATAAATAAGAGCTTATTGCAATAATGCAAGTGAGAGATGACTGCGGCTTTGACCGGGGTGTGAGGTGTGGAGTTAGGGAGGTTTAACAGCCCTTAAAATAGTATCTTTATACACCCACTTGCAGAAACTCATACACATTGTAACTCATACACATTTACATAAGTAAACTGCTTCTTGTCAAATTCAGCAATGACCTGCACGTTGCTAATGTCAATGGTCAAATCTCAGTCTTCACCCACAGGACCTGCTCCCTGATTATAGGTAGATCATCCACACGTGCTGGTGGGGAAGCCAATGGGTACAAAAAGTTGAAGAAGGTAACCAGTACTTCAGTTTCTGCCATGTCTAATCTAAGATATCTATAGACCACCTAGATGGATATATAGTGTATATAGTCAAATATATAAGTCCACAATATAGGAGGAAGGTTCAAGCTAGAGAAATAAATTTTGGAGCGGTATTAGTACTTTTATCAGAGGCAGAATGAGATCAATAAGGGAGTCTATCTAAAGAAACAGAGGAGGCATTTGATGTTAAGAAGTCAGAAAGTAGGGGAAGAAGCAACAAAGGAAATAAGACGGAGCAACAGCAAGTGAGGAAGGAAAAAAAGCCAGAAGAAAGTGATGTCCTGGAAGCCAAATAAAGGCAGTGTTTCAAAGATATGGGAGTAGATCACAAGCTGTGGCCAGCACTGCTGCTAGGTCAAGTGAGACGAGGACTGAGAATTGACCAATGGCTTTAGCAACGTGGTCATCATTGGTGGTTTTGACCAGAGGCGCTTGACTCGGGTAAACTTGGACAAATCACAAATGCTCTTAGCTTCTGTGTCTGGATGTATAAATGGTAATATTAAGTAACTCATGTACTTTATTAGCCTGTGGCTCAAATAGGAGAGAATTTATGTCAGAAGTGACTTAAAATTGGTAAAAGATTTTACAAATGTAAGATAACACATCTTTTATTATTATTAATGATTGACGTTCCATGCATCTCTTCTCTTTGTCAATTAACTCTATCAAACGATATAGTTTTATTTTTTACTTCTTTTTATCTAGATGCTTTTACACTATGTCTTAAAAGATAAAGATATAATTTCTTTGAGGTAATAGGTATCGGAAACTCTTTACTAACCCTTTCTCTTCGAACCACACCATTTATGTGTTTCTGCTAAAACCTCTGTTGCACTTAGGTTTAAATCTCATTTTTATAGAATTCTCATGCATCAAAAAGATGTGTCTAACAGGATGCCGTGAAAAAAACATTTTTTAAAGAGTGATATGGATTTGGATTGTCTCATAAATACAGATGTGGAGTGTATGGATTTAGTGCAAGATTTATCTTGTTTGAAAATATAGTGTTATGTACAATGTTTGAGGATATGATTTTGCTGCTGTTACTAAACTTGTGGTCAGAGGATAAGATGTTTAAAACTCTCAGTCAAATCTTCATCTCTGAAATTAATGCATTAATTTAGATATTTCTCCAAATTCCTTCCTATCTCTTAATTTCTATGGTTCATTTCTCAGAATGATGCCGAAACGTATTTGCTCCTATATTTCTAGTTACTTCCTTTCTTCCGGCTTTCGTGGATATCTCATTTTATCTCATTATAAATAACTTTTCAAGTGCACTATGTCACTCTTTTTCCATAACATCCTTAAATATGTCTTTTAATTTCATTTAAATTTAATAATAAAAATAGCTCAGATTGTTCTTAAAACATTTTATTAAGGTATTCCTTGCATTGGTTGGGGAAAATAATTAATATTAAAGTATTGACAATAAGAAATTTTTTATGAAGTCCAAATGTTTCACTGACCTGCCATTTAGGATCCACTACTGAAAACAATATTATTGAAATTTTAGGCTTAATCAGAACCTATCAAAAATGTACAAGAAAATGAGTTAATGACTATACTTTTACTATGTAATTCCTGAAGCAATCAAATTTCTATAGGTATTTCAAAAATTGACAAAGTATTTTAAGAAATTATTTAAATAAATTTGAACCAGCAATTATTGTACACTTATTATTAGGTAAACAGGAATTTTCTGGATGCTACAGTACAAACAATGTTGAATAAAGCACACACTCTGCCTTCAAGTGATTAATTATGCAAGAAAAGAGATGTGATCAAAATTATTTATAGTGATTCTAATCCATGTTAGGTACTGTGCTAGATCCTGGAGACCTAATAGTGAATTAGACACTATTTCTTTCCTTTTGGAGTTTACAGTCTAATGGGGGAAATCAATGTGCACGTACATAATTAAAATAACATCTGATAAGTGTTATGGTGAGAACAAAAAGAGTACAATGGGAATTCAGGGAGGAGCCACTTAATTCAATTTTACAGACACGAGGAAACTGTTCTAAGTGAGAATGACATTTAATTCCAAACCTGATGGAATAGAGAAGGGGGATGAAAGAGAGTTAAAACCAGAAAATAATATGTAGACAAGCTTAAATTAAGTAACAGCAAGGTGCTTTTGGAAAAGTAATGTATTTCACCAGATTTTAAAGGGTGGCATGTGTTATGGACTGAATTGGGTCTCCTCTGAAATTCATATGTTGAAGTCCTAACCCCCAGTACCTCAGAATGTGATTGAATTTGGAGATAGCTTCTTCACAGAGGTAATTAATGTTAAATGAGTTCACTGGAGTGGGCCCTAATCCAATAGAACCAGTGTCCTTATAAAAGGAGATTAGGACACAGACAGGCACAAAGGGAAGATCATGTGAAAACAGAGGGAGAAAGTGACCATCTACAAACCAAGAAGAGAAGCCCCAGAAGAAATCAACTCTGCCAACACCTTGATCTTGGACTTCCAACCTCCAGAACGATGAGAAAATAAATTTCTGTCATTTAAGCTGCCCAGTCTGTGGTCCTTTGTTACAGCAGCCCTAGCATATTAATACAGCAGGCAATGAGGTTAAAAATATGTCAGGCATATCATAAGGAGTTTTTAAAGGTATTTTACAAAATTTGGACTTCATTGTGAACTATTGGTAAAAGTTTTTCATTGCTTTAATCAGTGGAGCAATGATTTTAAAATGTCTTTCTACCTGCAATCCTTAATGAATTTACAGGAGACATGACTGAAGGTGGGAGGATAGACAGGAGGATGGTGCAGGTATCCAGGGAGGAACTGATGGGAGTCGTAGCTGGAATAGATATAGTGAGGATGGCAAAAGTAGTGAACTGCCTCAAGAGATATTTGAGAGGTAGAATTGTCAGGATTTGATTGATTGTATGTGAGGATTGGGGAAATAGCCAGGTATGCCTCCTACTACTAGGAGGTGGAAAACTTGTTGGATGGAGATGCCATTCTCTGAGTGGATGATTGTAAAATACTAGGATAAGCAACTAATAATCTCCTCTTTGGGACAGAGGCATTTATATCATTAGATCCTGGTAGTATTGGTAGCTGATGGCTCTCATCTGAGTTGCTTATAGGAACTGCCCTCAGCTGAAGAAGCATCCTTTCTAAAAGTTATATTTTTTCCCAGGGAGTAGCCCACATCCAATGACTGGCTAATGTAGTGGTATAAAGGCTTGGCCCCTTTTCCACAAAGAAGGGAACTCTAAAAGTCTACAGAAGCTCCAGAGACCCTAGGGCATCTGCTATTGCTTATATCCCAACTACATTGTTCTTGAAGTTCAACTTCTCCCACTGCCCAGTTCTGCGTCTCTCACTTATAGGCGTTGTTTCTTAGACATTATCCACTAAACCTCCTGCCTATATATTTATCTCTCAGATTCTATTTCCAGTTGACTTAATATAGTTGAACCAGGAGTTGTCCTAGGAAGCAGATTTTAAAATAGGATTTTACTTGCTGGATCATTTACTTGATGCCCAATCAGCAATGAGGACCAGCGTATTGCTGGTATGTGTAATAGTGACAGTCCTTGAATAGAGTATTGGTACAATTTGACTACTAAGTAATCCAGATGGGATACTAATAGAAGGAAATGCACTTAATAGTACAATAGCTCAGACATTTGCAAGCTGTGGTGGGAATTGACGATCATAAGGACTGTGGGATCAGTTGGCTATAACTAAGTGCTACAAATATGTCAAAGAAAGACAAGGAAAGGCTGAGATCATCAATCACCAATTAAGTGGCTGTGAAAGTCAGAAGGCCACTTTGAAAAATACATTTATTTTCTGTACTCAAAGGATAGAAATTTAAAATCAGGGCCAGGACTTAATTATAAGTATAGAGTAATTCCGGGAGAAGTTGGATTCTCAGCTTGAAAATTCTGCTCTTCCGATGTCAGATTGGAAAAGCAAGGGACTCTGTTGGAGTTGGAATGGGGACCTCTGAGTTAATGTCCTTGAGAGCCATGAAACCCAAGATCTTCCAGAACTCCCCGGGCCTGGAGAAGTGCTCCACTCCCCTAATACAAATCTGATGCTTACCCTTGCTTTTAGGCTGCTGTAGAGACCTTCTTCTTGATAATATAACCCACCCCTTCCTCAATATCTTTCCAATCTTCTTATCTTGGTCACCATATTATTAATGAGGGTCAAACAGAATTAATGCTGGTTCTTCTAGTGGAAGAAAGGGATCTAGTCAACATATACTGAGAGAAGCCAGCAGAGTACACAGAAACTGGATTCTGAGGGTCTGTGTCAAAAGGAGGGGGTATGTTGTTAGAAATGGCCTTGTAGTGTGGACATATGACCTAAGGCCAGAAAACTCACCAGCTGACTGCTTTACAGGAGAACCTAGGAGACACTCTATTATTAGTGAAGGGGACAACAGCCTTGCTGACAAGCTCTATGGTGGCTATCTTCTCTAGGACATGACTGGCAATATGGGATGCTGTTACAGAATTGGTCTACTTAATAGCAATAGAGAGCAACAGGGATGACAGGATCTCAAAATAATGGAAGTCACATGACTATGTTTAAACTCAAGCAGAAAGTAAAAGTACAATTAAGCAATAAATAATAATGTCAGATTGGCAGCCAGAAATTCTGAACTTCAGAGGATTATGGAAAACAGTGAATAGATCATAGTGTTCCTAGGGGAAGAAAGATGGCCAGCCAATGAGAGTATTTCTCAACTTGTAGAATAAAAAAAACATGTATCAAAGAGGGATGAGTAGGAGGTTGAGGGCGGAGGAAGCAATAAAATTCATAATCTCTTGCTCAGTTTCTGGACCTGAGCCAGTACTCAGACTGGGAATCCTTGACTGAAGTAGAGGCTGAGTCCCCTCGAAGAAGAAAGCGGTAACACTTTGGCAAGTATATTGAGAAATTCTTCCCTAAACGCACCTAATGCTGATTAGATGGTAATCATACTCAGCGGGAATTGAAATACTCAGATATTTAAAAAACTATTGAAGTTAGCATTGATACATGGGCCACAAAGCATCACCACAGGTTGACTAATAAAAAATGGAATGCTGTTTCCAAATCTACTCATCACGAGTCCATTGGGTCCATAAAACCACCTGGGGGTCATTTTAGCAAATGCGCAGCTAGAATAAACATTCTTGATTATTAGCAGAACCACCACAGCAGTTCCTTGGCATGTGGAGTAAGAGATATCTCATTGAGAAAACCACATAAAATCATCCCAAAACTGCCTGCCAAGGCAAAAAGTAAATCAAAAACAACACTGCCTCTGGGGAGGGAGGAGAATTGCAGAGAATATTAAAGACTCAAAATATTCAAAGGTAATGGTCTCTAATATATCCCTACTAAACCAACCTGGCCCGTAAAAAAGCAGACAGATCCTGGCGAAGAAATACTTTACGAAGAGGTTGGTTCAATTGCACCTGCTGTGCCGGATGCAGTATCTTAGCAGATTAACATATTTTTGTTAATACATTCTCTGCCATCCCTGTCAAGAGTGAGGATCAGAATCAGCTATTATTTATGTGGTACAAACAGCTGCTTCATGCCCTGGGTAATTCTCCCATTCTCCGACAATGGCAATGATGGTGAATGGCTTGATTTTTGTTAGGGCAACTGGAAATAAATTTTTAAAAAGAGTGGGAGAGGAGATCAAGGATAACAAAATAGCATGTGAATGGACCTATGGCAGTGGGCACAAAGTATGAAGATCTTTGAAATGCAAGGTGACGGCTACCAGAGAGCATATTCTATGGAAGAGGCATGAATCAACCAAGTAGACAGAATAGCATAATCAACTGACATCAGCAAACTTCTATCAAGTATTGGCACAATGATTCATAACAGAGTAGCCTGGTGGCAGGGATCATGGCTATGCATGGCCCAACAGCATGGGCTCCTACTCTCCAAGGCTGATGTGCAAATATCCAGTAGAATATACCAGTGCTGAGTCCCCAAAACCTGTTGTCATTTATTATGTACCACCACATCTAGCCTGAAAGGACAATGAATATTCTTGATTGGGATCAATATACATTCCAGCTAAGGGTTTGTCTTTCCTGCCTACAGGGCTTGGGCCAGCATTAAATTCAGAGGCTTACAGACCTGTAATCCCACATAAGATTGCTTCATACCACGCAGCCCAATTTATAGCAAAGAAGTATGCCAGGGAGCTCAGGACCATGAGAGCTACTGGTTGCACTGCAAACCATATTACCCAGAAGCTGCTTTCCTGAAAGACTAAATAAACGGTTTTGAAGCTACAGGTGATATGCCATTTTGGAAATGACCCTTTGAAGTGATGGGGTTTCATGCTTCCATACTCTGGGGTGCAACATACATCCTAAAGCAATTATCATGTTATGGTGCTGGGTCTCCAAGAGGTAGAATACATAGATACAGGAATCAAGGAATGAAAGTAGAAGCATTCCACTTACTATCACTCCCCAAATGGGGAATTCATGCTTCCTGTCTTCACAACTTTAGGCTCTGTGGGTCCAGAGTTCCTGGTTGCCTGAGAAGAACACTTTCACCAGGAAACAGAGTAAGAGTACCACTGAATTTTAATTTATGACTGCCTCCTGGTGATTGTATCTCTTCTTGTCAAAAAAATAAAGTCAATGTACTAGCAACGAAAGACGTACGGATGACGTTACACAGTGGGGCCAGGGAAAAACGCATTTGGCACTCATTTGGGGTATCTTTTGCTATCTCCTGTCCAACTTTGGTTGCAAATGGACAAATGCAGCAGCCACAGCCTGAGAAAGACATGTTGGAAATGGACAAGCCCAGACACTTCTATTGTGTATAAAAGCAAATTAGAAGAAACATGTAAGGAATTTAATTGATTTTTATGGTACTTTGGAATCTTCAAGAGCCTGGTGGATATACGGACTTGGATCTCATTGAGATGATCTGGGGGGGAGGTATATTTGAGAGATACAGACACAGAGATCGTAACTGAAGTCACAGGAACAAAGGAGATCACCCAGTGCAAGTGTTCAAGTGAGAAGAGAAGAAAGCCTAGAACGTTATCCTGAAAAAACAACAAATTCAATGGGTGGGTAGAGGGTTAGAGTCCAGCAGAGCAAAAGTGGACACTGAGGAAGGAAGAAAGGCAATTAATAAGAAGGATCCTCATTGAATACATGTAATACTGAGAAGTCAAGTCAAGCTAAGGTATGGAAATTTACCTTTCACAAAAATGGAAGCACTGGTGTTCTGGACAAGACCAAAATATGGTGGTGGAGACAGAAGCCAGATTGCGGTAGATTAAACGTGTGTGGTAAATACTTGCAGTCATTAACTTCGGACAAGGCTGCTGAGAGGTGTAATCATGAGACAGAAGAGAAAGATGATGGGAGCAAGATCTGGGGTTGAATGAGATTTTTAAAAATGTATTTTCTTTTTTGTAATGGGAAAATTTTGTGAATGCATAAACCATAAATTCATTAGTATATAAATAATCTTAAACTATTCCAAAGAAAGATATAAATAAAGTGCTATGGCAGTTTGGATATGTCCTCCCCACCAAAAAATTCTAACAGTTTTGAAAATAAAGTTCTTACATAGCAAAATACGTGTGAGAAGTTTGAAGAATCTCTAATTCTTTTACAATGTCTTTTCTATTTACTTAATATCCAGGTTATTGCTTTAGAGTAATCCATGAGGAGAAGTGACATTAGCATTTGATGATTGTTAAAAGCTATGAAAATATACTAGTTAGGGGAATATATCAAAGTAAATATAAAACCTGAAGTTTTAATATTTAATAAATATAAATATTTAATATTTTGTGTGTACTTGTTATTGATCATAGCAGTATTTTCAATTAACATAGACAAGAGATCTGCTTGCTAGCTATTATGTTTAGTAATAAAAATACATCTTTCAGTTTGTCCATAAAGGTTTAGGAATTATGTATTGTATTAAAAACTTTTGATGTTCACATATGCTGGAGAAAAAGAAGTTTAGCTATTTTAAAGAGTTGGCTCCATTAAATATTTGATTACTTTGGGCTATATTTAAGTTTTAAAGTCCTGGGATGTAGCTAATTTAGTTCAACTTCCTAGATGAAGCTTTAGTATACATGTAGCTATCAATGATCTCTCCACATAGCTTTCTAACAGCTGAATTTCTATTGGCTCCAGGAGCTGGATCACCAGGTAACCAGTCAGAAATGCCTGTCAATGGTGAGGGTAGGGAGGAGAGGAAAAAAGTAATCAGGCAGGAAAAAAGTAATCAGGCAGCCTGATGGAGGCTCACCTTAGAGGCATACATTCTATAAAGCAGAAGTCAAATGTTTAATAAACACCAAATCACTGACTACAGTATAAAAATCAGGGGATTGTCCTGAAGTTGAAGATTGTATGGTGAATTAAAATAAATAGATGTTAATTTGTTTTGAAAGTCATCTTTTGAGCAAGCACACCTTAAGTGTTTGAATTTGTTTTAAAAATATTATCAAGAACATTATAAACTTGATTAGATATCTAGGTTAAACTCAGTTAAATAGTGTCAAATAAATGTGAGGATGGGGAAACTCATGCTTATTTTGCATAAAATAAAGTCAATATTTCCTGTATTAATTGAATAGATATACAAGGATGAGTTGTGACTGGAATCAAATGGACAGAAAGAATAAAGCAGTGATAGATTTCCAGGTATACCAGATCCTCTTATAGCTGCTTCAAAAGAAAGTGCATTGTTCTTTTCTTTGTCCCTCCCATCTGTAGATAATTGATAAAGAGCTATCAATTCTACTCAATGACAGTCATTCAATAGCCTGGTCAGCTCTCTTTGATTTGTGGCTTTTGTTGAATAGATAAGCTGGGCAAATCCTGTGGTACTCAGTGGACTCGAGAATCTGAGAAATTAATTCACGCGGTAATAGGTGCTGAAGCAGGAAATGCATGTACTTTGTGGAGGGAGTGCATACTGGACCACGTGCAAGGTCAGATATCAGAGCCAGATGCCCAAATGGAGACACACGTGCAGGGAGAGACTGGGACCAGGGAAGAGAAGAACGAGAAACAGACAGAAGGGTATTTGGTCTGCAGACCTCCCACGGCCTCTTCCCATATTGAGGCCTATTTGTTCACCTTTTCCTGAGTTTTCAGGCATCTGTATCTTTTCATATACTTTTTTTTTTTTCAAGATAATTTGAGTAATCCTACCCCTTGCAATTCAAAATGCCCTAAATAGAAAAAAAAAAGTAATTGTGTGGAAAGGGACAAAGAAATACGAACTTGAAGGATATACAACAAGAATAAACATAAACAGGATGTGAGAACAGGAGGCCAAGGCAAACTGAAGTGATGAAATTTTTGCGAATATAAGTTTAAAAGGCAGTGCAAAATTTTGTTCTGTTAGTTTACTTTGATTTGAATTATGATCTGTATTAGTGGGTTTCTTCTTTTGCTTTCCTTGAATTGAACTTGTCCAATGATGTGAAATAGCTATTTCCCAATGTTGACACAGAATTTGCAAATATTATTGTCTAATTTTTTGTACAGTGATAGAGGTCTGTAAGTTTCCAATTTTAAATAACTACGGATCAGTGCTTCTGTGCCTCTCTCATTCTTTTACTAGTATAAACTAAGATGCGCATTCCAACATTTGTCACTGAAACTCAAAGGAAATATTCTTATCATCTTTGAGCACTTAGTTTTTGGGGGATAGTTTCCACAATTTATACTTTTGGTCCTGGTCATTTTATTTCTTCTCTACTTACAACAGTGCAAACATAATGGAATATAGTACTATAGGATTGAATTCCTAGACTGTGCAGGAAATATATTCAGAATGCTATCATGTTTTACTGCATCTACAAGACGTATTCACATTTGGCGCATAATACGCTCGTGAAAATCAGAGAAAATGAGACATGAAACTCTCTTCCACACAATGAAGAGAAAGAAGGCAGGAAAGATACATACATAGTTTATTTCTGTTACACTGGGTAATTGTGCGGACATCTTCAATTCCTCAACAACTGCTAGATCTGATTTTCATTTCATTCTCTGAGAATATTTCTCTGTTCCATGTTAAATCATGACTTCCTGGGACATGATATATTTGATGCATCATGTTTTAAAATAATGAAATATAACATGTCAAAGGTTATTACACACTAAAAAGCAAACAAAACAAAAGACGTAGGAATAACAAGGTGCCCGAAATCTCCAGAGGAGTTATTTCTTGGTGTTTGAAATATTAGTGACTGGTTCAGTGCACCGCAACTTCAAAATAGAGAAGACTAATAATGTCGTTATTCCAAGCTCTGCTTCTACTTAAGGGTTACGTTGGACAGCACAATAACAATCAAACTGAGAAAAGAGAAAAATGTAAAAGAAAATGTCAAGCAATCTCACTAGCAACCGATTCTCACATCTTATAAAATCACAACCTGAGAATTGAACAGGCTTAATATTCTACTGCAGAAGGCTGTGTAACTGAGATTTATAATCGGTCTACCAACATGTTTGTGTTTAAAATATTCTACATGCACTCACTTAATAAAATTCTTGAGCACTTAATGTATGTTTGAATATCTAGATGGAAAGATGAAGTCTATCTTCCCAGGCTAGTGAGGGAAAGAGCTATGCAAACAGAACCTAAATTGAACAGTGATTCAACATATCTGAGAGCAAGAGTGACTGAGTGGGAGAGAGAGAATGAGTGTTTCCTCAAAATTTGATAGGAAGACCATAATCCTCAGTCCATTTATTTCTCTGGACTATCAATGCTGAATCCTTGCTGATCCACCCTAGTCTCAGTCTCGTGATTTTTTCTCAACTAACCATTCATTTGTCTCTGATTGAAACATTCTTCATCTTAGACATTGATGCTGCTAGAGACTTGAACATGCCAATATAGGGAGTCTTTTTCTGAAGCAAGATCTTGACCTCTTTATTGGAGAAAACCGCTCAATCACCCATGTGTGCATTATTGCTGGGAAGTACTATACTTTACCCAAGGCTAGGTCAACTATTGCAAGTTGATTTTACTATAATTCCGTTCTTAAATTCTGAGAGGTACCTTGCTTTACTGCTTCAAGTGATGAATGCTCTAACAGAGGTAGGGAAATTGACCTGTGCAGCACAGAAGAGGAATAAGTTCGGAATGCCATTATTTCTGATGGATCACAATAAAATAAGACTTTCCTCTATGGGGGAGCTTAAAAAAATCATGGTGTCTCATCTGGGCTGCGGTATTCAGTAAGGAGAATGTAGGAAAGGCATTCCAGGCAGAAAGACAAAGGCAAAAACACTGAGCCATGGAAGTTTATTCTGACAAGAACCAAAGACAAAAATCACTTATAAGACACGTCACTGCCTATTGGAAGTCAGAGTACACTTTTTTCCTCTCTGTCTCTCCTTCTTGTTCAGGACAAAGATCTGTCAATTTACTCATATTTTCAATAAACTCAATCGCGTGTCCATCACCAAGCAATACATAAGAAATTAAATCTATGAATAAAGAACATTGCCTACTTCAAAACACCCACATCTCAGAGGAGGAAAAGAGAGCATCTAAAGATAATTGTAGTAAATGTGATAAAGATAATAATAGAGGTAGCTTCCAGGAGCAAAGAAAATAGTACCTAAACCAGCCTGGGAGCAGTGAAAATTTATAGATGAGATGATGTCAAAGAGATCATGCCAGGAAGGCCCTGTATTCCGTGTTAAGGAGTAGCACTTTGGTCCAGAGCCATAAGAGCAGTCGTGGAAGGGTTTAAAAAGAGAAGGAACACAACCAGCTATACATATGAGATAGATTACTTTGTAGGTCTGTGAATGATGGATCTGAGGATGTGTTATTAAAAGGGGGGAGACCAGGTCACAGTTCTTAATTGAGAGATGATGAGAAGCCTAATTAAGGGAGCATTATTAGGGACAGAGATTAGTGAGTGTGCTGATGATAAAAAAATTATGAGGCAAATATGCCTGCTTTTATGATTGAGCTGTAGGGGAGACGAGGGGGAAGAGACAAATTTGAATTCACTTTCAGCTTTCTAGCTCTGGTAAGTTTATGGACAGTGTTGTCAGCAAATAACATAAAATAAAAAAGAAGAAGAGAATTACTATATAACTTTCAGACTGAACAAGTTTATCTTTGCTGCATTTCAAAACACCACTAAAATGGCAAGAGAAATATAGGTCCACAAGAACCAAACAATGGAGAGAAATAAAAATATTGAAGAAATAATGTCACTGCATATTTTAATAGGGGAAGAGATGGACATTTCGGCAGAGCAGAGAAAGACGAGACCTAAATGAAAGGAGGGATAACGATAGGAATAAAACTAGTCCAATTCCTCTGAATCTTTTAAGGAGTTAGGGTTTGGTGGGATGGTGGGGGGCAGGTGGAGGACTAGGGGCTGAAATTAGAAGGATTAGATGAACAGCTATATCTTTCCCTGCCCCAGGCACTTATGGGAACCAGCTCTGAAAGTATTGAACCAGAATGCTCCAGACTCTAGGAGATCTGGCACAGGGGCACAAAAAGTTGAAGACAGAACAGATGGGCAGAAGTAAAAACCTTCACTCTGGATCTTGTGACCCCCAATACCCTTCCAGAAGATTCCTGGGCTCTTCTCCCAAAATGCTCTCTGACATGTATACAAAGCCTGTCTCACCACTGCAGTTGGAAATTCTTTTCTGGCAAAGCTAGTCAGTAGCAGAGGAAATATTTAGCCATTAGAAAAGCCTATTCATTTTTTAATAACTTTACAGTAAATTCCATTGACTAGAATCCTCCCCATCCATTCCCTTCTCACCCTAAATTGGTTTCCTAGGGCCACTTTAACAAATTACTACAAACCTGGTAGGTTAAAACAAGAAATTTATTCTCAAAATTCTGGAGGCCAGAAGTCAGTAATCAAGATGTTGACAGAGCCACACTCCCCTGAAGGCTTTCGGGGAGAATCCTTGCTTGCCTCTTCCAGCTTCTTGTGGCTCCAGGCATTCCTCCATTTGTGGCAGCATAGCTCTAATCTCTGACCCCACCTTCATGTGACTTTCATCCTGTGCGTCTGTCTTCTTTCCTTCTCTTCTCTTATAAAGACACTTGTCACTGGATTTGGGGCTCATCTCAAAATCCTAATTACACCTGCAAAGAGCCTTTTTCCAAATAAAGTCACATTCACAGGTTCCAGGGTTTAGGATGTGAACACACATTTTTGGGAGTTACAATTCAGCCCACTACACACCCCACCGGGAGAGCAAAGCAAAGCTTCTCCACTTGTAGGAAGGGAAGTTTGCTACAAGGCAAAGCAAGGATTTTGTAGAGGAATTGCAAAACATGACTCACCTAATAAATTGTTTTTGATAGAAGGAGGTATCGAAGTAGATAAACTGGTATGTGACACCACCTGAGAGGGAGAAAAAATCATGTGCATAGTCATGTGATTTTATTGAGTGTCATGAAGTGCTTAAGAATAGGGCCAAAATAGTCAATTATCACATGAATACCTACTTGGTAGGTGTTTTTTGGAGGGAGGAGTGCTGGTGACTGACTCTGAGGTGACAGATTTCCAAGAAAATTTAGAGACCTCACCAAGAACTCTGAGGTACATCAAGGCGGCTGGAAATAAAATGGTTTCAGCATTATGGAAGCAAAACCTGACAGCTTTCCCTACTTCCAACATCACTAAACACAACGGTTACATAGTCAGGTGGTAGGTAGGAGGAGGGGAGGGATTTTGCGCCCAAAAAAATAAACTTGACTTCTTAAGAAAAACAACTTTTTCCCCTGATTTCTCTTTTTGCAATGCTGATATTTGAATTATGGCATGATTTTTTAGGAATAAAATGTTGCTGTTTTCTACCATGAATACATTAACGTAAATTTGATAACATTAATAAAATTTTTTGAGATTTACCTTTCCTTTAAACATTTTTGTATTTTTTCTTTAGTAAGACAGACCTTCTTAAGTTCAGTCTCCTCACATCCTTCAAGAGTAACTTTCTTGGGGCTGGCCCTGTGGCCTAGTGGTTAAGTTAAGCGTGCTCTGCTTTAGCGACCTGGATTCAGTTCCTGGGCTTGGACCTACACCACTCGTCGGCAGCCATGCTTTGGCAGTGACCCACATACAAAATAGAGGAAGTTTGGCACAGCTGTTAGCTCAGGGTGAGTCTTCCACAAGCAAAAAGAGGAAGATCGGCAACAGATGTTAGTTCAGAGTGAATCTTCCTCGACAACAACAACAACAACAAAAAGTAACTTTCTTTAATTCTTTTCTAAACACTTCGCTGAGTCTTCCTTTGGCAGCGTCTTGGAGAAGATGTTACAGTGAGGCTAAAGATAAGGTGCAGAGGAAGGGAGGAAAGGAGAGATCTGAAGTGGGGAGGTTGTGTTCAGAGAGAGGGATACTGCACTTTATCATGTCTTAGTTGGAATCATTCATGTGAGAAGATCCACTGTGTGAATCAAATGGAATAGAAATCAAGTCCACTGAAATTAAGATCTATTCATTTTAAGCAGCTTTCACAGACATTAAACTCTCCCAGGATTATGGTAGACGTTGGAACGAATCTGTAATAGGCAGGGACCCAAAATCTTCAGTGAGAGGAAGGGACATTTCTAGAAAACATGGATGCAAAGAATTAGAAAATTATAGAGTACAATTGCACAAACTTCAAAGAAGGCTTTCATGTAAATGAAAGAAAGCTGTTCTGGAATACATGGTAGGCAGTCAGGAGAAGGTCCATCTCCTCTCGTATCACCCCACCTCCCCTCGTTTTCTGTCACAAGGTTTGTGATGCCTTAGGTAAATAAATATGAGTATCCTCCGTTGGTGAGGGCTATAGGCAGTGTGATGGTTTTAAAATATGCCCACAAATTATGCTCTAAGTCTCTTCCCTTGAGAGTGGGCCGGATTTAATAAGTAACTGCTAATGAACAGGATAAAGCAGAAGTGATGGTATGTGACTTTAAAGCCCAGATCATTACTAAAGGCACTGCATCTTCCTCCGTGATCCCTTGTAGTACCATGTTGAGAGGTCACTCAAGCAGCCTATGGACAGACCTATGTTTCACAGATATGCTATGTGAATGAGACTTCTTGGGGCAGATCCTTCAGCCCCAGTCAAGCCTTCCAGTGACTACAGCCCCAGCTGACACCCTGATTTCAATCACACGAAAGATCTTGAGTCACCCAGCCAAGCCAATCCCAAATTTCTGACCCACAGAAATTGGATGACAATAAATGTTTATTCTTTTGAACCACTACATCTGGGGTCATTTATTATACAGAAATAGATAGCTAACACAAGCAGAGCCAGGTTACCCCTAGAGGAATAAGTGGGAGGAACTTTTGTGAAAAATTAAGAATGTTGAAGAGTTTATTAAAATTAAATAAGTCCAAAAAATCACAATATAAAAGATTAGAAGGTCAGTGAATATTTGGAGAGTCTAGAAGTATGTGATTTCACAAGAGACAATGATATGACTAATGAAACAACACCGATAGATATACACGGTATTTTCATTACAAACATAATATATGAATATTTTGAGAGATGTTTATGTACATTAGGAAATAACACTCTATGTTTCCAGATGGTGATACGGCTTTGCAGATTCCCAAAGTTTCCCATGAATTTTTAAAAAAATGGTTCACGTCAACTTCAAGTAGTAAAGATTTTGCCCATCATGAAAATCTTTATTACCATCCTCACAGGCGTTTTTATACTCTGTTGCCCAGCCCTCACCACAAACATACAGGACACACAGACAGACACACACATACACACACACACATATACACACACACTTGGACATAGCAAATAAGTGATGTCTGTTTCCTTGGGGGCCATTACATGGCACAAAAAAAAAAAAAAGAAAAAGAAATCTCCCAAACCTTCCTAATTGTCTACTCTGAATTGGGTGAGGCAAAACTTGGTTCTTACGGAACATTCTTTGGTAGGCTCAGACTTCAGGCTTAACTGAGGACCACTTCTGCAAGGGCAAAAAAAGCACTAGGAGGTAACTATATGCATCGATGAGAGGAGAGAAAAAATAAAGAGATATGGTGAAATAGGATGGCAGCAACAAAGATTGTGGTTGTGTATGACTGGCCTCAAATACCTTAACTTTTACACAGTCATGTGGGCAAGGGGTAATTTATGAACCAAAAGTTTACTTTCAGATCAATTTGGTACTAAAAATAATTTTAATATAAAATGTATCTTTATGGGAATATATTTGAATTCAGAACGGAAGATCTTACAGAATTTTGGAACATAATCTGGTCATCTGCCAATCCATAGATGCTCATTTAGTGCACAGCAGTCAATATATGATGTTACTCCACCACTAGCCATTTCCATCTCACTCTGAAGGCCTGTAGAAAACAGTCATGTGGTTCAAGAGACAAAAGAAAACAGGGAAGGAAAATATATCCCAGCCTATTTCCTAGGCTAACCAACAAATTTCATTTACTTATGTGTGAGCACTCACCTCACACCGTTCAGGAGGGCCACAGTGCTCGCATACTGCCGTAAGCTCTGTCAGGGACACCCCACTGTCCTCCTCAACCTAAACTTGACCTATACTCCAATCCCCTCACCAAGGTTTTCACAATCCTGAGTCATTTATACATTAGGAGCATTAATTTTGAGTACTGCATCTAAAAATTCATGAACATTTGTTATCATTGATTTGTTTTGTTTTCTTATACAATACAGATATGCACACTTACAAGAGAAGCATGAAAGAGGAGTGTTTTGAAAAAAAGAGTGAAGACTGAGTAAACATATAGTGTCTTTACTGACTAAGAAAAAAAAACCACCGAAATTGCTAATAAACATGTAAATAAATTATAGAGAATACTGAGGACAGCTAAAAATAATATCCGGTTACTAGAGATTACCAGGAATTTGAAAGTAAACATATTAAGCTAGAAATTGAGAAAGAAATAAAACTGTAAATTAGAGATTCAGATTTCTTTGAACTAAAAAACATTTGTTGTAAGTCTGACTTACCTGCTAGTGCGCTAAAGTTCTTTTGCAACCGATTATGTCTATCGCTTGCAGTCAAGTCACAGTTCTTCACAGGTGTTAACTGCTGCAAAGCACAGAGCTCTGTGACAATGCGACTATAGTAAACCAATTATGAACATGACAAAAATATCTTGAGGTGAAAAAAGCAGGTCAAGAAAGCAGCTTTTATATTTTTACTATTATAAAATGTTCACATAGTAGTCGAATGCAAGGGAAAATAAATCCTGTATGCTAGAAAGCTTTACGAAAATTCTCACCCACAACTAAAGCAATATAGTGTGGCTTAGCTACTTATAAAAATATTTATGTGTACATACTAATTCATATAACTCTATATGGATATATGTATGTGTATTAGTTCATACAATTATTTTTCCTTATTTTTATTAAAATTCCGTATTTAAGTAGGAAAAAAATAATTGAAACTGACCAAATGGTATTAACATGCTTTAGAGAAAAAAAATGTTTAATGATGAAAAAGAACAAAACATTAGTTGCATCAATTCCTTTACAAGATCAGAAGATACGTGTTAATGTCATTACTTAAAAACTACTTCATTTTATCCTAGCTCATAACTCCCACTACACCTGTATGGCAGCCTTCCAAAATGTAAATGATTCTGAGGAAATAGAAGTGAGCATCTTCCTGCGGAATGTGAATGAGCTGCCACAGAGACACAGGAATAGAATCTAAAGTGGTAATTGACTATAGTGATAATTATAGGTCTTTAATACCTGTCGTTTTGAGTCTTCAAATTGTGTAAAATTGCCCCTGATGTGTGCAAGTAAGAAGTAAGGTTAACTTGTCCAAAGCTAAACTCTGCAAGAGAGACTCGAAAGGGTTCTGGTCATCCCCAAATCCATTGCTTAATGGAAAGAATCATGGTCAACCTCAAAGCTTGGCCCCAGTTACAATTCACCCATGAACAGCAATGTGGCAAGGAGTTTGCCACATAATACAGCTACAACTGCACATCTTGTGCCCCAGCCCCTCAAACATATCCTCCCAGGGAAGGGAGTTTTCCTCTCCAAACTTCGGCCCCTATCTACCCTGAGCTGGCAATAGGGCTGCCTAAATTCAAGGTTCTGAACCATCATGTTGTTTTTGTATGTTGGCCCCTGCTACCACCGGAGGAGAAACTTTCTGGTTCTTTCCAAAAGCCCCACAGCCCAAGGACTGCCATCTGTTTCCCTGAGTATCACTTCAGATCCTCAAAGCTCACTTCAGATTTCTGTCAGCTGTCCCAGAATGTGATGGGGCAATGGGGGCTGCATGCCTGTCACTGATTTTCATCTCTTCAAGTTTTAATAATAAATGCTGCTCCAGCAAGCCTGATATTTCTGCTTGACCATTTGTTCTTTTTTGCATGAGAGCAAAAACACATTAATTTGGATACACACAGAAATTGTTGGGTCCACAACTCTGATTCCTTAAACAGAATTCCATCTAATGACAATTTGGGGTCTTTTAACGAATTCTGATTGAACTAGAGTGTTCTTTATCCATCTTTCAGTTGGCTCACAATGCACTCACTTGAACAATAAATAAATAATATAAAAAAAGGTCAAAGCTTTTACCATATACTCATATTCTATTTGCTCAAAATGATTTACTCCTAGCTACTATTTTGTTTTGTTTGTGAAAAGGGGCAAGAAAGATGAGGTAAGTGTTTCAAATATTAACCTGTCTATTTAACATTTTCTCCCCTAAGGCAAGTCTCTCTTACAAATATATGAAAAATGAGAAAAAGGGCAAAAGACTTATTGGTTTGGGACTAAGGGTATAGCTATGGAAGTGAACTCATCATTTTTCATCTTTTCTTCTCATGCAGTGCACACTTTGTATGGTTGCTCAAAATTGAAAGTTAAGTGAATCTAAAAAACAACATAGGATATTTGTTTTACAATCAATATATGATATTTCTGACAAGTCGAAAGAAACGGCAGTTTAAAAATTATTAATTTAATGCAGGATTCTAATTTAAGATGCAAGCAATCTTTAAATTCTTCACTAAAACAATTGGACCTCTATATCTAATCAACGTCTCAATTGAAATACTAAATAATGTAATTTATCATTTAGGAATTACTGTATTGTACTGAAAATGGATTTAAATGACACCATTAAAATGTCACTGTAGAGAAGCACTATAAATGATCTGACTTTCAGTCCCTTCAAATACTTGAAATGAAGATGGAATAAACCTTCACTTTGCTATATTCCTCAATTAGTATTGATATTTTATGAATCATTACCTTTTGGACACATTATACTATGGGACACTCACTACCCTAGGAGTAAAGCAACTCTAGTTCCTCTAATCTAATCATCTGCTTTCCGGGGGTGACAAAATTCACATTTGCTGAAAAAGTACTGGTTCCCAAGTAATCACTCAGTAGTAGTCGCTGAGTGAATGAAGTAAGGCTACGCTACGTATCTGGACAAGGAATTATGATGTCATTAAGAAATCTTAGTATAATTCCCGCGATGGAAACTGCGAATGATTAGACGGTACCAGAATCCATGCTGTTGGAATGGCCCAGGATGATCTGCACTCAGCTACTCCCTCCGGCTTCCTTTCTCTCCATTCTCTCCTCGTTCTCTGAGTTTCATCCACACTAGCCTGGCTCCATTTCCACAAACACACCATACTCCTTCCTCTCTCTGGCATATGGGGTGGCCTTTATCTAAATGTTCTTCTGCTTTGTACCTTATTAATCTATTCATTCTTCATAATCATTCTTCGGATCTTACTGGAGAGAATTTTCCTTTCTTCCCCAGACTAGATTAAGCACCTCTCTTCCACCATTTCTTAGCATTGAATACTTTACCTTTTTCATTTTTCATTTACATATTTATTTTTGCCACTTTTGAACTTCTTTTTGTCTCCTTCCTAAACTGTAAGTTCTATGAAAGCCAGTATTCTTTTTTGTTCAAACTTGTACCCCTAGAGTACAATGCCAGATAAAGAGAAAGTGCTTAATATTTGTTGAACGAATGAACGAAAGAATATATAGATAAATGGGAACAGATGACAATTTGCTGTATAGTCAATTAATAATGTTACAGATCAAACGATACGTCAGAGAACGTCAGTATGCTCATCTTCCCTGATACTATTAGTATATTTGTAACATGGCAAAGAGATGTAGAAGGGAGCACATTCTGTCCAACTTCAGTTACAACAAGGTCCCTCATGCCTCTACTGCTAACACCCATACACATATTTTACCTTCCCTCAGCATCATAACATGATATCTGGGCCCTGGGAATGCAGTAGATAGGATGTATCCGTACAAACGTCAGAGTGAAAATGAACATCTGTATATGGAGTATACTGCATTAATTCTGAGACACAAGATTTAGTTGTCTTTGAATTTTGATTCAGTTAAAAAAATTATATTTCCATCAAGACGGAAACTTAAATTTTCAGAAACTATTAGAAGTATATTCCACTACCGTGTTAGAGTCCACACACTTCTAGCATCCTCATCAATTTCAGTTCCACCATAACCTTGGTGGTGTACAAGAACAAATACAAAATACAAACAAAAACAAAACAAGAAAACAAAACAATGCAATAGATAGCAGGAAATTGTCTTAGTTGAATACTATTTTTTTTTTCTTTTTTCTTAAAGAAAGAGTAGCATTAAAAGAATGTTAATTCTATCATCATTTAAAATCAACTTAATACACTGCTGCCTTATACATGACCGCTTTGCAGGGTGACCTTGGGGACTGAAACCTCCCTTGCTCCCAATAGTGAGATATATTATATTTGTGTTTTCTTTGAGTAAAATGGCCCAGTTATTTGCCCTTTATTTCCACTTCACTTTGTGTGGTACAGTTCTCCTTGATCAAAGAGAGAGTAACCAAATAAGAAATAGAACATTTAAATCAAGTTTAACATTCCCCGTCTCCTTTCCCTCGATTTTGAATATGTAACAGTTGAGATGCTAAGATAAACCTGAATAGATTGATCTGTTTTTATGGGAGAAACTCTTCTCAATATGTTTAAATTAAGAGAAAAAAAATCTTCAAGTCATATAAAATAATTTAGGAAATGGTACTCTGGGTTTTCTGAAGACCATTAGAAGATTTATTTAATGTTAGCCATGATAAAATCAGTAAAATTTATACTGAAATTTATAAAAATTAACATGAATTTTAAAAAGTCAGTCTCTTATAATTGAGTAACTTTTACTATATATTTTCAGCAAAATATTTCCAACAAAAGTTCAAAAAGTTTTAGACCATCTATTCCTTATAATTTTATATATATTGCTTAGCATGATAATGATTACTTAGTTTAGAAGATTTTATAGGGTAAATCACACTGGACATCGAATAATGATTGAGACACGGAAGAACAATTTAAAAGCATTTACATCAAAACAGTGCTTGTTTGATGAAATAAAATATACTAAATAATCACTATTAAAAGTCTCTATATGCTATTTATTTAACTTGAAGCAAAAAAATATTTATAAATAACACTGTAAGGAGAGTACATGATCAATGATAACAGTTTCCTTGGAGCTGTTACAGTCTATCAGTTATTTCAAAAGTTAGCATATATTCAAAACCAGATTATGTCTATTTTAGATATAATTAATTCATGCATTTACTCTTCTCTTGGCAATAGAGAAATTTTTGTACTTGTAAGCAAATAAAACTTGTACAGTATACCATAGGATATAGATGTATACATAATTGTAAAATACTTAAAAAGTTTTTCAACATTTCTTTAAAATGTTTGAGATTATTTTAAAATTGCTGTCTTCTAGCTTAACTGGCAATCTAATTCTCCTGCTTTGATTAAAAACTTAATAATCTAAAATTTTACTATTAAAAATCAATCGGATTTTTTAATGAAAATATAGTTACCATATAATAAAAGGTGCTCATTTACTCTCATACTTTAATGTTCAAAATTAATTAGTCCAACAGAGTACAAATGTTCAACCGTAGACAAATATTAATTTTATCAGAGGAAATGAAAATGTAAAAACAAAGACAAACAGGTAATTAAATATCAAGGAAACTAAAAGATTCATATTGACCCTAATCCCTTCTCAGATTCTAAGTTTAATTGCCAGTTGCAGAGTAAGCTCAATTACGAAATCACTGTGGTTTATTCAGAAAACTGATATTTAATTTTAGGTTAATTTCATTGGTATGGAGGGAGCCTTGGTATAAAATTTGAAGAAATAAACAAAAAAAGGCACAGTGTTCCAGCAGTTAGATTCTAACCAAAAACCCAAAAAGTAGTGATATTTAATATGTATCTTTCATTCCCTTTAAAAAGATAGTTATTGTATTTAGGTGGATGAGTTTAATCCAGTAAGTCATTCACTTAAGCAAAAATAATATTTTATCATGGACTGATAACGAAGAAATTGTCTTGAAACAAATGTTTATGAGAAAATGTTGTTTAGTGACCCCGTTGGTTTGAACTGAACTAAAGCCCCAGCAGAGTATAAGCTGAGTGCACATTTTTCCACAGATCAACATAATGTTGTAATAAATACTTGAATGTAGAGTCTTCCTACCAGGGCAATTTTTCAACTCCATTTGGAAAAAAATATATTATTTGTCTCATTTCCTTCAGATTTATTATATGAAAAATACTGTTTTGTACAACAGAAATTAATTCACTTCTCTGACCTATTTTTGGGGGGAAATTTCTGATTTATTATTTGTTCGTTCTTTAGCTGTGGCCTAACTGCATAGTCAATCATCCTAGATATTGATGTTCTAAATTGTTGGTCATATCCCGCAAGAATTAAGAATCATCATTTTATAATACCTATAGTCAATAGTTCTCCTTTATTTAGAACTAAATTTTCTACTATTTAGATGTATTTTGAAGCTTTCAGTGAATTTCCTTGGTTTTTTGAGCTATTAAATGTTTTATTTTAAAATAACCCTTCCACTTCTACTATTCACATTACAGTTTGGCCAATATGTGGATTTTATTTTTATTTCACCTCAAATAAATTCTTGTTTATTAGTTTGTTTTTTTTGGTGAGGAAAATAGGCCGTGAGCTAATGTCTGCCAATCCTCCTCTTTTTTTGCTGAGGAAGACTGGCCCTGGGCTAACATCCATGCCCATGTTCCTCCACTTTATATGGGCCGCTGCCACAGTATGGCCCGACAAGTGGTGCCTCGGTGCACGTCCGAGATCCGAACTGGTGAACCCCGGGCCACCACAGCGGAGCGTGCGCACTTAACCACTTGTGCCACCGGGCCGGCCCCTAAATTTTATTTTTATATTTTTATTTATACCACATTTTCTCCTGCAAGCACACATATAATTTATATACATATATATGTGAAATTATACAGAATTCATTTTATGTACGTACACAAATTGGAATAATTTATTATATAATCATACTTTCACACATACATATGAATTTCAAGAGAGGGAAATAGCCAGGTTCGTATAACTTTTAGCATTAAGAAGTCTATTTAGAAAAACCTGTATCTTTGTATATTTGTTCTATTATTGCTCTCCATTTCTTTTTATCACTAGTAGCCACCTCCCCAAGCTACATGTTATAGGAATCATTCTTAAAGAATCATTTAAACTGCCTGATCTTTGGTTCCTGCTGTAAATTGATTCTATACACAGCAGTCTAATGAAACCATATAAAAATAGTTTTGTGATTCTAAACCACAGAAACATGTGGATGTTCCTTCACTAAAAGATGAACTTAAACCCTGGTGTGATTCTTTATTCACATTATTTTTCACGAATAAAATAGCAAAACCACGAAGCACAGAGAGAGTTCTTGGGTTAAATGTCTGTGTAACTCTTTTTCTCAGTATGCAATTTCTTATTCTTCTATATTTCTTTAACTGATTCTCTCAGTATGTCGTCATTATATCTTTAGCAACGCTTCAAAATATTGTCATTAGGGAAAAGGCTCTTTGCTCTGAGAGCAAGTGATGAAGGTGTAAATTACATGAATAGAAGAAGAAAAGATGTGCCCTAGGAATTTAAACCCATTTTGCCTTCATGATGTAGGCAAATTCATTTAGTGAGCTAATGAGCTATGGAAAATGAGCTACATTTTAAACACATTGTTTAGTGTAGAGAATGTTCTGGTAGGCTTGGTTATATCATTACAGAGCTGTGGTCTCGTATGCCATGTTAGGGAATTCAGAATATGTTTAACTAACATGTCTTCTACTTTTAGAAAGAGTAATAAAAAGAATGAGAATTACCAAGAAAGCAGGTTTTTTTTCCTTTTTTGAGAAATATGATGTATTTAACATGCCTTTTTGCGGCCAGTAATATTTTACTTTTTGTGTGTCTGTTTTACACAACTTGCTTTATTCAAAACAATTTATTGTGGCTGACAGACTTTATAAGAATAATCTGCTTGAGAATTGGAACTGGTGATGTAGAGAAAAATAATTTCTTAGAATTGATAGTGAGACCGAAGCTTAGCACAATGGTAAGGGACAGGCCCAATTAAGGGTTGGGTACCATAGATTAATAGAAATATAAACAAAATTCAGGAAAACAGAGAGCTTTACAAAGAGGTTTTCCTGATACTCTCACGCATTCCAAGGAGGAGTTCTTTAAGTAATTCCAAGATTATTTTACAAAAACCTGGTGAAACAGCTGCGTCACATTTTCTGTGACGTCTGAAAGACAGAAACCATCTTCTATCTGTAGCAGGGAGATTTTTTGTTAAAATATTATTTGACTTAATAGTGGCATGACCTTGTTCCATTATTATTGAATTACTGTGACCATACTGTTCATATAAAACATACAGGTAAGATGCATTCTAATCTTAACAAAATATCATTAATTTTTTTTAATTTATTTCCAAATAATTTATGGAAAATTTAAGAGGCATAGCTTCCCATTTCTAGATGACTTTGAAAGTGACAAATGAATGCAAGGGAAAGATGCCTTCTTCTTATCCCCAAGTAGTGAAAAATAATATCCAATAGTAGTTGTGCCTTCATTAAATTAGAGATATGGTGAGAAAATACTGAGGATGCATTATACTTAAAATGTCACAAATAAATATAACTTTGATTTTTCTGTTTTAGGAAGAAACAATCGTCCCTGTTTTACAATTATATTATGCTAATGGACCATTTTCCTTTTTCATAAACTTTTTCTGCATTGATATTTATTGAACATATACTTGTACTAAATGGCAGATTTTTTCAGCTATCCACTAAATCCATTCTCCTGTTCTTACCTAGGAATAGGGTTGTTCCCAGGCATGAGGCTTTCTAACTAGAGAATTCACTTAGCTCACCTTACAGGTAGACATAGTCTACAAGATTAAATTTGCCCCATGAAAGTGAATGGCTGTGTGCTACCTTGGGGCCTGAATCTGTTAGCCTGTAGCCTCTCTCATATATTCTCTTTCTCTTTCTCTGCTTAATGGACCCAGAATGGGAGAACCACTGAGCAAGATGCAAATTATCACTGGCTGTTTGCTACTGCCTTTGAGGAAAACTATTAAGTGAAAGAAATATGCTTCTGTTTCTTTTTTCTTTATATTGCAATATTACTTTAAAAAAAATGTAATAGGTTAGCCTTTTATTCCAGCTAATAAGTCTAACATGTGTTATGCAATCTTTTAATGCCTTACATGAACTCTGAAATTTAATCATCAAAATATTTTAAATGGGTGAATACTTTTATTGTCATCCTTTTTGGAATAAAGAAGCATAGTTTCATTTAGATGAAGTAATTTGCCCATGTTCACTCTGTTACTGTCATATTTCATCAACACTAAGACGCATATTTTTTTCATATCACAATATCTCTGAAATCGATATTTATCTTGAAATAATTGGTATGCTACAGGTCATTTGTAGAGGTTGCCCATGTGTGTCTAGGGTATGACATACAGTCATGGGCAGCATAATGACGTTTCGGTCAACAATGGCCCACGTATACTACAGTGGTCCCGTAAGATTAGTACCATACAACCTAGGTGTGTAGTACGCTGTACCATCTAGGTTTGTGTTCGTACAACAACAAAATCGCCTAACAACGCATTTCTCGGAATACATCCCCGTCATTAAGTGATGCATGGCTGTATAAAATAATGATGTATGTTTAAAAAAATGATGTCTTAGATTTGATAAAAGAAGTAAACATGGTTGTAGGTAGTATTCAAACCCAGGCAGTCTCACCCCAGAACTCTTGCTCTGAAACACTACTCCCCTTACAAAACAAAACAATTTCAACACAACAAAAAAGTAGTATGCAGGAGGGGTAGTTTTGTATGTTTTCCAAGTTGATTCGATTCTGTTTATTTTCAGTTTGCCATATCTCTTCCAAATTTGATGTTAATAAATAAATGACTTTTAATCTTCCAGCATAAATAAACTACTCTTCTGAAATATCCGAATAAATAGTGATAGGTGAAAAGGCCATGGCAACTTTTTTTAATATTTCCTTGTGATGCAAGAATACAGGAGATGACTAAATCCCGTCTCCTGGGATATGTCCTGCTGTAGCAGAATTAATAAATCAGACAAACTGTATAGCTCACAAGTAAGACATGTTTGGAAAATAATCTCAATCGAGTATACATAGCTCCCCCACTAGGTTCCTGCCAATGCATTTTTCTTTTTTCCTTTCTTTCCCCCTCCCTCCAATCTCCAATCTCTCTTTCTCTCTCTGCCATTTTTTTTTTTTTTTTTTTTGGAGGGGAGAGGCAAGGAGAAGATTCAATTTTAGTCATTTGAAAGGTTTTGAAACAATCAGAGGTGGTAAAACTGCATGACATACTTTGGATTATTGACTACATTATGAAATCCTTGAAGAGATGGTCTATAATTTTCATGCCAATGCTCCAGCCTTTGGTACAGAGCCTACCACCTACTAGCTCTTAAGAGTCTGTTAAATTTCAGCGCATTTTGAAAAAACAGAGTAGTAAATATTTTTTAAGAGGCCAGCCCGGTGGTGTAGTGTTTAAGTTCGTGTGCTCTGCTTTGGCCGCTCAGGGCTCGCAGGTTCAGATCCTGGGCGTGGACCTACCCACCACTCCTCAAGCCAGCTGTGGCAGCAACCCACATACAAAACAGAGGGAGATGGGCACAGATGTTAGCTCAGAGCCACTCTTCCTCAAGCAAAAAGAGGAGGATTGGCAATGGATGTTAGCTCCGGGCCAATCTTCCTCACCAAAAAAAAAAAAAAAAATTCAATTACTTAATTCAATAATATTTATCACCTACTATGTACCAATCAGTATTTCTGGCAGAGTTCAAATATAAGATAAATATGTATATATATAGTAGGGGCTATCTTAAAGGTAATGATTATTTACATAATCACATTAAAGAAAAGGCCAAAATTTTCTGTTGCTTATTTCTCTTAGTGTTGTTAAGTTCTCTCATAAATTTGGATTGAGCTCATAATAAAAAAACATACTCCCAATAATACATTTTTATGTGATAAACATATAGACACATGATTTCAAAATAACCATTCTACTTCAGGAAACCTCTCCTAAAGAAATGATCCTAAGTAGAAAAAAACATAAAAACATATTTTAAACATAAATGTTTATAACTGGATTTTATAAAGCAAAAAATTGGGAACAATCTCTAATAAAAATCTTCTATATGGAAGTAACTATATCACAAAAAAAGAGTAGTTGTCTTTGAGTTTTGATAAAAGGGTGTATTTTTCTCTTCATTTTATTTCTTTGTGATTGTAAAAGTCTGTTATATATAGATCTTGGTACTGGGAACTGAATGGGAATAATGAAATATGCAATGCTTTTTGAAGACTTATTAAAGCCAGTCACTATGCAATACAATTTATAAGAATTATTACTTCACTATTTATTACAAGCCTTTGAGATAGTATACTATTATTCCCATTTTATTGCTGAGGAACCAGCCCAAGCAGACAAAATTATAAAAAAGCTACAAAGTAGAGAAACCAAGACTGGAACCTATGTAATTCCAGAACTGCATCTTGACCAATTGGTTATATCATTTCCCCTGAAAAAGGTGAACAAATAATCTCTATCTCCTCAAGTAGTAGAGAAAATAGTGTATATGCGTGTGTGTGTGTGTATATATATATATTTTGATGTATATATATTTTCTCATATATATATGGAACACACACTATTTTCTCATATATGTGGAACAATGTTAAATACTGTCTGTAAATGAAAGTAAAAATCAGCTTGGACTGAAAAAGACAAAAGATATCTCTCATTAATCAGGCTAGGGGAAGAGGGCCTGGGCAGACACAGAAAATGACAGCTACTAAATTAACAGGAATGTTGTATCTCCTAAGGTCACAGAAAAGCTGTAAAATGCCATAATGACTTCCTTTTTTGAGTGACTACTGCTTTCTTACCAATCACACTCCCAGCCTCTCTTTGCTATTTGCGTTTATAGCTAGAGATATCCAATTACTAAGCCATCTTCACTTAATGAGAGAACCCAATCAATCCCTAGTTAATCCCCACTTCTCCTAATCTTGCCTCAGAAAAAGTGACCGATCCAAAACTAATCCCTACTTTCCACAGACCTTTCTCATTCCACAGGAAGCCCAACCTTGCAAAAGATAATCCTCTAAAATATCACTTCACTGCATCAAGTCAATAGCTCTGACTTGTCAGACTATAGATTTGCCCCTCTCGTTTTTTGACCTCATGGGTTTAGGCTTTACCGCACAGATTGCCTTAATACAAAGCAGAACGTGATAAATGCTATTAAACAAGTTTAAATATTCTGCAGCTGGAGCACCAAAGAGGAAGTGATTACATTCAGGTTAAGAGACCCGAGAAAGTTCATATAGAGAGTGCTCCTTGAGGTAGGCTGTAAGTTGGAAACAAATTTGGTTGTGTGAGTATATGTCAGGATCACAGAACAGTTTGAACATGGGAAAGATACTGCCAGAAAATATCAAAGAATTCTGCTTGGTATGAATTAGGTTCAAGGATACTAGATCTGGAGAGGAAAGTTGAAGATACAATGTGGAATATCTCAAATTCTACAAAATAAAAGTTAGACACGTCTTCTCTAGGCTATGAGGACACAAAGGCATTTTGAATGCTGTATGATGACCAGATCTTTGGATTAGGATAAAAAAATCTGGTGTCAGAATAAATTGGACATGTGAAATCTGAGACAGGGAGAACATTTAGAAACCTATCTCCCAAATTTGAGTGAACATGCCAGGAATGGGCCAGTGCCAGAATGATTAAAGAAAGGAAATATGTATGTGTGACAATATTTGATGAGAGATTAAAAAAGAGGAAACAAAAAAAATTTTGCTAAGATTTTTAGCAAAAGATAGAGGCAGACTGAGAAGTTGGTGTCATTATTATCCAAGAAGAGAAGATGAATAATTTGTTCTTTGATAGGCTGGCAAGAGCAGGCATTGTGCTGAGATACAGCTACAAGATGGCATTTGAAAGTAATATCTAGAGGAAGAGGAGAGTGTCTGAACTAGAAAGTGTTACCGCCCAACGTGGGGCCTTCTGCTTGCCGCAAGACACACCAATAGTCAAGAGGCAAGGTGGTAGGAGAAAAAGGACTTTTTTATTACAGCTTGCTAGCAAGAGGGAAGATGGCCAACTAATGTCTGAAAAAAACCATCTTCAGGGGCACAAAATCTTACAGCAGTTGTATAGGCTGGTGGGTTATTGGAGAGAGGATTAGGAATGTTGACCCTGGGGTGTTACAGACTGGGAGTCTCCACACCAGATCTTTCAGTTTTCATTGATGGTGGCTAGTAGCATAGATTCTCTGTTGGGGGGGTCATCACATTCCTAAGGAACTCAAAAGAACAAAGTTATCATCTTATTGCAGCTGGGAGGTACATGCATAAGCAGGGGTCGTAAAATCAACATAGCAGTTAGATCTCCTGGAGGGTGCATATCCAGGTGGGCTGGTTAGTCAGAGGTCATTCAAAGTTACAGTAGGGTTTCTTTTCTACAACATGGCTTCCCTCGTGTCAACCTCGTCTTGAGCTGGTATCAAAAGGACGATTTGAGGGTTGTCAAAATAGAAGTGATTTTTGAAAGTACAACAATAGAAGCTAACCAAAGAAATAATATGGAAGGAGGGGAATAAATCCATTTAGGAACCATATTTTAGGAAAGAGTGAACAAAAGAAAGCTGGTGAGAAATAGATGAAAAATGATGACAGATAGATGGAGAAGAAATATGTGTATTGTCTATAAAAATAAAGACTTTCAAAAAGAAAGAAGTTGACAATAATGTCATATAGTATATCGAATGTGAGAGAGAAGAAAATAAGACTTGGTGATTATGAAATCACTGATGCCCCATTTAGAAACTACTAACGCATTCTAAATCTTTTTCCAATGCTCCCTCTTCTTTTGGGGGGCTGGTGTTAATGAAGATATTATTTATTTAAATTTATAGAATTTTCCCCATATCTATACCTCTTCCTAATTTCTCATTTATTTTATGATCTTTAAATTCCTGTATTTCTTTCAAGTTCCTATGAATGATGGTCCTCATAGAATGTGGCAATGCAGTGCAATATTGAATGAATACAGACCTGTGCTAGGAGATAAAGAGCCATGGTGATTGGCAAGATCATCTAAAGCAACTACTTGTATTCAAAGCACTGTGTTATTCCCACTGCTTTAGGAATCCATTACTTAAGGACAATTGATTTTCTATTTAAGTATAAACTTTCAAAGTCATTTAAACCTGAAGAATGTATATCATCTATTTGAATACCGTGGGTAACTTCAATGAATGTTACATCTGTAATCTCTCCTCAACCCACACATCTGATTTATTGTAGCCTCATGGCTGCTAACTCACCACACAGGTGAAATGCCAAACAGGTTAATTTCCCCATGAATGTGAGCACTTTAACACTTATCATTTTTGCCAGTTTTTCTTTTTCCTAATACAGGAACACCATTCTCAACAGGAGAGCTATGTAACATTTGATAAATTGCCTTTTATCTGTTGAGTCATTCCGGGAACTGCCAAGAGCACCTTTAAGGACAATACTGGGTTAATTACTGTAATCGCTTCCCGGCTTTCTCTCACAGACATTTGCCATTATTATATTTGCCGTTAAGCCACAGCTTAATTCTGAATAGTCTCTTGATTTTAAACCTTTTGTTGAAACTTTCACTGACTCTCACATGAGAGTCAATTTGTTAATTTTTCCAAAGCTTTTGACATATTTGAAAAAGTCACCGTCTCTTCCCTTTTGATATCATTTTCATCAGGTAATCACTTCTCTATTAATTTAAGTGGAAAAATCCTCCTTGATGTTCTTCATAAAAAATTTGATATTCTTCTGTCGCTTTGCACTAAACATGTTGCATTCTACAACTTCCTTGTTGTTGTATTCTTCGTTTTATCTGTGGCACGTAATAATCATCTTCATTTTTTTTCCTGCTGGGGTACTCTTTTCTGCTTCAAATCCTTTCTCAAAATTCATTTATTTGTTATATTTTAAATCTCCTATGGCAACTTACCAATTGCTAAAGAAAAAAATAAAGGCGTACCAATTAGACCCAGATTTGATTTTCTATTACGTGAAAGTGGAAAAAATCTTGCCTTCCTAAACGTGGGAAGAAATTGTTCTTCAAAGTATCTAATAAGTGCAGTCGCGCACCACATAACAATGTTTCGGTCAATGATGGCTCACATATATGAGAGTGGTCCCGAAAGATTCCGAAAGAATTTTCCCAAAAGTACCATGTAGCCTAGGTGTGGAATAGACTATACCACCTAGGTTTGTGTAAGTACACACTATGATGTTCAAACAACAACAAAATCACCCAATGACGCATTTCACAGAACTTATCTCTGTCATTAAGTGATGCCTGACTATTTTTAACAGCTTTGATGAGTTGTATCATTTTCTATACATGCAAAACTACTGAGTTGGTTTGTCTCCATGTCTTAGGACAACTAGCAGTAAGATTTCCTTATAGTTTGTTCTCAACAATGATTTTTTTTTTAAATTTTTGCATTAATAAGTTGTAGCTTTCAAAACCATTACAGAGGCCTCTGTATTGCTGGAGAAGCCAGGACAACAGATGATAAACTATACTATAGGGCTGCATATAACTCCAGAATCTTTGGATCCTAAGAAGAGGTTTAAGGAAGCACAGTGACGACTTATTCCTGATTGACTAGCTGGCAATAACAAGTTAATGTGATGGAATTTGGGGCTTTCCAAACATCCAGGAAATTTTTTTCACCTTAACCTGTATTTTAAACTATATTGCTTTTTACTAAGGATATCTTCTATAACCTATTTAGATACAAAATTACATTCTAATAAGAAATAGGATTTCCCCCTCTCCCACCCAAGAGAAAACGCCAGTCTGAACACTTAATTATCCCAAAAGTTAGAGTTCAAGGTTTTGGGCCTATATGTTACAGATTCTCCATACTGATGAGAGCTATGGAGAATCCATACAATGATCTGTGTGTAAATGAGTGTGTTTAGCCAAGATAATCCCATTTATGAATAGCAAATACAACAAGATCAGTGTCTAAGATCCTAGAGTAAACTCCTCTCTTTAAATAACATACAGAAAGAGCTGATCCCTACTTCAGTGGCATTCTGTATTTTAAAATATTAAACTGTAAATAGCACTCTAAGGCCAGTGGTTTCATCAAGTCCTGCTTTCCTCTGTGCATTCAGAGACGTGAAGAATTTCACATTATTTCAAGCCATCTACAAGTGAAGGGAAACAGAAGGATGAATTGACAGGTATGCAATTAGCTCATTTTGGGCTAGGCAGGTGGAGAGCTTGCCCTTTAAGCAGGGTCTCAGCTGTTTTCCTGAGCTGCTGGTAAAGAAAAGAGATGATCGTCAATTCCCACTTACCCTTTTCTTAATCTCCCTACCACTACGAACATGATTTTGACTGAAATGTGTCTGAATATATTTGGTATTTATAAATGCCGATATAATATTCTGAAACAATAAATACATACCAATATACTTAAAGAGATACAGTACTTGAGATGCTACAGAAGACAAGTTTTTGTTTTTCTTAAGGCACATTTAGATTTTCTTTAATTATTCTTGACATACAAGTAAGTAATCTGGTGGAAAGATACAATCCTAGGGCATTTCCTGAGAGTATGGAAAATACTACCAAAATAGGGAACTCTCTTGCGGCAAATTTCTCTGAACAAATAATTATACCCTGTTCCTTGTTATCACTATGAAGTCAACACCAAATATCAACTAAACTCTGTGCCACCATAAAATTGAACTAATCTTCATTGTTTTTCTATTGGGCAACCCCTTCTAAGAATATGTTAACAGAATTCGAAAGTGGTAGTGATTATTCTAAACAGAAAGATGCTGTCTTTCATTTCTGCATTTCATATAATGACCATTACATAAAATTTCTTCTTGGTATTCACTCATTTGTGATTTTTTTTTATTGAATAAATTCCCATATGGTAAAATATAATGTGTGATTAATTAGCTTTTTTACATTTTTGCCTTTAACCCCAAAATATGATGTAACTGTAAATTCATTCTTTGAGATGAGTTAATCTACAGACCCATATGTCAAAAACCTTGATGACCTAAGGACATTTCACTTTGGATATTAATATTGTACTTTATGCTACCTACCCTCTTTTGCTGGTACCTACTTCTACTTTTAATCATATTTAGCACCCCCTTTCATAACATGTGGCATGTGGCTCACGGCAATAGGGAGCCACATGCCGAGAGTGCAACGCTATGTCAACAAAAAGATGAAAAGGAAAGATTAAAAAGAATGTCAGCATTTCTGAAGGGTAAAAGGGAATGGAGGGGGCCTCCTTCTGTGCATCACTCAGCACGTTTCTATAAAGGGCCACTGATACAGAGGCTGGGGACCACTTTTTTGCCTTCAGAAAGATACTTTGTCTACATGGTTTTGTTCAAACACCTGACAACATCCTAAAGTATCCCATGCACAAAAGGCAAGAAAAACAACACATAAAAATTTGATACTTGGGAAAAGTTTGACTAAATTATTATTTTTTTGCTCTAGGATTTTCTTTGATAATTTTTAGGAGGAATTTAATTACCTGTATACCTTGTTTTCCTTTCTCTTATTCCTAACGGTGTCAAGGTTGGAAGCAGGCCGTGGAAGCATTCGTGAGAACACAGGCACGCAGTTCGCTTCTAGTAGGAGCTGTCGTTTACCGCCAGTTTACCACGGGCCATGCACTGTTCTAAGAGCTTTATGCACATCCGCGCTTTTCCCCTTCATCTAGAACTGTAGGATGCAAGTACTTACCCACATTTTGCAACTCAAGAGACTGAATATTAGAAAAATTAAGAAACGTACCCAGAGTTATATGCAAATAACTGGCAGAAGTTGGGCAGTGTGAAGCTAGAGCCTGTTATGATAACCACACTCTCCTTTTGGTAGATTCAAAATAGGAAACTCTTGCAGGAAAATTTGCATTGTTGAACCTAATACTGAAAAATATTATGAACTCTCAGGAAATTTGTAGGTCTCTGGTTATTTGAATTAATATAAATTAAAAAATAGAATATTTGACATAATTACTGATACAACTATTTAGCCATAGTTAATATTTTGGAATGTTTAATTGTAATTGGATAAGCTGCAAATAAGATTTTCACATAAAAATAGAGACACTGTTTCCTCTTTATTTTAACATGAGAGATTTGATATTATACTGCAATACTCAAAAATTTGAAATTTTTTATATATAGTCTATATAGTGTTTATAGTAGACATATATACTACATATAGTGTTTATATATTAAAATATTTATTATTTATATGCGAGTATGTGTATTATATATGTATATAAGGTGTGCAAAGATATAAAAATAATATTGTAAACCATGAGAAAATGCATAAATTAGATTATTAATTTGGATTTTCAAGTTCAATGATAGCATCATTCTTCTTTATTTATCTGTTAATATAATTTCTTTTGTCCAATATTTAGATCAGGTTATGAATGTCTATTTAAAAATAGGTTCTAATCATTCTATACACTAATGATTAACTTCCTGTTATTTTAAAAAACATTTTGATACTATACATAATACCAGTATAGCTGAACTAAAGATTATCTTTATAAGGATATGATTTTGAATAAGGAATCACCCATCATTATAACAACTAGAAGTAGATGATTATCATTTTTTTTAATCTTATGTTTATCAAGCTTTTACTTGGTCATTTGTTTTCAGGAGCATTTAAAATATTTATGTTGGAAAGTAAAAAGACGTATTATTTGAAGAGCAAATATTAGGAAGTCTGAGATAAAAAGGACAGAATTGTGAAAATTAGTCACTACATCCTTGGAAAAGTACAAATTTGCCCACTTTTCAGTTCTCGGTATGATTTATTTCCTGAAGAATTTCCATTTTCAAAGTATTTTTTTAATCTCAGAATAAAGCAAGCCATTTAACATGTGTTCATCATAGATTAAATAATTTACGATACTGCAAAATTCTATAAGCTCTTACAAACTATTCTGATTCAATTGTATATTGCACGTGTAAGACAAATATACAGTGAAAATAAGTTTATACCATGTTAAGCAAAAATTTTTTGAACAAAAATCATTGCAATAAATCTTTAATTACCCATGTTTCTATTTAAATCAGTGTTGAGAGAGGGAGGAAGGAGGGAGGGGTGGAGGGAAGAAAGGTAGGAAGGAGAGAAGGAAGGAAGAAAAGAAGCAAGGACGGAAAGACAGGAGGGAGGAAGGAGAAAATGGAGAGAACAGGAGAAGACTCCTTTGCTCATTTGTATTAAAAGTTTAAGAGTGAGGACTGTATTAATTCTCTTTTCTGCCTTTGTGGAGTACTGCAAATATCATTCAATTTTCTTTGTTGAGTTAATATTCTGCAGAGCTTCTAGATCAAGATTTAGAAAATCAAAATCATTGATTTAAAATAATATTGTCGTTAAAGTATGTTTCAAACTTTATTTATAATAGTTTTCGACACATTGTGTGGCCTTTTAAGTATATACTGGAAATTTCTGTCAAAGAAATATGTTAAATTAGCATTGCATGTTAAATCATAGGGCCCATTATACTAACTGCATTACTTATATTTTAGCTCTAATATTCACCAAAAATAAACAAATAAATATTAGGTATACATAATTTGACAAATTATATATCTAAGTCCAGAGATTTTAAATACATGCACATTTAGTAAGTGGTAAAACTCTGATTCAATCCCAAATTTCTCAGCCTCCAAAACCAACACCGTGTTCATTTGACTATACTGAGCATATTATTCTATAATATCATTTATTTTCTGAATTTTTTTTCTTTTTAGATTTCTCTTTCTCCCCCTTCGTATAACTCCACCTTTTTCTGCATGCACACAACTGTTTTCCTTTTCAGTACATTCTGCTGCTCTCTCCTATTTTTTCCCCTGTGTTACACCTCTTTTTCATCCTTCCCAAATCCTTTCACTAATTGTAAATATGACACTGAATTTTTTTATAAAAGAATTATATATTAATAACATTAACTTTTAAGGTAACAATTATCCCTAAATCTTTGAAAATCCAATATAAGTATATAATTTGTTTTCTTATAAACCTATGGTTTTTCTCTTTGTGTGAATTATTCATAAAAGCCTGTAAAATAGATAAAATAAAACTGATTGACTAAAGATATGGAAAGGACATTGGAGATCATTTAGTCTCATCTGTCTCCCTCCATTATTCATGTCCCTCTAAATTCTTTTACAACAGTCAAATGATTCACACAGACTCAAATTTCAGTCTATTTCCAGGATTATCTACTCCAGAGACCAGCTATTCTATTTCAAAAAATTTGTATATTTTAATTAAAACATGCCTCCTGCTAATATTCACAAACTAAATAACTTCATACTATAGTACTGAAAACTGAACAAAATCATCATATTGACGGCCATAATGAAAATATCTTACCTCCTGATAAACAAATAATTGTTCTATTACGAGGTCCTTAGTTTGCATTATGATTATTATTTTTCTATTTTGTTTTACAGGGCCTAGAGCAACAATAGTTTTGAACTCTTTCCAGCTATACTTCTCTCAAGCCAGATCTCCTTGTTTTTACATTATATAATCAATTATTTTAACATATATTCAAATGTTATAATAGGAGGACTATTTTTAGTGATATGGGAGGAATAACAAGCTGAACTCTACTATGGACAACAATTATAGAGATAAAAAAATAAAAAATAGAAGATAGTGTCTGTAGTAAGCGTTGGTGAAGATATAGAGCAACTGAAACTGTCATATTTTCTGGTGGTCATCTAAAATGGTAGAATTACTTTGAAAAATATTTTGGTAGTTTCCTATAAATTAATATACACTTACCATATGACCCAGCCATTCCAATCCTGGAAACTTACCGAATGGAATTGACAACTTATACCCACACAAAAACTCATACTATTTTATTCATAACAGCTAAAAACTGGCAACAGCGCACATATTCATCATAAGTTGAATGGATAAGCAAATCATGGCTTATCCGTTCAATGGAACACTACACAGCAATAAAAAGGAATACACGAATGTTACAAGCAATGTAATGGATAAATCTCAAAATCCTTCTGCTGAGGGAAAGAAGCTAGATAGAAAAGAATAGAGAGGAAATATAGGAATGATTGAGGAATGAGGAATTAGGAAATGAGGAAATATAGAAACAATTGAAATATTTTGCATCTTAAATGTGATTGCACAAATGTGTACATCTTTTTAGAATTCATTTACTTGTACATTTTAAATAGATTTAATTTACTGTAGATTATAACTCAAAAAGTTACATAAAATGTCTAATTTAACATTGCTGATTTGGAGCCACTTGCATTAGTGTTCAATAAAAGTGAGTGCTGATTTTGCATGCAAGTCATTAGTTCTCTCTTAATTTTTTTTTTTTTACAAATCAGAAAGCCATGTACTCAGTATTTTATTCTAAGTCCACACTTCTCAAATGTGAATATACTCACCTTCTTGAAGATTAGTGATATGGATGTAGGCAAGGGTCTAGAGGGCCCACACAGTTGAATAAAATTGACATCCCAAAAAGGTAATTTTAAATAATTAACTGGTAACCTCAAACATATTGTAAAATATATTTCTGGCATGCACATATTTTGTACTTATTAAGAATTTTTATTAAAGGAGGCTATTTGTAAGGCATTGCCAGAATGTAGCAAGCTCCCTTGGAGGATGTTCACAGCCATTCAGATGGATAATTTCATTCTCTTTTCATTTTAGATTTACTTTAGTTGGATAATTTGACAAACTTTGTGTGAATTACCATTTTAATGTTGAACAAATTATTTCCTTGGATATGCCAAAAATCTCAGTCCAGTAAATGATCTTTGCATAAATCAGGAATCTCTGTTAACATTTTCCGTGAAGTACAAATCTATTTATAACTCAAATTTCTTCATTATACCCACATAGAGATTTCTGGAGATATTTTCCAAATGTCTATCAAAAAGTAAATGATTTCAAAGTATTTTTCATACGTGCCTATGCTTTTTCAGAGAGAATATGCATCTTATAGGTATAATGCATTCTGAGATGGAAAAGTCATGGGAATATTAGGCAAGAGTAATTGTTCTCCTTATTACAATAAGAAATATATGAAAGGGCCAGCCCTGGTGGTCTAGCCATTAAGTTTGGCAGGCTCCACTTTGGCAGCCCAGGTTCAGTTTCCAGGCGTGGACCTACACCACTCCTCTGTCAATGGCCATGCTCTGGTGGCGGCTCACATACAAAAAGAAGAAGATTGGCAGTGGATGATAGCTTGAGGGGGAAAAAAAAAAGAAATACGTGAAAAATAAGGATCAAAAGAGGAATTGCCCTCTCCTTCTAGTATAAATAACCTCTTACCATCTTTGATAGTACAGGATAAAATTAAGACTTCTAATTTCTCAGTTGTCAACAGTGAGGACTCTGGGTTTGAACATTGGATGTCCAATTTACTAATCTTCTGATCAAGGGCAATTTGTTTAAACTATTTGTACCTTATTTTCACCTTTTGCATATTGAGGCTATTATTGATATCTGTCTCTTAGTATTTTTTTGCGGGAAATTCAAATATGTTACTACCTGTAAAGTGTTTTAAAGAGTATCAGAAAAAGTGTAAGAACTCAAAAAAATATTACCTACATTTATTTTGTTTATTGTTCATATGTTACCCCTAAGATCTTTGCACATCATGTTAAGCACATTAATGATTTTTACCTAAATTTTGCTTTTAATATAATTGTTTATCTGATGCAAAATAAAAAGTTAGTTTTTAAGGTATACTTTATTTTGGAAATGCTGTTTGTGTCTTTTGAAACTAACCTTATTTCTAACTTTTTTAAAAAAATCTATTCTTGTGATTCTAGGGTGAAGTTCCCCTGCTTCATCAGGAAAAATACTGGAAATCAACTTTCACCCATTACTCCACACTTTCACTCCAATATTTATGTCACTGCCACATTATCAGACATTTCTCTGAGAATCAAAATCAAGACTGGACAAGCATTTTTCTTTATGTTCCCACATATTTATATATTATATATTTAGATAGTTCAAGCAGAATGTAACAAATAATTTGGCTATTTGAGATTTTATCTTATGTCTCATTTCGATGAGAAACATGTAACACTTGACAATTAATAATTTTGTGCTTTTTGTTTTTTAGTGAGGAAGTTTGGCCCTGATAATCTGTTTCCAATCTTGCTCTTTTTGCTTGGGGAAGATTGTCCCTGAGCTAACATCTGTGTTAATTGATAAATAAATGGCAAGCAATAGGATATATTGGAGCATATGAGGAAGCCATTTGGCATAAAACTAATTCGGCCTGAGCTTGTTTTCCAAAAGGGCCTGTGGCCTTTGAACATGCATTATATATCTGCTTTAAGCATTTACCATGTCCCGAAGACAAGAAAAAATACCCTTAAGATAAGGATGCAACTTCCTGCACATTGGCATTTCCTTAAGGATAAGCATTTCTCCCTAGGTTAGGATTTGATTGCTGTACTCATCCTGTGACCACCCAACTCGAGACAACAGACCTGCTGCCTGCTGTGTCCATCAATCGCTGTGCCGACAGGGCAATCTGACATAGCAATCTCATGGCTATTGTAAAAGGGTCATTGCAATCATATGTGATACATGCTCTTGGTGGTATATAACTGCTCTGTACACCCCACTTCTTTGGTGCTCTTCCTTCCTTGGGGAAGGAAGGCACTGGGCTATATGGTCCTCAAATTTGGCTCACAATAAACTCATCCTAATTTTGATTATAGATTGATTATGGATTATTTATGTCGACACGATCGTCCCCTATTTTGTATGTGGGATGCTGCCACAGCATGACTTGATGAGCGCTGTGTAGATCCACGCCTGGGATCCGAAACCATGAACCCCAGGACACTGAAGTGGAGCATGGGAACTTAACCACTGTGTCACTGGGCCAGCCCCAATAATTTTGTTCTTTGAGAATCATAACAAAAAAGTAAAACATTTTTAAAATTAGCAATAAATCACATAAAAAACACAATAATATTTCCCTATCATAATGTGATTTTCATATATTTTTATTTCTCTAAACAGTTTTTAGTAAATATACTGAGGTCTATAAGATATAGATAAAATTTTCACTGAATATAAGCCTTAGTATGATTCACATAACTAAAATAAAGAAATAAACATAGGGGATAATTTTCTTTTCCCCCTAACAAGACAGAATATATATTAAGTTCAAGAGAAGGCAAAACTATAGTAAGAGCACATCAGTGGTTGTCAGGATCTGAGGGTGATGGCAGAGGATAGCCACAAAAGGAAACAAGGTAACATTTTCTGGTTAACAAAATATGTTCTATAAAGTCAGGCATCACTTAACAATGGGGACACGTGCTGAGAAATGCACCATTAGGCCATTTGACCTTGTGTGAACATGACAGATTGTACTGAATGGAAACAAAATTTGCCATCCCAAAATGCCTCTCTTTAATATGAGGATTATTTTAAGCTGATTATTTTTAAGAAACAAAAGACTCAGAAAGTTGTTCTTATTACCTCTCCCCTAATTGCCTACAAGAATTCAGGTAAAAAAACCTGTCTCAGGAAGCGAGCTCTCACCTCAGCATAACATGAAGTAGGTGGTAGACAGGGAGGAACCTAGAAAAGCCTGTTTGTGGGGCTCCCCTCTGTTCTTCTGTTTCTGTGTGGCCAAACACTTGTTTTTCAAACGTTTGCTGCTCTTCACCTACTTGTGAATTGCCTTCCTTCCCTTTGAAGTCCCTGACTCTCCCCACCCTCAACATCTTCTTTTGTCTTTAGCTAAAGATGGTATTTAAGGTGAGGGCTTCAGCCATTTAGGTGAGTTACTCGGTTTTCCTGGGTTTCTTCCATGTATATACATGTTAATAAACTTTTGTTTATTTTTCTCCTCTTAATCTGTCTCATGTCAATTTAATTCTTAGACCAGCCAAAAAAACCTGGAAGGGTGGAGGAAAATTTCTTCCTCCCCTACAGTACTTACACGAACCTAGATGGTGTAGCCTACTACACACTTAGGCTATATGGTACTAATCTTATGGGACCATTGCTGTATATGTGTTAAGCTGTTGACTGAACCTTGTTACAAAGTGCATGTCTGTACTATGATTTGATTGTGCTGATAGTTATAAAACTACATATATATATATGAGTGTCAAAATTCATCAAATTGCATACTTAAAATTGGTGATGAGTAATATTTTTTGTGTGTAAAGTACAGTTTAAAAAAGCTAATTTTAAAAAAATAATAAAAATCATCATATCTACCATGCACAATTAATTAAAAGAGAAACTGCTCTGCCAATAGTTCTGTGGAGGATTTAGTATAAGGAGGCCAAGTTCTTGCCACAACATCCCATTTGTCAAAGCTTGCGGAAAGATAATCCGTGTAATACAATAATCTCTAAGGTAGCCCACCTAAAGAGAGCTGGTCATTATTATTTAAATCAGTCTCTTTCAATTCTTACATGTGGTTATCAAGGGAATAACAATTTGAATTCAAAGAAGGCTAGAGCCAGAGTGGCTGTGTGTGGCATTAGGTTTGAATCTCCATAATAGATTGTTTCTGAGATCCTTGGAACTACTTTAGACAGAGAGCATCAATTTCCCATCTCCTTGAAACTTACCATTCCTATGATCTCTCTTCTTGATTTTCCTGTAATTGTCTGTCTCCATTATTGTACCAAATGTATCCTTTACCAAATTCTATTCTCTTACTTGAAATAGCAAGAGTAAGTTTATCTTTTTGCAATCAAATAAAACCTAAATGGAACTTGTATTATATATTTATTATAAAAACTAATGTTTGCATCAAGTGCTGTCCAGGGAAATTCATCATGGTTTCAATTTTGGCCAACATTTTAGAGATTATTTTGGATGTTATGGAGCATCTGATAGTATTGTACTATGAGATTATATCTCACAGAACATACTTTGGAAAAAGCTGATGGTACCTGATCTTCAAAATAGGGTCAGTTTCAATGTCTCTGTGTGAATTCTATATCCCACTACTGACAGCAGCTCAGGGATCTACCATTTGTTGATCTGCAACTTCCTCTCCCACATTAAAAAAAAAATCTGATATTCATCAATTATACTCGTTGACTGATGGAGCAATACACCTTCTAAGAATAAGTGCTAATTCTTACATAATACACTACTCACTATGCTTTACAGATCAACTCATTTAATCTCCAAACATCCCCATTATACACATGAGGAAACTGAGGCAATGGGAGGTTAAGTGACTTGTCAGAGAACTAGCCCAAAGAAAGTAGTGGAATTGGCATTCTCTTCCAGGCAGTGGGGCTCCGGAGTCTAAAGAAAAGTACAGTATTTCTGTAAATTAAAAGATGTGATTTAAATGAAAAGTAAAGTGAAAGAAGATATATTCTTCTATTAAATGAATTAATATTTTAGTCAAAATTTTCTTAAGTTTAGCTGATGAAATTTTATACATGCTCCAGAGTCAAAATAAACCCTAGTTCAAACTGCTTTTCACCAAATGTCTCAGATCAGAGTAACTGGGTATTTAACAGTACAGTCATATATCACTTAACAAAGGGAATACATTCTGAGAAATGCATCCTTAGGCAAATTCGTACATCATAAAATTCACTTACACAAGCCTAGATGGTATAGCCTACTACACACCTAGCCTATATGGTACTAATCTTATGGGACCACTGTCATACATGTGGCCCATCATTAACTGAAATGTTGTTATGCAGCACGTGACTATAATTACCATCATGTAAAAGAGATGGTCATTGCAGGATTTGTTCTGTCTAGCACCACAATATACACACGCACATATATACACGTATGTATGTCTATCATTCTATTGTTGGTTTAGTATGATCTGATATGTACATGTCCATAAACACATTACATCTTGTACATTTATGGATTTTTAGGGAATATTTTATATCTAAAAAGCTATTGAGATAGCTAAAGATCAACATTATGTTTCTCTCCAAAAAGAGAAAAACAGAAAAATCAAGATAGCAGCCTACAAGTGAAAGGCTGCTATCAATACAAAATATTAGATATTTTGTATTTTAAGGGATTAGGAGCAGGGGGAAGTTCCAAGTAAAAATCTCTTTTTTTCTTCAAAAACTTTTGTGTACTTCATAAGTTGAAACTTCTTGAGGACAGATGGACACCTGCTAGGATTTAATAGTTCATTCTGAAACACTTTTCCTTTTAGTTGCAAATTTCTCCTCTTCATTTCAAGTATGGTCTTCAACTTTATGTTTTTTCTTTTAAATGAAAATTCTTCCTACTTTGTTTGATGTGCTAATATCTTATGATATCTCACCTTTTATTCAAACTGTAGTGAATATTTCCTCCGTCGTGTCCTTTTGCCTATTTTTTTTATTCCCCCAAAGGCATTTCCTTGAAATGTAATACATGGCTGTATGCTCCTTCATAAACCCATGTAATTTAAAATCCTTTGTACCTATGATCCCATTTCTTTGATTCTTTTCTACTTTCAAGCAATTCCTGTATATTTGCGAGACATACATTTAGAATGATTTCTTCTTGTTGAATTATCTGGTTTAGACAATGTAATTGACCTCTTAGCAAACAGGAAATCATTTTGGTCTATTTTTAGCCATATTTGTCACCCACCAGCTGTCAAGGTAGTTAAAATTCCCCTGGAGAACACGGTTAAACAGTGTTAGCGAGCATTGCATTTCAAGTGCAAAATTTCACAGGATTGAAACCCATGCCTCGTGCACAGTGGCTCCACCTCTTAATATGGATCCATATTGCTCTTGTTCTGCTCTCACTTTTAAATAGAAAGAACGTCAGCAAACCATGATCAAATCATATAAACATGATCTCTTCTTTTATGAAATAAATGATGACCAATATTTCTGGATAATAGTAGGTAAGCAGCACAGAGATTCTTATAGGTAACACCATTTTTTACATGACTTTTAGGAAATTTTTTCTCCTAATCATAGAAAACATGTTTGGTAAATTATCGAAAGTAGGGGGAAATTAGGTCAACATGTAATATAGGCACTTTCTATTTAAAATTAAATACTAAATTAAAAAGAATGAAGTAACTATAGTTTTGAAATAAGTCAGTTTAAAGGCAAATAATTTTAGTCTTTAAAAAGGTCTTTCCATTTGTACATAAAACTAAATACTGTTATAAGTAAAGTTTAGAAAATAGTGCTTTTAAAACATTGTGTTGTATTTGGTTTATAGTTGCTAAATTTCATAAAAGAATTATGAAGGTGAAAAACATGGATAGTTTTCAATTGCTCTTCATCCACTAAAATTAATTGACCATAAATTTGTTAGCAGTTAGACTTTGAAGTGGGATGGCACGAAGGCACAGGTACATGTTACTTTAATGAACAATGATGTGTGAAACGAATCATAGCCTTGTCAACAAGATAATGGTGAATTATAGCCTACCCATGGATGAAAGGGTGTGTGGCAAGCACATGGAGTAGTTGGTAAAAGATGCCAGTTGAAGTTTATATTTGAAAAAGGAAAAATTAAAGGAAGCCCATAGCTTTCAGGACATGCCCATGCAATAAATGTACTGAATTCCTGTTCTGAAGATTTGGAATGAAATATAGAACATTCTCTTTGTTTTCTATTGCTGCTGGAGCAAATTTACCACAAAGAGTAGCTTAAGAGAATATAAATTTATTATCATATAGTTTTTTGGTCAGAAGTCTGACACGTCTCACTGGGCTACAATCAAGGTGTGGACAGGGCTGTGCTCCTTTCTGGAGGTTTCAGGGGAGAATTCATTTTCTCCTTATTTGGATTGTTGACAAACTTCAGTTGCTTGTGGTTGTAGGTCTGAGGTCAGCTTTCCCTTGCTGGGCGTCAGCAGAGGACTGTTCCCAGCTTCTAGAGGCTGCCTGCATTCCTTGGCTCCTGGGTCCCTTTCTCCACCTTCAAAGCCAGTAATGACAAATTGAGTCTCTCTCCTTCTTTCCTCTCATCTCTCTGGCAAAGCCAGAAAGGTCCTCTACTTTTAAAGATTCATGAAGTTAAATCGGGTCAACCAGGATCTCAAGGTCCCTCCTCTTAATCACACCTGCTAAGTCTCTTTTACCGTGTAAGGCAACGTATTCCCAGGTTCCGGTGATTACAGCATGGACATCTATGGGAGGCCATTATTCTGCCTACCGTGACTCTTGACATCGATTACTTTATCCAGCATATTAGCCTGCTACAGCTGCCAAAACAAAATACGACAGACTGGGTGGCTTAAACAACAGAAATTTATTTTTCTCACAGTTCTAGAGGCTACAAGTCCAAGATCAAGGTGTCAGCAGGTTTGGTTTCTTCTGAGGCCCCTCTTCTTGGCTCACCTTCTTGCTGTGTCCTCTCACGGTATTTTCTTTGTGTTCACAAGCCTCTGCTATCTCTTTGTGTGTCCAAATTTCCTTTTCACTGAAGGACACCGATCAGATTATGTATATGTATATATTTTTGTGTGTGTGTGAGGAAGATCAGCCCTGAGCTAACATCCATGCCAATCCTCTTCTTTTTGCTGAGGAAGACCAGCTCTGAGCTAACATCTATTGCCAATCCTCCTCCATTTTTTTCCCCAAAGCCCCAGTAGGTAGTTGTATGTCATAGTTGCACATCCTTCTAGTTGCTGTATGTGGGACACGGCCTCAGCATGGCCGGACAAGTGGTGCATTGGTGCACACCCAGGATCCGAACCCAGTAGCGGAGTGCGTGCACTTAACCGCTAGGCCATGGGGCTGCCCCGGATCAGATTATATTAAGGCCCACTTTAAACACCTCATTTTAACTTAATCACCTCTTTAAAGATTATCTCCTAATACAGTCACATTCCCATGTATTGGGGACTAGGGCTTCAATATATAAATTTTAGGGAGACACAGTTCAGCCCATAATGGACTGTAATTTTAGGATTTTGAGAGCTACAAGGGATTTTAAAAAGCCACTTCCCCAAAGTGCAACTGAGGAAACCAGTAATCAAATAAACAAAGTAGCTCAAGGTTACCCAGGCAGTCTGTTTTATGTCAAGAATTCCAACCCAGCCTGCCATATTTACAGTGTAGACTTAACTTTCCCAATATGCCACGTTCCCCCTCCACACAGAGTCATATAATTTTAATATATATATTGCCAAATTTCAATAGTAGGGCTTTATTTTTCAAAATAAGAATATAAAAGAATAGTAATATATGCCTATATATCGTGATTTCTGAATCTGTAATGCTTTTTTTTTTGCAATTCATGTATTTGCACAGGCTTAAACTTCTAACTGATCTATTCTCCTGAGTTTTCTATTTGTTTGTTTGTTTGTTTTTGTTTTAAACAAAAGCATTTTTTTCAGGACTCAAGGAAAACATCACCTCTTCACACTAAATGTAAACTAAACTAATATTAAGGACAAAATATATATATTATGCCTCACATATAATAATGAAATGACTCGGGCTTTGATTTTAAATAACATATGGTGATGGTGACAGATGGCAACTAGACTTGGGTGGTGAACATGATGTAATCTATACAGACGTCGAAATATAATGATGTACACCTGAAATTTACATGTTATAAACCAATATGAAAATTAAATTAAATTAAATTAGAAACATATGATGAATTGAGGCATCAGACAAGGAAACTGGAAATCCCAGTACACTGAGGTTATATGCTATGATTTGGCATGGTCCAGGCTTCACACAGGAGGGACACACAGAGAAGAAAACAGCACAGTTGATGGGTACAATTGGGATAGCCTACTGGAAGAGACAGCACTATTTGCCAGGTGAAGGGGTGGCGTTGAGTGGAGGGAGAATGGAGAGAGCAATGTGAATTCATCAAGTTCAAGGCTCAGGAGAGAGAGAAACAGAGCATTGCCAATTTAAATAATTGAATGTAAGTACTTCATTCTGCCCAGAATCTGGAGCATCAAGAGTGGATTTGAAAGGAAGAGAGAAGGGGCAATGTCTGGATGATGGTACATGAGGATAGCTATGAACCTGGAGAAATAAACAGTGTCCTCAGGATGAAAGGCCTAGCACACTCTCAAAAAATATTAGGATTTCATCTTGAAAGCAAATGGCAGTTCCTAAAGAGCTGTAACTAGATAAATGGAATGATCATATTTACACTTTGTCAAAACGAGTCCGATTGACGGAAGGATAAAGAGGAATGAAATCTGAAAGTATGAAACAATGAATAAAGAGCTGCAGCAAGAGTACAAAAGAATTAGCACTGATTGACGTCTTAGTATAGGCCCGTTATTTTGGTGGATGCTTCAACGCTGCATCTCCTTTAGACAAGTTTTTGAGTACATATTCTTTTTAGCCATATTTTACTGATGAGAAAACCCAAATACAGAGAGTTTAAACAACTTTCAACACTTGTTAAGTGATAGAAGTGTGATTTGAGCTCTGGCAATCTGACTTCTGGCTCATGCTCTTAAATACTACACAATCCACATCCTTAACGAAGGTAAGACAGTGAAATAAAGTCCAAAGGGCTCAAGACTTAGACAGAATGGACAAAATGGGGTAATAGATTGGATTTGGAAAGTGGAGGAAAGGAAAAAGAATGGCACGTAATTTTCTGGCTCAGGAAACCCATCTTTACAGAAACGTCTGTGTTTCAATGACAATTTGTGTATTCCTCAGTTGCAAGTGTTTTCAGATTTACTTTTTAATTTGAGGTTTGCTTTCTCCTTTCTACACCTGACTTCAAATTCTTCGTGGACAAGGATTAAGTTTTATTTTTCTTTATAAACTCCAACACTAGGTCGTCATATGGTTGTTTCCATAGAGTGGGTGCACAATAACCTTCTTAATGGGAGATTAGAGTGAAAGGTTTGATTCCAAGTAGCAAACCCCAATTTTTACTTAGAAAGAAAGAAAATTGAGTAAATCTTCTAATCAAACTTTGGGCACAACAGACATTTAGCAGAATTTCAGGACAATTATATTCCAGGATTAAAGAAAAAACTCCAGAAATTTCTTTTTTTGAGCTCTGCATTCATTGACTATAAGTTGCAAGTACATATACTGTGGACTCGCTTTTTTCACACAGTGTGGACAATGATATTGTGGGGAAAATAAAACAATCCTGCCAATGAAACATCCCTCCATACATTAAGATGAAAAGACATTCCTAAACAAATATTATATTTATTCCTTGAAGAAGGAAGGAAAAATATGTATATGAAGTAAAGATGCTTGTTTAAAAAGATTGTTAGATATGGATCTACCCCAATAGTAAGTGAGAAGAAACATGCATTATTCTCTGATAAAGATATTTTTATTTTATAAAGAAAGAGACATTAAGAAAAATCTCCTGTTAAATACTTATTGTAAAAAGATCAATCAAGCAACAAATACATGAAAATGAGAAATTAATTTGACATTTGCCAAAATGTAAGTGATGCTCTTAAATCATCTTACCTGACAAACTCATTTTAGACATTGAAGAGTACATTTTGCAGATAATTTATTCTGAAATATCCATCATGAAGTACTTCTACTTGAAAGCAGATTTTCTACTACCGTCTTGCTCCTGTATGAACATAATGACCAATTTATAGCACCTGTTCTTAAATATTTTTAACTCCAGATGGTCTGTGCTAAGCTTTATGGGGCTGAACTTTGGATCTCAAACTGCACATGTCTATGTACTTAACTAAAATTAAAACTAATATATGTTGTCTAACCACATGCACTCCTGTGTCCTATGTCCCTGTAAAAATGAACAAGCCATCTGTCTAAAGGAGAATTCAAGTCAAAGTCCTAAAATTTCAGAACTTTGTGTCAATAATACTACCTACATACATCTTCTATAAAACATGAGTTATCCTTGTTACCAAGATAGAATATTGACATATCAAGCTCTTGGAAAAAATTTAGCCATGAATTAGTTGTGATCTTGTATTTTTTAATGCTTGCCTGACACATTTAAGATCTTAAATAAACTCTATTTCCTTAAGCCTTGGAAGTTCCAGCCCTCTACTAAGGTAGTTTATTAGAAAGGAATATGTATGCATTACTTATGCTAGTCTCCATAGAAACAAACTCATTGAGTGATAGTTAATGTCACATTTTGAGCTTTTCTAGAGACACTTGAAACCAAAATATTTGCCAAATTTTGTCATATATTACCAAAAATAGCTTTTATGAATGTCAAGTTGATAAAATTCTTTCGGAAATCATTGCTAGTTGAAAAGGCTTAGCTTTCCTAATGTAATTGACTACTCTAATCAGATAGTTCAAACTCTGAAATGAGGCATGCCTCTCTTATTCCCTTTTTATCAGGGTTCTCAAAGCTAATTTTAATAATTTTACACTATACAATTTGCAAATAGTTTTCCTAATTAGTTTTTTCAAATATATATATATATATTTAATTAGATTTTTTTCCCAAAAATGTGCATTTGAACTTGTGATGGTTAATTTTATGCATCAACTTCACTGGCTAAGGAATGCCCAGATAGCTGGTAAAACATTATTTCTCAGTGTGTGTGGGAAGGTGTTTCTGGAAGAGATTAGCATTTGGTTTTGTAGACTGAGTAGAGAGAATCTCCCTTACCAAGGTGGAAGGGCTTCACCTAAGCCATCGAGTGCCCTAATAGAATGAAAAGGCAAAGGAAGTAAAACTTCTCTGTCTTCTTGAACTGAGACATCCATCTTTTCCTGCCATCAGCTCCCTGGTCTGGTCCTCGAGCCTTCAGACTCCTGGACTTACACCAATGTCCCACCCCCCAACCCCACACGTAGGTACTCAGGCTTTTCAGACAGCCAACTGTGGGACTTTTCGCCTTCTAACAGCATGACTCAATTCCCATAATAAATCTCCTGTTATGTATACCTATACATATCTTGTTGGTTCTGCTTCTCTGAAGAATCCTGACTAATACAGAACTTTTCCCAATTATTATCATTGTTTTTGTTCATGTCAAGTAGAGTGGACTTTGTAGTTAGTCACTATGCATTCATTACCTCATTTATTCTTGAAAACAAAACTGTGAAATTGGTATCACCTAATTTATGGATATGATAACAGACTTCGAGAGATTAAGTGACTTGCCAGACATCACTAGTAACTTACAGATCCTAACTTGAAGAAAAATCATGCCATCTTCAGAAGCGATGTGACTAATGTACCTATAGGATGTTGGAAGTTAAGGATGAGGTTGGATGCTATGACTAAAGACTGAAGGGGAGCAGAATTTGCCACCCCAAAATATATCTCTTTGGCAAAAGGACTATTTTAGGCTGATTGTTTTTAAGAAAAGTAGACATAGATGAAGCTCTGAAAACCAAGTAGAAGTTATCCTCTTTTAAGAGACATTTACATTTACAAGGAAAATCTCTACTTGTAAGAGTATCTTTTTCTCTCTGTACCAAGAGGAGGGTGACAAAATCTCTAGAAACTCTTGTCAATGGAGAAGGCAGAGACTTAAATCTCTGAAACAGCCATACCAGTGTTTCCTGTGCTTTCCTGGTAACCTCCCATACATGCCCCTCCCAACATTTTTCTTTTGTCTTTAGCTGGAGGTGGTATTTAAGGTGGTGGCCTGGGTCATTTCAGAGAGTTACTCAGTTTTCCTGGGTCTCTCCCACGTGTACAGGAGGTATACATGCTATTAAACTTCTGTTTGTTTTTCTCCTGTTAGTCTGTCTTTTATTACAGGGGGATCTCAGCCAAGAACCTAGAAGGTAGAGGTAAAATTATTTTTCCTCCTCTACAACACAAAAGTATACCCTGCCAATCATTCCATTCTTCCAGGGGAGGACACAAGATACAATAACAGAAACAGGTGTCAAAATATCACTTTACAAGAACTCAGTACGCCAATGCAAAGTCAGTAAAATGAGATTTAGGGTTAATGCATAAATGGGGTTTCCTACCACAATCTAAATCATAGGGCCTGAATTCATTGACTGTCGAGAGAGAGAGACAGAGAGAATTATAAAAAATAAATAAATCATAAATAAAAATAACAACAACAACTGTATATTACAAGGGAAAAACAAGAGAATGTATGAGTTTGAGTTTTTTAATATACTTGGGCTCTAATCAATCACATTAGTAACTTCTCTTCCCTCGGAGGATAATAGAAAAAGAAGAGATGGCTAGAATGATCTGTTAGAGGAAGAATCAGAAAAGCTTCTCTTTCTTCATATTAAACAAATACAGATGTTGAATCTTAATTAGTTACCTACTGATAGTGTGATCCTTTGACAAGTTACTTAATTTTTTAATTATTTCATTAATTACACATGAATCTATGATGATAATGAAGATTTTACTTTAGGAATAATGAGTCTATGTAACTGTAGCATCTACACATACTAATTGGTTAATAAATGTTAATTATCTTTCCTTCGTTATTTTGGTCTTCAAGGAAACCTCAATCAGGAGATAAGTTATCATCTAATAGTATCTCCAATTTTCCCATTTCCAAAGAGGAAAAATACAGTTGAATTCAGTATTAAAGGAAGTTAAAGCGAAGACAAAGTATTATGATAATAAACTATTATGCAACTAGGTTCTTAGGTAAGCAGCTTTTGTGTCAAAAACATTTACTCATAAAAGCATAGATCACCATTTTAGCACATCACAGTGCACTTAGCATTACTCCCAACCAGGACTGGTGTCATAGGCTTGCATGTAGAAGGGCCTCATACTTGGTTTAATGCTCTGCTGTTGATGGCTTGAAATTCCTAATATAATTTTTGAACAAGGGCCTGCATTTACATTTTGCACCGGGCTCCACAAATTATGTAGCTGGTCCAGCTCCCACCTACCAAAATATAGACAGCTGGCACTCTCGTCCTTACTCTTTCAGCATTAATTAAAATTAAATAATCAAAACATGATTAATTCTATTTATTACATAAAGAAATTGAGAGTTACAGAAAATCACAACCTTATAAACGTTCATTAACAATACATACATTTGATGGATTTTTTTAACTGCTCTGGGTCCCCAAGCTTAGGCATGTTCTCCAAAAATCTAGGCTTCCGGATGTATTTGGTTTTTGACTGAAAATTTTATCCCAAAGCAGTGCCAGGACTCACATTCTAAGTATCTCCTCTGGGCCTTATGCTTTCTCAAACAGCACAAAGTCAGTTGCTGTTATATAGACCATATGTAAAGAAAGGGAAAGTGAACAATATTTTCCACTGTTTTCCTGTATTGTTATTATTTTTCTTCCATCTGAAACCTTCCCAGTTCTTTCAAGGAGTTTTCTCAAAATTTTTTCACACTCCTGCTAGTGGTTTTTTTTAATAAAGAATCTACACTTTGTTGGATTAAGAAGGTTAATTCTTTCATTGATTCATTTAATTATTTTTATGGAATCACTATATTTTGCCTAGCATTTTTCTAGGTGCAGGGGATTTAGTGGATAGGAAGCTACACAATTCCTTCCTTGTGGGAACTTAAATTCTAGTGGTCATTCTACCTTTTAGGTAACTCTGACACACAGGACATCAGAACAAGAAGAACAAAGACAAACCTATTAATAGCTTAGATCTGTGCCTTTCTAAATACAATAAACATTTTCAACTTCCATGGACAAAAAAGTTGACTTTTTTTTGTGCTAGAAGGAAATTTTGATGTCACCAATCTTAAAAATAATAGGGTTTGGGAATAAAGCATTCCCTTAAAATTGAATTTCCTTTAATGTGAATTCACTCATTTATGTATTTTACAGTATTTATTGTACAGCTTCCAGAGTCCAGGAAAGTTATTAAATGTCAACTGAAATTACAACTGAAAACAAACCTATTGGGGATAGAGCTATGATTAAATCAGGTATCAGCTGAGGTTATACTGCCTTTTGAGATTTAATGAAATTCATCTGAGTTTCCTAAGACACGTCCTCTAGAAAACCCAATACCTTTTCCCAAATACTTTATGAGTTGCCTCTTCCTTAAATTCTTGTTCCCATTTCTGATTCCAAGTTTCTTCTGCTAAGTCGCACATGTCATTGGTACAACTGTTTCCTCTTAGCCTCTTGCCAGTCCAGGTGTAAAATAACAGCTCTCATCAGTGGACACAGTAGGTACTCAGGTTCGGAAACAACAAAAGTCTTATGTACCGCACAACTTCCAAATGACTATGAAATATCTTATTGTAATTATTATTTAGCAAGAACTTTGCTCTTTATCAAGAATTGTTTTATATCAATTACTTTGGACACTCTGGAAATCAAACCTTTCTGTAAGTCAAATTTCCCCATAAAGCCTAGCTCCAGACAACGATTCTTAGACTATTTTCATTTTTATCTTTTCACTTGTTTGGTGTTTAAGACAACCCCCAAGTTTCTATTCACTTTTTTTTTTTCTTTTGTGAGGAAGATCAGCCCTGAGCTAACATTCATGCCAAACCTCTTCTTTTTGCTAAGACAGACTGGCCCTGGGCTAACATCTGTGCCTATCTTCCTCCACTTTATATGGGACGCCGCCACAGCATGGCCTGACAAGCAGTGCGTCGGTGCACGCCCGGGGTCCTAACTGATGAACCCCGGGCCACCAGCAGCGGAGCACACACACTTAACCGCTATGCCATGGGGCCGGCCTCTCTATTCACTTTATATCAGTGTAGTTTAGCTGATTTCTATATTTTCTCTTATAGTCATCTATCTAAATCAAACCATTTTTTAACAAACAGGTCAGTTTTATTTCTAAGAGGTAATCTGCTATGAGAAGGTAAAATAACGCTTTCAAAAAGCTCTATAAGTAATTGGGTGATTTAATATCATATAATATGTGCAAAGGTAGAGAAGTGCAGGGCGTAATGGGGATCCATAGGTGATGCATTTTGGGGGAATTAGGATGGGCCGGCTTCCCAGCTGAAGTGCCACTTAGGATGAGAAGAAATGAAACCATGGGTTATATGTAAAGGAGAGGAAAGTGTTAAATACCCAAAACCAAAGCTCAGAAAGTATACTTGGGGAAGTGACAAGAATTCAATATGCCTTGAGTGTGGAGTGTGGTGTGCAAGAAGATGGATGAAGAAAGGAGTAAAGTGAGGATATGATCATTAGGGATATCCATTGCAGGCTATTAAAGAGTTTGAGCTTTTCTCTAAATATGAAAATGCTGGAAGGGTTTAAGCCATCGGGGAGGAGGAAATATTTCTCTACACTTCTAGGTTCTTCTGGCTGGTCTAAGAATTAAATTGACATGAGACAGAATAATAGGAGAAAATCAAACAAATTTAATAGCATGTATACATGAGAGAAACCCAAGAAAACTGAATAACTCACCAAAATGGCTGAAGCCACCAACTTAAGTACCATCTTCAGCTACAGACAAAGGAGAATGTTGAGGGTAGTGGTTTGGGACTTCAAAGGGGAGGAATGCAATTCACATGCAGATGGAAAAGCAAAAGTTTGTTAAACAAGTGTTTGCAATGCCTTGTAGTGGCAGTGGGGCACAGACAGGCTTTGATCAAATGGGCCTTGCTAGGTTCCTCCCTGTCTACCACACCTAGTTCATATTATACTATAATTATCTATGGTGATAGCTCCTTCCTAGAACAGGTCTTCTATCTTAAATTCTTTTAGGAAGTAAGAGGGAAGGTCAAAGTTTCTTCCTGAGTCTTTTGCTCCTAAAAATAATCAAGCCAAAGAGACACATTTTGGGGTGGCAATTCTGTTCCCCTACAAAGCAAAGGAATAACAATCAGTTTTCTATTTCAGAAATCTTACTATGGCTACAAAATAGAAAATGGATCAGAGGGAACAAATGTGAAAATTCAGAAATCAGTGAGGAAGTATTTTGGAAATTCATATGATTATGGTTTGAATTAGAGGAGTAGCATTGGGAATGGAGAAACGGGAAGAGCTGTGAGAGAGTTCACTGTCAGCCAATGTTAACAAAACTTCATTGAATTTCAAAATTCATTGCACATTGGAGAAATTGGTTGATTTATAGTTTTGACATTAAAGGCAAAGTCTATCTGGCTAAACTGTCTGTTAAGTGTTTTTTGTTGCCTGGCCCCAAGATTTGATGTACACTTTGGAAATGACAGAAAATGAAAAATACCTTTTGTACATTTTTATTTGATTTCCTTAGACAAAATATCATTAAAGAAAAACAAATGAGTTAAACAATTTTTTCCCTCAAATAAGAGAAGTGATAGGACAAGAGACAGGCCGATTAGGTGGAAAGTTAAGATTTGTTTCCTTTATCTTCTCAGAGAATCTCATATCATCTTAGGATTGGGGAGGGCCTTAAAGCACATCTTTTCAATTACACGCTTGATAAGAGGATTCCTTTAAAGTATGCCTAATAAGAGTTACCTAAGCTGGTGCTTCTCAGATTTCAATGTACATACAAATGACCTGAAGATCTGTTAAAATGCAGAATCCAATTCCACAGTTTTGTGGAGAGGCATTTTAAATAAGTTTTAATATGGAATTTTTAATTTTTAATAATTTTTCCAGTTGTCACTAATATTCTTGTTTGTGGACTTACCTTTGAATACCAAGGTCTAACTTATGCTTGAAAACAATTCCTAGTTAAACCAAGTTCATTGTTAAACCAGACATTATGGCAATATAAGCGGGCACTATTGTGTCCAAAATTGAGGTTAAATAAAAAGACTTGTCTTCGTGTTTTATTATACACTTTTACTGATTTCCTAATCAGAGAGCCCAGTTAAGCTAAGTTTTCATTGTACAGTGAAGGGTATGGGGTGCCTCTTCCTTCTGTAAGACTACTTGAGTTAATTCGGGATAACTAATTGATCCACATAACTCTCAATACCTCCCAGTGAATTAACTGACAAAATAAACACCATTTAGTTTAGTTTTAAAATGAAAGTGCAATGTGATTGTATCTACAAGTAAATTCCTTTACTTTTCTTTATATATTTTATGATTAATAAAAATATAGAGTGTTTATATTAGCATAATTTCACATTCAGAAGCACTGCTCCTATAGTTAAACTAAGTCAGAAATTTAGAATGAAGGTCAAACCACAATGTATGATTTTTATAAATGACTGACAGAATCACTAATGAATTTGAATAGTTTAACTTTGAATATAACTTTCATTTAAGAAGCTTCAGTGTTTTTTCACTTATTTTATATCTAGTGTTCTTTCGAAAAATAAAAGAAACCACAGACAAATACTATTCTTTAAATTTGTTTCTGGCCATAATTTCAATATAAAATAAGTGTTTGATTAGGCAATAATAGGTGAATTATTACCAATGGTGAGGTCATGAATGTGAATGAGCTGGAAGAGTTCCACATGACATAAAGCGCATTTAGGAAGAGTGAGAAAATTACTGTCCGTGTCATATGAGAAATACTCATGCAATTAAGTTGACTTTTGTGGTATTTGTTTTATACTTGGATTTTACCAACTGGTCATTTGTAAACTTTATAAAACTTTTTTCTCTCTTCGTTGTTCATGCTTCCTATTTAGCTATGCAATGGAATCAAAGGCACATGAACGAGTATAATTTTGTTTTTCTAATTATTTGCCCATTAGCAATGAGGATTCTAGTTTTTCTGCAATTTGAAATTATTAGTTTGATACAAATAATACATAATGGCTTTACTAAGTCAGAAAGTGATAATATAGATTTCTCATCTAGTATAACATTTTTGTTTGGACAAAATTGTTTAAAAAAAAAAGATTAAAGCCCGGTGGCATAGTGGTTAACTTCGTGTACTCCACTTTGGTGGCCCAGGGTTCACAGCTTTGGATCCCGGGCGCTGACCTATGCACCTCTTGTCAAAATACACTGTGGTGGCATCTCATGTAAACTAGAGGAAAATGGGCATAGATGTTAGCTCACGGCTAATCTTCCTCAAAAAAAAAAAAAAATACTAATAAAAGCAAAACAATAGAAAAAGTAACAGAGTTTTGTTATTGCCTTTGTATTTTCAAGTCTTGTCTAAAATTTCCTGTCGTCATTAAGTAAACATTTATTATCAGAAAATATATTTGTTCAGTTGATATATTCAATTTTCAAGTAATCAATTTAGTAATATTAATTTAGTAAGTAGGGGACTATTTCCTCATATGAAGTAGCTAAATCCATTTACACAACTGAAATCCACCTAAAAGTCAACATTTTCCCTCACCATATTGTTTTATCACATAAACCTTCCGTGGCAAAAAACTCATCTTTATGAATTAGGTAGTTTTCTTTTCTAACCTGATGGCTGTATGGGGAAATGCCCAGAATTATTATTTTGATGAGACTCACTGGCCCCCTTAGTCTATAGCCCTCTCACATAGCCCTTGAACCATGGGCTCCAGGTTGACTCCAGATAGCCTTCTATTAAAAAAAAAAAGATTTGATGCTTGCTTTGGTAGCACATATAGTATCACTGGAATGAGACGACTGAGAAGACAAGTATGGACCCTGCACAAAGATGACACACAAATTTGCGACATGTTCATATTTTTATTCTCCAATAAAAACTAAAGTAGCTGAGTTATTTAAAAAAAAAAAAAAGATGGGGCTGGACATTTCCTGGTTAGGTTTAAACAAATGAAATATAAATGAAATAAAAATGAAGTAATTCTACATAAGTGAGAGCTCACAAAATGAAGTAACTTATAATTTTAAGAAAATTTTCCTTCCTATGCAGCCAAACATTAATTTCTAAATCTTGTGTTTTACCTTTCTTTCATTTTAGATCTCAGTTTATAAAATGCACCTTACAAAAAAGCACTTTCATAAATTCACAGAATTATCTAGATTACCTCTTTTGCATTGCCCAGGTCTATAACAGAATTGTTTAATTCTGAATTTCATTTTGTCTGGATAGATTTGATGCTGATATTGATATCTGATGTAATTGCAGTATTAACATTTTTCTTCAAATAAAGACAAATCCAGGCCTTAAGGAGAGACTTCATTCAAAAAAAACAAATTTTGGGAGAGAATGCTCAGAGCTCAGAAACCTGCAAGTGTCTCAAAATCAAACAGAAAAAGGCTTTTCTTTTATATAGAGAGATAAGCAGAGCTTAGCAGAAACTTTAAAGGGGAAGATGGGCAAGAAGTGGGAGTAAGTGGATAGTATGACAGGTGCCATCTGAGACCCGAAATGTCTGCTGGGTCAGCTGATTTTGGGATAATCTGATGGGAGGGGCATATTCTGCATTTTAGTGTTTGCTCAGGGTCCGGGACAAGCCAAAGTTTAGAGGCCTGTGGGGAAGAGTGAAGCCTGAATTAAGTTTGGTCAGGACAAAGCAGAGAGTAAGAAATGGACAATCATGAATACTTGGTCAGGAGCTGTAACAGTATCCTCTGTGTGTGTGTGGTAAGTACATTAATTGGTGGCTCAATATTTCACTTCATTTCTGATAAGCTAGTTCCATGGGATGGTATATAGTTGTGGTGTCATAGAAAGATATTGGGTCTTTGTCCTCTTTCCTGGATCCTAAAAACAGAGTCCTAAAAACCTTGGAATTTCCTGAGTGATAAAGATGATAGACAGTCTTTTGTTCTAATGAGGCAACTCTTGGTTGCTAGCCCCTAGACAGCTTAAGGATGTGGGCTGGTTGCCAGAGAGACCACACTTTGATTAGAAGCTTAGAATTTCAGCCCCACCCCCAACATTGAGGTTGGGGGTCTAGAGAATGAATTAACTACCAATAGTCAATGAAATCTCCATAGAAACCCCTAAATCACAGGATACAAGAGCTTCTATGTTCATGAACACATCGAGGTGCTGGGAAGGTGATGCACCCAGAGATCTGTTGGAAGATCCGTGATCTCTCCTCCTCATACTCTGCTCTATGCATTTCTTTCATTTTGGCTGTTCCTGAGTTGTATCCTTTATAGTAAACTGGAAAATGCAAGTAAACTGTTTTCCTGAGTTCTGTGAGCTGTTCTGGCAAATTACAGAACCTGAGAAAGTGCTTTTGGGAGCCTCTGATTTATAGCTGGTGGGCCAGAAGTGTGGGTGGCCTGGGACTTGTGACTGTGGTCTGAAGCCAGGGCAGTCTTGTGGGATTGAGTCCCTTGTGAGATCTGATGCTAACGCCAGGTAGTTTCAGAACTGAATTGAATTGTTGGACACTGAGTAGGTGTCTAGGAAATTGGAGAAGTGATATTGGAAAACATACCACATATTTGATGTCAGGATGAAAAAACTTCTCATTTGGTGTCAGAAAACAGGGAATTTTCTAGAACAGCTCTGACTCACAGAAACATGTGGTATAGGAAGAGAAAGGATGAAAAAGCATGGGAGGAAGAATCTTTTATCCCTGGATGGCTGCTTCAGTCACCTATGGTATGAAACTGTAGCTGCATTGTGCTCAGTTGCTAAAGGTAAAAGTTACCAATGGAATTTAGAAATGGTCGTAGACTCGACTCCCAAGGATGTGGCTCATTGGATACCTAAGGAAATGCAAAATATTAAGAAACATGCCAAACATATACTCTCTTCGTTATTGATATCAGTAATGGCTAAAATGAAAGAAAATGCTGGGTTCAACCTTGATGCTGGACGTAGGGGAGGAAGAAATTTTCCTCTACCCTTCTAGGTTCTTCTGGCTGATCTAAGAATTAAATTTACATGAGACAAAATAACAGGAGAAAGTCAAACAAGTTTAATAACATGTATACATGGGAGAAACTCAGGAAAACTGAGAAACTCACCAGAACGGCTGAAGCCACCACCTTAAATACCATCTTCTGCTAAAGACATAGGAGGATATTTAGGGTAGTAGTTTGGGACTTCAAAGAGGAGGAAGACAATTCACATGGAGACGGAAAAGCAAATGTTTGGTAAACCAATGTTTGTCATACCTTGCAAAGTTGCAAAGACAATGGGGCGTGGAGATGATTTTGATCAAATGGGCCCTGCTAGGTTCCTCCCTGTCTACCACACCTAGTTCATATTATACAACAGTTACCTATGGTGATAGCTCCTTTCTGGAACGCCTTCTATCTTAAATTTTTTAGGCAGTTAGGGGGAAGGTCAAAGACTTTCTTACTGAGTTTTTTGTTCTGAAAAATAATCAAACCAAAGAGATATATTTTGGGGTAGCAAATTCTGATCCTTTGCATGGACCAAGCATAGATTTCAGTTGGTCTGAGCTTTAGCAACTAGCCTCAAAGATACCCACAAAGGGAAAAGTTTTGCCAGAACCATAGAAAATAACTCAAAGACTTCTGGTCATGAAGAAAGTATTCAGTGTTGGGGGGGGCGAGGAATCAAGAAACTTCTGAAACCAGGTATTATGGTGTGAAGGAGAGGTCTCACTTTGTGGATCAGAGTCATCAGCTTCCTAAAGAACCATCAATGAAATGGATTATGAGAGTGACTGAGTTAGAGGCAGTGCCTCTGTTTTTAAATGCTGCAGAGTGGAAGGGCATGTCTGGGTTGATAGAGGACCCACAGCTCCCTACGGAACAGTCACAGATGGCTATATATGATCCAGACACACAGCAGGTTATTCTCAAGTAAACAGCCAGGCTGGTGGTTAAAAACTACTGTAAGGTCTTTTTATCCTGAGAAGGGGGCTGTCCAATTCCCCCTATAAATGCCAAGTGGAACACCCCAGAATAAACAGATGATATACTTCATATGCAAGCCACGTGGTACTGGCTTTATGATAATTGAGATATTTACTCACTGAATATACCTGTTACCCAGGTCACAGTAAACTCTGTCATTAATGTGCCCCCTTTTGCATAGGCACCCCATGTAACCTTACTGCTATAAAATCGAGCAACAGTTCAGAGGCTTTATTTCATCTGATGTCTCAGCTTCCCCTCCATGGACCTTACAGTTGTTGATAAAAACATTAGAATAATTTGGGGCTGGCCCGGTGGCATAGCAGTTAAGTTCGTTTGCTCTACTTTGGCGGCCCAGGGTTCACAGATTCAGATCCCGGGCATGGACCTATGCACTGCTTGTCAAGCCATGCTGTGGCAGGCGTCCCACATATAAAGTAGAGGAAGGTGGGCACAGATATTAGCCCAGGGCCAATCTTCCTCAACAGAAACAGGAGGATCGGCAACAGATGTTAGATCAGGGCTAGTCTTCCTCACACACATAAAAAAAACAGATTAGTTAACAAGAGAATAGGTAGAGGCAAAGGGGACAGTCAAGGGATTTTCCTAGCAGGGTGGAAATTTTTTTTTTTTTATCTTTTTGAACAACTAACTTTATTTTATTATTTTTTTTTTAATTTTTTGTATTGCAGTAACATTGGTTTATAACATTGTATAAATTTCAGGTGTACATCATTATACTTCTATTTCTGCATAGATTACATCATGTTCACCACCCAAATACTAATTACAACCCATCACCACACACATGTGCTGAATTATCCCTTTCACCCTCCTCCCTCTCCCCTTCCCCTCCGGTAACCACCAATCCAATCTCTGTCCCTATGTGTTTGTTTATTGTTGTTATTATCTACTACTTAATGAAGGAAATCTTACGGTATTTGACCTTCTCCCTCTGACTTATTTCACTTTGCATAATACCTTCAATGTCCATCCATGTTGTCACAAATGGCTGGATTTCATCGTTGAAATCTAGCAGGGTGGAAATTTTTAAAGGATTATTAAGAAATGGGGTGGTTAAAGGAAACAATGACAGGGGTAAAACAAAGAGGAGAAAGAAAGAGGTAAGTTCCAGCAGGGTGGAAATCTTTAGATGGTTATAAAAAATGGGATGAATAAAATGGACATTAACAGTATTGAAACAAAGGTCTTAATACCTCACTATTGAAGTGGAACACAGTGAGCCCCGGCTGGTCTTGCAACATTAAAGGGCCGCCAACAAGTCCACTTTCTTTGCCCCAGTTTGGAGGAATTTAAAAAATAAGCAGGCAAATATTTCAATGAGAAACCAGACCTGGAAATGCGTGGCACCATAATGAGGCAGATTAATCATGATAAAGATTGACAAAAGGACTAGGGTCCCTTAGTTTGAAGCCCTGCTGGGGACTCAAGCCTTCTGTACTTGAGTGGATATAGTGATCACAAGGTAGAGAAGAAAAGTTTCTGGGATTCCTTGACATGTAAGCCACATGCACTGTGGTACCAAAAGCCGTTGGTGAAGCCCTAACATGGCTTCAATAAGATTTAGAGAACATAAAAATGTAAAGGTTGATAGAATTAAGATGGAGGTTTGAATGAAAATTTGAATGTCTGAACAGACTTTAGGTGAAGAGGTTGTGTCTCCTTTACTTGAATATTTTATGAGAATGGATATTGTGTCTATGGATATTATGTCTAACTGGGGAATGCCGGATCTACTTAGGATTATAAAACCAAAGTCCGTTGGTGAAAAGTTCCAATGGCGGCTACAGTTAGGAATATGAGATTAAGGTGAAAGTTTGGAGGAGAATTGGTATGTTTGGACAGGCTTTATTTGAAGTGGTTGCCTCTCTTTTGCCTAAATACATTATTGGAATGGACATTGTGTCTAACTGGGGACATTTCGCCTACGTAGTATTGTAAAACATATTGCGTGTTTTACACACAATGTATCTACCTTTCAAGCGATATTAATTGGACATGCTGAATGGGAGCCAATAAGATTGCCTGAGCCCAAATACTATAAAAGTTAGAGTGCTGGTATGGACAATTCTCTGTGTGATAGCCCTATATGAAGTGATATTGGTGGTAGACACAAATCCTCAGAGTACTATAAAAGAATGAAAACATGATATTGCAACAATTTGAACCACTGAGTCACATTTCTTTTGATCAAGAAACACACTCTACAGTCCACAGTGTCCAACAATGGACAGAGAGCTATCTTCTTCAGAGGAATAGTTGGACAGAGAATTCAGACAGTTGAAACACTGTCTAAAATGGGAGTAGATATAAGCATGAAGGGCTTGCTTACACACCTTCATGGATGTGTGCTCACACTCAACACGAGGGGGCCTAAGGAAGTGTCCCTACTAGATATATTACTCTGTTTTTCTGGTGGATCTGGGAAGAGGAGATGGGGGAGGATGCTGGTATGACTATGCAATTCTTCCCAAGCAGGGAGATAGTATGATGATTATGATATTTTTTTCTTCCCCATATCACCTCAACTTTCTTTTTCCAAACTGATGCAGTGATTTCAAGACCAGGGTTGAAAATGCAGGTGTTGGAAGCGGGAATGATTCCTAATCAAGAAATAGTAAATATGTTTTTAAACCTTTATATCAGAATTCCTAAGGGCCTGACAGAACAGGTTGTGCTCTCACCCTATATGGCAAAATTAGGATTAACAGTGAATGGAGCTGTATTTCCTAGTGGTAAAAATAGCCCACTAGCTCTGTATCTCTGTAACCCTACCCTACATGAATGAGAGTGGACTGAGGAGGCGGTGCCTGCTAGACTAGTACTGCTGCCTACAATCTAGACCAGCTCAGTGGCTGAACCTAATGTCCCTTCCAAAGATGGAAATGTTTGGGCATAAATACAGAGAAGGAAGAATAGCAGCTGAGGATAAAGGAATGAGTAAAGGGTTATGAAATGAAGAAAATCCAATACTACATTAACACCTTGAAAGAGGCTCAGAGCAAGAGACGATACTGTCTGTTCGCTCAATTATATCAGATGCCTGAAAGGGTAAAGCCATATGTTGCTGGGACCACTCCTGCTTTTTGAACCTGGCAAGATCAAATGGAAGCCTGCAAACCTTAGTAGCCTTGCCATTGGAGACATTTTCACATGATAGCATGATGCACTGGACTAATTATTAATGGCTGAAGGGGACTGTAGTAATATGCTAGCATCTCTTAACTATTAGCATCCTTTACACTACAAGGGATCCGTGGTTAAAGATAGGCAGTGGCCTGTGGTATCATAGGAAGATATTTGGTCTTTGTCCCAGTTCTTGGCACAGAGCTCCTAAAACTCTTGGAATTTCCTGACTGATGAGAGTCTTTTGTTCTAATGAGGTTACTCAGGCCTCTAGATAGCTCGAACTTCAGGATAGGGACTGGTCTCCAGAAAGGCCACACCTTCATTAAGAGCTTGAAAATTTCAGCCCCACTCACCAATCTTTAGGGAGAGGAGAGGGGCTAGAGATTGAGTTAATCACAAATGCCCAATGAAATCTCCATACAAACTCATAAATGACAGAGTTTGGAGAGTTTCTGGGTTGGTAAACACAAGGAGGTACTGGGATGGCGGCATGTCCAGAGAGGGCATGGACCCGCCACGCTACCAACTCCCCATATGTAGACACATACATCTCTTCCATTTTGGCTGTTCCTGAGTTGTAGCCTTTAAAATAAACCAGCAAATGTAAGTGGAGTGTTTTCCTGAGTTCTGTGAGCCATTCCAGCAAATTATCAAATTTGAGGAGGGGGTTGTGGGAACCTTATTTATGGACATTTGGTCAAAAGTACATGTGGCTTGGGACGTGCACCTGGCATTAGAAGTGGGGGCAGTCTTGAGGGGACTGAGCTCCTTGAGACTGTGCGACCTGATGCTAAATCTAGGGGAGTGTCTGAATTGAATTGAATTGTTGGACACCCTGTTGGTATCAAAGAATTGGAGAAGTGGTTGGTGTGGGGAAAAAAATCGTTCAATAGTATAAGATCAAGGATTCAGTCTCTATTAAATAAAATTGGTTGGTTTAGCTTTTTTCCACTTGCAAGCACATCATTTATCGTGGCCCATTACATGAGTTCCACTGGTCAAAAGAGAGATTGAATGAAGGAGGGTGTTTTAAAATCGTTAAAAGCTATTCTCACTACTGAGAAAAAGAACTTTAAACACAAATTCTACTGATGATGGGCTAGTAGTTTTAAATTTACATATGAAGGACAGCATATTATTTTCACCTTTCAAGTACTTGGAGACTATTATCATATCTTTAGACAACTGATGCTTAACTAAACAATACATTTTCAGTTCCTGCAATTTTTTTTCATAACTCAATGAGTTGATTCCATTAATCATTTCTGCTCTTCTCAGAACTCCTTCCATATCCCTGTGTGTGCTCGATATTAGGGTAAATAAAGCAGAAAGAAATAAATCTGGTGTCATTAGAGTCACAAGCTCCAGGTAATAGATTCATTCTTATCCTTGACTTAGGAAGCAACAGCCAGTCCATCAGTGATGGTCAGGATCTATGTGGTTTTCAATTGCTCCGAAGCTTAGCTCTCGGTAGGCGTGGGGTGAAAAGTACCCTCTCATCTGGGCTCAGCTCCAGCTTCAGGAAAATCCAAGTTCTCACCCTTCCCTGACACATGAAAGGAGCCGTTGTCTCAGAAGATCACTCCCAATAGACAGTCCTGCTGTCAGTACCCCAAAACCTATTACTCCAACTCTCTGTGTTGTTGAGACTATGGAGGAGTCAGAATTTACCACCCCAAAATGTGCCTGTTTGGCTTGATTGTTTTTAAGAACAAAAGACTCACTAAGAATCTTTGACCTTCCCCCTAACTGCCTAAAAAAATTTAAGATAGAAGGCCTGTTCCAGAAAGGAGCTATCACCATAGATAACTGTAGTGTAATATGAACTAGGTGTGAGAGGAAGGAACCTAACAAGGGCCTTTTGAATCAAAGTCCTCTCCATCTCTCATTGTCTCTGCAAGGCATGGTCAACACTTGTTTATCAAACATTTGCCTTTCCATCCCCATGTGAATTGCCTTCCTCCGCTTTGAAGTCCCAAACCACTACCCCCAACATCCTCTTTTGTCTTTAGCTGAAGATGGTATTGAAGGTGGTGGCTTGGGCCATTTTGGTGAATTACTCAGTTTTCCTGGTTCTTTCCCATGTATACATGTTATTAAACTGCTTGATTTTGTCCTGTTATTTTGTCTCATGTCAATTTAATTCTTAGACCAGCAGAAGAACCTGGAAGTAGAGGAATAGTTCTTCCTCCCCTACATGACCAATCTCCACTTCCCAGTCTCCTTTGGTGACTGTGTTTTCTCCCTTTCTCCAATCTCAGAAACTAGGCTCTAACTCTCCCCTCTAATTCTATGGCTGGACCTCAAGCCCTCGTATTTATGCTTCTACTCTTAAATATCAAGGCTTCTTTTTTTTCACAAAACAAACAAACAAACAATCATAAACCATGGACCTACTAAGCACCAGGGACTGTACTACCTACCTGCTCTACACACTTAATTTCATTTAGTACTCAGAGCAAAAATATAAGAGTAGATAATATTTTCCCACTTTTTCTGGATAAGTTAAACAAATTAACAACTGTGATTAACAACTATTAAGTAACAGATGTTCAACAGGAACTCAGGTTAGATTGTCTCTGTTCTTACCACTCTACTATGCTGCAGCTCCCAGCGCATGGCCCATTTTCCAGTATGTTCACCTACAATGTATGCCTAGTTCTTACCATCCACTTACTTCATGTGGTGGGTTACCTGTAGACAATAATACCCTCAAAAGCCTCTTAAGCCTGGCCAAACTGAAACCACGTAAGTATAAGCTTTCTATCTCTCTGGATTATTAGGTTTTCATACCTCTCCGGTATGCAAAGCAGGGATTCTAAAGGTGGGTTACGTGGATCCCTCTGGGTTCAAGATTTGGTTTCAGGGAACTCTGTGATATCTGTAAAGCCATACAAAAGTAAAACTAAAACAAAGCAAAACTGTGTGTGTGGGGTGTGTGTGTGTATGTAATATGTGATTTCTCCTCAGGCCGTATACTCACTTTACCCACTGGTTATCCTCCCTACAGATATTTAAGGCAGGGGTTACATCATCAAAGGCCATTTTTCATGCTCAGAGCCATTGTGATTCTAAACATGGACTCCATGCCTCCACTCAAAAGTAACTTCTGTTCCTCTTCACACATGGAGGAGGAACTAACAGCTTTACTTGTTGGTGCCACATATGTAGCAGAGCAGAGTGTAGGAGGGATTTTGTTTTCTGTTCTCATCTACTTCATCATTATTATTTCTCACTCTGCTTCTGTCATCTTCTGGGTCATCATCTAAAAGTATTTCTCCTTTTTGGCATTTTATTTATAAAAAAATAATATTATTTTTATTATGTGTATGTGTTCATTTTTATATTAATATCAAAAACTATTTTAATTATTTTTCACTCTTGTGGGTGAGAATTTGACAAAGTATCCTATTCTGGTAAATGTTGCACATTTTTTCTTGGATTATTCACTTCAAATTACTTTTCTTAATCATAATTTTTAAACATCCCTACTGAGATATACTTCACATGTCATACAATTCACCCAAGTATAGTGTACAACACACTGGTTTTTAATATGTTCACAAAGTTGTGTCACTCTAACCACAATTTAAATTTAAAGCATTTAACCAACCCAAAAAGAAATCTCAGGCCTATTAGTAGTCACTCCCTTCCTCCCTTCAGCCCAGGACAACCAAGCAAATCTATTTTCTCTTTATAAATCTATCTATTCTGGACATTTTATACAAATGGAATCCTACAATATGTGGTCTTTTGTGACTGGCTTCCTTCTCTTATAATGTTTCTAATTTTTATCCATGTTGTAGCATGTAACGGTACCTGATTCCTTTTTAACAATAATATTTAATAATTATCTATCATCTATCATCAAAATTTGTTGATTCATTCATCAGTTGACAATAGCTATTTATTGTTCCACTTTTTGGTTATTATTAATAATGCTGCCATGAACACACTTGTATACAAGGTTTTGCTTTTATTGTTTTTTGGTTTTTTTTGGTAAGGACATGTTTTTATTTCTCTTAGATATTTATATGTTTCTCCTCATGCCAGTAAACACTGATTTATATGTTTGTCTTCATGCCTGTACACACCATCTTGATTACTGTATCTGTATGGTAAGAAATGCGAAAGTGTGAAGCCTGCAACTTTGTTTTTTTTCACTATTGTCATTGCCTGTCTGCATTTCCATATGAATTTTAAAATGAGCTGGTCAATTTTTTCTGAAAAAATCTAGCTTGTGTTTTAATTGGGATTATGTTGAATCTACAGATCATTTTGGAAAGTATTGCCATCTTAAGACTATTAAGTCTTTTGATCCATGAATATTGGATGTCTTTCTATTAATTTATATCTGCTTTGACAATAAAATTGTTTAATTTTATTTCCAGATTGTTCATTGTTAGTGTGTAGAAATACAATTGAATTTTGTATATAGATCTTATATCTTGCAAACTTGTTGAACTCATTTAATAGTTCTAATTATTTTTTAATGAATGTTTTTGTTGTTAGTACAGTTGAGTCAATTCTGACTCCTAGCAACTCTGTGTATAGCAGAGCAGAACCTTGCCCCGTCTTTTTGCATCATCCTCTCACCTTTTGGTGCTGTATCAGACAATGTTCTGCTGTTACTCATGGGGTTTTCATGGCCTATTTTATCAGAAGTGGGTTGGCAGGTCCTTCTTCCTAGTCTGTCTTAGTCTGGAAGCTCCACTGAAACCTGTCCACCATGGGTGACATTGCTGGTATTTAAAATCTTGGTGGCATAGCTTTCAGCATCACAGCAACACACAGTCACCACAGTATGACAAGCAACAAACAGGTGGTGTGGTTCCACGACTGGGAACCAAACCCAGGCTGTGGCAGTGAGAGAGCTGAATGTTAATCACTAGACCACAAAATGGATGCTTAAGAAATTTATATATCCAAGATCATGTCATTTACAATCACAAATATAGTTTTTATTTCTTCATTTCCAATCTGGATGCCTCATTTCTTTTAATTGCCTAATTTCACTGCCTAGAAACTCTACTGCAATGTTGAGTAAAAGTGGCAAGGATATCATTGTCTTGTTCCTGATCTCAACGGAAATCACTCAGTTTATACCAATAAGGATGATTTAGCTGTGGAATTATAGATGACCTTGTCTATCAAAGTTCTTTATTATTCCTAATATGTTCAGTGTTTTTATGAAAAACTGTTGGATTTTGTAAATTACTTTTTCTGCTCCTGTTGAGATGATTGTTCTAGTCCTTTATTCTATTAATTTAATATATCACATTAATTGACTTTTGGATGTTAAAACAAGCTTGTACCCAAAGATAAATCTCACTTGTTTAAGTTGTATATTTTTTATATTTTGCTGGATTTAATTTATATTTTGTTGAGGATCTTTATCTCATAAGAGATATTGGTCTTGTGATACCTCTGTCTGGTTTGTGTTTTTAGGATAAGGTTGAGTCAGGAAGTGTTTCACCTATTTTTTGGAAGATTTTTTGAAGAATTAGCATTAATTAGTCTGTACATATTTGGAGGAAATCACTAGGGAAGCCATATGGGCTGGGTTTTTCTTTGTGGGAAATTTTAAAATTACTAATTCAATCACTTTACATGTTATAGGTCTATTCATATTTTTAAATTTTTCTTCAATAAGTTTAACAGTTGTGCTATTCTAGGACTTTATTCACCTCTTCTAAGTTATCTAATTTCTTGACACGGATGTTCATAGTATTATCTTATATTCCTTCATTCCTGTAAGGTTTGTAGTTATGTGCCCTCTTTCATTACGAATTTTAGTAATTTGAATCTTTTTTCTTTTTTTCTTAGTCATTCTATATAAAATTTCACTGAATTTGTTGATCTTTTCAAAAAACAACTTATGGTTTCATTGAATTTCACTCTTCATTTTCTATTCTGTGTTCCATTTATTTCCACAATAATGTTTATTATTTCCTTCCTTCTGTTTGCTTTGAGTTTAGTTTGGTCTCTTTCCCTGATTTCCTAATTAAGGTGAAAGATTTGATTATTGCTTATTGCAATTTGCTTATTGACATCTTTCTTCTTTTTCTAAATAGGTAGTGCGTAGCTATAAGTTTCCCTCTTAACGTTTTTCAGCTGCAACCCACAAATGTTGAATGTTGTTTTATTTATGTGAAAGTATTTTCTAATTTTCCTCATATTTTTTTCTTTGACTCATTGGTTATTGTGGCATGTGTTGTTTAATTTCCATTTGATATAATTATACATATTTTAAAGAAGGAGAGAGAAGAAAGGAGAGACAGTATATATTTATACCATTTATTATATTAATATTCTTATTTACCACTTCTAATTTTTTTCATTTCTTTCTGTGGATTTGAGTTCTCATCTGGTCTCATTCCCTTCTCTATGTAACTTTGTTCTCACCTGCCCTTTTTGTGCTTTCATTGTCAAATATACATTTCTAAATGTTATAAGCCTAACAAGTACAATTATATACATTCTTTTATGCAAACGTTTTTTAAATGTGTCAAGAGAGAAAAGGGGAAGAAATATACAACTATACTGTATGCTTAAGTCACCTACATAATTTCATTTACTGGAACTCTTTGTTTTTAAAATATGAATTTCAATTACTCTGTCATGTCATTGGCTTTCAGGTTGAAGAATTTCCCTTAGTATTTGTTATAGAGAAGGTCTGCTAGCAAAAGACGCTTTAAGCTGTTGTTTATATAGAAATATTTTTAGTTCACTTTCCTTTTTGGAAGGTAGTTTTGCTGGTTATAAGATTTTTGATAGACATTACCCCACCCCCACCCTTTGTTTTCTTCCTTTAGCACTTTGAATACGTCATTCTATTGACTTGTAGAGTCCATTATTTCTTATGAGAAGTCAGCTGTTAATTGTAGTGGGGTTTTCTTGTTGTGATGAGTCATTTTCTCTTCCTGCTTTCAAGATTTTCTCTGTCTTTGATTTTCAACAATTTGACTATGACTTGTCTGAGTGTGGATCTTTTTGCATTAATCCTATTTGCAGTGTGCTGAGATATTTGGATTTGTAGATTGATATTTGTTCAACAGATTTGGGAAAATTTAGCCATTATGTGTTTGAATATTTTTCATGTCTCTCTCTGGCTCCAAACCTGGTACTCCTGTTACGTATATGTTGATGTGCTTTAAGGTGTTTCACATTTCTCTGAGGCCCTATTTATTTTCACTTTTTTTCTTTCTGTTGATTATATTGCATAATCTTTATTCATCTATCTTCAACATTGCTAATTCTTTTTTCTGCCAGCTCTAATTTACCATTAAGGCCCTCTGGCAAATTTTTATTCTAGTTATTGTAATTTTCAACTCCAGACTTTCAATTTGGTTCTTATTTTTAAAAGTTTTTTTTGTAATTTATTTATTTATTTTTTTGAGAGAAAGATCAGCCCTGAGTTAATATCTATTGCCAATCCTCCTCCTTTTTTACCCTTTTTCTCCCCAAAGCCCCAGTAGATAGCTGTATGTCATAGTTGCACATCCTTCTAGTTGCTGTATGTGGGACGCTGCCCCAGCATTGCTGGACAAGCAGTGCATCGGTGCACACCCAGGATCCGAACACGGGCCACAAGTAGTGGAGAGTGCACACTTAACTGCTAAGCCACAGGGCCGGTCCCAATTTGGTACTTATTTTTAATATCTACATCTTTACTGATATTTTTTATTTGAAGAGACATTCTTCAGCTATTTTTACCTTTAGTTCTTTGAACACATTTAGAGTGTCTGCTCTGAAATCTTTGTCTAACATCTGGGTTTCTTCAAAAACAGTTTCTATTGCCCATTTTTTTCTTTCTTTCTATTGATGATTTGCACTTTCCTGTTTCTTTGTATATATTAATTTTGTATCAAAAACACTCCCCCCTCCTGGGAGGTGTTGATGTTGTGTTGTTGTTTCCTTGGTCACATGTTTGTTTAGTAACTTGGCTGAAATACTCTATAGAGTCTATTTTCCCTATAATATGCAGCCTGTAACAGCTCTTGTTAGATTTTTCTTCTCTTGTTTATATCTTTTAGCCTGGTCATCTTTTAGCTACCTGAGTCAGTTAAGCCACTTGTTGGTCAAAGATTGTACTAAAATATCCTTAGCCGGGTAGATTTTTATCCTTCACTGTTTTTACTATTAGATAGGTGTCTGGCATAGAAGATGATATCACAGTTTAAGGAGTTTATGATTTTGTCCCATGTTCATCCAACAACTAGTAGTCTAGATTTTTCCTCTCTGGTCATTCCTAAGATGGCACAGCCTTGAGCATGCACATAGTCTTCCACTCTTCCAGAATTTTTATTTTATTTTTAAGTGTGTGATTTTATTTTATTTATTTATTTTTACTCACTCTGCCATTCCCAAAATACCACTCCCTTAATCATAATTAATTGCATTGATTCCATATTGCTCAAATTTTTTTAAACATACTGAAATTTATTTTTCATTTAAATTTTATGTTGGAATGACAAAGAAAGTTTAAACTATCAAAAAAATGACAGTGGCGGGGCTGGCCTGGTGCCATAGTGGTTAAGTTTGTGTGCTCCACTTTATGGACTGGGGTTCACAGGTTTGGATCCTAGGCGCGGACCTACACACCACTCTTTAAACCATGCTGTGGCAGCATCCCACACATGAAATAGAGGAAGACTGGCAGAGACATTAGCTCAGGGATAGTCTTCCTCAAGCAAAAGAGGAAGATTAGCAACAGATGTTAGCTCAGGGTCAATCTTCCTCACCAAAAAAAAAAAAAATTGATGGTGGCATTTTATTGAATACATTTAAGAATCTGCCTACCAAAATTTAAGTAAAATATATGTGAAGTGCCATTTAGAAGTAAATATTTGAATACACATTTCACAGAGCTTAATACTTTAATCAGGGTTCTTCTGAAATCACTTAATATCTCATATTTCTATTTTCATTTTTGCTTTAAGTGAAGTATATAATTATCCAACTCTATTGAGAAAAGATGAAATATTTTCTCCTGCAGTCATCGTGAAAAGTCAAGAATTTGTTAGGCACAACAGTAGGTCATATTGAAAATTTTTAAAAACTGTTTTTTTAGTCTAGTATTAATCCTTGAAATGGATGGGATCAAAAAAAAAAAAGACCAAATATGTAATGGCTAATTTTATGTGACTATTGTGTAATATATTCATAGAAAATTCCCTATATACATTAAGTATTTATACATTTATCTGGGACCCAGACCAAGAGTGGGACTTTTAGTGTCACTCTGTCCTCATTCCTTTCACTGGTCTCTAATTTTCTAGTTGAATGACAGAGACATAGAACTTGAAAAAATGAAAAACAGTAATATCATCTGGTCCAACTGCTTCAGTTTATAAATATAAAAAAGTATTTCTGGAGACAAAAATCAAAGTCATGTGGCTTTTTATGCATATCTCAAACTGGCATGTCCCAAACTCCTCCCCAATGTACATTCCACTCTGCGTGCAGCTTCTCTCAAAAAATAGCAGAAGGTGATGGGACTTGAACCCATGCTGCCAGAATCAACATAGCACCTTCTTCACTTCTCTTGTTTCACTATCCAGCTGCTGTTCCAGGTGTAGTATTCTGAAATGCAGGTAACGCTTCGGAATTGGTCATTTCCATGTTGGTCAGTTTGTTTTCTGCTCACATCTTCTGAAAATCCCCTACATTTCTGGAAGATTATTTTCCCCTAACTTTCTTTAAAGAGGAATTTTCCTAGGGCATTTGTGATTCTGAATAAGAATTACAGGGGCCTGCCCAGTGGCGCAGCGGTTAAGTGTGTGCGCTCCACCGCAGCAGCCCAGGCTTCGCAGGTTCAGATCCTGGGCACTCACCGATGCACCGCTTGTCAAGCCCTGCTGTGGCACCATCCCATATAAAGCAGAGGAAGATGGGCACAGATGTTTGCCCAGGGCCAGTCTTCCCCTGCAAAAAGAGGAGGATTGGCATCAGATGTTAGCTCAGGGCTGATCTCCCTCCCAATAAAAAAGAATAGCAGACAACAGAAGGAGAAGTAAGCGTTCATAATTGAAGGATCTCTCCCAAAGTTCACAAGATCAAGGAAACAGAAGTGGGTAAGGTTTACGGATGACAAATGCTTTAAATTGTGGGAATGCCAGAACTTTTACCTTAGAATAACAGTAAAAGTGTATCTTTCCCACAAGTTAAAATTTCCTTCCACGACTGAAAAAAAAAAATGTATACCTTTGATATAGATAATTACTTTAATCAGGGTTCTAGTTCATGTTGTACAATTCAACTCTTTGGAATAATATGCATGTTCTACATCATTTAAAATATTTATATCGACAACTTATAAGCAGATTATCTTTGACAACGGTGCTTATTGTTCAACAAAAATCTAATTTCTTTTGTCATTGTAAAGAAAATAATTAAAATAATCTTTAAACAATTTACAATGGTTTCTAGGGCCTATCTTAATGTAAAATTGTGTGACGCTTGTTTCTTTTCCTAAAATCTCAGTGGGACTCCTCAGTCAATTGTTGCAATGATTAGATCTTAGTTCTGTGGCTGTGGCGTGTTGAAACACTTTAAATCAGCACAGAGAGGCAGAAGAAAGCTCCCTTAGTTAAATAGGTAACTTGTGTACACCAAGACATTCTTTTGTTTGTAAACTTCAGAGAAGATTCTTTGTACATTACACAAGTCCACATTGTGAAGAACAAAGAGGGGATTTCAAAGGTTTGCCTCTTTTGTGATAGAAGAAAAGGCATTTTTCCTCTCCAGGTGAATATTTCTAAGAAAGATTAATAGGTAGAGAAAAAATCATCTTCAGATAAGATCAGAGCTCGAGCTGTGCTATTGGTGTTTCATGGCTTTATATATCCCGTCAGTGAGAATGGGCCATGCATGGAAAAAGTTTTTGTTTTTCTTCAAACTTTCCATTGTCTAAAATTAATTGACAAACATAGCCATGTCTGAGAGAACGAAATTTGCAAATTAGTGAGCAGACACATTGTATGTATTCTAATTCATGCAAATATTCAAATATTCTTTAGCTGTTTTTATTTTGCTAGTAAGACGTATCTTCCTCTTCTGTCATTCTCTTTTACTCTTCATTAAGTCATCTCTATACCCCCATACACACATTTTCGAGTGCTTCTGAAGACAGATTTCATCTACAATACACCCTTGTCTCAATGTGGCTTCTCCCAGCCTCTACAATGGGACCCAGCCCTCCTTTTGACCACCCATTTTGTTTCTTTTGCCCATGAAGATTTTAAATGTTCTAATTCATTTCATATTTCTATGTAATCTACTAAAAAATCGAGCTTCTCCTGACAAATTTCTGTAACAATAATGTTCTATTTCCTGCTCTTTTAAAATAATTACCAGCATGAATTATCTCATGCCTAACACTTGTACCCATGTAATGTATGCTTGTCAGGATTGGACTTTTAAATATACATTCTCTCTCTAGAGTGTGACCTACTGTAAAGCAGGTTGCTTAACAGTGTCATTGCATTTTACTTTATCAATAATATTCAAAAATAATTCTGAAGAGCATTTCTGTAGACCAAGGGCAATTTATAGGGTTTAGAAAGAACCTAGGGGAGTAAATAGTGTTGTGAATAGATCACACAATCAGCCTATGCTCTTTTATTTTTTTGGAAAATAGAATTCTAAGAATTCTAGGAAATTCTAGGAAAAGTCATATGTGGTTCTAAGAATCTTCCAATCAGAGAACTAAAAAATTTCCCTGATTCTTATTTGTGTAAAAATATTTGGAGTTAGAAATAATTTCGTTATTAGGAAGTATATGGCATCCTCATTGCTAAAAGAAAACAGGCAAAAAAAATTTTAACTAGGTACACAAAATTAAACCACAGGTACAAAAGTAATGTGGCCAGATTATATTAAGAGTAGGGTACAAGATCTTAAGAGAAAGGTGCTGGGGGTGGAGCAACATTTAGCAGGCTCCTTTACCTCTTCTTCCTTAAATGAATAAAATGATTTCACAGGGGACATCATTATTTCTCATTTTTCTTGGTGATAGGTAATTGCCTCAAAAGAAGAGAGTATTTAAACAATCAAAAAAATTTTTTGAAAAAAAATTTGCATAATAAGTAAAATATATAAAATGCTAGGTTGAAGGATCCAGGAAAAAATTCATAAAGTAAGAAACAGATGCCAAGAATAATACGACTAATTGTCAAGGTCAAAGATTTATACGTATAGCTAGTTTACAGATTTACTCACATGACACTCAGACATGCAGAGACTATTTATTTTATTTAATTCTCTAAAATTTCTCTTTTATTTGCACCCATCTTAAAATGAATCTTCTCGGTATAGAAGTGTCGGGGAAGAGGGAGAGCTCCTCCCCTCTGCCCTTTCCCTCAAGGTTCTTACCGCTGGCCAAATAATTAAAAGAGGTTAGCAGGAGAAAAGAATACCAAGTTTAATAACATGTATACATGGGAGAAACTCAGAAATGAGCAGCTCATCATTCTGTCTAAGCTGCTTGCTTAAGTATTGCAGCTAAAGGTGAGGAAGGTGTTGGGGGGGGTACTGGTTTTGGGTTTCAGAAGGGAACAAGACAATTCACATGGAGATAGAAATGCAAATGTTTGTCTGACAACTCTTCAGGGTCATCTGTAGAGAATGTGGCCAGGGAGAGACAGAAATTTTGATAAAATGGGCTTAGTGCCTTTCTTATCTTTCCTATCACAGCGTCTTATTTTCCATTATACTACAGCCATCATACGGCACTGGCTCCTTCCTGAAACAGATCTTCTATGTGAAATTCTCTAGGCAATTTGTGAGGGGAAACTCAAATGCTCTTCCTGAGTCTTCTGAGTCTTTATTGTCTTCCGCTGGAAATAATCTGCATACCAGAGTGGTGCATCTTGGGGTGGCCTGCCCTGAGCACCATCAGAAGGAAAAATGGGAAAAAATAATTTTAGCAAATATCAATTAAAAACTTAATCTGACCCAGTAATTTAAACAGGATCTTGAGGTTGAAGTCAATGTCTTTGAGATAATAGTTCAATCTTAAGGTTTCTCCATTTTTTCCCCTTGTTCCTCTCACAGTTGGCATTAAAGATACCAGGAAAAGGCTTATATGACCTTGAGCCATTAGGAGAAAGGGAGTCCTCTCACCTTATTCCCCAGTCTGGTCCTTGGATGTGTATTGTCAAATAAAAACAAATCCCGGACTTCAGTAAGGAGAAGCTTATTCAAAATGATTACTGCAATAAGGGAGGAAGTCTATCATGACCGTGATGGGGCAGGGGGACTCTTGCAATATGGAAAATCTACCAGGAGATCTGCAAGTGTATCAACTGGCATCAGAAAAGGGCTTTTCTTTTGCAGGGAGGAGTAAACAAGGCCAGAAATAACTGGTGTGGGAAGTGGGATGAGTGGTGGTCTGACAGGATGGTTGATTGGGGAATATTTTCCCTTGAGGTTAGCCAGTTGTCAGAAGAGGTTGTGCAGGAGGAGTTGTTCAGCACTGCAGTGATCAAAAGTGGGTGAAGGTTCAGGAGTGTGGGGAAGGAGAGAAGGTTGACTTCAGTTTGGTCAAGTTAGTGGGCATTTTGTCCAGATTCCTCATGGGGATAAACATTCAGCTTAGCATTTAAGAGACAAAGAATGAGAACTTGGAGAGTTTTATTCAGCCATTTCAGAGGTAAAACAGGGATTACCTCTGGGTCTTGCCTAAGTCAGGTAGGTGTCAATCGAGGAAAAAATCACTACAATTTAAACAGCAGATATTTATACAGGCAATTAGAATTACAATATTGGAGATACAGGTTCAGGTTGAAACCCAAAACGTGTTCTGGTTACAGGAGAGGGGCTTAGAGTTTCTATGGGAAAAAGGGAGGACGAGGTGAGTTGCATTAAAGAAAAGTTCATTGGTGCTAGATGAGGTAAGGCTAAGATTGCACTTCATTGATCAGCTTGAGATGCAGTCATCTGGCAAAAAGGCCGGACTTGTACTTCATTGATTGGTTGGCAATTCGGTCATCAGCAAAGTCCAAGTTCATCAGTCCTTACAAACAGGATACTCTCGTCCTTACTGACTTCTTGGAATTTTGGCGGTTTGGTCCAGTCTGGAAGATTAAGAAAATAAGCCATGCAAGGAAATTTCTCTGAAATGGCTGCTCTGGCTCTATTTTAATATGGCTCTATTCATGTCATCTTTCACAAAGGGAAGAGTGGTTCTTTGCAGTCAACCATTTCAAGGAATACAGAAAAATTGGAGAATTTCTTAGCTGTTGCTGTTTTTTTAGGAGCACAGCACTCTGGTAAAGTTCAACATTTTCACTACCAAGTGTATTTTGCTGGCAAGTGCTGCAAATACTCCCCGGTTGGTGAACTTGTGGCCCCCCCACATTCAGAGGCCAGTTGCAAGCGCAGGTTATCACCTATGCTTCTGACCCACTGGCTGAAGATTAGAGGTTCCAATGATTCCTTCCTTGGGTTTGCTTAATTTGTTACAGCAGCTCTTAGAACTCAGAGAAACATTTTAATTACCAGATCAACAGCTCATTATAAAAGGATGTAACTCAGAACAGCCAGATGGGAGAGATGCATAGGGTAAGGTATGGGGAAAGGTGCAGAGCCTCCATTCTCTCTCTGAGCATGTCACTCTCCCCAAATCTCCATGTTCACCAACCTAGAAGCTCTCTGAACCCTGTCCTTTTGAGTTTTTATGGAGGCTTCATTACATCGACATGATGGATTAAATCATTGGCCATTGGCAATTAATTCAACTTCCAACCCATCTCCCCTCTCCCAAGGTTAAGGGAGAGAGGCTACAAGTTCCAACACTCTAGTCACAAGGTTGGCTCCCCTCACAACCAGCCCCCATTCTTAGGTTACCTAGGTGCTTTTCAAAAGTAGTCTCATTAACATAATAAAAGATACTTTTATTGCTCTCATCACTTAGGAAATTCCAAGGGTTTTGGGAGCTTTGTGCCAGAAATGGAGACTAAGACCAAATCTATATTTCTTATTATAAATCACAGTATCACAATGCCATATCCTTACTTTGGCTTTTGGTCTAGTTTTTCCTATCCTCGGCAAAAATGCCTCAGCCACAGAGAATTCCAAGTCAGGTCTGTCAATTATCAACTCAGCACACTGTGGGAGATCAAAATTGGCCACCCTGAAATATGTCCCTTTACCTTGATTATTTCTCTGATGGACATTTGACCTCCCCTACTAACTGCCTAAAGGAATTTAACTCTGGGTAGGGACAGACAGAGTAGGAATGGGTAGCCCATTCCTATCAAATTTCTGTTTACCAAACATTTACATTTGTAAAGGTATCTCCCTCTGTGTACTGGGAAGAGCGGGGGATGACCTTATCTCTGGAAACTCTTATCAGGATGGAAGGAGAGGAGAAATCTACAGACCCTTGATTGCTGTGCTTTCCGGTAATCCCCCATAGCTGTCTCCTCCCCCACCCCCAACATCCTCCTTTGTCTACCTGAATATGCTATTTAAGGTGAAAACCTTCCCCATTTGTTGAGAAACTCGGTTTCCCTGGTTTCTCCCATGTATACATGTTATTAAACTTGGTATTATTTTCTTCTGCTAACTTGTCTTTTAATTATTTGGCCAGCCAGAAGAACCTTAAGAGAAAGGGTGGAGGGGGATTTTCCCTCTTCCCCAACAACACAAACTATGAAGGAACTGAAAGTTACAAACCAGAAGAGCTGGCTGCCTGACCATGCTTATTTACTCTCTTAATCATCACAAACAAAAATGCTGGTGCTGGATCACCCTGAACAATGACCTCTTCCAAAGTCTGAATTGTAGAGTGGTGAACAGCCTTTGCCTACAACAGAGCCTTTGTGGTATAAAATGTCCTTCCAATGCAATGGCTATCTTAGACTAACCACAGAGACAATGAATATATGATCATATGGGGGCAGTGGGGAAGGCAGGGAAAAGACAAAACATTTTTCTTTCAAAAATATTACCTAGCTATTCTTACAAAATATATATTCAGAACCACAGTAACTAAAATCAGATTTCCTATATATCAGCCTTCAGGTCAAAAAAAGCAAAGAAATATAAATGATTAGACATCAATGGAGAAAACTGATCAGATTAAAGGAAACTTTATTATTATTATTATACAGCAAGAGTCAAAGAAAGTAGTCAGACACTCATCTAGAAACAGCTTTTTGGCAGCCGAGGTACAGAGCTTGGTGGTGACAAGAGAATTGAATCAACCCAACATCTGTTAATTAGGAAAGATTCTCTGTTGTAAAAAGCAGAGGAATTGACATGGGTGGCTGAGTTTCTTTATTTGATTCTCGGGCACCCAGGAGAACGGCATGATGTAATCTGCACAAAACTTACCAGGAACAAATAGAGCTGAGAATTCAAAAGCAGAATGGGGGTGGGAGTTAGGCAACAAACAACTCTGTTTCCGGAAAGTAGATTTAAACAGGCTTAAGGAACAAGTTTTTTAAAAAGTCTCATAGGATGGAGAAATCCACGGTGAATTCAAGTGAAGTGAAGGTTGAAATATATGCCCTTAGAAAAAAATTAATAAAGTTTATTTTATTGGTGAAATAAGTGGAAAGATAGGGAAAACTAATTACTTGCCAGTGATCTGAAGAAGCTGAAAAATAAGCAATGATGCTTCAAAAAAGATAGATAGCTAGATAATCAGACATGGACGGCTGCCCAGCGGAAATATCTCATAGAAGGACGGAAATTTAAAGTGGAACACCTTGACAAACACTTTTTGGTCACTTATACACTAGGTACTGGTATTATTTCATTTTTCCTTCACAGTGGGCCAGTGAGAACAGGGAAGGTACAGAGAAGAAACACCACGTTGGAAAAGACAATATTACCTTGCATGCTTGTTCAGTTAAATGAGTTTTTATTGAGTATTCACTGTGTTTTTCAGATGCATTTCCCTTAAGGCCCTCATGCCTAGCACATTTCTCTTAAAGTAATCTTTCTTCTTTCTAAAATGGGTTTTGGCTGTCTGCTAAAATCTTTCCACTTTGTCCATAACATTTGTACTAAGGTCTGGACTATTTATTCTGGAATTCCAGATGATTCATGAGTTATTGTTCACTAACCTTTTCATCATCACATGCTGACTCTTTGCATTTCACCATATATCTCAGCCATGCCAATCTCGTTTAACTTCTTTACACATGACATGTGCTGTGGTAGCCAGTCCCCTTTGCATATGCTGTTCCCTATGGTTTGTAATGCCCTTCCTTCCATCTTTCATCTGGTAATTCTCTACTCATTTATCAAAACACATCTCACGAAGTTTTCTTTGTTCTAACTCAGCCAATGTAAATGTTTTCTTCCAGGCTCTCATTGGAGAATTTTACCTAATGCTCTTCTATTAGTGTATGTATCACACATGGTCACAAAAGTTACATTCTCAGTTGAATTTCCCAAGCACGTGAGCTCCATTAGATCAGAGTCTTAATCCTGTATCTCTCTATCCCAGTGTCTATCCCACTGCCTGGTATAAAGTAAACCTTAAGCTTCTATTTTTTATATGAACACTGAATGGAATGATGAGCACTGACTAAATGACACTGCTACTGTACACTGGAATGACGATTCCAGGTCCAGGTACTGGCTCCATTGTTGTAAGACTTATCTAGGGAAAGACGAGGTTTTATCTAATGTCTTTCTTGACTTAGCCATTTAGAAGCTGCTTCAGTCTCAAGTGTTCCTCTTATTCTTGCCCAGGCCTTTCATGCGCCCACTCTCATTGTCCTTCACTTTAACATCTGGATACAGTACATAATGAGATGCTACTTTCCCCCATGAGTGGTTAATAAACAAAAAGCAAGTCATACTGTTACCAAATTCACCTCACTCCGGTGGGACTCCAACCCATGTTCGGAGGAGCTCTGAAGAGGCACCCACAGATGGACCTCGTACCCACAATCTGTCCTTTCTCTGGAGGGTTCTTTTCTGTTAGGTGTTATGAATTTTAAACAAAACCAAAGCTGAGCATTCAATGGCACAAGCTTTTATTCAATGGCCAAAGATTGGAGAAGTGGGAACTAGGTTCACAAGTCAATTTCTCAGCTCTTGGGGTAATAAGCAGCTGATAGAAGGGGGTGAGATAATGAAGGGGAGGAATATTCATCATGTTCGGGGAACAGGGCAGGCTTTTCGAGGGAACAAGTGTGCCACCTCATTTCTTTCCTTATTTAGTCGTATCCCCCTGTTGCCATGACAACTGTAAAGTGTCACGGTGCTGGTGGGTGTGTTATGCAGCATGGTAATGTATTACGATGAGTGTATAATGAGCTTCGGGGTCTATGTCAGGTCCAGTGAGACTGCCATGTTGCCTTCACCTGATTTAAACTGGTTTCAACTACATGTCTCAGCCAACTCCTCCTTCCTTTCTTTGTGGTTTCCTGTAAGCTAAAGAGAATGTGTTAGGCTTGTTCTGAGCAGGGCTGTGGTCAATGTCTTATGGGGCCAGAGACTGGGGTAACAATACTTCTTTTTTACAGGTTTTCCTCTTATACCATTATTATAAGGATATATCAAGTTTTAGTGAATTTCTGATTAAATTAAAATTACTCTGAAAGAGGAAAACATTGGTAAATAATGCAAAAGATTTTTAAATATATAGTACAAAGAAAAATACCCAGAAAGGTAAACCTTGGGGGTGAGTGTTCTTCTCAAGGCCATTCCCAGTTCCTAACCTCACTCCCCTCTTTTCAGAGCCATGCTTCTCTGTGACAGCATTTCCTACATTTAAAATCATCTAAGCGGCTATTCAGCTTTGAAAAATCCACTTCCTATACAGAAAGAGTGATCTTAGCCTGGTCTACAAACTCCTCCCTCTAGGAGTTCATCCATGCTCTTGAGCCCTCAACTAGCCATTCGCCGAGCTGTGTGCCTGCCCCCTTCACCACTCAAACTGGGGTTAACATTTGAATTTACTAATCAGATGTGGCCAAAATATAAATCAGTTCATATCAACCCTTGCTAACATTCTTCAATAACTTCCATTTGCATTTAGATAAATAGTCAGATGTCTTAACAAGCCACCCTTCTGTTCTCACCTTGAAGTTTTCACCTGCTTACTCATGAATCTGCAGCAATCTTGGCCTTGTTTTTGCTCATTGACCCTGTCAAATTCCTTCCAGACTTAGGATCTTTGCACTCCTATTTTCTCTACCTGGAACACTCCTCCTAATCTTTACCTATAGCTTCTCCTTTTGCATCAGATATTATCTCAACTGCAAACCTCTTATGAGGCCTTCCTGAACTCCTAACCTAAAGAATTCTATCTTAATTTTGTGCTATTTTCTCATGGCACTTGTCATTAATCTAAATGATCTTGTCTAAATATTTGCTTACTTGTACTGTATTCTGCCCCATAGCTAGGATATAAGCCCCAGAGAGCAGGAAACTTGTCTCTCTTATTCACTATCATATCCCCAGAGTATAGAAGATCGTCTCGCATGTTCAAGTTACTAAATGGTTGAATGAGTGAATGAATGTGCGGTAGATAGAAGAAATGCTTAGCCTATAGCCATTCTCATACATTTTTTTTTTTCTAGAAAGACCAGAAGTAAAGCATAATTCCATTCTTCTAGTAACAGCTTTAATAGGTCTTATAATAATAGATTAGTCATAATTGTCACATTTACTATAACAAAGTAAGAATTATTGTCTTGCTGATAGATCAATAAAATAAATAGATCTATTGGCATGAGGTTTAAAGACTATGCAAAGAATGTTTATTCAGAAATTTGTGTGAGAATACAGCTGAACTAAATAGTTGAAAGTTTAACTAAAAATTTATTAAAAAAAATTCATGATAAGGAGACTGTTTAGAGTTTTTCAAATTTCAAATCTGTTGAGAATAGCAAGTTATTAATTAACAAAACAACTTAAAACAAAATGAACTATAAAAGTGCTAGCACTTTCTTCCGTTACAACGTGATGTAGGACATCAATATGAGCAGTAGTAAATCAGGATGGATTGGTCTAAGGGACACAGAGCATTTGAGCTATCAGCATATGTTCTGCAATATGGTTCCATTTAAAATGCAGAAGTCCTACATAGTTGAACAAATTCACAACTCATAAAGTAAAATTTAAGATAATGCATTCAGAACACACAAAATGAAATTTTTAGCTGATTATTTAATCTCAAAATAACATCACTACTTACACGGCCCCCTTTACTCACAGATACATAGATACACAATGTTAGTTCTTAACTTCCTGCATGCCACAGGTTGCTAAACTCACTGAAGGAATAAATTAAAGCAGGCAAAATGTGAGAAGCATACCTCTTGCAATTTTTATAGGATTCTCCTGAGCAGAACAGCTCCATGAGTCTTGTTATAGAAAAGCTGTCTGTATTGCACACGTTTTGCTTCTATGCAAAGATCCTCTCTTATCATTCCTTTCCTGCTTCGACAGATAATCTAGTGGCCTAAACACTACTCATTTTTGTTTTTTTCTTAGTAACAAAACCATGAATTTATATGAAGTGTCAAATGTATTGAGCAAGAATATTTCATTTTTTCAAACTTCTTTTCTACTACAGATGATTATTGAAAAAGACCAAAAAAAAAAAAATACTTTGAGGTAATTTCCAGGAAATCTCAGGAAAGGGGGCTGACTCAGCTCATAGGAAATGCCCCTTTGCTCCTTGATCCTTTCCTTCTCCCTGCTCCGTTCACAACCGCTGACCTTCAGGATGGAAGTCAGCTACTCCATTATATACTATTTAACCTTCTGGATAGAAGGGAGAGACTAACAAGGGTGAAACAGACAGAATGAAGAAGGCTGTGTCCCTGATGATATGATAGAGAGGCTGTACTAGGCCTGGATAATTTATCTCTACTTCATTTAGGGAAGAAAGAGAGAATAAACTCTTACATTTTGTTTGTTCTGTTTTTAACCCACTATAATTGAGATTTTAATTTTAGCATTCAAAAGAAAATTCTTACTGATATATGGCTTATTTCCATGAGCAATATGGGGTTGCCCTATGATGAGACATGGGATTAATGAAATCACGAAGTCATACAAATGAGAATAAATGATAAATAACAAGAATGAGATGGTAGTAGGGATGGTTGCGGATATTTACAAAGGAAACCCTGGATGTTAAAAAAAAGCAACTAAAATTGAAATATATTTTCCCTTTGAGCTTCCTGAAAATTAAGAAAACAGGTGAAACTTGGTTAATTAAAAAGGAAGTTTCATAATCAAAAAGAAAGTCTTACATCAAAAATGATACAATTCTACTAATATGTATAAGTTCTATTTTAATGAATGCTAAAACATTGTGCTGATCATTTTACATTTGATTTAATCTTCACAGTAAACCCGTGTGGTAGATTGCTTTCCTATTTCCATTCTATAGTTGATGAGGATCAGAAAGGTTAAAGAGTCATTAAAGGAAGAAAAATAATCTTCTAAACCTGAAATAAAAACACTCAGTTAAGTGTAAGATTGTTTTTATATACTGGGTTTTTGTTTGTTTCTTGATTCCTAGCTATGCCTACCTTTCCCCATCTGAAAATGGGGCTAATTCAGTACCTACCTTTGTATGTTGCCGTGAAGATTATAATACTTAATATAAGTGAGAAGCATGTAGTAAGCCACAATATTTCAGCTATTATTGCTTTTATTATGATTATTTTTTATATCATCACAGCTTATTTTGTCAGAGATTACAATCCTGTTCTTTAATGCTACCCTAACAAGTGGCTCAAAATTTGAGCAAAGAAACAAAATTTCCATCTCTGAATTTTTTTTTAACGTAACATGTATATCAAATCTGTTGCCCTTCTTTATTGTTTCCCCAACTATATATGTGTATACATTATGTAAAGAAATGATGGGGACTGGCCTGGTGGCGTAGCAGTTAAGTTCATGCATTCCGCTTCAGTGGCCCAGGGTTCGCCAGTTCGGATCCTGGGCATGGACCTACTCACCGCTCATCAAGCCATGCTGAGGTGGTGTCTCACATAGAAGAACTAGAGGGATCTACAACTAGGACATACAACTATGTACTGGGGCTGTGGGGAGAAAAAAGAAAAGGAGGAAAATTGGCAACAGTTGTTAGCTCAGGGCAAATCTCCTGCCAAAAAAAAAAAAAAAAAAGAAAAGAAATGGGACCTAGTATTAAAGATATTTCAGAAAGATATAACTGAAATTATTAATGAAATTATTGACATTTTAAGCATAATAGTCACAAATACTTAGATAAGTTTATTGTTTTCCTCTTGCTGTTGTGACAGTGAAAACATGTCATTGAAATCAGGAAAGGACATGAGCCTATAATGTTGACAGGGCATTTTCAACAAGACAAAATTGTTAGAAATATTTCTTATCTTCCCGGGTGTGTGATTTTTCTCAGAAATACTCTAGCTAGCTGGTCTTATATGGCTTGGTCCTTTCCAGCATTCTGGTCTCTCCTTTTTGAATGCATCATTTATGAATATGTTTTGCAAAAAGACATGCTTTTGAACAAAAAAGTGTAATCTTAAAGTTCATGAACTGTTCGTAAGCACGGTAGTTCATAAAATTGAATGAATACTTTTTGGAAATGACTCCTGATTGCATCTCAGTGTTTATGAACCAAGGCAACCTGTAAAATTGAATAGATTGTATTCTTTACCTGGCTGATGAATTGAAGCTGACTTTTGGTCTGTGTGCGTGCGTGTGTGTGTGTGCATGCACATGTGCACTTTGATGATCATTCTACAAAGATCTTTGCACTCAGGATTAAGAATATATTAGGTCAAATTTTTTAGCCACTGGAAAAGTTAATAGCAACTCCCCAGTGTCAGTTAAGGTCAATCTGACATATTCCACAATTGTGGAATATGGTCACACTACAAATACATCTTAAACGGTTAAAAAATATACTTGTGTTAAAACAAAAGTCCCATGAAATCATGTTGGCAAAGAATAATGAGAAAACTCTCATTGTTTTGCATGATTTTGCAAGTTTCTTTTTTAATCTAAAGTAATCTTTAACATCAGTAGCAAGACTGAAACTCACCAATGGTCTCAATATAGAATAACTTATGTCTCCATTTCCTTGTATTTTCATAAAAGGAAGTATTTTTAAAAATACATATTTCAAAAGACTTGGTATTACTTCTGTGACAATTTCTTGAGGGCATAAAACAAAAGAAATGGAGTTATTTTCTATTCAAGGGTAGCTTATAGCCAAGTGTATATATTTGATGATCAGGCAAAGTCTTTAGGCAGTTTTGGCAGGCTTCTGGGAAGAGGTTGTGGATATATGAGAAGCAAATGTAAAGGAAAGAGTGAATAGTGTGGAAAGAGAAGATAAATTTTTCCTAGTTCCCATGATTTTGAAAATGCTCTACTAAATACTAACAATGTACTACCCACCCTTTTACATTGTTCAAAAAATATATATTAAACGTTTTCTTGCTTTTAATTATTTTGGCATTGGAATTGGTGTGCATTCAAATGGGATACCACTTTGAAACCAGAATATAATTGGAACTAATTATCTTTAGGTTTACTTGTATTTATTCAAGATATATTTCTTTATAATTATCACTTGATATTATCATTCTTGGTATTGTTTTGCAAATCCCCAAAACACAGCGACATAAAGCAATAACTTTTTATTACTTCTGACAAGCCTAGTGTACACTGGACAATGGTGCTGATCAGCAGGTAGGGCTGATTTTGACTGAGTTTATGGACCAGTGGTCAGCTTTCAGATCAACTGGGGGCTGACTGTCTAGGAGAGCTACAGCTGGGAAGACTCTGCTGTTCCACGTGGTGACTTATCCTGCAGCAGGCGGGCCTAGCTTGTTCACTGGCTGGTTTCAGGGTTCCAGTGGCATGAGAGGAAGCATGTGAGGCCTTATAGGTGAGGTTTACAAGTGGCATGCCATCACTTTCATGTCAGTCTACTGGCTATGGGAAAACGCAATGCAAGTTCTTACTCAAAGAATGAGAAAACAGACTCCAATTCTTGATGGGAGGAGCCTCAAAGTGACATTTCAAAGGACGTTACACGTAGGTAAAAAATGGAACTTTTTTTTCTCTAGCCGTATGCCTAATAAAATGAGGTCTGTTTATAAAGTATTAAGACAACTTGACATTTATTAACTTTCCTGTTAACAAAATACCACTGATATTTTTTTTGGAGACATAACGTTTCTTGCTATTTTAATTGCGATTTGATAAAAAGAAAGCCTTAATTCACTCATTCATAGTAGAAAAATTTCTAAGTGCTTACTATGTCCCAAGCAATGTCCTAAGAGTAGTCTATAAACTTGGTAGAAAAAAATCCACACAGGGCCAAGCCCGGTGGCGCAAGTGGTTAAGTGTGGGCGCTCTGCTTCAGCGACCGGGGTTCACAGGTTCTGATCCTGGGTGATAACCTGCACACTGCTTGTCAAGCCATGCTGTGGCAGTGTCCCATATAAAGTAGAGGAAGATGGGCATGGATGTAGCTCAGGGCCAATCTTCCTCAAGAAAAAAGGAGAGGATTGGCATCAGATGTTAGCTCAGGGCTAGTCCTCCTCACCAAAAAAAAAAAATCCACACAATAGCTTTGCCTTCACTTGGCTTAGAGAATTGTAGATACCATAAATCAAATAGCCACAAAAATGAATATATAATTTCAAATATGATAAGATCAAGGAAGAATAAGTCTAGAGTCCTGGAAGATATAACTAAAGATCTTAATCTAGTCAGTGTTAAGAGAGGTTCCCTAAGGATGTGGCAGTTAAGCGGACATCAGAAGTCAGAGGAGAGTTGTAGGTTGGAGTTAAAACTTCGTGGTTTACCAGCATAAAATTAAAGCCAAAAGCCTTGTGTATGTCAAGAGGTTGCTCTACAATGAGAGGAAAATGAAAACAACGTCATTCATAACCACATGATGAAGTCGAATTTTCAAGTTTGTACAATGTTTTCCTCACAGGTAGGTTAAAAAACAAAGAAAAAAACTTATAAATGCAAGTATGTTAAATATTCTTAATATTTTAAATGCAATTGAACAACTTCTGGGGATTTCTGAAATAGGTAATAGATATTCTCTGGAAATTATTGCAACAGTTTTTTAGTGATCTTGAATTTCAGAGAATAAGAAAGTATGCAGAAAAGCATTTTTTGGGATCCCAGAAGAGTGTGTGTGTGTGTGTGAGTATGTGTGTGTGCGTGCACACACGCGCTTTCCAACAAACCAGATGCCACTTTTTATTTACAGTCTCTTTGCTACCATTTCTGGCTGTACTGAGGATGAGGTTAGCTTTACAAATACATATTTGACATTGCAAAATTAATAACAGTTTTCCAAATTATTAAAATTAACAGTTTAGTGTCACCTGCAAATATCTACTGTAGAAATAGAGACCTGTTTTGAGTGTTATTGGTCTACAATTCCCTTTCTGTTATTCTCAAATAATAAAATTTAAAATAAGGGGATGTTCAGACAGAATACATCCTCTCCTTAATAGAGATACCTATGTAATATAAAAGTGACCGAAGTCAATGACATACTTTTCTTTAGGAGGAAATTTACTTGGAAAAGAGTAACATTTTAGGTGACTTTTAAATGACTTTTAACAATTACTTATAAAGTATCAATACACATATTATTAAACATAAAATGAAATCAGCTAACCAATTTTTAAAATACTAACTTCTTCACAATGTATTTTATTTCCATAAACTAAAATAATTTAGAATCAGAAAAATGTTTTTTTATCTCAATTTACGTAATTCTTTACCATGTTGATTCTGTTTGCTTCAGGTTTTTACAAATAGTTTATGCAAAGCACAAATGTAATATATACAGTTATATTAGAACTTGAAATCAATAAAATATACTCCAAAAGTTATTTTTTTTTCAAAATGTTTTTTCAAAACTGTTTTGGTCCTTTGCATTTTTATACGTACTCTAGAATGAGTTTGTCAAATTCCACAAAAAGTTCTGCTTGGATATTCATAGGGATTGCCTTGCACATATAGACCAACTTAGGGAGATTTGAGATGTCAACTATTTTGAGTCCTCTGACTCATTAGTACGGCATATCCCTCTGTTAATTACACCTCCTTTAATTTCTTTCAGCAATGTTTATAGTCATCAGTGTACAGGTCCTGCACATGTGATGCCTTTTGATTCGAGTGTTTAGACTAGCTTTGTCTAATAGAAATTTAATGTGATCTCCATATGTAATTTTAAAATTGTCTAGTGGTCACAATAAAACAAAAGGTTTAAAGTAAGTTTATTTCTGGGCTCTCAATTCTGTTCCACTGATCTGTGTGTTTTTTCTGCCAGTTCCATGCTGTTTTGATTACTATAGCTTTGTAGTATACTTTGAAGTCAGAGAGTATGATGCCTCCAGCTTTGTTCTTTTTTTTCAGAATTGCATTGGCTATAAGGGCTTTTTTGTTGTTCAATATAAATTTTAGGATTCTTTGATGTATTTCTGTGAAAAATGTCATTGGGACTTTGATAGGGATTGCATGGAATCTGTAGATTGCTTTAGGTAGTATGGGTATTTTAACTATGTTAATTCTTCCAATCCATGAGCACAAAATATCTTTCCATTTCTTTGTGTCTTCTTCAATTTCTTTCGACAATATTTTATAGTTTTCAGTGTAGATGACTTTCACCTCCTTGGTTAAATTTATTCCTAAGTATTTTATTCTTTTTGTTGCTATTGTAAATGGGATTCTATTCTTTTTTTTTTTTTTTTTTTTTGGTAAGGAAGATTAGCCCCGAGTTAACATCCGATGCCAATCCTCCTCTTTTTTTTTGCTGAGGAAGATTGGCCCTGGGCTAACATCCTTGCCCATCTTCCTCTACTTTATATGGGATGCCACCACAGCATGGCTTGAAAAGCAGTGTGTCGGTCTTCACCTGGGATCTGAGCTTGCAAACCCCGGGCCACTGAAACGGAGCATGTGAACTTAACCACTATGCCACCGGGCCGGTCCCTGAGATTCTATGCCTGATTTCTCTTTGTGCTATTTTGTTGTTGAAATGAGCCAAGAACACACAATGGAGAAAGGTCTCTTCAATAAGTGGTGCTGGGAAAACTGGAAGCCACATGCAAAAGAATGAAAGTGGATCGCTATCTTACACCATACACATAAATTAACTCAAAATGGATTAAAGACTTGAATGTAAGACCTGAAACCACAAAATTCCTAGAAAGAAAACATAGGTAGTATACTCTTTGACGGCAATCTTAGCAGTATATTTTTGAATATGTCTCCTCAGGCAAGGGAAACAAAAGAAAAATAAACAAATGAGACTACATCAAACTAAAAAATTCTGCATGGCCAAAGAAACCATAAACAAAACCAAAAGACAACCCACCAACTGAGAGAAAATATTTGCCAATCATATATCTAATAGAGGGTTAATATCTGAAACACACAAAGAATGCATACAACTCAACAAAGACAAAAATGAACGACCCAATTAAAAAATGGGCAGAGGACCTGAACAGACATTTTTCCAAAGAAGATATACAGATGGCCAACAGGCACATGAAAAGATGCTCAACATCACTAATTATTAGGGAAATGTAACTCAAAACTACAATGAGATATCACCTCACACCCATCAGAATGGCTATCATTAAAAGACAAGAAATAAGTGTTGGAGAAGAGGAAACCCTCATATCCTATTGGTGGGAATATAAACTGGTGCAGCCACCATGGAAAACAGTATGACAACTCCTCAAAAAAATAAAAATAGAGCTACCATATGAGCCAGCTATTCCACTGCTGGGTATTTATTCAAAGAACACAAAAACACTAATTTGAAAAGATACATGCACCCCTATGTTCATTGCAGCATTATTAACAATAGCTAAGACTTGGAAACAACCTAAGTGCCCACTGATGGATGAATGGATAAAGAAGATTTTGTATATATACAATGGAATGCTACTCAGCCATAAAAAAAGATGAAATCTTTCCATTTGCAACAACATCCATAGACCTTTAGGGTATTATGCTAAGTGAAATAAGTCAGACAGAGAAAGCCAAATACTGTATGACTTCACTCATATGTGGAAGCTGAAAACAACAACAAACAAACACATAGGCACAAAGAATAGATTGGTGGTTAACAGAAGGGAAGGGGGGTGGGGGGAGGGAGAAAGGAGTAAAGGAGCACATTTGTACATTGAGAGATGGCAGCTAGACTTTTGGTGATGAAAACAATGTAGTCTATACAGAAGCCAAAATATAATGATGTACACCTGAAATTTATATAATATTATAAACCAGTGTTACCTTAACAAAAAAGATGATGTTAATTTAATAATATATTTGATTTAACCCAATATATTCAAATATTATTTCAACAGGTAACTATTAAGAAATTTATTATTAATGATGCAATTCTCCTTCTGTTTTTAGTACTATATCTTCAAAATTCAATGTTTACTTTCACTTGCAGCACATAGCTTGGACTAGGCAATGTTCAAATGCTCAATAGCTATATACAGCTACGGGCTGTAAATTGAACAGTATAGATTTAGACCATTTATCTTTAATGTGATTTTATTCAGGGATAAATCTACCAACTTTCTGTTTGATTTCTAGTTGCCCATCTCTTTGTTCTTCTTTCTTTCCTCTACTCCTGCTGATTTTTAGATTAATTTTAATATTGTTTATGACTCCAGCTTAACTCTGTTATTGGTAATTTAGCAATACCACTTAAGTGTCTGTTTGAGGAACTGCTCTGTTTTACAATATATATCTTTAAGTTCTCACAATCTACTTTCAAATATTATTATACCACTTCGTGTATATTATAAACTTTACAACAATATTCCTCCACATCCCCTCTTGCCCTTGTCCTATTACTCTCCCACGATTTACTTCTATACATATTATAATCCTCATAGTATGCTGTTAATTTTGCTTTAAACAGTAAATTGCCTTTTAAAGAATTTATTTCAAATGAGAAAAAATTTTCGTATTTACCCACATATTTGCCTTTTCTGTTGCTTTTCATCCCTCTTTCTCCATAGATGTTTTCATTTCAAACCATGTCCCTCCTACCCAAAGCATATATTTTTCAACATTTCTTCTAGTGCCAGTACACTAGCCATGAATTTTTTCAGCTTTCTTTTCCTTTGAAAAAGTCTTTATTTTTCTTCATTTTTGAAATGTATTTCGGTGGTCTGAAAGTACTTTTTTTTCTTTCAGTACTTTAATGGTGTCTCTCTCACTTCTTTTTACTCCATTTTCTTCTGGCTTACATATAAGATTCTGGATTCTAATAAGGAGTCTGCTGTAATTCTTATCATTGTGCCACAAATACTAGGTGTCTTTTTAAATTCTTTTCTGGCTGCATTTAAGATTTTTTTAGTCACTTGTTTTCAACAGTTACACCATGATAGAATTTGTGTGGTTTTCTTCATGCTATTCTACTTGGGGTTGATTGATTTTCTTGTAAATGGGTTTATATTTTTCATTGTATTTGGAAAATTTTCAGCCATTATGACTTCAAATACTTTTTCTATTTTTTCCTCATTCTCTTCTCTAAAATTCCAATTATACATATATTAAATGGAATAAGGTTTCCCATAAGTCCCTGAGGTTCTGTGATTTTTTTCTTCATCTTCCATATTTTTCTGTGCCTTATTTTGGATAGTTACTATAGCTGTGTCTTCCAACTCACTGATCTCACTTTGTCACGGTATTTAATTTGTTGTTATTCCCATCCAGTGTATTTTTCTTTCACAATATTTTATGTTTCTTCTCTAGGAATTCAATTTGGATTTTTGTTTAATGTCTTCCATTTTATCCTCACCATGTTCGTGTTTTTCTACCTCCAGGAACACATGGATTATATTTATAGCAGCTGGCTTAACAGTCTTATCTGTTAATTGTATTGTACTTGTATTGCTGAGAGGATCCTTCTACAAATCTCTAGATCCCCTCCGCATTCAGCATCCTCTTGATTCAACTACCTCCTCTCTCCCGTTTAGCCCCCAAATTTCTAGTCACCTTCTCCTTCTCCTCTGTGATCTTGTCTTCTCAACTCAGCAAGAATTCTGGTCTCTATGTTCCCCCTCCCTGTGCTGAGGACCGGAAACTCTTTCCAGGAAGCAAATTGGGATATTCATAGGGATCATCTTGTTTTATCCCCTTATCTCAGGGATTATTGTCCTGCACTACTTATTGTACAACATTGGAAAAATCTTAGTTTCACACATTTTGTCTGATTTTCTAGTTGTTCCAGTCAGAAGGGTAAATCAGTCGAGATATCATTTCTTGAAATTCATCTTCGTCTAACAATGCTTCTGTACGTAATTATTCTTCAGTGCCTGGGGGAAAAATTCCAATGAACAATTTCTAAAACTTCTAATTATCTTGGATATATACTGCTTTAAAAACTCTATGTTTTCCACTATCATATATATTTAATAGTATGAATTAGTGTGACAGTGAAATTAAATTAAATGCACCTCAGCCAAGTTTCTAATCATAATATTAAATTCACAAGCTATGGATTAAGCAGCTGTGAATATAGCCATAAATCTACTGCCATTCTACTTAAATTGAGTTTTTTGAATTATTGTGTTTCTTCTGTCCAAAATCTCTTTTACCAAAGGAAAGAAGTGAGAATCCAGTATTCTTTTTTAAAAATGACATGAATTTTTCTTTTACATACAATCCACTAAACAATCTCATTGCTACTTTATTAAATGTCAGCGATTCCAAATTTAATAGTAATTCTTTGGATGAATTTACCCTTGATTGCACTCACTTTCCTTCTTCATTTCATTGCCAAGGATGAGACAAAGTTAACATTTTTAGGCTACAAAAGATAAAATACCTTATATTCTAATGTCCATTTAAAATGAACAAGTGCAAAATTTATAACTCATTTGAGAAAATTTAATATTCTTTTACCCTTCAGCAGTGAACGTGAGAAGATCATGGAAAACAGTTTTACAACACACAGTTTAATGAGTAGAAAATACTCTCTTATCATTTCATCCTTTCAAACATTTCATCATCACCCCATGGTGCAGAGACCAGGCGTTTATACGGAAGTCAAATTCTCCTAGGGCATAATTGTTTTAAAAAGTCCCAAGACTTCATGGCAATCTTAATGAACACTACTATTCTCACCATTATTTATTTTTCTTTTTTGAGGGAGATTGGCCCTGAGCTAACATCTGTTGCCAATCTTCCTCTTTTTTTCCCTTTTTCTTCCCAAAGCCCCAGTAGATAGTTGTATATCATAGTTGTACATCATTCTAGTTGCTCTATGTGGGACGCCGTCTCAGCATGGCTTGATGAGCGGTGTGTAGGTCTGCATCCAGGATCGAAACTGGCGAACCCGGGGCCACCGAAGCAGAGCATGTAAACTTAATCACTAGGCCAATGGGCTGGCCTCTATTCTCATTTTTAATTACATATAATATACTAAAATATATGCACTTCTCCTCATTAAAACTGTAATTTAATTCTGTATGAAATAAGGATTAAATGAATAATGAGCCAAGGTTCAATGAATGTAAGTTATCAGGGAAGGACATCCACATGACCATAGCATTATCCTACTAAGACCAAGATTTCTTTTTACAACCTACATATCAATATAGTAAACTTGAAGGTCTCCAGACTACTTCTGTATGAATTATAAAATTTCTGCTAAAAGTTGCAGTTAGTTCTTCAGGAATTAATTTGATATTTCATTTTACATATGTTTATTATCCCAGTTATTCTATAAAACTATGTATTACATGTGGTCATATTAGCCAGTACTTGGTAATAAAAATATTAGTGGCAAATAATAAGTTTGTTTCAGTCCTAGCTTATATGTATGGGTAGGAAATACAACTTTTCCATCTGTGCATATTATCTACTACATAATATGCCCTACTATAGAATACTTAAATGCATGCATATTGTCCTGATTAAAACATTGTGAACCTTATTTATTTAATAATTTAATTTAATAAATTTAAATAATTTAATTATTTAGTATTTTATTCCTTTTTTAGAGACTAAAATATTATTAAGTTTCTTATTTTTATAGTGAGAGAGAGTGTATACAGAAGTGACAGCTAATTTTTAGGGGTGAAATTATTATGATGAACATGTGGCTAAAAGAGAAAGGATAGATAATAAAAATAAGTACAACGCTAGATTTCCTAATATGATGTCAGTAAATCATGAAACTGACAATTTCTTTACCAGAATCATGTTTTCACTCATACATCAGTTATTCCTGCAAACTCAAGAGCTGGCTCATTTTAAGTGGCATATCAACCTGAACATAAAATAACATGAATTACCAATAAGAAATCCAACCCACCAAGCATCTTGTGATTTTCATGGGCTTTACTAAAGATATTCGAGGATAAAGAGATTGTTCACAACCACAGTACACTGATAAATCCACGTAAGCCCTTCTTCCGTGAGGTTTCTTGGCCAAATTATACCTGATAGCTCCTCCCCAAATGGGTTGAATCATGTCCCCCACAAATTCATATGTTGGAGCCTAATTTCCTGTACGTCAGAATGTGACTTCATTTGGAAATAGGGTCTTCAAAGAGTAATTAAGGTTAAATGAAATCATTGGGGTAGGCCCTAATCCAATCTGACTGGCATTGACTGGTGTCCTTATAAGAAGAGGACATTGTGGGGCCGGCCCAGTGGCGCAAGCCATTAAGTGCTCGCGCTCCGCTGTGGTGGCCCGGGGTTCGCTGTTTCGGATCCCGGGTGCGCACTGACTCATTGCTCAGCAAGCCATGCTGTGGCAATGTCCCATATAAAGTGGAGGAAGATGGGCACGGATGTTAGCCCAGGGCCAGTCTTCCTCAGCAAAAAGAGGAGGATTGGCAGATGTTGGCTCAGGGCCAATCTTTCCTCACCCCCCACCCCCAAAAAAAGAGGACATTGTGACAGAGACAAAGAAGGAAGACACAGAAAGAAGACAGCCATCTGCAAGCCAAGGAGACAGAAGAAACCAACCCTGCCAATATCTTGATCTTGGACCTTTAGGCTCCAGAATTATGAGAAAATAAGTTTCCGTTGTATAAGTCACGCAGTCTGCGGCAGTCCTAGCAATTATTTTATAATTAGCCACCCTACCCCATCCAATGCCTACTACCGCTTCTCCTCCCTCTTAGATTTCATGAACACATGACCCAAAGTATTAGAAGACAGTCTTTCCTAGAGATCCATATAATATTACAGTGTTTAATTTTTCTATCATACTTTGAAAACAGAGCTGATAGAAGCAGAAGCAGTGAAAATGATAATGAAATCTATTTAATTGGTCTCTTTGGCTCTGCAAGTCTATACGTCATTAACTTCTAAAATGTAAAGTTCATTTCTATTATTTTTTACTTTCATGTTTAAATACAATCAAAATATATTTTAATAGAAACTTATTTTCGTGTGCGTTTAACTTATAAGAAAAAAATGCATGTTGAAATTTCTCTGACATAATTTTAAACCAAGATATTTCTACTGAGACCATCATTTAAAAATATCATAACAAATTTTATATACCTTAAAATAATAATGCTTCTCCCTAAATATATACATCCTCAATACTTTGAAAAGTGTCACTATTTAAGACTGTTTTCCAGTAAACATGCAGGAATACTATTGCTTTTTTAAAGACTGGTAAATCACATCCCGTTATATTCCATTTTGTTTATTGTTTACGAGCAAATATGTACGTAAATAATGTACAGATTTTAATAAATATAATGAAAATGACATTGATATTAAAGCTAAAACAAAAGCTTAGTTTTTCTCAGTGATGTATATTCACATAGATTCCAGACCATAATTTTTTAATGCATTCAGTCAGGTTTCTGCTGTATGCTTTATTTTGGAGCTTTCAATTGATCTTTCTACTTTTAGTTTCAGCATTGTTTGACTTAATAGCTATATCCACTTGCTCATTGACACTACACACACACTCACACACACACCCACACACACATACACACACGCAAGCAAGCATTTGCACATGCACATAATTTCCAGGCTTGTTGTAGCTCAAAGCATTTAAAATATGAATTCAAATACTTATATTGTTTAGATATATAAACATTGTAATCTCAAGACTTCTCCAGAATTAACTTTTGTAGAATTCTGAAGCAATATTCAAATTTTAGTCTAAAACAGAAAAACTGAGAAAATTTGGGTCATACTACTTGAGAAGAGTGGTCACATGGGGAGATGAGAGCACGTACCTGTGAAGTAGAGTCAGTCATCTCTGAGATATAAACACTAATTGGCATTAGGCTTCCAGAATTAGGACCAGACACAGAACAAATATGTGTTCTATTAAAATTATGATCTGTAATAAAGAATACTAAATTCACTAACTCTTCTAATGATATTTTTCCTTGAATTTCTCTTTGAAAGAAATATAAAAGAGAACAGGACTTTATACTTCCCAAAGGGAAGGGGCATATTTTCTCTCCTTTATCCATTTTCCACTTTTGTCAAGGCTGAGTTCCCTTATTAAATCAAGAACCCAGCTCCTAATTCCTGACATAGTATTACTTATTCATTCCCACCTTACTGAAGTTGAATTCTTCCTACACCACTGCCAGGGACTCTAATCTCTGAACCAGTGGACAGCATTACTTTCCAGGAAATACAGAGAGAAATAGGTTTTTTTTTTTTTTTCCTATGTTTTGCTTTTCTATTTTTTCTTTTTCTTTCCCTTGCTACTTGGTAGAGAGTGCTGCATATGTAGCGGTGTCTTGTCTATGATGGCTACATATAGTTCTATGAGAAATGCTCTGAAAGCTATTCACTTACCTTGATGAACATTATTTACAAAAAGAAAGCCATATTGGTCTGGGGTTTGGCAGGCACCTGATTACAAAGGTGGCATAAGCTCTGCAATGCATCAAATTCTCAGATTACTCATCCTGTTGGAATAACACTAAATGGTTCTATAATACATATCCTACTTGGCATCCTTTTTTTTTATCCTTTAAACACTGGATTTATTGGCGATATTGTGCATGGTGGAGTGTGTGACCTGGTGGGGACAATGCATCAGGTGAATCTCGTTTGCCCAAATTTGTATGCACATATGGCAGAGCTAATGAGAAAAATAGGCTGGAAAGCTTACATAAGTTTTCCCTGCCTTCTCTAAAGAGGCTATTGAATATCTCAAAAGTCTCATATTAAGATAATTTCTCCTCTTTGTTTGGAGGGAGGGTCTAAAAATCCATGTCATTACTCCTGGTAAATTTATAATTTTGAAATAAAATGACTGTGCAAGTTCACATTATACTGTGTTAATCACCTAAGTACAGAAAGTTTTATTTGGTTGTTCAACATTTTTCAAAATGTGTTTTCTTCTAATTGTAACTGATGATTTGCCACAATCCAAATTATAATTAGAAATTGCCTGCCAGTAGTCACCCAACAGATCTTTACACTAGGCTTGACATAAGTAATAACAGAGGAAATGAACAGTGTCATAAATCTAGTTAGTGATATTTCCTGCGGGATAATACAGAAATCACAGTTCCATTCAGATATTTTTAAAATATTAGGGCTGAGGGGACCAAGTCAAAATTAGCAAATAATTACCAATGACATCTTTGAGCTGTCCTTAACATTGCTGAAAGCTTAAAACTGAAAAATGAAGGGCTATACACACACAAAAAAGATACATATCACGTAGCCCAAGATAGTTGCAAACATGAAGCATCATTCTCACCCGACTACAACACAGCAACGCACTGGGAAGTGAGGGAGGGAATTGAGGACACTTGGCAAGCTAAAGATAAGGAAATTCAATTTTCCAGTTAAGTAGATGTGAAGAAATGAGAGATATACTGCTATTTGGATTAGAGTGATATACACATTTTTCCTATTCTTCACAGGATGATATGGGATCCGCACACGCTAGTGTGAGTCCTCTCCCAGGTTGTGTTTCTGTGAACAAATCATTTCTGTAGACCTTGACTTTATTTTCCATAAAATGAGTGAGAGATTGGCAGTCTTCTCATTACCTTCCACCACAAATACCTGGGCATACATGATGATCAGAAACCTTATATATAGCACAGTATAAAATGAAGGGAAGTAAGGTAATACATGTGGCATATTGCTAATGACATACATAAACTTCATACTTCCTTGTTCTTGCCTATTAAGAGACCATTTTTTTGTCCAGGAGGTGAGATACCTAATTTATTCATTTATCTACATATATTTATTGCATGCCTACTACCTGCCACACACACGCTAGTCTAGGCATCAGGACACAGTAGCAAACAAATCGAAGGCCCTGCCTTCATGGAACCCATGTGACCTCCTCAGGCTCCCTTTCAGCTTGGGTTGTCTGGATGGAGTTCTGCTTAGGAAGGTGAAAGTGGGGTTCTAAGAGACCTAGTTTGTCTTCATTAAATCAAGGCAAAGCTCAGCTGAAATTTGCCCTCTGTCGTCCTCTTTTCCCCTTCCTCCTGCCCTATTCCTGCTTATGATGCCAATGAAATTATACAGTTGTAAAAGTCATATTGTAGTTTGGAGAAGGTTGGTGCATCTTAAAAATTATATAAACAGAATTTTAGGATGTATAGAGAAAGAAAGAATTATGATCACAATATGTGTGTGTATTAGTCATCCAGGGCTGCCATAACAGAACACCATAGACTGAGTGGCTTAAGCAACAGAAATTTATTTTCTCCCAGTTCCGGAGGCTAGAAGTCTAAGATCAAGGTGTTGGCAGGACTGGTTTCCGGTGAGGTCTCTCTCCTTGGCTTGCAAATGGCTGCCTTCCTGCTGTGTCCTCACATGGCCTTTCCTCTGTGTGTGTGAACTCATGGTGTCTCTTCCTCTTCTTATGAAGACAATAGTCCTACGGGATTAGGGCCCCACCCTTGTACCTCATTTAACCTTAATTACCTCCTTAAAGGCTCTGCCTCCAAATACAGTCACACTGGTGGTTAGGGCTTCAAGTCATCAATTTTGGGGGTACACAATTCAGTTCATAACAGTGTGGATCTGTGTTGACAACTATTTTTCTTATTCATGCTTGCTTGCATCTGTTCTCTAAGAGCATTTAAACATGGCAACATCATTTTCTGTGCTGATCTACCATTTCAATCACTGACTTTATTGGCCAAAATTGTAATCCCATTCTCTCCATTTTCTTTGACTATATCCAGCCCACTATCTTCAAAGTTGTTGTTCATCTCTGCTTTTACGTTCTTATAACCCTCAAAGTTTTATTCTCTGGTCTTACAGCCAGGGTTTTAAACACTCCAGAAAATTACCACATGATTTAATAAAATTTTGCTGTTTCTTTTGTGTCTGCCCATTCCCAGTTCTATGTCCATTAAAGTCTTATTCATCCTTTAAGACTAGTGCAGGTAAATCCACTACTGTGACATATTTGCTGGCCCTAACCCCTAAGTAGAATTAAATACTGTAGTCTTTCCACCACTGCTATGCCTTGTGGCTAGCTCTATTAGAGAAATTGTAATTTCAGTGTGCAAATTTGTTTAAAAGTCTGTGTCCTCTACTAGAGAGTGTTTGAAAGTATGATCTGAATCCAGCACAGTACCCAGTACATATTGAGCTCTCAAAAATGTTATATATTATTACTTGCTTTGCCACTCTCTATTCCATGAGAGACTCTTGTTCTGTGACACTGGAACGAGTCAATTCAACTCATTGAACCTCAGTTTATCTTTAAAATGGTATTATAATATATTCCTTGTAGGACTGAATGAGAAATATGTGAGAAACTCTAGCACGTGTTTGGCACATAGTAGACCCTTGGTTAATTACTTGGGTGTAAATATACACTTATTTTTGTCTATTAAATCCTAGGCTAGAAAGGAAGGGGTGCAAAGAGACCACATACTTGAGGGGACATGGATGGGCCCAGGTTTTTGTGAGACCTGAAGCTTATACACTTTGAAATCCCACTTTAAAAAATAATACAAAATTAAGAATATAAAATTAGATTGAAATACAAATACTTATCTTGAGAGAATAAAGGAGTCATAACGAACTATACGTTTTTAAAAACTGATAAAAATCATAAGATGCAGAAACATATCCTTCTATTTTGTTAACTGACTGCCTGATACATCCCTATAGCTTTTATTTTATATATTTTTGACTACATAGTCCTTGATCATTTTTATTTGGTAAGGATTTTGCAATAGCATTTTCTATAGAGAAAATAAAAAGAAAATTTAGTCTTAGAATTGGTAAGATTAATTTTTTTAATTGACAGATATCTTTCCCCAATCCATTATTGGTAATGACATGCGAAATTTGGGGATTGCTGCCACATTGAGGAAAACATCTATTGAAGAAACATCTATTGAGTTTTCTTCACGTATAAAATGAATGATTTGAAAGAATTTTCCAAAGATTGACCTTAGCTTGGTGGACTTAAAACATTTCTTGTTTCATTTCAACTACCCACATAAGACACATTCTCATAAAACTTCTGGCCCTGGACCTTTATGTCAAGTTCCAGATGAGTCCACACCATGAACAGCAATAGTACCTGAACAACTAGACATAATTTAACTAAACTTGTAAGTGGCTACAAACACATAAAGCCTGACCTAAATACGCTCTTAGCTCAACTTCCCCTTACCCTAATCCCAAAAATGCACATGGTTGGGGCTGGCCTGGTGGCATAGTGGTTAAGTTTGGCACACTTAACTTCGGCAGCCTGGGGTTTGCAGGTTTGGATCCTGGGGGTGGACCTATACCACCCATGAAGCCGTGCTGTGGCAGCGACCCACACACAAAATAGAGGAAGACCAGCACAGATGTTAGCTCAGGGCTAATCTTCCTCACCAAAAAAAAAAAAAAAAAAAGCACATGGCTACTGCTTCACAACAATGCTAAAAGAGTGAAAATTGGAAAAATGAAGTGTGGAAGTTCAAGTGAAAAGAGACGGCAGTCTTAGCAAATTTTGTTGATAATATCTAATTTTTGCAACTTTTACAAAGCATATGATCACATGAATATATTGCTAAGGCTCTTCACAGGGACTCAGAAGGGGCTGGTGTAAATGACTGGAACTTACTGAGTTCACACTCATTGTTGGCTTCAAGGTAAACCTACCTCTGGTTATAGTGCCAATCTTTTGAATAGGAATAGAACAACACAAACCAAAGGTTCCCAAAGAAGATAAGATTTCAGTATTCCTTAAAGGATGGCTCGGATTTGAAAAAAATAATTGGTAGGAAAAGAGAAAAGGGAATGACAGTAATAAAACCATGAATGAAAAAAACTATCTGTGAGTATACTGAAGAGAAGAGTGGCTAAAGCAGGCCTTGGAGGAAGTGACAGGTTCAGAATGAGAGCTGAAGTCTAACTATGCACTGCTCAGAATTGTGAGCTAAGGGGTTTAGTCTTGACATGGCTACCAACGGAAGATGTTGATTAGGGATGGGATAGGATCAAAATGCCTGGAACATAGATGAAGAAACTAAAGCATAAAGACATCACACGAACTGAGATTTGGGAAGCAAGGCCAAAGCATCTGAACATGTGAATTGGGTTTTGATACAGATTTTTCAGTCTCCAAAGACTCATACCAAGCTCTAGTGCAAATGACTTAATACCCCTTTCCAAATTTGCCCATCTGTCAAACATAAAATGTAACTTAGATGATTGCTTTGATATGGTATAACTAAATAGCAAGGAATATGTTTCGATTAGTTTGTGAAAATGTTAATGTATTTGTAGCAAATGTTGCAAGCACTATTTTTCTTTATATTTTAGCAATCTATATTTAAATATAACATTAAAATGAAAAATGTCTCATATTAAACAAAAGATTAAAAAAACTATAATTCTATAGTAAGAATTGTATTTAAAAGTACTGAATACATGAGGTTTGCTATCAAATGAATCGTGTAGTGATATCTATAAAGACAAAGGATTATCCTCTATTTTTTCTTACATTTCTCAGTTTGACTTATTAGGTGTGCTTAAAGCAAGGACCACTATAAGTACATGTCAAAAATCATGGCCTAGAAAAATGAGGCAAAAAAATTAGCTGTCCAAAGTATTTTACTTTTTTTTTGCCAGATATATTGAGATATAACTTACATAGAATAAAATGAACTTTAAAGGGATCTTTCAATGAATTCCAGTACATGTGCGAAGTGCCATGTAACCGTAATTGAAATATAGACCATGAGCCCAAAACATTCTCTTGTGTTCTTGGCAATCAATTCATACCCCTTTCCCACCTCTACCAGTGGCAACCACTATGAGATTCCTGTCTTTATGGTTGTGACTTTTGCAAAATGTCTATAAATGGAATTATATATATGCAGGGTTTGTTTTGGTTTGGTTTGTGTGTTTGTTTGGTATCTGGCTTCTTTAACTTAGTATAAAGATTTTGAATTCATCTGTGTTGATGCAGATATAAGTGATGTGCTTCTTTTTACTGTTTACTAGTATTCCATTGCATTATATTGTGATGATTTGTTTATCCATTTTTCAATTAAAGGTCATTTCATTATTACCAGTTTGGGGTTGTCATAAATAATGCTACTGTGAACATTTTGCATAAAAATATGTGTGTGGACATATATTGTCATTTCTGTTGGGCTGATAGCTAGAAGTGGGATTTCTTGGTAAAATGCTAAGTGTTTAGGAAAAACTATAATTTGCCTTTTTTTCCCCAATTATTTTATTGCAATCATAATGGCTGATAACATTGTGTAATTTCGGGCGTACATTATTATTTATCAATTTCTGTATAGACTGCATCATGCTCACCACCAGTAGTCTAATTTTATCCATCACCATGCATATGTGCCCCTTTACCCCTTTTGCCCACCCCCAGCCCCCTTCCCTTCTGGTAACCACTAATCTGTTCTCTTTATCCAGGTGTTTGTTAATCTTCCACATATGACTGAAATCATCAGTATTTGTCTTTCTCTATCTGGCTTATTTCACCTAACATAATACCCTCAAAGTCCATCCATGTGGTTGCAAATGGGACAATTTTGTCTTTTTTATGGCTGAGTAGTACTCCATTGCATATATGTACCACATCTTCTTTATCCATTCATCCATAGAAGGGCACTTGGGTTGTTTCCACATCTTGGCTATTGTGAATAATGCTGCAATGAACATAGGAGTGCATAAATCTCATTGGATTGTTGATTTCAAGTTCTTTGGATAAATATCCCAGTAGTGGGATAGTTGGATCATATGGTATTTTTCATTTTAATTTTTCGAGAAATCTCCATACTGTTTCCCATAGGAGCTGCACCAGTTTGCATTCCCACCAGCAGTGTATGAGGGTTCCCTTTTCTCCACATCTTCTCCAACACTCGTTATTTTTTGTCTTAGTAATTATACCATTTCTGACAGGTGTAAGGTGATATCTTATTGTAGTTTTGATTTGCATTTCCCTAATAATTAGTGATGCTGAACATCTTTTCCTGTGTCTGTTGGCCATTTGTATATATTCTTTGCAAAAATGTCTGGTCATATACTCTGCCCATTTTTTGATCTTGTTGTTTCGTGTTTTTTTGTTGTTGAGTTGTATTAGTTCTTTATATATTTTGGAAATTAACCCCTTGTTGGATATATGATTTGCAAATATTTTCTCCCAGTAGGTGGGTTGTCTTTTCCTTTTGTTCACGGTTTCCTTTGCCTTGCAAGAGATTTTTAGTCTGATATAGTCCCATTTTTTATTTTTTTCTTGTTTCCCTTGCCTGAGTAGACATGGTATTCAAAAAGATGCTTCTAAGACCAGTACTTCTAAGACCCATGTGTACTGCCTATATTTTCTTCTAGGAGTTTTATGGCTTCGTGTCTTACCTTCAAGTCTTTGATCCACTTTGAGTTAATTTTTGTGCATGGTGCAAGACAACTATATTGCTTTTTAAAGTGGTTGTATTATTTTGCATTCCCATCAGCAATGTATAAGAGTGCCAGTTCCTTGGTAACCATGCTGCTTTGGTTAGGTTTAGTGTTCCAGAATCTCAAACTATTACTATTCCTCCTTAAATTTCTATAAGATTCAGATTTGCGTAAAGGTCTATTATTAAGCATATACACACTTAGGAAACATATGATGAAATAACCATTTCATAATTATAAAATATTCGTCTTTGTAAAATGAAGGGCATTTGCAGATGTAATTAAGGTCCAAAGATCCCTTGATTTTGAGGTAATTAAAAGGGCAATTATGCTCAGTGAGCCTGAATTAATTGAAGGAACTGAGGCCTTCCTGAAGTCAGAGATTCTCTCTATGTTGCTGGCTTTGAAGAAGTAAGCTCCCATGAAGCAGGCAGTTATGTTGGGGAAGTAAACATTGCAAGGAACCATGGGTGGCCAGAAAATGAAGCCCCTCAGTCCTACAACCACAAGGAAACAAATACTGCCAGCAACCTGAGGGAGCGTGGAAGTGGATCTTTCTCTAGTCCAGCCTATGATGAGACTGTAGTTCCAGCTGACCACTGTATTGCAGATGGGGAGACTGAAGCACAGAACCTAGTTAAGCTATACCCGGAATTTTAACCTACAGAAACTGAGATAATAAACATGTGAGGTTTTTAAAGCCATTAATTTTGTTTTAGTTTGTAACAGAGCAGTAACCACTACCTTCGTAATCCTTAGGGAAACAGACTTAATGTGGACATCTCAGTTCAGCTGTACCATTAGGGCGAGTCTAAAGGACTAAATATCTCTGTTACAATGTATATATTTGCCATTTATCCATCGAGCAGCCCCATTTATCTTATTTGTTTACTGCTAATCCTTGCCTTCTCTGATTCTCCCTTTCTCTCTGTGTCTCTGTCTCTCTCTCCCTCTTTCTCTCCCTCTTGGCATGCGGTAGTCATTGAAAATTTTTCTTGTTACAAAACAAAGCATTAAAATGTATATGTTTTCTCTAAATCTAGTTAATGTGCAATTGGAAGCAGAACTATTATATTACCATAACATAATAATTATAAAAATAATATATTTGTATATAAATAAACACTTAAATAACTGTGTGGTCATGAAATGACTCTTCAGTTAGATTCATTCTTCACCTTTTTAAAAAAAGGTATCCTAATAATACAAATTCTATTTTTCAAATGTGAGTAAACGAATAAAAAGATTTTGAATGGTATACTTATGCTCAATTTTTAAGTAAATGGTACTTTAATTAGGAAACTATAAATTTAATAAGGCAAAATAAAAGTCAACTTTTCGATTTCTTATAGCCGTGGCTGCTCTGAATAATCTGCCTTTAATCTGTATTTGCCTGTCCCTCCTCTGGAAACTTCTACATACCTAGTTTAACATGAGGACTTAGGTTTATGTATCTATTTATTGTTAAAAACATATCTTGAACCAAGACCTCTTGTTATCATTTTACTTTTCATATGTTGATGTGAAGCATTTTATTCCCCGAATTGACTATGTAAATTCAAACTGCAAATAAAGTCTCCCTAAATCTCAAACCACTAAGCAGAGTTTGCTCAGTGGTATTATTTCACTATTAATATTGCTTAGCAAATAAGTGTCATCAGAATTCATCTTTTCTTTTAGAAATGTGGAGTTCTGGAACAAAATATAAAGTTACATAGAAATGTACTTTCTATAAACTTGCAATGGATTAGAAGCATATGGAATTTAAGAACTGAAAATGCTCGTAAATATTGAACCTGATCTTAAACCTTTCTCTCTCTTTCTCTCAGAGGAAAATAGCAGCTCTCTCTCTCAGATGAAAATAACATCCGTGGAAAAAAGACTCAGCTCTATGAACCAAAAGCCAAGGCCTAGAGAGAGTTGCTTTTTTTGTGTCCTCACAACTTTATCAAGAAATATGTAAGACTAGGTAGGATACAGCGTAGTTTTGTATTTGGGGATTTTTTTTTTAAAGAAAGCCCTATAAAATAAAAACAAATGGATAATGTTGAGTTAGTTAGTTAAATTGAAGGGTCAATCACCTAGATTAAATGACACATAAAATGATAAAATGACACATATGAGTCATTTTGCATCAAAATGAAAATGTTTCTCCAGCTGCTGGAGTGAATCTTAAACTGCTGAAGGCATGCACAGTTAACAAATGGCTCTGCTTGAGCAATCCTATCAAAAAGGACAGTAATGTCAGACTGAACTGTATAGGCTCCCTGATTAATAGAAGTCCCCACATGATGGAGTAAGTTACAACTTTAATGTACAAATAATGAACCTCTATTGAAAGGAAAGGTTCCATAAATCAAAATACTGTAGAAAAACCATAAACCCATGGCAACATAATGGCCGCCAGGGCCCAAGCTATATTAATCTTGTATGGTGTGATATCATTTCTCTAGGGGAGACAACGAAATATATCCCATATGAAAGTGAATTATGAGTGTGATAAGGGCTCTGGACCATTCATGTAAGTTAATGGCAAGGTTCATATTGAGATACCCCCTGGTTAACTCCTCCTCTCGATCTGCCTTGAACTCTGCTTCCGCTAAGACAGACATCAACTTGCTCAATCTTCATTCTAGGCCTTCCATATGTCTGAAATGTCCTCAGAAAGTAAGAAAGATAGAATGATAAAAATAAACCAATTATTTCTCCTTCCAAATAATTTTAGCTTTCTTTTTCCTCAGCTAGTGTACCTGCTAATTTTATTTAAACCTTCTTTATATATATATATTCTATCTCTACTCATTGTTAAACACACTATTTTGTAGCATTTTAGCACGATTTCTAGCATTGAAATTTATGCCTTTTGACATGCTTCCTGCATATTTTTCTATTACCAATTGCATATTGGAAATAAACCTTCTATATGAATTAAATTCTAAAGAGACAAGAAAATATTTGACACAAAATATTTTAGCATAGCATTTGCTTGGAAAATTTTTTCACTTACAGTTTAATGTAACATAAGTAATTTTTCATTAGTATACCCTAATATGTCCTGATTCATAACTATCATCTCCCATGGATAAGACACATTCTAGTAGGGTGCAAAATCCAAGTTGATTATTTACATATTTTGTGCTTATTAAAAAATATTTGCATTCAGTCTGATTCTATTAGAAATTGCTCATCATGTGATCAATGTGCTTCAACATCACCCAGAGCAAGATCCAATATTCTCTGCTGTTTTTAGGGGGCATGTGTTCTTAGATGTAGCAGGCATTATTTTAATTATTTTACTATTTATTTGCCTATAATGAATTTAAACTTAGTTCTTGAAACTGGTTTGTTTCTATATTGGATACTTTTATATTATCAATTCAAATATATCTAAGTAATTTACAGATCTTTTTCCCCTGAACCTCCTTTGGTAAATCAATCAATTCAGGATGCCACCTCTGTCTTCTTCCATTTTGCACCACAGTAATCCATTTTTCCAGGCTCATGCTTGTTAGTATCTATTCACCTTGAATTCTACAATTATGTGGAATCCCAGAGGATCTTTGGTTGTTAATAACTGTCTGTTTTAATATTTATAATGTGCGTTCCACCACCATCCCAGGATAACAAGCTTACACAACGTTTACCCTTCATGTCTGAATTCAAGGTCACTATAAAATCCTTGTTATTTTCCTGCTTGGTTTTGTCACACAGGAAATTTAAGGAGGTGGTGCATATTTCATGACCTAAATTTGTCATAAAGAAATCTGCCATCTCTAATCCATATAAACAATCAAACAAATAAATAGGATAATTCCACATAGGGATAAGAACAAAGAAGAGTGTATAATATGGTCATGCAAAATGGTAAAGTGACTGAGCGAATCCTTTGCCTAGGATCATGAGAAGTCCATCCTGAAGACACGACATTTCAGATGGCACTTTAATGAAGAGAAAGTGTCAGGCATGTGAACATTTTAGAGAAGATTTTCAAATCAGAAAACAAACAAAAACCAAAAATTATAAACAAACAAAAAACCTGAAAATGCCCTGGAAAAGAAACTACATGGTATTGTTGAGGGACAGAAAGAAAACTTCTATGACTAGGGCATTTATGTTGGGTAGAAAGTATAGACATATGTGGCCAGAGAAAGTTCAGGAGCTAAATTTGTAGGCCATCATGAGGAATTTGGCATTTGTGCTTTAAAAACTTTATTGTGATTGCTTTATGGAAAGAGGATTGGAGGAGAACAAGAGTGGAGGTAGAGATATTAGTTTGGAGGCTAGAGTTGGACTTTTCTGGAGGAGAAGTGATCATAGCTTAGTACAGGAGAGAATGAGAACTACAAGACATAGAGGTATTCAGGCCTAAACATATCTCAAAAATTAGGTGTTCAAAGTGTGAATGGTGTAATAATTTACTTAAACGGAGGAGACTTATAAAACAACAGATTTGTTATGGATGGGAGGAATCAAAGGTTTTTTTTGTTTTGGCCTTGTTAAATTTGAGTGATGATTGCAATGCTGTCTTGAGGCTAGCACTCAATAACTATATTTGAATAAAGGGATGATGGAATAAATCAATGAGATACATATAAAAACCCAATTGGAGAGAATATGTGTATGTATATATATAAATATATGTGTGTGTATTATATATGTATATATGTATCAATATGTAAACATATCAATATGTACGTATAACAATATGTATATATGTGTGAATCTGCATGTATTCACACATATCCCAGGAGAGTATTATGGGTAGGCTGGAGCTGTGAACAAAGTTTTGGGAGTCACCACATGCAGACAGCACTGAAGACAGAACCCTGGGGGAAACTAGATTTAGAATTATAATAGGCAAAGAGGTACTGTAAGGATATTGAGAAAAAGCAGGCCTTAAAGTTGGAGACAGACCAAGTGACTATAGTGTCATGGAATGTTATCCTACAACACATTGATCAAAAGGTCAGATATTCTAGATACATCTAGATATTCAATAAGGCCTATTTAGCTCTTACAGGTCTCTGTGCCAGTCCCTAAGAAAAAGGGAATAAAAAGATGCATAGAATGTGGACACTGTCTTTGAGACACTCATCCTAAAGGAAGATAAGGGCATAAATAGATAAATTGCAAAACAATGTGTTACATGTCCCAATTTTAGTAATCATCTGTCTGAAACACATTTTCTGAAGACAGTGTGTGAAATTGAGTATCTTCCAAACATCTAAAATGTAGAGTACAAAGTGACAAAAGAGATCCCAACCAGGCTTCTTGTTCTCATGAAAATAAAGTAAAACACAAAATATTCTTGGGAATCTTTCATTTGTGTGTGGTAAAATAGCCAGTTTTTCCCTCAAATATAGATTATAATCTGAAGTAGTAAAGCCACTTTAAAAGAAAGCAGAAACTAAATAAATATTAACTCAATTATTGATATGTTACAATTTTGACCAACTTAAATCCAGTCTGGAGGATTTGGGGATTCTGTTGATCAAACCCTATGAATCATTGCTGTGGATTATTGACATAATACTAAATGAGAATTTTTAAACCATCGTGTTTTTATGTTATTTTCTAGAAGGTTGTATGATAAACTTCAATTTTTAATTGTAGAATATAACAGAGAAATATGCAACGCATATACAGAATTAAAATATTTTTAGTGTTAAGGTCCAGTGACAGAAGCTGAATGTTAAAATGCACCTTGTCCATCAGAATCCTTCAGAGTCTGTGAAAATTTTCAGTTTTATTTATAACATCCCTTATGAGAGTTTCTAAGAAAAAATAACTATATGTATTTTGTGCTCAAAGTGGAAACAAATGAAGCAAAGATGAATGTATCATTATGCTAAACTTAAAGACATTTTAAATGACAATATCGATATATGCATTTTCTATAAAATGATGGTGATGAAATAAAATGTTTCTATTTAGAAAAGGATGTCATTTGTCAGGCTAACAGGCTGAGTATTTTGTTGAGCACTCATCTGCCATACAAGAGTGATGAAAGCCAGAGAGCCCATCAGATTCTTTTTGTTCTTGGACTACTGACAGTGGCTTTCTGCCAAAACACAATGACTCAACTCAAAATGTATACTCTAAACAATTACAACTTCTCAATCATTACAATGCTAAAAACATAAAGTTTCATTTAATTTAAAATATTTAGTAAAAAAATGAAATTATTTATATTTGCCACTGAAAATCACATTAAAATTTTGTTACATTTTACTACTCCACACATGTAGTCAATATTTAGATATGCAGGTGAAGTTAAAAATCACTCCTCTTGGGGCCGGCCCGGTGGCGCAGCGGTTAAGTTCATGTGTTCCCCTTCTGCGGCCCAGGGTTTGCCAATTCAGATCCTGGGCTCAGATCTGCTCACCGCTCATCAAGCCATGCTGAGGCAGCATCCCACATAGAAGAACTAGGACCTACAACTAGGATATACAACTATGTACTGGGACTTTGGGGAGAAAAAAGAAAAAGAGGAAGATTGGCAACAGATAGCTCAGGGCCAATCTTCCTCAAAAAAAAAAAGAAAAAAACACTCCTCTTGTTTATCAAAAATATTGACAAATCTTATTTAACAAAACCCTTAGTGAATGTCACTAGAGTAACAAATTATGTTCAATTAATACATAATGACTCGATGTATGGATGCATAACTTTTTATGTAACTACTCTCCTATTGTATATGTAGTCTATTTCTAATATTTCTCTGTTACTTAAAAAATGTGTTTAAATTTTATTAAAATATTAGAAAGATTTTTCAAAAATTAGATATGGTCTTATATTTTCCCTTCTCTTTCTGTTTAATTACATTTTTACTATATTATTTCAAAATCAAAGTCAATCTGCTGAATTATTCAATATTACCTAGTAGTTGTGACATTAGTAGTTCTGTGACATAAGAAAGGATCAGGCTAATTCCAGATCAGTGTAATTTCTGTTGCTCTCGCATTGGATGTTGTATTTAATTTATAGTTTCACTTTAGGAGACATACAATTTGTAGACAAGGTAAAGTTACATCATTCGAGGGACTGTGAAACATAATGGAGTTAGATTGAATTCTCGCTCCATAGCCTATTACAATTTAAGCATTCCCTGTGTCTCACTTTCCTATGTGAATAAACAAACATAACTATACTACTCCTTAGAGAGTGTTATTGAAAAAAAATATGTAAAAGGTAGCAAATTGTATAGGATATAGAAGAAATTCCATAAATGACAGAAATCATTTTTATAGGTTCGTTTTATTCTCCCTAGAATTTGGAGAACTTTTAAAATCACCCTCATAAATAAGAGACTAAAATAAACCCAAAATAAATATATATGGTTATTCATCAATGAATACCACCTTCATTTTATAAATAATCAGCTGATGTGATGAGAAATTTTCCAATAAGAAGGTCAATATTTCTTACAAATCCAATCAAAATGAGTTGTTCTATTCTTAAGAAAGCTTGTACTGGAAAATAGGGAAACTTGAAGAAAGATATTCAAGTGGTCACAAATATTTATATATTATAATTCAAATATAATGCATAATGTAAAAATTCATCAAATGTATCTTAGATAATAATATTTTGTTAGTCAAACCTGTTCTGTACAAGTTCTAGTTATTTATAACTGCTCCTTTGCTCAACCTAAAACTAATACAAACCTTTAAGCAATGACATCTTAAGTTTATCTACGAAAAGTGAGAGACTGAATATACAAATGGACAATGGCCAGACCATATATCTGCAGCAACCAGTCCAGAAACTTAACCCATTTTCTAGAGTACCCAGCCCAAGAAGCCAACCCACTATCCACAAGTCAAACACTCACTATCTCTAGCAAATATTCCAGGAAACCAAATAATAACCCCTGTAACGATCAGCTAAAATGGCCAGGACTTGATTAATAACTCTCAACTTCCCTAATTGTTGTCCCAGCTTCCAACATAGGATCAAGGAGAAATCCAAATACACATGCCTAACTGATCATACAGTTAGCCCACCTACAGCTTCTCTGTGCTAACAGCCTCCAACCAGGGCACATCAAAGCCTTCACTTTATTCCACCATAAAGCTTTCCCCCTCTTCTCCCTGCCTTTGAGATGCGGCCAAAGCACGCGTGATGGTGATGACTCCTTTGCAATAGCAGGCTCCAAAAAATACCCTTTGCCTGGTCTCATTTGGTTGGTCTTTATTTTCACAAAATAAAAGAGATAAAATCATTAATGATTTTTAATATGAACCAAAGCTAAAAAAAGAGAATACAGGATGACCCCAAGTAGATGCTCCAACCTCACCAATTTGTCTTACCCAAATTGGCACCATCCAGTAGCAGTATCTCCTTCCTTAACATTTAAAAGCGTGACTGAGCTATTTCAGCACATCCTTTGGATAAAGGGCCTACAGGGATGAAATGTTTACAGTGAAATGCTACATGCCTCTCTATAAATTAATGCAGAAGAGCTTTATGATTTTTTCTTTTACTTTTCAAATCGTTGAATATATACGGATATTCAGTCAGAAATAAATGTTATCTCTAAAACTTCTGCCTACAAGGCTCACATAGAAGACACATCTGTTAGAGGTTTGAATGGTGATCAAATCAGGACCCTTAGAAAATGACTGAGTACTGGGGAGGGTCTTATGGAAGATGAGGAAAAAAATATTTAAGGGACCAAGGTGCTTTTGTTTAATGGCATTGTCTCTCCTAATACAAAGCAACTAACCATCAAACCAGATTATACATGCAAAACTTTTAAAACACGACCTGACTCAAAGGAAAAATTAATCTTCTTTTTGCCACTAAAATTATCAAATTCCAAATTGCTAGAATCTTTAGACCAAGAAAGGAATTCATTAACATAACAAACAGTTATAAACTATTATCCATTCATTTGGGATACAAAAAAGTACACAGTAAGAGCAATAGAAAAAACAATACCATACTTTTAGCACAAATTACACACTTTGTACTGTGCAAGGTTCATGCACATCTAGTAGCACATTTAATGAGCTCCGCTTGACTATTTGGAATCCTATGGTACAAACTTTGTTTTGACCATGACCTCATGCTACATCCCAAATTCTGTTCAATGGTCACTTGAAATGAAAACGTATTAAACACCACAGACGGTATTCCAGTTAAGCCTACTAACCTACGGTAACAAATCCTAACTCCTCTTCTGGAATTCACTGTTTAGAAAAATCTTCATACTTATAAAGACAGCACAAACTGCTTTGGAATATTTACGTGTTTAATATGGGAGAAAAAACACACACAACATCACACTCATAGGCAATAGGTGCTACTCAGAGTTACGACCAGGCTTAGTCCAAATGATTGATGCTTAATAGACTTAAGAAGGAAGGAATATAGAAATACTTTCCTATTATTTAAGAAATACATTCCTATTTTTCTTATATTATTCCTAATATCCCTATCAATAATTAATTTAGGTCATTGTGCTATAAAGTAACAGTGAAAAAAATAAAAATAGAGGGGAAAAAGATAAATCATCATTATGCTTCCTTTTTCGAAAGTGGTAACTGTTGGATACAGTCACACATTTAATTATCATTAGACTTTGCCAGGTAATTGTAGTAGGACATTAAGTCAATGGTTCAATGTTTGTCCTTGTTTGTTTTTTCAGATGTGATATATTTCATGGAAAGCAAAATAAACTTTCTATGATCATATAATTGATTTTTTAATATTGTATGACTCAGAGCAGAGGACGTTGTGGGGTTTCTATTTTCCATTTTAAATCATAATGAAATGTAATTTTATTAAGTAGCATACAAAATTATTTGTCACAATTAAATACGCAGTTTTGGATATTTCCCAGTGTGTGAACTATGTTGCAACAAAAGCACCTTAAAAAACTAGCATTTATGTATATCAACAGGATTTGTATAGCATAGTTAGGAAAAGTTTATGGTTCTAATAGAAAAAAAATCAAATTAAGAAAATGAAAATACTCAAAGTGTAAAGAAACACAGAAAGTTAAATTATATCTAGGAAAATAAAAGGAAGAAATCAAAACGAGAAAATTTTCAGTTTTGAAGGACAATGAGTAAACTATTATTTAGTAATGGATTCTCTAGCAATATCATAGGTTTAGTTAATTCAACTCCTCATCTTTGTTGCCCATTTTAATTTCTTTACCAAGAATACCAGAATTCTATTATCAGAACTTCATTTTGCTTGTTAATGTTCCACTTGTCTATTATGTGGTCACCACTTTTATATGCAGCCTTAGTAAATTGCATGTGCACAAAAATACAGGTGACAAAACATCAGCGCTTACAAGATTATGCGAAAACAGTATACATGGGGTAACTTTTAACTAGAACATTTACTATGGTAAATGCTGTAATACGTGAAATGTGAAATTCTTCTGATGACAGCCTGAAAAATCAGACAGTACCTAAACTGGATGTCATGTCAATGTATAAAAATTATGTCTGGCAAGCATGTTGTTGAAAGCGACATTATCACAACCTTATATATGTGTCTTTGATTGATGGAGTAGCCAAATAAATGTAATAAAGAACAATGTAACATTTGATATCTAGTAACCTATTATCAACCTGCTTTAAAATTTTAGTTTTTCAACCTTACTTCTTGGTGGTTCTAGGGCTTAGAAAGAAAGATTAAGTGACAGACTACTATTTCACTATGTTTTTTCTAAGTATGTAAATGCCATAAAAAATAAATCTGAGATGCTTTATATACCCACAATTGTCAATATTAATCTACCTAAACAATTAAATTTCCTTAGACAATAAAATTAAACATAGAAAATTTATTTCACTTTTTATTCTAATTTTGAAATACATCATACAATGTTTCCCCCAGAAAATATTCTGTTTAAATACCTTATATTTTTCTTCAATAACTTCATTTTTAACAGAGCTCAGCAATTTAAGTCCAATATGTTTTATAAAATGTTATCTCATTTTATTCTGTAACAATGCACTTAGACTGTAGAACATACTCTATTTTCATTAGAGCAATTAATGACATAAACAAGAAAATTCAGAAATCATTGAAATAAACCTTGAAATGAGCTTGATAAGCAGCTTGCCTGATCTTCCCTCAGTATCCCCCTTTGTGATATTTGCTCTCTGCATTAGAACAAATGAAATTATGTTTATAAAAGCTATTGGTATCCTTTAAGCTCAAAGTTGCTGTGCAAATACAATATTTTAATATCATTACTATGCACATGTCATGTGTACATAACTCAAATGAAAGTAGTAAAGGTTATATGTCTAAGAGATCTGTTCAGTCAGAATTTACTTATATTAATCAATGACAGAACAGAAACTGTCATGACGCATTAAAAGATTATAGATTTGTGTGTGTGTGTGTGTGTATGCCTATACGTCTGTCTGTAATTATATTAAAATACTTACTAAAAATGCCCATTTTAAAAGAACATCTGCTTTAAATGACAATTTGACAAATTCATCAAACCAAGTTATTAAAAATCCATATTTCACATGAATAAACAAAATAAACTTTCTTCAAAGGGGAAGAATACAAATCTGAAACTAAATTTTATAGCAATACATTTTCTATAATCCAGAATGTCTTTTATATATTTTTTCTTCCTATAAATTTTGTTCAAACATATTGAAAAAATAATATTTTCTCCAAATAAACCCCCTAGCCTCTTTTCTTTCAGTTGGCAATGCAAGGTTTTCTGACCAGAGTACAATATAGAGGGAAAAATAATTGAACTAGTTTTAAAAACACAAGAGTTTTTCTTTTTTAATCACATTAACTCACAATTTTATTCAAATATTTTCATACTGAATCTAAGCTGTTAGAATCTTATCCTGTCTCTAATATCCTGATGCTTACGTAGAGTAGTCTAGTTAAGAGCAAACCCATTTTGAGGTTATTATTTGAGAGAACAGTTTATAGTCCTGCAAGGTAGGGCTCCATTCACAGACTTAAGCCTACAAGAGTTCTTAATATAGCACTTTAGTAACTAGGCTGCTATCGTGGCTAGTCACAAAAATTCTTCATTATAATTTTTACACACCTATATAATTTAGTACTTTTTTTTCATGACCGAATGATATGCATAATATGAAAATTCTTTGGTAAGAATATACTACTGCTGATTTAAAAGGTATTGGAAATATTTCACTTCCTCCTGTGGCTTCCAGCAATACTGTAGAAATAATTCTAGTTGTCCTAAGATGTTTGTGGAGCCATGGATATGAGAATGCATGGATGTAGCAATCACATTAGATACTTTATGTAAAAATTCTTTTACAAGTTAAGGTGTACTAAAATGTAAGAAATTAACGTTGCAACATATAAATTAATAAACCAAACCGAAGAATCACACTGTCTCCATAAATGTTGGTCAGCTATCTTTCACCATCATTTTTATACTTGTTCTCCTTCTTGTTTCAGAAAAGAGGGAATGACATATAGAGAGAGACAGGGACAGAGAATCTACAAATGGGTAAATAGTTTGAGATATCATTTGCTGCTTCTTTTTTTTTTTTTTGTGAGGAGATCAGCCCTGTGCTAACATCTGCCAATCCTTCCCTTTTTTGCTGAGGAAGACTGGCCCTGAGATAACATTCGTGCCCTTCTTCCTCTACTTTATATGGGGAGCTGCCACAGCATGGCTTGCCCAGCAGTGTGTCAGTTCGCGCCCAGGATCCAAACTGGCAAACCCCAGGCCGCTGGAGCACAGCGCGCGGACTTAACGCTTGCGCCACTGGGCCGGCCCCTCATTTGCTTCTTAATGATCCTCCAATCCCACAGTACTAGCATTAAAAGAGATTTCCAGACATTCTTCATGGAGAAAAACTAAATAAATTCTAAGTTTTTCATTTAAACCAAAGTGTCCTATGCACCAACCCAACCTTCATCATTCACCCATATCTCTCAAAATCTCTCTCTTACAAACTCAAAGCATGAAAATTATCCCTCAATTAAATTTCAAAATAAAAATTATTAAAATTCATTATGAAATATTGAATAAAGGAATGATATATTTGTAGACTCCAATTAATTTTACAACTAATTTTTATTACATCAACTAAATAATAATTTACATAATTAATATAGCAAATGTTTAAAAAACTAAATAAGAAATGCCTGAAAAGGCCCTTAACCATTCCTTTTACACCCTGTTAATATTGAAAGTATAAGTTTAGGAGTCTGAAAACGTGAAGAGAGTGTTAAGAGATGAACATAACAACAAGCTAATCAATATATTTAAAAGATTTTATATTAAATTAATTAAATTCTTACTCCATTACTTTTCCCCTGTTTGTTCACTATTTTTACAGACCAGAAAACCAAGGTACAGAGAAATATGCAATTTTCCCTGAGTCACAAGCTAATAAAAGGTGGAGCTGGTCTTTGAATCCAAGAAGTCAAATATCAGAGTTCTTGTTTTTAACCGCTAGAATACAGAATACAATCTCTCGAGAGTATTCTGTTAAAATGGAAACCATGGATGCTAATGTTTCACAAATAAGGACTGAGGAGTCTGGCTCCTAGTTAAAAAACTATGTGTGATTTTTCATGCCTGGCCATAGAAAACTACAAAGGCTTTACCAGGCGGGCCTCAGGAGGAAAGCTACCCTCTGCACACCAAACTTGGTATCCAGCCAGGGCACCGCAGTCTCTGAAGGCGGTTCCAGTCAAGGACCCAGGCCCCCCTGGCTGGCCACGTTCTTATACATGGCTACATCCCGAGCCCAGGGGCCTTCATTCAGAGGTCTTTTTATTGGAGGCCTTTAGCAAAGGCCTTCCTCAGGTGCCTCTGCTGAAACCTGCTTATCAGAGTGAGGGGAGGACCTCAAAGACCCTTTTCCTCCACTCTGACTCAGTATTCAGTACTTCTCCACTCCTAGCCTTTCCCCACTGCCCTCTCCCCATCCTCCGGGTTCATGAAATTGCAGGATCCCTTGTTTGGGGCTCCCTTGGTAGCGAGATGACCCCCACATCTATGCTGATCCACTTGACCCACAGTATGCCTTTCCTTGGGGTTGAAAATGAAACAGGGAGGAGCTGAGACTTTTGTTTATACTATTGGAGTGAGTGATGGGAGGCTTGACCCCTACTCTGATTTTGGCTTGTCGTCTTAGTGAGCTACTCTCACACCTGGCAGCTTAGCTCTCTCCAGCTCAGCTGAGCTCCTGACAAGGACATATTCAGTTGCATCAAGTCCTTAGTAGACGAGAAAAGAAGACAATCCAAAGATATCTACTGAAATAATGGAATTACCGGAAGGAGACTCTGAAGAATGGTGAAGAACACATTCATGTTGAGAAGTTCAGTGGTCAGTGTTAGTCTGGGAGGTGAAAATCAAAGACTGAATGCAGATTACACTTCAGAAAAAAAGATTATGAAAGATAGATGAGATGATACCTAAAAGGAGTTGTGAAATCAAAAGATTTTTTATTTTAAAATATGGTGAGGCTGAAATGTGATGTGAAATAGAGAGTAGGTTGGAAAATTCTGAAGATAAAGGAGAGACATTACTAAGTAATACTAGGGTTCTCAGAAGGTAAAAGGAGCCCAAATGCAAGTATTAGCCTCAGGTAGGAGGAGGGACAATGTCTTTATTATGATACCAGAGGAAAAAGTAAAGAACAAGCGCAGATGTTGTCCACATCTTGTCCAAACTTGGAGATTTAATGGTAGCAAATTTAGATAGTTATTCTATAACTCATAATTTATCACTCTGGGATTTGGGGTAGTTATCTGCTAAAAGAGATGCAGATATTAGGGAGGGGCAGATGTTGGGAAGAGTGTGAGACGTGTGAAGAGCCAAGAAGAAAAGAGTATGTTCCCCACAAAGGCATACATGTGACGCTACAGAAGGCAGACAAACAATACAGGGGGAAGAGTTCAAAAATTGGTATAAACAGCTGGGTCTCCAAGTTCCCCAAGACACCATTCAAAACCTTGCAACGTGGCATCTTGCTTCCATAAACTTCTTATGAGACAATAGTTCATTTCTTTTTAGAAACTGAATTCCAGAGGCTTTGGTCTCAGGAATAATAGACAAAGGAGAGGCTGGGTAGTTCACACAGCTGTACTGAAAACATGGGTTTCATCTGAAAGACTGACTAGTGAAAACTGAAATCCATAGCCTCCTTCTTTGGTCCACTTCCAGAACACCTCAAGTCAGGCTCATACTATCCAAACAAGACATAAGAGGATCATAAAGAACTTCAGAACTTGTCTTGACTCATAGGAAAGACAAGTAGGGGGAACCTACTAAAAAGAGGAATTAATTATTCTGCACTGATGCCCACCAGGGGCAACAAACGTTTCCATTAAATAGAAATTTCTAGATCAGCTTTTCATTTTCTCACTAATATTCATTCATTGATAATAATACACTTGAGGAAAGACTCCTATTCAAAACAGAGATGAAAAGCACAGACATGTATATAAACACTCATACATACAGGGATGTGTAAGAATTATAGTAATGAACAAAATAATACTTCGGAGAAATTTGATATCTTCTAAAATTTAAATGAAGATAGGTCAATGAGAAAAGAAGCAGATAATATGAAAAGAACAAAAAAATAAGCAAGAGGTCTTGGTTTTAGAAAGAAAAAGGATAGCGAAACTTTAAAAAACTCAGTAAAGAAATAGAAAATAAAAATATTTATGAGAAAATTCCAAAAAGATGAGAAATTTATAATTAATTAAACATTGATAGTAAAAAAGATATTTAAATTAGGTGTCCAATGCTGTGGCAACAAAAAGATAGGCATTAGGAGAGAAATGTTAAGTAAATGAGACATTAATAATTCATGAGTTTTATAATCAAAGAGTGGGAAATCTCGTAAGAGAGCAAAAATACCTTAGTGGGGAGGATATTACCAGTTTTTCAGGATCCTTGTGTTTGATTCCTTGTCATTTAGAGGTCAACTGATTGACCAGCTCTCTAGAGCAACTTTCCTAAACCATCCAATCTGAAGTGAACTCTCTGACATACTCAAACATACCACTTTAAAATTGTTTACATATCATTTATCAATATATTTTTTATTATTTATTGTCTATTTCCATACACTAGAACTTATGTTCTATAAGAACTGGAACCTCATCTGTTCTGTTAAACCATTTAGCAGAGTTCCTAGCATATGGTAAGTTAATTTTTAGTTGAATTTTTCATTGTTGTTCAGTTTTGGCTTGTTTCTTCATTTGAAGTACTTCAGTTGTCTCCTTTGTCTACGTACACATTTCTTTAATAATACCCATCTGCAAACTTAAATGACTTTTGTTTTCTATTTTAATATTGCAACAGTATTTTTCTATTCTCTGCCCAGTTTTAGAAGAGTTAGGATTTACTGTTTCAACATTAACATTATTCCTAAAAGGTGGCAAATTTAGGAGCAGGCAAGAGTTATAAGTTAACCTCTACTTAAACAAGAACTATTAACGGTATCAGGGATTTAGGTAAAATGCTGGACACAAATTCCCCAAAATTTTGGAAGAAAGGAAAAAAAGGAAAATTATATTAAAGTAGCAAAGTCTGAATCATTGCTTCCCTTTTTGAAATAGTTTGCTTTATTATTTTGGAAAATAAAATAAGTTCTCTCTGTGCAACATTTAGAATATCTTGGCATTCAATGCATTCTAAAAATTATTGCCCACAATTAATTTATACTTAATCATCTGAGAACAGATGGCAAAGTTAAATAGCTTTTACATATTCAGAATCAAAAAAGCAAGCTTATTATTGAAAATTCATAGTAAGATATTTTAACAAGATGGCTACTTTTCTAGATAAATTTATTTGAACTCTTTTTTACATTTTTCAGATCTATGTTTGTCCTCAATAATTTAAAAATTTAAGGTAATGTTTAACCTTGCTTCTGTTTTAGTCATCTAATTTATCTAATTATCAATTCAATCTGTCTTTTAGTGTGCTCCAATATTCCAACTATTACACATGGTTATAAATGACACAAGTGTTTGAAAGGACTCTGTTGCAGATGGCTAATTTCTTATTAATGGGTAGGAATATGCTGGTCATAAATCTATATCTTGAGAAGAAAACCCAATAAGTTATTTTGTCCAACAGAAGTAATTTACTTATTCATACATATTTTTGTCCTCTATCTTGACCTAAGCACAAAGCTTGTAATCTCTAACTTCTAAAATACTTTCAAACTATTGTACTTACCTGTGGTAGGCAGAATAATGGCCCCCTAAAGATGTCTACATCCTTATTCCCAGAATCTGTGAATATCTTAGGCTACATGGCAAGAGGGAAATTAAGGTTGTAGATGGAATTAAGGTTGCTAATCAGTTGACCCTGAGATGGGGAGAATATCCTGACTTATGCAGGTGGGCCCAATATAATCATAGGGGGTCTTAAAAGTGAAAGAGGAAGGCAAGAAAGTCTAGAAAGACATTCCATGAGCCAAGATTTGTGGAGCCTAGAAACTGTAAAATGGCAGGAAAGAGAATCTCCTCTAGAAACTCCAAAATGAATGTAGCCCTGCTGCCACCATGATTTTAGCCCAATTCAAACTCTGACTTCTATATTGCAAAATAATAAATTTGTGTTTTTAAGCCACTAAGTTAATAGTAAATTATTATAGCAGAAACAGAAAACTAGTGCATCACCTATTTTCTGACATTCCTTATTGTCCCGATGTTTCTTCCCACTCATTGTGTAATGTATCTTACTCAACATAGTTAACACCCATTCTGCTATGAGTTGAATGTTCAAATCATGTTCCAATTACCTATTCAAAGCTGCCAGTGCCTTTCACTTACCTGATGGATAATATTTCTACCAACTGCTGTTCTACTGTAATTCCTACCTCTGCCAGTACCAGCAATCAATATATAGTGAGCATTTTCTATATTCAGGCATTGTGCCAAACAAGTTGTATTCTTTATCTTTTTTGTTACCCATTGAAGAAATCTATGATATAACTAATATTATTTCTATTTTTGCTGTTTAGGAAACTGTGAACAACAAATAATTTGGCCACGGTCATAGAGCTATTGTGTAACACAGCAAAACTTAAATTGAGATGTGCCTGGCTTCAAATCCCTGCTGCAGACATGGTGCTCTACTGTCTCCTAATGCGAGTATAGATTTATTTCAAATACTTCACCCATCACTAACTCTGCATTACCAAGATCATGTTAATTGGATGGGGGGAAGGACCAAGGGACTAAGCTTGGGTTTATCTGAAATAATTCAGAACTGTGAAAAGGATATTTGGAATGTCTATATGTCATGATGATCATCTTTCTTTAAAAAAAAATATCATCAATCTCAAATCCACATGATTGGGTTCCTAGCAGCTATATTTCTAAATTATTAAGCTGTGCTCATTGTCTACAAAAGGCAGTGTCAGTGGTGACCACATGAGTCAAGCACAGTCAGATCCTCTCTCATGGGAATTTGGAATTTACAATGACAGATGCTAGTCTCAGTCTGAGTGGTTCCTTCAATAGAAGATTTTGAACACATGAGTTGTAAACTGAACGTGTACATGGGAAAAGGGAAGACAGGTTATCTGTAGAATACACACACACACTAAGGGGAGACAATGATAAAGATGTGAGGATGTGTGAATGTGTGTGTGTGGTGAGAGAGAGAATTGGCTTTTAACACCTTTCTTATATTTATTGAATTCCCTCTTCATGTTCCTTTAGATAATCTGTATATTTATAATAAATTTCCTACTAACACAGATTCTTTTCTTTTTACTAGGTCAGTAGCAAGTTTTAATTTTCGTATTTATATTAGAGAATAGAGCGCTCCAAGATTCTCTCTGTGTTCTATGAAGTCTGCCTTCCTAAGTGTCATGGAATATTATAAACATGGTTTAAATCTTTAGTATGTTTCAAGATTTTTGAAAGGTATCTGGCCATATTCCTTAATTTGCATCTGGCTAAAGTGTATTACTGTTGAAGCAATGATCTCAGTCCACAATTGAGATTTAGACACAGATTTATTCAATAGAATTTTACGTAAACTCTTTCCTTTCATCCAAGGAAGAAAAAAATTTCCTATTGTTTAGCAAAAAAAAACAAAAAACAAAAAACTCCAATAGAATTCTACTAAAATAATTTCCTATTATTTAGGAAAAAAAAGTATCTGTATTTTAATGAAATTTGACATATGGAAGTAAAAATGTTCCCCAAGTTACACAAGAGACTGTATGTCCTTTTAAACATACTTGGAACTATTCTTCAGAAATCAGGATATGTTATATAAAATGTTCTATATCTACAATACCCATACTTACGTCAAACTAATAATGCACCGGATGCCAGATTCTCCAAGTCAACATAACGGAGAACACATTTCTTTACATTAAATGTCATTCATTTTATAAATTATCCCATTTAATAATTCATAATTATATGGGATAATTCAGAACTTCAAAATCTCATTATTTATATTTTCCTGAAAATTTCCTGTGTATAAGACTTACATTATCCCCAACACATAATCTCTCCTTCTTGAATTTTCTATAGTATATAGTTGATTTTGTATACTTGAACTGTGCAAATTTCTTCAGTCAGAAAACATTTATTACTCCTTTTCTATCTCCCACATCATATTTCAAAAGAAATAAGCAGTTTAAATGAAAAAAGTTTGAATAATTTAAGGGAGAAGGTGAGCTTGAGATTTTCAGACTTATCTTTCCTTTTAATTTCCTTTTAATAATCTTTCTAAAGTTTTTTCTTTTCTAACTCCAGGTTAACTTTTTCCTTTAACAATCTTTGATAATTTCAAAGACTTGTTTTTTGAAAAAAAAAATAAAATAGATTTGCCAAAAGCAGAAATAACCAACTGATAGCCACAGTATTACTACTGCTTAACTAATACCTTTTCACAATTATCGCCATAGCTGAAAAGGGAAAAAAAAGAAATACACTAATCAAAGTGTTATTTAACCAATAAAATTCAATGGTGTTATAGTTCACTAAAATGTTTAGGTAATATTACTTGTCAATATGGTCCTTCTTTGTAGAAATAATAACATGCTATATAAAAAATAGCAAAAGATGAAAGAAAATTGAAAACATAATAACCCTAAAAATAACAAAACAAAGACAAAAGACACCTCTGTTTTGAGACGCTTCTCTCAGTTTAGTTTGCAGTTCTTTCAGTGTCTTACATATAAACATTGGAAAGGACAGCATTGTGATAAAATGGATTTCCCAGGATGGGTGTGCAATATGGACAAATACATATAAATTTTTTTGCATGTATTAATGACTAAACAGTAATCCTAAAATTGAATCAGATATCACTTCAAAGGTGACACTATTCTTTCCATTAATCCTAACTAGTTTTGTTTTGTTTAAACTATTAGGCAGTATTATGGAGTGAATGTTTGTGCCCTCCCAAAATTCATATGTTGAAGCCCTACACCCAATATGATAGTATTTGGAGACAAGCCCTTTGGGATGGAATTAGGGTTGGATGATGTCCTGGGAGTGGGGATCTCGTGATAAGATTAGTGCCCTTATAAGAAGAGACACCAGAGAGTTTGATCTTTCTCACCAGAGGATTTTGATTCTTTCTCTTTCTGTCCACATGTGGGGACACAGTGAGAAGGAGACAGGCTGCAAGCCAGGAAGAGAGCCCCTATCAGAAATTGACCATGATGGCACCCTTATCTCAGACTTCCAGACTCTAAAACTATGAGAAAATAAATTCTTATTGTTTAAGTCAGTTAGTCTATGGTATTTTGTTGTAGCAGACTGAGTAGACTAAGACAGGCAGGAATTTGAAAATATAGACATTCCCACCTTCTGTGCCACTAAATAAGATCTTTAAACTAAACAAATTTGAAAATTGCTACTCTGCTTTGTTGTTTAAGGTTTATAGCTGAAAGGAAACTCAAAGTATTATTTAATTTATCTGTATAAATATTTATTTTCACTTTTAATATTTTAAAGTTATATACAAATGCCTTAAGGAAAATGTTATAAATATAAATAAGATTATCTAATTTTGATATAGTATAAAATGTGTTCTTTTCTGTATTTATCAACATATAGTAGAAAATTAATAGTTTTGAAAAATGTAAATTTCCTTCACATAGTGTTTTTTTCCTACTATATTATAAACTTTTCCAGGATAGGAGCTGTGTTTTAGGGAACTCCGCTTCACAAAACAATTAAAAACTGTGCCTTTTTTTGTATCAGATCTCGAGTACATTTTTTGAATATTTTGAACCAAAATGTTTGAATATTGTATATATTCCACTATATGGTTCTATATAAACAGTAGAGACCTTACAGTTAGAAGTAACTCTAAAACATTGCATCTATATATGTATATAAATGAAAGAGAGAGAAAGTTTTGCTTTGCAAATGGTTTCCTCTTAAAGAACAGGTACAAGTTTTTATACCAGTCATTCCCACTAGGTATAAAATACTGAAATTAATACCTCATGAAAAAAATTTAAAAATATATATAGAGAGAATAATATCAAGTCCTCTATCAATAGTGTAACAAATGAATTCCAGAAGGACGTGAGAGGCAGAACAGGGCTGAAGAAAGAGTTGAAGAGACAGTTTCAAGAATTTTCCAAACATAATGAAATATATGAAAATACAGATCCAAGAAACTTAGAGAACCACAGCAGAATAAATTGAAGGCACACACAAACACACACACAAACACATACACACATACCCCTAGGCATATCATAGTTTGTTGAAAAACAAATGTATTGAGAAAATCCTGAGGCTGCCCAAAGAAGAAAGACATATTGCATACAGAAAAACAATAAGCATTAGAATATACTTCTCGTGAAAAACTATGCAAGCCAGAAGACAATACAATGATATTTTAATGTGGTGAAAAAAAAGAAGAAAAATATCAATCCAGAATTCTACACACTGCGAAGATATCTCTTGAAAATAAACACCAAAAGATGACTCCTAAAGAATACAAAAGATATGAAAATTTATTACCGGAGGAATAACACTACAGGAATGTTAAAGGAAGTCCTTCAGGTGGAAGGAATATGATACCTAAAAAACCTTAGATCTACATAAAGAAATGAAAGTCTCCATAAATGGTTAAAATATTGATTAATAAAAATACACTGTCATTTTTATATGCTTTAAATGACAGTTGAATTGATTGCCAATTAATTGAAAATTGGCACTCTAATGCAAAAATAAACAGTGAGTTTATATTATTTGTGAAAGTCATATGTATACCAGAAAAGGTAAGAAGGAGAAATTAAAAGTGTATTACTGTAAGGTTTTTATACTACACGTGAAGAAGCATAATATTATTTGAAGTTAGACTGTGATTAAATAAAAATGTGTATTATGAACTCCAGGCTAACCACAAAAATATTAAAGAAAAGAGATATAATTGATAAACCAATAGCGTAGATAAGATGGCATCATTTAAAAATATACTCAATCCAAGTGTAAGCAGAAAAAAAGGAGAAATGGAAGAAGTTAGAGATAAATTGAAAAGAAAACTAATAAGATGATAGATATAAATCTAGCCAAAACAGTAAATAAAAATGGTCTAAAAACATTGATTCAAAGTAGAGACTGCAGACAGAATGAAAAAGCTAGACCGAACTACATGCTGCCCCAAATTTGCCTTTAAAAATAAAGACATGAGTTAATAGTAAAAGGATGGAAAATGATATATCACAGAAATACTAACAAAAGAAACCTAGACTATGTATATTAATATCAAAGTATACTTCAGAACAAGGAATATTACCAGTTATAAAGAGGGATATTATATAATGATAAAGGAATCAGTTCACCAAGAAAATATATACACTTTAAAAAAGAGGTTCTAAATGCATGAAGCATGAACTGATAGAACTGAAAAAGAAATAGAAAAATTCTCTTTGTTGTTTCTGTAATTGATATAACAAGTAGACAGAAAATAAGTAAGGATATAGAAAAGATGAGCAATGCTATCAACCAAATTGACCTAATTGACATTTACAGTACATTCCACTCAACTACAGCAGAAAACACATTCTCTTAAGTTGACATGGAATATTCATCAAGATCAATCATATTCTTGGTCATAAAACAAAACATGAAAAAATTAAAAGAATTGAAATCATACAATACATAATCTCTGACAACACTAGAATTAAACTATTAATTAATTATATAAAGATATCTGGAAAATCCCCAAATACTTGAAAATTTAAAAACACACTCTACTTAACCTATAAGTCAAAGAGGAAGCCACACAGGCAATTTTAAATTTTTAATGGAAGGAAAATGAAAATAACATATTAAATTTTATGGGACGCAGCTAAAGCAGTGCTTAAGGGAAAATTATAGCATTAAATGTTAGATTAGCAAACAAATGTCTGAAATCAATGATCTAGGCTTCTACTTAAAAAAAAAAACTAGAAAAATGAGAGCAAATTAAACTCAAAGCAAGCCTGTTAGCATAAGGAAGGACATAATAAAAACAAGAGGAGAAATCAATTAAATTGAAGAAAAACAGAAAAAAATCAATGATATTAAAATTGCTTTGAAATATCAATAAAACTGATGAACATCTAGCTATAATAATCATCAACAAGAGACATAAATTACCAATATCAGGAATGAAAGGGGGACATCACTTTGAGCTAAGAAACATAAAATAATAAGGAAATGTTATATCAACTTTATGCCTACAGATTTGACAATTAGATAAAATAGACATATCACTTTTTCAAAAAGCAAACACAACCTTTCCCTCATGAAAAACAGATAGTGTGAATGTTTCTGTATCAATTAAAGGAAAAGATACTTGAAGCTAGGCTGTTTCTAGCATTGGCCCAGGTACTCATTCATACCATCAAGGGCACAAGATTCTTCTATATTTCACCTCTACCATCCTTAAAATGTTAAATTTTAACTTTAACACATATAAATCATGATGGCAAGATGGTTGCCCGGTTCTAATCATGATATTTGCAATCACAGTAGGAAAAAAAGCAGAAGGCAAGTTAACAGGTTTATCTGTCTCTTTTACCAGAAACTCAAAGGCTATTTGTAAATCCCCCACAACCATTCAACAAATTTCCCTTCACATCAGTTTGGCTTGAACAGTGTTACAACAGCCACCATTGGCTACAAGAGAAAAGGAGGGCAACAGGATTCTAATTACTAGTTTAGTTCAATCACCATCTATTATTTGTGGCTGGGTTCATCGTTGCTTCAAGAAAGATCAAGTATCTTATTAGCCAGGAAAAAGGAGAAGATGGATATTTGTAAGGACTCAGTGTCTGCCACATCATTTTACTGCAATCTAACTGCCCTACCAAATTGTGATAAATGGCACGTGCATTAGCTAGAAAACAAAAATTTAAAAAGTGCCTTCAGGGCCGGTTGGTAGCTTAGCGGTTAAGTGCGCACCCTCCGCTACTGGCGGCCCGGGTTTGGACGTGCACGGACGCACCGCTTCCCCGGCCATGCTGAGTCTGCAACCCACATACAGCAACTAGAAGGATGTGCAGCTATGACATACAACTATCTACTGGGGCTTTGGGGAAGAAAAAAAAAGGAGGAGGATTGGCAATAGATGTTAGCTCAGAGCCGGTCTTCCTCAGCAAAAAGAGGAGGATTAGCATGGATGTTAGCTCAGGGCTGATCTCCCTCACAAAAAAAAAAAAAGAAAAAATGCCTTAAGTGACAGACGAAAATGGATATTAAACAGTGCTATCAGTGCTCTAATACAATTTTATTCAATAAAAATTCTTTGTAACTCAATGTGAGATTTAAAATTTGATTTAATTAATTTCTATTTTTAAAATAAGGTTTTCTCTGCCAGTGGGTAGAAGCCATCTGTCAGATCACAGATGAGCAAGCCAGATTGGAAAGGGACAGACTTTCTTGGTGGGCAATATGTATGAAATGTGGTAATTTTGCAGATTTGGATGCTTGAAAATCTGTGACTCCCTATAAGCAACCTCTGAACCCAAGCCAAAATCATTAGGAAGAAAAAATTAAAACTGTTGTGTTGAAAACTCCTTTTTATATGCAGGGGCCTCTTTGATGGCTCTGAACCAAATTGCAGGATTTAGAATGTGTTCTTCTCAAGGAGTTTCAGATAATTCATGGAAGGTTCTTTATTCTCTTTCAGCTACTGCTCATAATGAGAGTATATAACGTTTAATCTCTTGTCAATATGACGATAGGTCAATATGAATAAAACATAGGTTAAACTAAAAATAATAGCAGAATAATTTTAGATTAAGGGGGAGTGGAAGATTTTGCTTCAAAATTTGACAGTAAACGAGCATGTGTTTCATACTATACATCTCCAAAATACAGACACAAGCATTGTGTTCTTAGGAATGCAAATTTTTAGTTTTTTTAGACTTTTGTTTGATGATTATTAAGCAAAATCTCCATAGCAACAATTCTGTTTTTCAAAGTTTTATAAATAATCTGGAAATAACCGAATGAACTCTAAACATGCAAGTTACATATTTAAACGGTCTTTCATATAATTAAAGCATGTGCTCTTCAGCCTTATGTCCATATATAATCACAAAAACATTCATTCATTTTTCCATATAATGTATTTCTATACCTTTTCAATGATTCCATCTATTTGGTTGTGGAACATTTCCAGTTTATGTGTATTATTTCTTTGGAATATATATATTTCATGTATATATAATACATATATGTAAATTTATGCATTTCATCATCCTGCAAGACTTAGAAATAACATCGTAGAACTGAAGTCTATCAAAACGGTGTTCACTATTTTTAAAAATATATTATGCAATGTTTATTTATGACATACAAAAAGGAGTAAAGAATGGCATAATGAATAATTATGAACCAACAATACAGCTTAAACGATAAAACTTTGCCAACAGAGTATAGGTACCATCCTCCACATCCATGAGTTCATTTATCTTACCTTTCCCTTCCCAGAAGTAACTACTGTATTAAGTTTAGTTTCAATTATTCCTATGCATTTTTATGTAGATTTATTACATATGTATTCATAATTAATGATATATAGCCTTGTTTTCAAGAGTTTAAACTGCATATATACTTCTGAAACTTGCATCTTTTTTCAAAGTTATGTTTGTGAGATTCTTGTATGATAACATACTGAATCAATATACTATTGTATCTTGGGGGTGGTAGCCTATTCTGTTGATGAACATTTAGGTTTTATCCAATTATTCACTATTTCAAGAGAGTTTACCATAAATATTCTAAAATATCTTTGTGCACATGTGCAAAAGGAACTGTAATTTATAAACTCAGGAGTAGAATTTATGTTTTCCCTAATTTTTAATGAAATGCTTCTAGTTTTTCACATTTATGATTCTAGCTGTAGATTCAATAGTAGACACCATTTAGCAAACTAAGAAAGTTCCTTTCAAGTCTTAGAGTGACAAGAAATTTTATCTTGGAAGAATATTCAATAATATTAAATACATTTCTAGAGTTCTTAAGCTTAACCTTAAGCCTATTAATATGTAATATATTAAGCAATTTCAAGTGTTAAGCTACCCTTGCTTCCCTATGCTACATTCAATTTGTGTGTATTTTTCATATACAATACTGGGTTTGATGTGTTAAAATTTATTTATGATATTTGCATTATTTGCCCATGTGCTCCTTTCTCACATTCATTTTTTTTCATATTAAGATTATAACTCAAATAAGTTGAAGAAATACTCCTTAATTTTCTCTTAACTGGAAGAATTTGTATTAATTTGAAAATATCTAAGAGTTTTTATTTTAAATAATGCACTAAACCATCTAGGCCCAGATAGTTTTATGTATATGTGGGGTATGAAGATAGAAGTAAATATTTAATGTTTAATTTTAATTATTTTAGATGAGTTCATATTTTCTATTACTACCTGAGTAAATTTTGATAAATTATATTTCTTTAGGAAATTAAATATTTCATTAAACTTTCTAAATTATTGGCAAAACATCACACAAAATTGACATTTTAAGTGTCCAAGACTTAGTTTGCAGATCAACACGGCACAGGCTTTCGAAATGTAGACTTGTGGCTTCTTTGGTAATCCACCTGTTTCATAAATTATCATTCTGGTTCTTGTAAATTCCATGTTCAAGGAGCAACAGTTATTCTATACCTAACCTAATTTTTAAGTCTAAACTTTGTGGTCTTTGTCTACTAGCTTCTATGCTCTTTCAGGGCCTTCTCTCTCAACGTAAATTGGCTCCCTTGAGGACGTCTGTAATAACAGATTTGAGTGGAAAAGCAATATCCTTCATATATATTTACCAGCATGTTACCAGAACTTGGTAACTATATGTCTTCCTAAGGCTGACAATTTGAAGTCATGATCCTTTACTGGGATCAAAAATTGGGGTCAAAAAAACACTTGGGTTTTACAACACTCTGTGGCTTCTTGGCAGTGGCCCTTGGACCACACTTTGGGAACCACGGGTCTAGCTGTAACTTGAGGTAGTCTATTGTATTGGCCCCTGTTAATAAGTAGCAAGAAGTAACTAACATAAAGCAACACTCAAATCTTTTCTACCATATCAGATAATGCTCTGGACTTGGTCAGTATACTGAATGATAGTTTTAATAAATGTTTTGCCAAAACAAAATAGGAATCACCAGCTTTTATTTTATATTTTCTTTTGTTGAGCACTCCAATTTCAGTAAAAAGAAAAAAACTTTCAGTAAGAAAAACTTCAGTGGTAGTTAGAATTAGGTTTGGCAGTGGGAGAAAACAAAAACAAAAACAATAGTTGCTTGATGAGATAGATTTTTATTCCCTTGGACAAAATTGAAGTCAACAAGTAGTCCAGGACCAGTGTATCAGTTCTACTTCAAGAAATGATCAGACTCATGCTCATCACTCATGTTTCTCTACTGTACGGAGACTGATCAGGATTAAACATAGCTGCCTAAACATTCTAGGTAGCACACTGGAGGAGTGGAAGATGAAAAGGAGATCACTTGTCTTTCTAATGACACTATCCAAAAATTGCACACACCACTTCTGCTTACACCTAATTTGATTGCATTTAGTGTTATCATACCTAATTTCAAGTGATCTGCAGCATTTTAGTCTTTATTCAGAGTAGCCAAATTTCCAATGTAATTTAGGATTCTATCAATGAGATCGAAGGTAACAAAACTTTTATGAGGATATGTATTCATTGATATGCAAATTTTAATTTCTTCTCTTTGTTACTGGTTTTCTACACTCTACATTGTCACTTCAAAGTCTCCAAAAGGATTCTTTTTATTTATACTGCTAGCTTTGGAAGACTCTCAGGTTCTCTTTGATTATATCTTTTCCTATGGTTTAAATTAACTGTTTATGGAACTCCAAAGAATATTTGCTTGGCTTTTCCCTGGTTGTTTTCTCACCTAGAGATTTTCTGGAAGAGGCATTTTTGGAAAATTTAACCCATAACTCTATCTCACAAGGCCTATAGAAGGGAAACATTTCATTCAAGGGTTAGTTAGACAATATTTTTTTGTGACCTCCTTTTGCTAATGAACAGATCTTTTCAATTCCACATTTTTATTGATGGACATGTTGCGAGATGATGTGGGAAGCTATTTCACATATTTTTTTTCATATATATACGTATATGCATTTTCTATCATATTAAAGGTGTATTAATCTTTAATTTGTGCTATTTATGTTTACTTTGAATATAAATTTACAGCTTTTTCAAACTATCCTATAAAATTCTCTATAATAACTTTATTATTTCACCATAATCCTGATTTCATTTTGTCCATTATTTTGTGGGAAGATTACAAACACTTTTTGAAGGTAATATGGAAACATAAATTTATGAGAATAAGCAGAAAAGTTAGGAATAGCAAAAGTAATGTGGGGATATTTTTCAGTGAGATAAAAATACGAGAAATTAAGCAGCTAAAATAAAGTGAAGCTAAACATTTCAGATATAAATTAGATTTCATTTCTTTAGAATCTAATAAAATTTAAGATAAGGTAAAATATTAATCAAGTATCAAAGTAAGAAGTAATTAAAATTCTCAATATATTCAGGATATACCAATTAAAATGTCATTATAACACTTTGATAGGATGAACAAGCAATTTCTATTATTTAGCTGAAATCTGTATAAATATTAATAAACCATAATAAAATAGTCAGATTACATCTGGCTTACAATATATTTCCATTCATCAATAGAGTCTACCTCATAAATATGTGACCACGTGATTGTTATGGGGTATCTAGAGACAGCTTCAAAGAAGGTAATAAGGAAGTGCTGATTAAGTTTATACCAAGGTATCTGGTAGAGATTTCCAATATCATCTTTGTCTGGGAATATAAATTAATCTATTTAAACATGCCTACTTAAAAAAAAAAAAAGTAAACCAAAAACACTGCAAGAATATCTCAAAATTTTTTATTGTTATTTGGATCATCTTACGTTTTTGCATATGGCCATTATGTATAATATGAATACACTTAAATGCATTTTTTTCTTTATAAGGTTTATGCTTAAATGTGGAAATAAGTGCTAATTATGAGAATCATATGGGGGATCATTTGGATGATTGAGTTGATTTGTTGACTCATTCATAGAAATGTTCTGAAATCAGTGAGCTTTGAGTCCATTATTAAATTTCCATAGCCTACAAAAAGGAATTTCTGTAAATAAGATGAAAGAAGGCGAAGGAAGAAATGAGAAAATCCAATGGAGTAAGAGGCAGCAGTGGGTATTAGAATTCTCCCCAAGGAAGTCTGCTGTCTGCAAGGTTGGCATTATCTCCCAGGTAAATCTCACTGAGTGAGGATTATCTCATATCATTTTGATTATTAGACTAGCTGAAAGAACCTTTGAAGTACCGGTAGAGGAAAATTCTTCCTCCCCAACATTAGCATGTATTTGGAAATATTTAGTTACTTACCCAGATTTTTAGCAAAAACTTAAGTGGACACTCAATAAGCTTTACTGTTACTAATTTCTACTCTATGGAAATTCCCAATGGCATTGGGAAGATTATCCCAGATCTAGTTTAGTATGAATATATGGAAATCCAATTTATATTTTGCATTGTATGCAATTAAAATGTAGACTTGGTCCCAATGTTATTATACGACTGTTTTTATTTTCTTTTTAATATTTTATATAGTAACTTCTAGCTGTATTATGTCCTTGTGCATAAAAAGTATAAGTATCTAAAATATTTTATTATTTGTTAGACTAATTTTATTATATCTATATCACTTTTGAATATTCCTATTTTTTCCTTATTTTGTTGTCTAATTTAGTTATCTCCTGATTTTCATTATGCTTCTCTTAGGTATATATTTTAATTTTTTTCTTGGGAATATTCAGCTAAGTTTTCCTTCCAGTAGGCAAATAGTACTTTTTTCTTCAGAGATGATAGCAAAGCTTAAAAACCCATTGTCAGATTGTGTCTCGTAATAATTTATCAACTGTCATGGTGTAACACACCCAAGTAATTTCCGCAGGTGTCTGGGGACCTGTTTGGGCATCTATTATAAGGGATGAAATGTCTATAGCCAGGTGTTCTTCTGTCACTGTGGTTACTGTCACTCCCAAGAGTCTTACAGTCTCCATTACACTACAGAGGTTAACCCAAGATGTAGTTCAGAAATAATAGGCCCTGCCAAATTTCACAATGACTGGACTTATTTCTCACAGAATTGATTAAATTTTAGTAAAACAAGATGGACTTCTTGGTTATCAAAATTGTTCAAGAAGAGAAAGAAATGGAGAGAAGCATTTTAAGACACATTTATAAAAAAACTGGAAAGCTATTAGAAGCATTTAAAAAACACTTCCTCTCTGTTCTCTATTCTCTTCTGCCACACAGACCTTTGCTTAAGCAAAGGACTTTTGTCTTAGATGCGAGACATGGCGAAAACAAGGTCATTATTCTTATTGTTGATCTATTAGTATAATTCCAATCCATTTTGCTCACCATCACACACAGTTTTAAATATTTTATTCAATGATGTTAAGTTACAATAGTTCTTTAAACTACTTCTGGAAGTTGGTAATTACATTCTGTAAGGTAACCTTTTAACATTATAAAATAAGGTCACAGCAAGTCATAAGCATATTTTAATTTTACTTAACAAAACATTGTCCTACTAAAAAATACTTTTACTATTGCCAGTAGTTAACCTTGGATAGCTACATTTTCAACACCTTTGCACAGAAAAGAGTATAAAACCATTTCATATACTTTTAATGCACTATACCATTTAATTGCATCAACTCGTACTAACAGGGGCTCAATAAAAATTAATTTACTAAATCAATGTTTTTATGTGCTTATATAATGCAGTAGAAAGGGGTTTTTTTTGCAAGGTATAGGTGTTGAGTCTTGGAGAGGAAACTTTGCTGCATATGTAGACTTAGCTTAGAAACTTCCTGCAGGCACTGATACTACATGCCACTTGACAGCTGTCAGAGCTATAGAATATATGACAAAGGAAAAACAAAGGACTAAGGGTTTCTGAAGAATAACAGTTTCACAAAGAGCCTCCAAATCTTTAATTACTACTGAATCCATTGCTTTGTAACTATTGTTGGCATATCTTGTTTTGACTGCTTAAGAACAAAAGCTTCTTTAGTTTTCTTTGCTTCTGTTTCCATGAATAATAAGGGTAGCACTGAGCCACCTGCAGAGTTTTCAGTGGGTGATGGCTAAATGAATTCCAAAGGGTGGGGAAAGGGAAGAAAAAAGAAAAGAATTGTGTTAAAATATTTAACTGTTGATTAAATAAATCTCAAATATTTACTCAGAACATTCATTTGAATTTCATTAATTTGAATGAAATAATTTGCTATGTAACTACAACTATGCTAGTAAATTCTGAGTAACAAAAATATCTGGTAAGAAAAAAAGTTGAAAAAATAGATGGAAAAAGTGTGCACCTTCTGTATAAATAGTCAATGCAGAAAAATATGTGATACCGTCAGAGTATCCCAGTAACTGTGAATATCACTACCTTTAATATTAATTTGTGTTGAGAAAAAGTTTTCAAACAGGCATTTTAATTGCCATAAATTTTTTATATTAAATCTATTGATATGTTTTCTAAATGAATTAGCCATTTAGAGTAAAAATCAGGGGTTTTTTCTACATAGATACATATTTTTTAAACGTTTCATGTTGAGTAAGTCGAACACATTCGTTCATGGACTTTTTTCTCCTTATTCCCTCTATTCTGATGCGGCCTCTCTTCCTTGAGACTTTGATGCCAGGAACTAATTTAAAATGGGGAGAATTATCAGATAAATATTATTAAAATGTTACTGTGCAAAGGGCACGATCTGCTCACTGCAAGACAAAAGCCAATTGTCAAGAGGCAAGATGGTGGCAGAGAAAGGGCATTTATTAAGCGATAAGCTAGCAAATCAGAAGATAGGGGGTCTAGCGTCCTAGAGGCGAAGAACCATCTTAAGAGAGGCACAGATTCTTGAGGCAGTTATATAGGCTAGTAGGTTATAGGGGAGAAGGTGAGGTATGTTAAGCCTCTGGTGTTACAGACTGGGAGTTGCCACACCAGATCCTTCAGCTGTCATTGATGATGGCTATCAGCATAGACTCTCTGTGCAGGCGTTATCACATTCCTAAGGAACTCAAAAGAACAAAGTTATCAACATATCACAGATGGGAGGTACATGCACATGCAGGGGCTGTAAAATCTACAGAGCAGGTAGATCTCCTGGAGGGTCCATATCCAGCTGGCTTAGTCAGAGGTCATCCAAAGTTACAATATGGTTTCTTTTCTACAATATGGCTTCTCTCATGTCAACCTTGTGTTGAGCCAGTATCAAAAACACATTGCGTCAATATTAAAATATCTTGCTACATTCCCAAACAAGGGAATGAATGTGATATTAGTTGAAACCATGTCCCTAAAGATTTCCATTTAAAGGAAGTCATGTAATTTAGTGAAAAAAATTTAGGATTTGAAGGAAACATTAGTTTAGTAATTAACATATTTCGTTGTTCCTTGACATCTTCCAGAAAGTTTTTAAGACCACTGGAATTTGCAATTAAGGTTTGTCACCTTCTAGCTTATATTATTTTCAGAAACTCTTCCGGTGTGGAGACAGGTTTTTCATATGTAAAGTAGATCTTATATATTTTCCTCCAAAAGTCAAGACTACAAGAGTGGAGGTCTCGTAGCCTTCACTTTTTTTTTTACAATGAAGGTAAAATTCATATAACACAAAGCTAACCATTTTAAAGTCCATTTTAAAGTGAGCAAGTCAGTGGCACTTAGCACATTCATAATATTGTACAATCACCACCTCTATCTAGTTTCAAAACATAGAAGGAACTAGAAGGAAGGAAATCCTATATCTACAAAGCAGTTCCTTCCCATTCTCCCATACAGCCCCTAGCAACCATCAATCTGACTTCTGTTTCTATGGATTTATGTACTCCAGCTATTTCTTGTAAAGGGAATCATACAATATGTGAGTTTTTGTGTCTGGCTTCTTTCACTTAGCATAATGTTTTTGATATACATCCACATTATCACATGCATCAACATTTCCTTTCTTTATATGGCTCAATAATATTCCATTGTATAAATATACCTTAATTTAGTACCCATTCATCTGTTGTTGGACATTTGGGTTGTTTCCACCTTTTGGCTGTTGTGGATAGCGCTACTATGAACACGCATGTACAAGGGCTTGTTTGGGTATCTCTTTTCAATTCTTTGGATATATATCTTGAAGTAGAATTGTGGGGTTACATGGCAATTCTGTGTTTAACTATGTTTTGAGAAACTGCCAAACTGTTTTACGTAGGAGCTGAACCATTTTACATTCCTACCGGCAACGTATGAGTGTTCCATTTCTCCACATATTCACCAATACTTATGTTTTTTCTCTTTTTCCCTTCCTCTCTTCTTTCTTTCCTTCCTTCCTTTCTCTTTGGATCATAGCCATCCTAGTTGGTGAAAAGTAGTATCTTGTGATTATTCTTTGCATTTCCCTAATGACTAATGAAGTTGAGCATCTTTTCTGTCTTTGTTAGTCATTTGCATAAATTCTTTGGAGAATTGTCTGTATACATCCTTTTTTTAATTTGGTTGTCTTTTTGTTGTTGCGGTGTAAGCCTGTATTCTTTGTAACATATGGTCTGAAGTCACTTTTCCTTTAGCTTGTGTTTAGCTAGTGTTTTGACAGTTATTTCCTTGAACGCTGGAAGAGAATTGGGGAAGGGGGTATGGGAGAGGAAAATGAAAGAAAGGAAAAAAGAAAAAAAAAAATCTCTCCCAAACTTTGCAGATTGGTTCTGTGATGGGGCACTCCTTCAACCCTTAGGCAGACCATTTAAACTCTGCTTTAGCCTTCATATCCCGCTTGCCCTGTGCCTGAAGATCAGCCGGAGGGGAAAGCTTAGGGTATTCACAGGTCTTTTCTGAGCAGGTGGGCATGTGTGTGATTTTCCAGATTCCCCAATATACACGAGCACTTTTGAGTGCCCTATTTTCCCAAAGAAACTCTCTCCCCAGCTTTTCCTTCCAAGCCTTTGACCCGCTATTGTTTGCTTCAATTGTAATCTTTCGTTCTCTGTGGCAACAGATTTTTCATTTGCCTTACAGTGTTTTTGAGGCAATCCCACAGATTTTCAGACCTGAGTGAGTTCTGAGCTAGGCTAAACAAAGACAACTTCCTTGCCTCAATACTTGGGCAGCCCCAGAGAGGTTAGAACAGACAAATACACTTCTTTGAGCATAAGTTCTGCTTTTTTCTTCTGGAAACAGGAACCAGGACCCTCTACTGGGAACATGAACTGCCATCTTCAAAACAGCTGGAAAGAAGGGTGTAACAAGGGCAAGGAAAAATGCCAGAAAGCATTACTACCGTTTTAAAGTTGCCTTTTTCTTGATTCAGCATTTTTTTGGTTGCTGTAAACCTTTCACTGTTTTCCAGAATTCTGAAAAAATTGATTCTGACAGTTTTTGCTTGAGTTTTCAGTGTTTCTGTGGAGAGTTGGGCCCTTGGAGCTACGTATTACACTGTTTTCACTGACGTCACTCACTTCATTGATTTTTTTTTATATCATAGAATGTCCTCCCAAGTATCATCTCGACATGCTTTCTAGTGACTGAATGTGAAGCCTGAAGCTCCTGCATCTACCCCTGGAAGCCAGGAGGGTGCCCTCACTGGGATGGTAAAGATGTCTCCAGCATTCCAGATACCTATTTCAACTTTTCTCCAATTTACCAGGATTTAACTGTTTTTTTGTGTGTGTGTATAAGGAAGATTAGCCCTGAGCTAACATCTGTTGCCAATCCTCCTCTTTTTTTGCTGAGGAAGACTGGCCCTGGGCTAAGATCTGTGCCCATCTTCCTCTACTTTATATGGGACACCGCCACAGCACGGCTCGACAAGCGGTGCATCAGTGTGAGCCCAGGATTCGAACCTGAGAACCTCAGGCCGCTGCAGTGGAGCGCGCACTTAACTGCTATACCACCAGGCCGGCCCCTGGACTTAACATTTTGAAAGCATGTCTAAGCCATATTTAAGGAAACAGATGCTCTTTATTATTCTGTACTCAAAATGAAACTAACCTCTTTCTTTTCAAACACCATCGCTCTCCTAGTCATGTTGTCCATGGACATATTGTGCCCTAAGTTTAGTCCCGCCAAAACTGATACACAAAAAAACCTAGGAAAAAAGAGCTGTTTTTAATTTAATGAAAACCCGGACATGGAAACTCTACATTTTTGTAATGACTCTGAGTATGCAGAATATTGAGGCATTCGAGATGAATGTGAAATTCTGTCTTTGATATACACAACCTGACACGCAAGGCAGGCATCCAGGTATCCTGCAGTGTGGACGATGATATGTCACACTGCAAGAAAGCTGTCTAAACACAAGAGCTCAGTTTTTGAAAATTATTCATGAATAGATAGATAGGAGATGAAATCACAAGAGGAGAAATCCCTCAGCAGTAAAAATATAGTGACAAAGTGAACCCAACTCAGTTATATGGCATATTTTCATCAAAATAAATGGAAAAGGAAAACATTGGATTGTAAGTTGGAGGACAATAGGTTACAATGTTCAAAATTCCTTTTTAGATTCTTAACAAAGAAACTTTAATCTTGAATGTAAAAAACATGCATATGAATAAATCCATACTGATATTTGGATAAACACAGCATAAGTACAGTTTTATTTTATTCTGTCCTCATAGCTTTTATCTATAGCCTTGTACTCAGACAACTGAAAAAATGGCATAATGTGCATGGCATCAATATTTGTATCTATATATTAAGCACATTTCTCTTCTTTCCCTCTGATGGTTCCTTAAGAAAAAAAAAAGAATAAAATAGTATACAAAGATAGAAGGAAAGGAAATAATTTTTGTTACAGCAACTTGGACACACGTTTGGAAAATGAGAGGTGGGTGGAAACTTAACGGCTACATCAAAGATGGAGGGAGTCGTGGTCCAACGCACACATAGGAAAAGGCTGCAGTAGCACTCTTAGCCCCAGTAGCAGCCCAGAGAAGCTCAAAGCTGGGATTAGAGATGAGAGAGAGATGGAGTGAAGACAGAGACAGGCATTAACTGAAGGTGATGTCAATAGCTGACATTTTGCCAATAATTTTTTCCTACTGTTTAACTTCATCCACATGTTGTGTGGAAGAAATTGGCAGTGTAACACTGACTCCTAAGCAATGCTTTAAAAAAGTGGAATGATCTTTTTTCTAGAAAGGACATGAATTCCTAGTATAGTTTTAATTAGGCCAAAATAAGTCTATCATCTGCCTTTTGTTAATGCATGCAGCGCGCATCACACGAGAGAAACCTCAGTGATGAGTAACTCAAAGGAGTGTTTAGAACTTGAGCTTATATAGCACCTTAAAAAAGAATAAGTTTGTAGGGAAATGACAAGACAAAGGAAAAGGGGGTTAGGCTTTTAGGAGTGACAAGTTGTAGGAAGGTAAATACAAGGGAGACACTAATGGGGTAGGGTTTTTTGTGCAGTTCCATCTCAGCACTACTTTCTGTCTTCTTCATGGCCATAAAACTTCCCCCGGAGAGATTTACGGCAATCCTCATTTCTCAGAAGTCTCTGCTTTTAGTGAGATAAGGGAAGTTCCAGGAAGGCTTCTTTCTGTATCTTTTGATTCGCATTTCCCAACTCAAAATAATCCTCACACCAAAGTGGCATATTTGGGGATGGCATACTCTGAACCCTTTTAGGATCCAACATTCTACAACATGCAACAAGATTTGCTCATATACGTGGTATGATATAAGACACTCATTAGATGTGTTTATTAACAAAATAGAGTCATAAAGATCTTTTATAAAAGTGAAAAAGGCTATTACATACTCTAGGTAGAACAAAATCTATCCAAGTCACATTCCAAATATGATGCAATTTGTAACATAAATTTTCAAAAGTAATTGTGTACTAGGTAAAGAGAATCCATTTCACCTCAACGCAGCTAATGTTCTTATTCAAATTGGACAGGTTTAATGATTTCAATATATATCATCCATAATCTCCTATCAATCTTCTTGGTGGATAAGATTTATATTTATATATATAAATTTATATAAATAAATATATATTATATTATATATATAAATTTGCAAGTGCTCTCTATTGGAATTTTTGGAATCAACTTATAGACAACTCTGAGGAATACAAAACATCCTACAACAGAGACAGGCCTCCATACCAATATAGAAGGGAGAGAACACAATTTATTGTTGAGTATGCAATCAGATTACATTCTTGCAGGAAGTCACTGAGAGACTACAAAGTCTGGACAAAATTTCATATAATTTTATATACTAATGTAGAAGGAAGGATCAATGAAAAGTTTTCTTATCTCCTTGAGAGACAAATAATTGTAGCTTTTGATAGTCTCCTGTAAACCTCGTGAGAGATTCCTAAGTTAATTTCAGAGAATATGTTTACAGTTCCAAGGATCAGAAGATGTGGGATCTTGCAGTATAAAATTTAAAAATTGAACCTGTTATTTTTTTTTTTTTTTTTAAGATTTTATTTATTCAGTTTTTCCCCCCAAAGCCCCAGTAGACAGTTGTATGTCATAGGTTCACATCCTTCCAGTTGCTGTATGTGGGACTCGGCCTCACGTTGGACGGAGAAGTGGTGCCTCGGGGCGCGCCCGGGATCCGAACCCGGGCCGCCAGCATCAGAGCGCGCGCACTTAACCGCTAAGCCACGGAGCCGGCCCATGAACCTGTTATTGACCTATTATATTTTCAAGGGATATCCTAGTAAGGGAGGGACAGCTGCCTCCCCTTTATTAGACAACGAAAATTTCATTTTATTTACCCTTACACAATTCACCAAAACTTCTAATTTTGAAATATAAGTGTTATAGACTTTGAAAACCTATAGGAAATAAAATTACCGTTGCTGGAGGTTGGAAGATAAAATTATTTGGAAATAGATGGGAGTGTAGAAGCACTTACGTTCTTACGTAGCAATAAGGAGATACTGTCTAAAATTGATGGACTAAAAAATACAAAACTAACAAAAAACTGTGAGATGTATGGGGAGATTAGGTTAAGCAAGACCATTTCCCATAAAAGTATTTTAATGGATATTATTTGTTTGACAACTGAGGTATAAGCATATTGTCAAGATTGCAGAGGTGACTATCAACAGATTTAAGAAGCAGCAGTAATAGGAGCATGCATCTGGCAGTGGGATTGGATGAGCTGAATAATGAAATGACATAAGCTCACACAGAGTATACTAATGTAGGACTTTGTGAAGGCAAAGGATACAGTACAGCAGGAGAAAGACACACACAGACAAGCATTGGGGGCCAGAGAGACTTCCAGGAACAGCTCTCCAAGGTCCTTTCTTTAGTTATGCAGAATTCCCTTTGTCTCTGGAGAAGAACCGCTGCTATATGGGTAAACAATCTTGGTTTGGAGAGTTGTCCCACTAAACATTCCCATTGGGACTTCTATACCCCTGGTCATATGGTCAAATCAGACTCCGACCAGTTATATCAGGTGTGAGCTACCAATGAGCAAGATTGCCCTGGGTACCACAAGGAACTTTAAATTTTAAACACTACATTATAAATCATTAATTACCAGACTTGTTCTTACACTAGCCAAGAGTCGGGACCAAATGTCCAGACCCCCCAGGAGATAAAAAAGCAGAGGGCTGCTGCTGCACAGTTGTAAAATGAGTCTACATTACACAGGGATAGTGTAAGAAGTAAAGGGATAAACTTTTACTTTCAATTTTTACCTAGTTGTTTGAATTTGACCAATTACAATACTCAAACGATATTTGAGAGAGATACATACCATCTAGTAAAGCATGTTAGCTTATTTTTGCTCTTACGTTTGCAGAAGCATAAAAGAGCTAACAGAACTCCATTTAAGATATGCCGACCAATAAAATATTATAATAAAATCCATATATATATATACACATGACATTTCCATTACTATTGTCAATGAAGCTGTTTTTATTGTTGTCATAATTACACAATATCAAATTAGTTGTCTTAGGACATTTAATTTCAATTTCTTGCTCTTTGAGGATAAAAATGAAAATTTTTAAATCAACAGACATCTGATTTAGTTTTTCTGTCTACTTAATTATATACATGTTCAAGTAGAATTTTATAAATTCTATTTTGTACAAAGTTTAACAGTCATGAAATGTACGAATACTGTTCCAATGTACTTCGTAATATATAATTCTAAAGTTGTATAAAATTTCATTAATAAAATTGAATCAGTGGTAGCTGAACTCATTTGGTAAGAAAAAAATTACTGTCCCACTTTTTATTCAGGAAACTAAACTATTTTTGCAGTAGTTTGGTCAGGTTTGTTTCTTTTTTTTTTTCTGTTTCATTATTTTAGGTTTGCACATATTCATTGTATTTTACTGATTATACTAAGTTCAGAATAAGTCACCATCTTAGAAATTCTTATAGCATTTTTACTTTCCCCATATAAACACTACTTTTTATTGAAGATGTACAGGTGAAATTTTTAAATACTTCTTTGCATTTTCCTTCCTGGGTAAAATGGACGTTTATCCCTGCCATCATTCACCAAGCAGATAAAGTCATAAAAGCCACAATGGGGGAGAAAAGAATAGATTTTTATCACACAGAAATGAGCAGAAGGCTCTCCTGGTACTGGATGGAACAGAGAGGAGAAAGGACTAGAAGGCAAGGAATAAACGTCTTGAATGCTCCATATCGTCTCCCTCCCCCAAAAACACACACAGACGCACACACACAGATTTCTACCAGAACTCTGATTTTGGGTGACCTGGTGTGTTTTAGAAATGTCCAGCAGAGGTTATATAAACTTCATAGAAGGGGCTCTTCTTCCTTGTTTCCAAGAGCACAGACTTTGAAAATATTCAGTGTCTTAGAGACATATGGGATCCAGCATGCCAACTACTGTCCTGCTAAAGCTTTGGATTAGAAAAAGAGACTGAATTGAGTACTTAGGCAGGTGGTCCAGAGTACAACACACAGAGTCCCACCTACACCAGCCTGGGGGAGAGAAAGCAGCCAAAGAGTGCCAGGACTCCCACAATTTTAAAATGTTCTCAGAGAACCGATATATCAGTGGGTGTACGGTGTATGAAAAAAACTGTAGAAAATGGAGATCTCAAGAATGGCGTCTAAAGCAGAGACCACATGTATTTTTAGTACTAGGTGCAGTTCAAGGTCAAACACACACACAGAGCTGGCACTCGGCAGGTGTCAGCTCCCTCCAGCACATAATGGCCAGTCACCAGATAGGGTGAAGTACACCTGTTTGGAGTTCAGTACAAGAACCATAAGATGAACAGACATCTCTCTTTCTCTCTGATACCAGCATGATCCATAACTTCCTCAAGAGAAAACATACAGAGGAACCCAGACTTGACTGCATGTAAGCCTTGAAATGATTATCTGAAAAAGACAAAGTGAAAGTAAAAGAAGTAATTTTAAATTAGAAGAGTCTAAGATGGACAATTTTGTTGTTGTTGTTTGTTTCCTTGTGTATGTAGGAAGACACATTACAGAAAGCAACGTAAGTTATATATTTAATTCATCTGAGTTATAGGTTGTAAATTTTGACTTTAGTATAGCTTTAGGTCTGTAAGCTTTCATTGCCCTATGCTATAGTTCCCTGGGTCAGGGGGCATATCTGCTTTTTATATTGTTCCAGCCATATTCCTAGAAAAGTATATGGCATTTAGTAAGCATGTAATAAATATAGGTTGACTGGATGATTAAAAGTTTCAAAAACTTAGTAAATTATCCTCAAGTCTTGTGCCCCCTTCCAAGCCCTTTATTCTCTACATCTGACTTTACGGACTATGACAAAGACCACTAATGGGAATTACCACAGCTGATGACCCTCTTCTGCTCCGACATTTCTCAAATGTAGAGAGTGCTGGAATACTTTCCATTCTTGCTCTCCAATTGCAGAGAACACTTCTTGTTTCTATTCAATCACTTGTATCCTTGATCCCATTTCTTCCTTTTAACCAGCAGCCACAAACTGAAGATTCATTTCATGTCATACCTTCATTTACTTATTTACAAGCATTTATTGAGTGACTACTATTATTCAGACATTATTTGGGGCACTGAATTGTAATAATAAAGAAAATAAATAAGCTTATGATCTCATAGTTATTAAATTTAATGAGGGTACCCAAAAGTCAACAAGCAAATGTATTTTGTAATATCTATAACACCGGGTAATGACATTATTATCACGTCATCGAATAGATAGAAGTGAGGAATATTAACTTTTAAAATTAGTCTATTTTCTAATGAATGTATGTTATCACAGTAAGATTAATATACGTCTGTGGATGTGTGTAAGAATTTGTCAGGTCTTTGCACATTTAAGATTTTGAGGCATTATTTCTTTATATATGCCTCCTCCTTATTCATTGATTCTTTAAATGTTGAGTCCCTTCAGGTTCTTTCCCTACCTTCACCCTTATTTCCTTCTTTACCTTTCTTTTCTCCTTTTTATCCTATTTCCTTCCCCTTGCCCTCATTTTGTTTATCCTTCATCAGTTGGTCAAATGGAAAATTTAGATCTCTCCTATTCCCTTGTCTTTAACTATATGTCCTGAAAACACTATATTGACAATACGAAAGTTTAGGATTCTATCCCGGGACTCAGTCTTTAAGGTTCTAGCCTCTCATCCGGAAGAGAGAGAAAGGGCTGGCCAAGCACTGAGTTAGGGAGGGTGCAGTGTCTTGCCCACAGCTGTGGTTCATACAGTACAAGGTAAGTAACAACATTTTCTTAGGGGAGAGAGCTAAGGGTCATAGTGGAAACAGAAATCAAGATTTTTGACGTAGAGATAATACTGGCTTATTAATGAGCCAGAAAGACAAGAACAAGAATAATGGGTAGAAATTAGTGAGTGAAAAGAAGCAACACTGAAAGCTAGGCTACGAACTACCAGCATTATGTATACGTGGGCAGCAGAAGCCTATTTAAAGAATATGGACCAAATTCTAATACCGACCTTTTCTGTGTTTCTCAGTATTCATTTCTATATGAATGTTGAGTGAATATTGAGTGGAGATTTTAAACTCACTAGGCTTAAAAGCTAACCTTTTCTTACCTTCTCTTTCTTTTCTTCTTACCTTCAAATCTTGTGTTATAATCTGCTCTTTGTTTCATCTTCCTTCTCTTGATTAACAGTAGAACCATCTGCTCAGCCTACTCAGTCACAGAAATATTAGGAAGTTGGAATATAGGTCAATAGAATATATCCAGGCTAAACTGCAAGGAGAAAGAATAAAGACAGAACTTCCAAGAAAGAGTGCAAGGGAAATGTGGGACATGGTAAAAAGATCTAACATATGTGCATTTGACATTCCAGGAAAAGAGGCTAGTGAGAATGAAGCATGTGCAATATCTGAAAAAATATATTGACCAACGTTTTTTCCTAAATTGATGAAATACATAATGCTACATATTTATGAAACTCTGAACAATCTAAAGGGGGAAAAATACAAGGAAATATCGTCTAAGCACATCATAGTAAAAACGCCTAAAAACCAAAGAGAACAAGAAAATCTGAACAGCAACCACAGAAAAATATACATTACTTTCAAAGAAGTAACAATAAGACTGACTCAGAGATATTTGAAAGAGTGAAAAAGACAATGAAATGATATCTGTAAGCATTGAAGAAAAATAATTGCTAAGGTATACTTCTACATTTCTTCTACTTTAAAAATAAACGTAAAGTAAGTACACTTTTAGATCTAGAAAAAAGAAATTGAGAGATCTCATTGCCAGCAGACTTACTCTAAGAGATGAACTTCTTAAGAAGGAAAGAAATAATTCTGATGAAAGCAGAAAAATAAAAGAAATGACAAAAAAAAAAAAAGAAAAGGGTAAACACTTGAGTAAGTATAAATTATTATTTACTTTATAAAACAATGTGACAATGTTCAATAGATTAAAAAATATTTATATAATTAAAATAGACATGTATAGAAAAAGTTATGAGACATTAATTAGCAATTAGGAGAGTATTCTTAGAGTTTGTGGAAATGCTATCTCTGAAGAGATAAAATTAAAATAAAACTATCAACCTAGATTAACGATTGAGCAATTACACATTTTAAAAATTAAGGCAAAATAAAGAATTTTTCAGGTCAGCTAAGCAGAGAGAAGCTGTTGCCAAGAGAGTGGTTTCGTCTAACATTAAAGTAAAATCTATATGATAAAGAGAAATGGTACCAGACAGAAACTTCGATTTGGAAAAAATATAAAGGGTCCAGAAATATTATATTTTGGGTAATCGTAAAAGATATATTGTTCTCATTTTTCATGTAAAAATAATTATCTGTTTAAATCAAAACTAATTACAATGGACCAGGAGATTACAACATATGTAGAAAAAAATGTATGACAAATGTAACACAAATAATTGGAGGAGAAAACAGAAGTATATTGTTAGAAGTTTCTTAGCTTAAAGTAGCATACTATTATTTCATGGCACATTGTGATAAGTGAAAGATTCATACTGCAAACAGTAGAGGAACTGCTAAAGATAAAAATATGAAAAGGAGAAGCTAAAAGTTCAATAGGAAGGATAAAATGGGATATTAAAAACATAGTATAAAAGAAGGCAGAAAATGAGGGAAAAATAAAAAAGAATAGAATACAAATAGTAACATGAAAGTATTAATATAACTGGTAATTTCATTTAACGCAAATGGTATAATTTCCAATAAAAAGGCAGAAATTGTAGGTGGAAAAAAAAAACCAAATCCAACTGTATGTGTGTACTGAGTTGAACTTGCTGTTGTGCCGTGTAGTGGATTCCGACTCCTAGCTTCCCTGCGTACAGTGGAGCAGAACCCTGCCCAGCCTTCTTGCGCCATCCTCTTACTTTGCTGTGCTGTATCAGACAATGCTCCACTGCTATTCACAGGATTTTCATGCCAATTTTTTGGAAGTGGGTGGCCAGGTCCTTCTAACTAGTCAGTCTTAGTCTGGAAGCTCCACTGAAACCTGTCCACCATGCGTGACCCTGTTAGTATTTGAAATACTGGTGGCATAGCTTCAGCATCACAGCAACACGCAGCCACCACCATATGACACCAACAGACAGAAGGGTGGTGTAATTCCCCGATCAGGAAACTAACTTGTGCGGTGGCGGTGAGAGCACCAAATCTTAATCACCAGACCACCAGGGCTGGCTGATAAGTTGAACAGTGGCACCCAAAAAGATATGTCCAAGTTCTAACGCCCAATTGGAAAATAAGAACAAAACAAAACAAAAATTAGAAAATAATTTGAATTGAATGATGATGAAAAGAAAACACATCAAAATATATGTAATTCTGTTAAGCAGTGCTAGAGGAAACAGTATAGCTTTCAATTCCTATTTTAGTGAAAAAGAATAACCTAAAATAAATGATTTAAGAAGGTAGAAAAAGAAGAGCAAATTAAAATCAAAATAGATGTTAGGAAATAATAAGAATGGAAATAAATAAAATAGAGAACTGAAAAACAATAGGAAAAAAAGCAATGAAATGAAGAGAATAAAATGATTGATAAATCTTTAGCTAGCCAGTTCAAGAAAACAACAAAAAGTCAGAAATTACCAATATCAGGACAGAAAGAGCGATATGTCTTTCTACCATCTATCAATGGTAGACCAAATGTCTACCAACATTTTTAAAAAATAAGGTGATATTGCATACAAGTTTATGGCAAAACAAATTGCAAATGCACATAAAATGGAACAATTAATTAAAACAAAAGTTAACAAAAATTGTCCTTAGAAAAAATAGAAAATTTGAATGCATCTACATCTGTTAAAGGAATACATGATTGAAAACATTTCCACAGAGGACACTCCAAGCCTGGATATTTTCACTGATGAATTATAGCACACATTTAAGGAAGCAATGTTACCAATTGTATAAAAACTTTTTTAAAGAAATGAGAGACACAGAACGTATCCCCAACTCATTTTGAGAGGACACAATTACTCTGATACCAAAACCAGGAAAAGACATTAAAATAAAAGAAACCTAAAAGTGAGTATTCCACATGAACTTGTATATAAAAATACTATCAAATCCAAACATATCAATATATGAAAATAATACAATGTGAACAAATGACATATCCTTAGAATACAAGGTGTTTTAACATTAAAAGTACATCAATATAAATCATTAGCAGAATAATGAAGAAAAAGCATTTGAGTATCTCTATAGATATAGAAAATCATTTGAACAAATTTTAACAATTTTCAACACAACAAACTAGGACTAGAAGGAAACATCCTTGGCCTGATAAAGAACAGCTGTGAAAAAATCCCCACAGCTAATATCATATTTCAAAAAATTTGAATGCTATTCCTCTACGATCACACACAAGGCAATAGTGCTAACTCTTACCATCTCTCTTCAATATTGTGCTAGAGGTCCTATTTCATGCAATAATGAAAGGGAGGGAAATAAAAGGCACACAGGTTTGAAAGTAAATAATAAGTAAAGATGTCTTAAGTAGAAGACACCTGATTGTTGGGCCATCCATTCTACTAAAATTGATCTATAACTTCCAAAGCATTTCCAACTACACATCTACCAACTTTTTTTTCTGGAAAAAACTGACACACTGAATCTACACATCCTCAAAATATGGTAATGCAAAATACTATGAACAGCCAAAAAATCTTGCACAATAAGAACGAATTTGGAACTCATAATTACCTGATTTTAATGTTTACTTATGAAGATATGATGAGCAATAGTGTGGTATTGGTGTAAGTATAGACATATAGATCAGGGAATACATTAGGGAATCTAGAAATAGAGCACATGTAGATATTCATTTATATTCAGCAAAGTTGCCGAGGTAAATCAATAGAGCAAAGATAATCTTTTCAATAATTTTTTTGAACTGGATATCCAGATGAAAAGAAAAACTTTGACTCACATGCTACACAAAAATTAACTTGAAAATGATCATGGATCTAATACAAAAGCTAAAACTAGAAAACTAGGAAAATTCCTAGGAGAAAATATTCACAATCTAGGACTGGGCTAAGATTTCTTGGATAGGAACAAAAACATGAAACATGAAAGAAAACACTGATGAATTCAACTTAATTAAATTTTAAACTACTGTCCAACTAAAGATACTATTAAGAAAATTAGAAAAAAATTAAAAGCCATAGACTGGGGCAATATATTCACAGTACTGAGTCATAGTACGTAGAACTTTCATCTAGAATATACAATAATCCCTTAGAACACAACACTATGAAGACAAAGAAGGTATTGCTTTTAAGAAAATGAACAAATAATCTGACAGACACTTTACAAAGAACCTAAACCAATGGCCTATAAGCACATGAAAAAGTTCTCAACATAATTAGAGAAATGCAAATAAAATCATAATGAGATACCAATGCACACACACTACAATTTTAAAAAGGCTGACAATTCTAAGTGCTGACAAAGATTTGGAGCATCTGCAACTCTCATACATTGATGGTGATAATGTATATTGCTACAATCACTTTGGAATATGATCTAGAAGTTTCTTCTAACATTACCATATGGCCTAGAAATTGAACTCCTCTCCTATTTACTTAGCCAACAGAAATGAAAATGTATGTCCACCCAAAGTCTTTTAAATCAACGTTCATAGCACCTTTATTCATAATAGCACCAATGAGTAATAACCGAAATGTCTTTCAATAGGTGAATGGATGGATATACTACTCAGTAATAACATTTATATAATATTGATACTCGGAATCGTAAGTGAATTTTTAAAAATCTTATGCTGAGTGAAAGAATACAAACACAGAATAGTACATGCGGTATGATTTCATATATCTATATATTTATGCCTATGTATATATCTCGACTGCTATCTCTATCTACGTGTCTATCTACCTACCTACCTGCCAACTTACCTAATTTCTAGAATGGCCAAAACTAATCTATAGTGACAGATAGCAGAACAGTTTTTTGGGCCAGGGTTGGGGAGAGGGGATTAACTGTAAATGGTCATGATGGAACATTCTGGAATGATGGAATGCTTCTATATCTTGATTACAGTACTGGTTACACAGATGCATATGTTGTCAAAACTCATTGAACTGTATACTTAAAATGTATGCATTTTGAAATTAAATTCTAACTCAATAAATTTGATTTAATTACATCAGTTCAAGAATGTCCCTAATAGCATTTTGTCAATAAACAAAAACTGGAGATAATGCAAGAGGGCATTGTCTGGGAGGAGGCACCACGGGGACTTCTTGAGAGCTTCTAATTTTACTTTTTTATCTCACTTTGTGAGAAACCACCAAGCTATATATAGCTATGAATTTTTCCTATTCTGAATCAGTTATACTTTAATAAATAATTTAATCAAATAAAAATAGTCAAACATAAAAGAGAATTCTAGAAGAGGAATTGGAGACAACGTGCTCAAAACAACTCTTCCGATGAGTTTTACTTAGAAAGTGGAGAAAATAAATGGTTCAGCAACTTATGGGGGAGAAATTTCAGCTTATTTATATTCTGAAGAAATGCTGGAGAGAGGAAGATAACTTTTGTGGAATCCTTGGTTAGGACTCTAGTGCACAATGGAAGTACTTGCCTTGGTTAGGAACATGGATAGTTCATCCATGATAATAGTGGCAAAACAGAATACATAGGTGCAGAAGCAAAGAATTATTATGAGCATTACATGCACATGAATGCGCAACATAGGTAAGGGTGTCTAACACACTGTAAACTTTCAACATGTTACTTATTAGTAACCATATTGATACTACTATTACTACTACTATTACTAGTTTGTTTTTTGGGGTTTTTGGCTGAGGAAGATTTGCCCCAAGCCAACATCTGTTGCCAATCTTCCTCTTTTTTTGCTTGAGAAAGATTAGCCCTGAGCTAACATCTGTGCCAATTTTCCTCTTTTTTGTATGTGGGTCGCCTCCATAGCATGGCTGACAAGTGGCGCAGGTCAGCACCTGGGATCTGAACCCACAAACCTAGGCTGCCAAAGTGGAGTGCAACGAACTCAACCACTACACCATGGGGCCTTCCCTATTACTACTAGTTTTGTTAGTGGACAAGTACTGAGGAATGTGAGGTAGGAACTGAACAGGACCAAATAAAATGACTTTCATAGTGAATTCCATTCTTAGTGACTTTCATTTTTTCTTTATGCAATCTTAATTACTTTGTATAGCAGGAAATTTTACACGATTAGATTATATGTAATGAAACATGCATTTACAAGCAAAAAAATAAACCTGTTAAAATATACAAGAATTCCAATTCATAAATACCATCAGTACAAAAAAACAAAAATTTTTAAAAACATTTTTGATTGAAAGAAACCTTTACAAAACAATTTAACATTGTGAATAAGATCAAATGGGCTTCTGCTTATTGTATAACAAGATTTTATATAGTACCAAACATTTTAAAGAACGACTTTACTTTTTTGATCTGCAAGCAGAATAGCTAAAAACATAACTCACATTTTGACTTGTTTATGTGACATTTCCTCATTATCGAGACTTAGAGAGTGAATGCTAAATAATTAGATTGAACCATACGAAATTGGTGATATTTAGCCATTCTGACCTTCAGAAATGACAATTTCTTGTGGTTCAATCTAATAATAATAATATAAAGAGAATAATTTCTACTTTTAATGCATACTATTTTCTCAAGATATATTTCCATGCAGAATTCCATTTAAAAAGAGAGATCATTAGATTATTTGTCAAAACATTAGATGTGCGTGTCTTTGTTTTCTCAAAAATAGTAAGACTATGGTCAATAAGAATTTGGTTGTGAAAAGCAACATATATAATATTATAAAGTAATACATTAAAATTTTCTTTGAGTCAGTTCTCACAGTTCTAAGGAGAAGATTCCAAGTTTTAGCACCTCAGATAACTATCTTTTTAAATTTAAAGGAGATTATATTATCAAGAGATTAGTACTTCATTTGAGGTTGCATTCTAGATTTTTCTTAGACATTAATTTAATGCTCAGACAGTTTACGGAAGTAAATACTACTATACTCCAAACTTTAAAGATAAAATATGCTCAGAAACTTTGTGTTGCTTGTCCAAGGTTATGCTGATGGTTGGTGGCAGAACATGCACTATAAATTGGTTTGCCTTGATTCCAAAACTTGTGTAATATACCAGAGAGGATAGTTATATCCTTGATGGGTCAAGATGTCTCTAAGCAATTTTTCCTTTGACTCTATTATACCATTTAGGAAAATGACTATATCCAGGGTAGGGCTGAAAATGGTAAAATGAGGTAGAGTTAGGGCAAATGCTGCTTTAGTTGTTATTAATAACTTGCATGACTGCCCTCTGATTTTAGCGCTGGGTTTTAGTTTTAGGATTAGGGGCATTATAGATTCTTCTTCTAGCTTGGAATATGAATAGAAAACGTTATTACCTGCAACGTGAATTGAGGGATTCCTCATTTATTTTTGCTGATAATCAAAAACAGATGTTGCGTTAGTTACACTCTCAAACCTTACCTTTTGGAAAACAGAAACAGAGGAAGTGGAGCTAAACTAGCTTGACCAGAGCCGAGAATTTGGTTTTAGAGTCATACCTAGACTTGAATGTTCCTCTAAAGTGGAGGATTAGGAGGGAGTACAGACAAACTCAATAATAGAGATCTAAGGTAACGATCAGACCAAGGGAGAACAAAGATGGCAGCTGAGGTTATGTTATGAAGTTAGAAGTTTAGAGAAATAAGATAGTACACTCATATCAGTCTCTGTAAAAGATCATGGATGAGAGAATCAGATGAATAAATGTTTCTGTGTAATTTAAAATGGATTTGAAATCACATATTTGGCAGCTCTATATGTTCATATGTAGCAATAACTCTAATGTGGAACTGTCAAGTTTAATATTATACTGAGTTTCAGTCACATTTTGACATCAAATACTTTGTAAAATAAAATTGCATTGATCTCTATATGAAAGAGATCAGCATATGTTTCCAAACATGAAATCATTTACTGTTTTGGCATATTGATACTATGATTCATATTGACTTGGAAAAAAAATCAACATTCCTTGACTTTGATAACATATGGTCAGTTAACACTGACAAAAAAAATACTGAAAAAGCTAGAAAGATCTTGATCTCTCATTATGAAAAAAATAAAATTAACTATTCAATTATGTAATTGCAACAAGTTTTACTAATCAGGTTGAATTTCTGTGAGAATTTACTATATATTAGGTGATAATAGTTAATATCTTTATTTTACATCTGAGGAAGCTGAAATCAGAAAGCTAAAATACTCTGCCACAACTCAAACTAGGTATAATAATTGTGTCAGGATGTGAAGTTTGTGTTCTTTCTAATGTAAACTACCACTTCCTTTGAATTTCTTACACACTCAAGGCACAAATCATTGCTCTAAGGGAGCTAAGTCCAGGAGAATTAAAAAAAAAACCCACTAATAAAAGCTGGGTAAAATTAAAATTGATTTAAGACAGATATGTGGTTTTATCAGAATAAAGCATTAACATGTGTGTGTACATATATGTATAATACACATATAAATATATATAAAGGAAGTTTTCATGAAGCAGATAGCTTTCAAGAGTAAGTAGGTATTCTAGAGAGGTAGGAAGAATTCCTAGAGAATTCTAGAAAACACATACAGAATAAGCTAAGGATCATAGATATATGTGAACTTAGATGTTATATTCCTAGAATGGTGATAATTACAAATGGTGATGCAATTTATTGCTATGTTGTTAAAGAGTCTGGACTCAATCTCATGTTTATTAAACATATGTACTATTTTAATATTTAACTCAGGCTTTTTACGAAAGTAACATATACCTAACAAAATCACACACATATATTTGTATATTTATATACATTATTTATATTTATATTTATAAAAATATACCTTATATAGAATTGTAGATGTGTATGTACAAAGATAATTAATAGACAGCAGTGTAGTTTTAGGACAACAACAAATGGAATGTCAGCTTTAAAAGAAAATCATTTAAATATCCAAACAGCCCATGTCTGACTTTTACCGATAAGGTAACACAAGCCCAGAATCTGCATTTTAATGACATTTTTCTGAAGGGATTGTTTATCATTTTCTGTTGCTATAATTTTATCAAGTGTTTCTGCTTACTAATCACTGTGTTCTGTTCATATAACCAGAATTTGCATTCATTCTCTCATTCTTTTCATCATCTGAAGTGGCGTCTCTTGAACTAGGTCCTTGATTTGATGCCCATATTTCTTCTCAGGGATCTTAAGATATCAATGATAAAATTCCTTCCAAATCCTTTTTTTCTTTCTTTCCATTCTCATTTTCCCTGCAAACATGTTAGTTGCACTTATTCTTTAAGAATCTTCCAATGAGCCTGCTTCTTCTCTGAAGATCATATTCTTGGCTATATTCCCTAAGTCATATTTCTCAGAATATTACATCATTTCTGGCTTCCTCTTCCTCAGGCTAATTCATTAATCACTGAGAGTTATGTCTACCTCTTCCAACGTTCTACACAACCAGGTCTTCTAAGGTTTCTAATGACTTCTTAATCATAAAGACATTTCCTTTACCACTATCCTGCTTAACTTCTCTTGTTTGATGAAGTGGAAAGAGCATGAGTCTTGAATGACTCATATATGTATTTCAATCCAAATTTTGTCCCTAACTGTGTTATTTTCAATGTCTTTTTTCCCCTTACACACAGAATTTATACAAAATAATTTGCAAGGCTGTTTGACTGAAAATAATTTATGAAAAACACCCGAAATACTCAACAATTCAATGTTCAATAGATTGCATTCCTCCTGCTAATCTGTTTTATTATATTATAAAATACATAAGAATAAATTGTTTTGATCTGTATCTCTTAACATATTCACAGTAGCTTATATACAGCAGTAATCAATAAATGTTATTTCACATATGAACTTATTTTCCTTTAATCTTGGTGAAGCTAAACACCCTCTATTAAACTAGGGGTTCTGTTTTTCAAAGTTTCTGTAGCATCTTCATCTTAGAATACTCAGCCACTCTCATAATTTCAAAAATCACTCGTTATGAGGATTGTCCCTAAATCTGCATTCCTGACTTTGAAATCTTGAGTTCAGGTCCTACATGTTTAATTCATTGATTGTTTACTTGTACTTCAGACTGGACATAAGCTCTTTTTAATGTTCCAGGATACTTTGGGAAAGGGGCGTGGTATAAAAATTATCAGCAACATTATCCTCCTGCTCATTGATATTATATCACTATTTATTTAAATGGTGCCCCCATTCTCTCAGGCACTGTTCGCCCAGACATACATAATCTGTGACTAAATTCAAACAACTAAATTGCAAATTGCATCTCTCACAAATATATGCTTCTTTTATTCTTTTCTTGGCCAACACTCTAGCTCTTGTTCTTATTGTCTTTTACCTCACAATGTTGGAGAAGAATAGCGATTGCCCATTTTCTTTTTTGTTGTTGTTGTAATAGACTTCTTCTGTTTTTGTTTTTCCTTTCTTTTTATTGTGGTAAGAACACTTAACATACTCTTTATCCTCTTAACGAATTTTTAAGTGTATAATACATTATTGTTGGCTATAGGTACAATGTTGTACAGCAGATTTCTAGAAATTATCCATCTTGCTTAACTGAAACATTGCGCAAATTGGCTAATAACTCCCCATTATCCCTCCTCACAGACTTTGGCATTCACCATTCTACACTTTGATTCAATGAATTTGACTATTTTAGACGCCTTTAGAATTATGAAGTATTTGTCTTTCTGTAACTGGCTTACTTCACTTGGCATAATGTCTTCAAAGTTCATCCATGTTGTTGCATACTGCAGAATTTCCTGCCTTTTTAAGGTTGACTAGTATTCCATTGTATGTATATACTACATTTTCTTCATCCATTCATCTGTCAATGGATGTTTAGGTTGTTTCCACATCTTGGCTACTGTGAATAATGCTGCAATCAACACATGAGTGTGGATATGTCTTTGAGATCCTCATTTCATTTCCTTCAGATAGATACTCAGAAGTGGGATTGCTGGATCATATGGCAGGTCTATTTTTAATTTTTTGAGGAAGCTAGGTACTGTTTTTCATAGCGACTGCACCATTTTGCATTCCCACCAAAAGTGTGCAAGGGTTCCAATTTCTCCACATCCTCAGCAACACCAGTTGTTTCTTTTTTTAAAAAAAACTATAGCCATCCTTACCAGTGTGAGGTGATATCTTTTCAATGACACCACAAAAAAGAAAAGTATAGGCCAATATCCCTGATCAATACAGATGCAAAAATCTTTAATAAAATACTAGAAAACTGAATCCAATAGCACATTCAAAAGATTATACATCATAACCAAGTGGGATTTATCCCTGAGATGCAAGGGCGGTTCAGCATACAAAAATTAATTGTGATACACCATATTACCAGAATAAAGAGAATCACACGATCATCTCAATAAATGCAGAAAAAGCATTTGGCAAAATTCAACACCCATTCATGATAAAAACTCTCAGCAAACCAGGAATAGAAGGGAAGAACCTAACATAATAAAGGCCATATATGAAAAGCCCATAGCTAACATCATACTCGAATGCTGAAAAACTGAAGTTTTTCCTCTAAGATCAGGAACAAGACAAGGATGCCCACTCTTACCCCTTCTATTCAACATAGTAGTGGAAGTCCTAGCCAGAGCAATTAGGCAGAAAAAATAAATAGCAGGCATCCAAATTGGAAAAGAAGAAGTAAAATTGCATCTGTTTGCATATGACATGATCCTATATATAGAAAACCCTAACCCTGTTAGAACTTATTCTAAAAATCAGTCAAGTTGTGTGATACAAAATCAACATGCAAAAATAACTGTACACCAACAACAAACTACCTGAAAAAGAAATTAGGAAAACAATCTCATTTACAATAACAGCAAAAAGAATAAAGTAAACTTAACTAAATGCATGAAAGACTTGTATACTGAAAACTACAAAACATTGATGAAAGAAATTAGACACAAACAAATGTAAAGCCATCCATGTTCACGGATTAGAAGACTTAATATTGTTAAAATGTCCATACTACCCACAGCGACCTACAGATTCAATGTAATCCCTATGAAAATCACATTGGCAATTTTTGCAGAAATAGAAAAAACAATTCTAAAATTTATAAAGAACCACAAAAGATCATGAATAGTGAAATCAATCCTGAAGAAGAAGCACAAACTTGGAAGCATCACACTTCCTGATTTCAAAATATATTACAAAGCTATGGTAATCAAAATGGTAGGGTACTGGCATAAAGATAGACATATAGACCAGTGGAACAGAATACAGAGCAGCCTAGAAATAAATTCACTCATATATGGTCAACTGATCTTTGACAAGGGTGCCAAGAACACACAATGGAAAAAGGATAATCTTTTCAACAAATGGTGTTGGAAAAACTGGATATCCACATGCTGAAAAATGAAATTGAACCCTTATCTTACACCATACACAAAAATCAACTCAAAATGGATTAAAGACTTAAAGGTAAGATTTGAAACTGTAAAACTCCTGGAATAAAACATGGAAGAAAAGTTCCATAACATGAGTCTTTGTGTGATTTCCTGGATATGACAGCAAAAGCACAGGCAAGAACAACAACAAAAATAAATGAGTGGGACTAAAACGTTTCTACACAGCAAAGGAAATAATCAACAGAGTGAAAAAGCAACCTATGGAATGGAAGTAAATATTTGCAAATAATATATCTGATAAAAGATTAATCTCCAAAATATATAAGGAACTCCTACAACTCAATTGCAAAAATCTAATAACCTGATTAAAAAATGGGCTAAGGACTTGAATAGATATTTTCTCAAAGAAGACATAAACGGCCACCAGGTATATGAAAAACGCTCAAGGTCACTAATCACCAGCGAAATAAAAACTACAGTGATTTCCCATTTTCTACTGAGTATAACTAAAGACCTCCATGATCTGACCCTTGACTTGTTCTCACACCATCATTCCAGGACTTTATCTCACTGTTCCCTCTTATGAATAACATCTCTCAGCCACATTGGACTAGCTGGTATTACCAATATCCCCTTGGTAAGTTTCCATCTTGATTTCCATCTTTCTCTTACTGCTAAAATGCTTCCCCTCTCATTATCTTTGTTTGAAAGCTACACATTTTGCAAGGGTTAGGCTTAGCTTTCTTAGAATACCTGCCTAAAGTAAATGTTAGTTTATTTGGCCTTCTATAATGTTTTTTTAGCGGGGAAGGGGGAATAGTGATGAGGGAGCATTTATCACAATCTATCTTATTCTAAACGTGATCTGTATTTTCTCTCCACTACTCTTTTGTTAACATTTGGAATCATGAACTCAGTCATAGATATGTTTGTATTTCTGAAACTTCTGAGGCATCTATCTTGTATATTCTTTTATTACATCTATGTAGATCTTTATAATACATAAATTATTTCTGGACATATTATACTTTTTTTTACTATAAAAGCTTCATGAGGCAGAGAGAGATAAAAATAGGATAAAATACTATATGGCAGGGCAATCATGGTGAGCTCTTAACACATTTTATACTCATTTAATCAATGTCAAAACTGTGGCTGTGAAATATTTGGAGGCTTATAAAATATCACAGCCACATGAGTAGAGGCTCAAAGATCAATTCACAATTATTTTAACTCTAAGATTTGGGAACATGGAATGCAAAATAAATGTGTCACATTTCATGAAGATATATCTTTGTTTTCTATTAATACATGAGCATAATTGCCTACCTTGCTTTGGGGGATGTAGAGGGTTTGAGTGGAGATTAGCGGCATCCTGAGACTGCATCAGCCTAGACCACTGAATCACAGCATGTACAACATACCACAAAAGAGTTTCTAGATCAGACATAGTACAAGCAAAAATCAATTTTGTTTGCATGAGTTAAACCAGAAGTTCTATTTGTTAGTCTGATTATTAATTACTACTTCATATTCCTGCTTTCCTAGTGCAGCTTGCAATCTTACACCTCTAATTATTTGACTGTAGATTCTTTCAGGTTTCTACGTAAATAAACTCGTCCTCACCTTGCAAAATCTCTCACTTGTTTCTTCTTTTTTTCCAATCATGTTGCCTTTTAATTTTTGGCTTGTTTGCTATTATTTGTATATTTGTTAAATGTTGAGTATAAGGAATGCAGTGGACATACTTTACTTGCTCTTGATTTTGAAGGGAGGCTTTTAAAAATTTCCTACTAAATAAGTTACTCATAAGTATCTATCAGTTTATTGGGTTAAGAAAATGACTTTCGTCATTATATTTAGGATTCTTTTATATTTAATCATGAATGAGTATGAACATAATCTAATGATTCTCTAAATTCATTAAAATAAACATGATTGATTTTCTTTAGTCTTCTAATGTAGTGAATTACATCAATGGCTTTTTAAATATTCATCCAATTTTGAATTAGAGAAAGATTATATTTTTAAATCACTACTAGATTTAGTTATCTAATATTGTTCAATTTTTTAAATATATGAGTATATTAGCCTCTAATCTCCTTTTCTCCCAAGGTTTATGTATCAAATCTATGGGAGATTTATAAAATTAAAGAGATTTGTTATTGTTCTTGTTTAATACTCCAAACAAGTTTTTGAAAGGTAGAAATTTTTGCTTCTTGAATATTTGGTAGAATTCATCATTAAAATGTTTGGGCATGATGACAACTTTTGGTTAATGTTTAAGTAGTGATTTCATTATTTAGAAATGCGGAACTACTCATTTTTTAATTACAGAAATTTCAATATTTCTAGAACAATTTCCATTTAAAGCAACTTTCTCTTATTTGCTATCATAAATTTTATCACATGTTCTCATTGACTTTTAAGATTTCTACTACATCGTTAGTTCCTGTCTCTTTTCAGTTCTTAACTGTATTTCTCCATCAATGTTGTCAGACGTGGCCCAATTTTATTAGACTTAAAATTACAAGAATTTAAAATTGTTGATTCTCTATTTTTTCTTAATTTTTTTTTTTTGTGTTCTGGCTTTGTTATCTTACTCCTTTTCTAAATTCTTTTTTTTGTTTTGTGAGGAAGATGAGCTCTGAGCTAACATCCATGCCAATCATTCCTTCTTGTTTTGCTGAGGAAAACTGGCTTGGGCTAACATCCATGCCCATCTTCCTCTACTTTATATGGGATGACGCCACAGCATGGCCTGACAAGTGGTGCATTGACGCGCGCCCGGGATCCAAACCCAGGTCGCCAGCAGTGGAGCACGGGCACTTAACTGCTCCGCCACGGGGCCGGCCCCTCTAAATTCATAAGTTGGAGACTTAACATAGACTTTTCTAAATAAATTTTTAAGGCTAAAACTATCCTGTTAAATATGCTTTCACAAGTTTTTACATATTACATTTTTGCTAACAATCAAATGTAAATAAATTCTAATTTCCATTATGATTTACTCTTTTACCAGTGCTTGGTTCAATGTGTCTTACTTTATATTTTGAATTAGTTTTTTAGTTGTGTTTTGTACCGATTTCTAAATTGCATTATGGTCAGAGAGAGAGCTGTATAATATCACATTTTTTTAATCATTGAAGTTTTCTTTACTGAGTACTACAGTGTTAATTTTTACACACGCCATGAATTCTAGAAAACAACCTGTGCTCTCCAGTTGTTGAGTGAATTGTTCATACGTGCACATTACATTAAGTTTTTTAATTGTGTTGTCCAAATCTTCAATTTTTCTGACTGATTATTTTGTCTGATTTATCAGTCAATTCCCAGGAAATATAAGTTAAAATTTCTCAATATGATTCTGGATTTTGTTTTTCATTTCTTCTTGGAATTCTGTCAATTTTTGTTCCATCTACTTTCCAGCTGATATCAGGACATTCTCCCTTAAGATGATTATATCTTCTTGTTGAAATATTTTACCATTATACCGTGATTTTTTTTACATTGATGTATAATTCGTCTAATATTTCTCATGTCAACTTATCTATGCCTATCTTATTTGGTTTAATATTTGTAAATCTGTCTTTTTTTCCTACTGACATACATATTTTATTCTAGCAGCTTATGTATGATTTAAACTGTAATATTTATAAAATAATGTTCCAATTTTCTTGTTACAAAAAAACTTAATAAAAAATAAATTATTGTTAAGTAAAACCCCAAGCAACATATCTATTTGCCTCTTAGAACATTACACGGATGTCTGATACACACACGTATGTTATAATTAAACATGATATTAAACAATATTCCCAAATTCTCTGTTAATTGAGCATAACACGTAACACATTTATCTCTGTTGGATAGGTGCAAACATGTCTCTTTCAAGCAGCTTATAGCTGCATTACTTTTTAAATCCTAAAATTTTTTAAAAATTAAAAATTTCACTTTCAATATATAAAACAAACATTTATGTTATATTTCTGATAAATTCAACATCTGCTGGCTCAGGAGATTGATGATTCTATCATCTATCTAATGGTCGCTTCTTTCTGCATGTGTTTTGTGATTTATAATTTGTCTATGATTTGTGAACACTTTTAATGGAATTTTTTGAGATCTATTTAAGGTAAATGTTGTTTTTTGGGGGGGAAATAGAGGCACTACCTAACTGAAGTCTGTTTAAGCCAAACTATCCACCTGGGTTTTTCTGGAAGCCAAGATGGTGTAAATTCTAGTCCCACACCTATTGGGAAGAGTCACGAAATCAGAAAGTTTTAGGGAGGACTTTTTTCCCTTTCTTCCTTCAGAGTCAAAGCTGAAACAGACATTTTTCTCAGTATCTACCGCTGTGTGATGGATAATTTTATTTCTAGTAAACAGGAGTACAGGTTTGTCTCCTGCGTCGAAGTTCTAAGTCATAAAAGAATGTATATGCCCCAGGAGCTGGGCTTTGGTATTGCTAAATTATCTCCCCAAATCTATTCTTTCTCTCAACTTGTTATCTTTTGAGGATTTTTCTCATTTTTGCCCCCTCTGGTATGTGTCTATGTACATTCATATATACATGCTGTTATCTCTTCTATTTGATCACAAAGAATACATTTTCTAGGAAAGTAATTTCTTTCTTGTATTTAATTTTCAGATGAATATATTTTAATCATGAAATCTTTAGGGCAATTCTTCCTTGCTCTTATGCTACAATATATCCCTCTCACTTTATTATCTATTTGTTTGGAATAAGAAGTGTGCAGTCACACAAAGTCAATTATTTTCACATTAGCTACTTGTTTACTGCTAGTTTCTCCTCAGATTTAATGCTGGAAGACAGATTTTTTTGTGTGAGGAAGATTAACCCTGAGTTAACATCCAATGCCAACCCTCCTCTTTTTGCTGAGGAAGATCGGCCCTGGGCTAACATCCATGACCGCATTCCTCTACTTTATATGGGACGCCACCACAGTGTGGCTTGAAAAGCATTGCGTTGGTTCGCACCGGGGATCCGAACCTGTGAACCCTGGGCCGCCAAAGTGGAATGTGCGAACTTAACCTCTAGGCTGCTGGGTTGCCCTTGGAAGACAGAATCTTATTCACAACCGTCAGTTCAAATTCACATGGTTGGAATTCATCTAGCATATCTCTAGCGTATGAAGAGATACACAATCACCCATATAGGCTTGAACAATAAATACAAATATTTCCAAAATATCCTGATCTCAAGCCTTTATATTTAGTATCTACACACGCCTTGCCTAACTCACCTTACTTTGTGCCAGTGGACTGATGTTTTGAAATTGATTTTTAAACGACGTTTATTCCACTATGGGGAGAGTAAATGATTTTTGATTGGCACATCATCTTTGTCCTCGAGCTAAGTTTGGGTTTTTGTACAGGGATGTGGACGTTTACTACAGTTATCAAGATATAGTATTTAAATTCTAAATCATTATTTTAGAAACATATCTGCACGACCATGTTTAAATATTTTCCAGTTGATCTCACAATCCCATTATAGTGGCAATGAGCATCGTCACAAGCAGGTATGCCAAGTTTTTTTTTTTACTGTCACTGGAGAATCCAGGCCCCCTTACATTTCCCTTGGCCCTTCCTGCTCAGCTGAGCCCTACAGATTAGAAAACCTGGTAAGGTGGTTCTATAGTATTCATTCATTGGAGAATTATTTCTCCTATTATTCTTCACTTCTCATAGGCAATAAATTTACTGAACCAAAAAGAGATTAAAAAGTTAAATTTTAGCTTTAAATTATGCCCTGCAAGTCACAGAGCAGTAAAATATACTTGAAGCTGTGAAGGCACTAAGGGAGTCATCATAATTTGATGTTGCTAAGAGCAAGTAGGACATTTAAAGATGAAAATTAAGGGTAATATACCTAATGTGAATAAAAATTAAGATCACAGGAAAAGAGAGAAAAATATTTCAAAGTAAAGACGAAGACATCTTACTGGGCCTGCTCTCTTTTTCGCCAGTTAATTCTTTATCTGTTTGTGGGTGTTGTGCCTAAGGTAGGGATACTTATTTCTTGACTCTGATATAATGATCTTGGTAAAATATGTGCACATTTGAGGAAAAATTTTAACTTCTTCCTTGCAGAGTTTATCTTTTCAACCATTCCAATAAAATGCCACGCTAGTAAAAAGTGTTTTAAATTAGGCAACGAATCAATGTTTTACAAAATTTTAAGCATTTTTGGCTAAGATAATCAGACATATGAATGACTTCCAAAATTCTCGTATCCAATTTTGTAGTTTGTTCCTTTACCATGGACTTCTGCCTTGGTACAGAAAGAGAATCAATCAGGTTTAAGTTTATAAGTCTCTCAGCCTGAAACAATTATGCTGGTTACACACCCTACGCTGCGCTGACTCCATCCGTGTCAATTCTATCCTCTCCCTCAGTGTACACACATAATATCTAATATGTACTGTGTGAAACTGAGTTCATTTAATGACTAACCTCTTTGTCACAAGCTTAACCTAGACAAAGAAATATATTCTTCTGCTTAAGTGAGATCTGTTTTTACTTTTTCTGAAAACAAATAATGCTTTCTACACCTCTCATTCTATTTCTTTTGTTCAAGTCTCCAACTTGAATCCAAAAATATAGCAGATGTAGTTGAAAAAGTATATCTTTTGGACTCAGGTATAATTAGAGTTACATGTTAATTCTTCAACTAATATACTGCGTGGTCTTGAGCAGTTTTGTTAATCTCACTAAGCCTCAGTTTATTATTTTTCATTATTGTTCTGAAATGAAGAATATAAGATCCCTAACATAGAGAAAAGGTCATATACAGGTATAAGAATTAATAAGAGCATATTTTTTCTTCATTTCTTCTAAAGCTATGCACAGTAGCTAAATTACCCATGAACTGCTTGTATTATATGTAATGATCAAAGCAATTACATCTGCACTTGGAAGCCTGGTTCATCCACAGACCCCATTACTAATAACCTTAGGTATTTATGAACTAATTAGATATCACATTGAGATAATACCACCTTAAATTCAATATTTCATTTTTAAAATATAAATAGCATTTTTTCTTAATTACAAAAAATATTATTTAGGTCTCTGAATAAATACTATAAATACGATTTTGAAAATAAAAATAAATTAACTAATTAAATCAGTTTGATTTCAAGAACAAAGAGTTACTAATGTCATCATAAATAATGAGCACTTTAGTCTAAAGATCTATGTGGAACATTCAGGGATTCAGGGATTGCTCACTAATTTATAAACAGTAATCATAGCACAGCACTTTTTCATAAGAACTGGAACCAGCCCAAGATGGCCCTGGGGATCTCAGCCACCATAAGTTATGATCTATAATTCCACGACACAACAATTAATATAACAGTTTCTTTTCCAGTATCAACAATATTCTCTTCTTTCTATAAAACATTATATTACATATTTCTAAAAAATATGGATTTTGTTTTGTATTCCATTGCTTCTACCTAATAAGAGATAGTTTTCCAGGGTGCCAGTGTAAATCCTGACTCTGCCATTTACCGACTGAGTGAGCTCAGGCAAAATTACTTAAGTTCTGTGTGCTTCAATTTTCTCACTGCTGTAGCTGAGATAATAATAGTACCTGCCTCATGCAGATGTTAAGAAGATTAAATGAGTTATTGTATATAATATGCTTAACACTAAATTAAGCAAAATAAAAATGGAAGGTAGATAGTATAGAGAATTTGGGGGAAGCTTACACTATTAAAAGGATTAGCTGCAGGAACTAGAATGTCTTCGTCACTGGACTTCAAACACTTTTTGACAACTACTCAAAGTAAGAGATATGTTTTACATCACAATCCTGGAAAACCATACATGTACATGTATACACATAAATAAAAGTGTCATAAAACAATATTTTTTATTCTATATGATGCACACTGATGTTTTAAATTATTGTAGTCTATGCCACTCTATTCTGTTTTATTTAAAAAACAAATTCTTGGCTGTCATCCATTAGATTAACTTTACAACCCACAAATGTGTTGTGACATCTAGATTGAAAATGATAATCTATATGGTCCTTAGATATATTAACTGCTTCCAGGGCACTTTCTCATTTGCTCTTTCCCCTTTTCTCCCTGATCTCCCTTTCTCTCTCTTATCTCCATATGGCAGAGTATATGCTAGCTGAGAACATGGAAGTCATATACTTTCAGCTTTATGGGTCACATATGGGTGACACTTCTCCAGCAGCTTCAAAGGAAAAAGCCTGAGGTTCTGTTTTGAATCAAGTAATCAAGTGGCTATTTCTAACCCAATCTCTGGAGAAAAGGGTGTTCCCCTCTAGTTACTAGAATCATATAGGGAAATTGGATACTGAACATACAAGCAATGGATGCCACAGTCTATCCTTGAAAGCCCACACCTCACACACATGCATGATGTACACAGACAACTATCTTCACTTACATATATACACCCAAGAATTTCTAACCCAATGCAACTGTCCCATATACCAATTATGTAAATAAACATGTAGATATTATGCCTATATTTATATATACTATCATATCTTATTCCAGAATATGAACTGAATTGTATGTAACTTTAAAATGTCCAGATGTTTCTCTTTAAAAACTTGTAACTTTTGAGCTTTCTGATCATTTAAACACAAGTCCACACATAAAATATGAGTGAACGAAAAATCAAGGCAACCACAATAAACATTCTAATTTAGAAAAGTCTACCAAATTGAATATACAATGATCATTGGTACAGGGCCTATACCACATTCTACTGAACAACTAAGGTAAATTCATTATTGACACATTCCCAAAGCTGACGATCTGCATTCTGCCCATTCATTCCTGATGTGACTATACAGGCCTGTGGAAAGAATAACCATACATTCTCATCAAGCTGGATGCCAGAGCTCTAATTTCCTTAAAACATTAGACTACTGTCCAAAGGTTTAATTGGGGGCAGAGGGCCATCTTATTAATTTCCAGCAGCAGAAATCTTTTAAATCATGAAATTTGAGTGTGAAGCCCACTCCCGGACTCTGTCTTTTAGCCATAGATGTATAGATCTCAGTCTGTGGCTTCAATCTTGGTATTTAACTCTGACCAATGAGAAATAATAGGTAAAACTAGTCACCTCCATTCCCATCTTATAAATTGTGCCTGTGGGTAAGGATACTATTATTTTTGCGAAACAGAGCATCCATTGAAGTTTTTTGGGAAAGGATAAAGAATAAGGCTCTCTGCTATTTTCGTTGTTGTTGTTGTTGTTTTAATTTCCCATTAGATGCCAAGCTAAATCCTGATACTTCTGACTTTCATTCTTTTTGGTTTGCCACAACTACAGCATGAGGCAGAGAAGTCACTTTTGGCAATTTCAAATGATGGACGCTTAGTGTTGGATCACTGGCAAAAAGCTGAAAGGTTCTCTTTTCTCTCAACTGGACATATGTGTCTGCTCTTTCAGACGGGTCAGCTTAAACTGAAGCTTCTCTCTTTAGTAGCACTGACATTTGTCTCGTTTGGCACCTCACTGAGGAGTGAACGTATGTCATCAACACACACCAATTGCTTGACTATTTGTGGAGAGTCCTATTTTTCTAAAATGTCCAATATTCTCCCAGACCCTTGGTTGCATACTCTAAGCAACAAAATTCAATATTTTAACCAACTAGTTTGTTACTATATATAATGAGATTATGTCTCACAAGCCTAAGGTTGCTAGATAAAATACAGAATGTCCAGTTAAATTTGAATTTCAGATAAACAAATAATTTTTAGTGCACATGTGCTCCATGAAATATTTAGAACATACTTATGCTAAAAAGTTATTGTTTATTGGGAATTTAGATGTTGTTTGTGTTACTTGCTAAATCTCACAACCCTATGCAATTATGGAGGAATCCTCACTGCTCATCACGCCATTTGGATTCAGACAGTTCAATATTTAGCATTTATCATTTGCAACCCCTAACGTGGTATACTAATTATTAATCCAATATATACAGTGATCTTAATCCATGAATCCATCACTTCTCTCTGCTTCACTCTAGATGTTAGCATCATTCTTTCAAATTTTTCCGCATAAGAGAATTGGAACAAGATGGATACAATAACATTCACTACAAGTTCCTGCCTACATTTAATTTTAGATCTAATATTTGGGGTTTTGTACTTATGTTAATCAAATGCCCTCTCACATTAATAATATAGTGGCCCTGATATCCTGGTATCTTTTATCACATCGCCGTATTTTATTTTTTCAGACTAAGTATTTCTTTCTGAAATGTTTTTGATCATTTATCTATCTCTCAATAATCTTTCTTTCTGATTAGAATTCAAGTGATGTAACAGCAAGAACTTTACTGTCATAGTATGAAATCTATCAACATGTATGAAATATGAACAAAACAAACTTTTTTCTCTCACAGATTACCTATCACGAATATGTTCTTCACATGAGTCAACTTCTGGCCTGATTTATTTTGGGTTATAAATTGATCTCTTTTTCTCTTTAGAAACTATGCTCTTTTCATACAATATTATATCACAGTCACAAAGACTGGCCTAGTATTCAATGATATTCTTGAAAACTCACAGGAGATCCAATCTCCAATATATTTTTATGCTCAAGTATTAGATTTACTAATGTCTTCATAGCTATGGAAATTACTTATAAAGATTTATAACAATTTTTAAAATCTAAAAAGTATTCCTGTGATGGGAGTCCCGCCTTCTTTATATGTGGCTTCCCATTACTAGCACTCTTCCATAAGAAGGTTGAGGTGAATAAGGAAGTTGAAGGAAATCAGAACATATTACCCCAAAATATGCCTCTTTGACATGAAAATTATTTTGAGCTGATGGCAACTAAGAAGCAGCAAACCCAGAAAAAAGATCCCCCCTTTCTGCCTAAAGGCAGGATATAGTATCTCCTTTTACTGGAGACAAACGCTTATCAGTCCAGAGGGCACCAGAGGAATCTACAAACCTTACTGGGTCAGTTTCCTCCCATTTATTTACCTTCCCACAGTTCCCTGCCCTTGGAAGCCTAAAACTGCTTACCTTTGTCCTGTCATTTCTTACAAATGTATTCTTCTTTGTTGAAAGTGCAATATAAGCCTTAGTTCTAAGCTGCTGCTTCGTTACCTTTCCTTTAGGTTTCTCCCATGTCCTGTGTGCTGCACGCCTCAATAAACCATTTTCTCTTGTTAATCTTTCTTTTCATTAAAGAGTTCCAGCTGAAAACCTAAGATAAGTAGAGGCAAAGTTTTGCCTATGCTACGTAGTTTAGGAAGGTACTTCCTGCAACCTACAACAGGATATTTATTTGCATGTGACTTTTAGTACCAGATATAATGTTTAGAGCCATAATTCTTATATTTTCAATTTAATAATTTTCATTTGCATGCCCACTGTCACCTAAACTAAATATATGTAGAACCGAGGCCGTTAGGCTCTTACCAAACTCTGGCTGTGTATTAAGTTGACCTTAACGATCATAAAGACTAGGTGCTTCATTTTCAGGTAACTTTTAATCTTCTCTTTTAGGGCATCACCAAATCCTTCTAACTCTTTGTTCATATATTTTCTTATATATAACACTTTCTTTTAATCATCCCACCACAATTTAGTTAAATTATTTTCAATAGCTATAAATGGTGCCATAGCCTCTTTACAAGGTTTCCTGACTAATAGTCTATTTAATGTATATTAAATAAGAAGTAATAGTCAGCTAAGGCAAGTGTCCTTTTGATCCCATTACTCAGCTTCTTATAGCACTATCGTGTTGCCAAATGGCCACTTATATCAAATGAAAATTACTGACCATGTCTTTTAAAATATTACACCAATTAACACACAGAGACCCTGCAATACACAGATATACTTTACTGAGATGAGCTCATTCCACTTCGTCTCAGCCTATGTTCTGTTGCAGTCTCAAATATCATTTTATGGCTCAAAGTGTGAACTATTAGCCTTAGTAAAATATACACGTGGAATTTTTTTTTCTTTGAGGTAGAAAACAATATGAGCATTAACATCGGAATCATATTAAAATCCTGGTTTCACTACTTATGAACTGCCTAGTGACACACAAGGCTTTTAAACTTATGTTTCTTATACCATATATGTTAAAAAATATAAATAAAGTTATCCATCTCAAGTGTAGAAAGCTAATAATTAATGTGATGTATTTTCCCCTAAAAACAGTACTAGGGAAAAATTTCAGAGGAAAAGCAGTTCATAGATCATGCATGGTGTATCAAGAAAACGACGACAAAAAGGAAAAATGCAAGAAAGTTACAGGACCAAATATGTCAATTCTGAAAGTGAATGTAAATAAGCTTAAGACCTCTATTGCTAAAAATAGAATTTTCTGGTTGTGTTACAAAGAAAAAGAAAACAAGCCAAAGTCACAAAGAAAAATAGGAAAAAAATACTCCAAGGGTGTATTTTCTACAGACTATGAACTACAAAACTAAAACAAAATGAACCAAATGTCTCGACAGTAAAATGAGTCCCAGACTAATTAACACAAATAACATCAAAATAAGCAGGGATCAGTATGTTTACATCAAAACGTCGAAATCAAGAAAAAATTATTAAATAAAGTTATTCAAAAAGATTGGCTAACAATCATGGACTTTAACACAAAGTGAAAAATAGCACAAATATATTTTTAAAAGTATCTTATGAATACACCAGAAAAATGCACTGGAACAGCTGTTTCAAAAATCCCTTAACTCTTGAGCAATCAAGTGGGCAGTAGTGAACGGTATGAAAAAAATGCAATATGATTAATGCTGTAGAATTACTAAATAATTAACACTATAAATCATATAGAAAACATATGTCACTTTAAAGTACGTATGAGATAGTTTCAATATACTAATCATTGGTTAGGGGTTAAACTGTACACACCCACCCACACACACACACACACACACCCCTTTTTAAAGTCAACAAAGGAGAAATTTTACAAGCTTCATTTTCTCATGATGTTTCAAAATTATAGAAACCAAAAGAAAAATCCTCCAAGTCCCCACTTTACTCCGTTAGTTCATGATCAGATAAAGCCAAATCATAGGTTTATAAATTGTTTAGAAATTAATTATTGTAAAAGAGATATATATAATAACACAGAGAACTTAGCTAGGAAAATTGGAACCCAAATGAAATTACATTGAATTAAATTAAATCAAATCAATTTGCAGATTATTATCAAAAAAGCCTCAAGAATAATGGGAAATAAATAAAGATAAAAGGAGAAGTGATAATGAAGAGCAATGTAGCATTGATGATTAAATTAAAAAATTGGGTTTTTTTAGGAAATACAAACAAAATAGATAACAGTTAAGCTACTCTAATAAGGAGAAAAAGAGAGAGAGAGAGAAAGAATAGTTTTCATGACATCGAAAATATAAAAATAAACAACAGACCAAAAAAAAAGAGGTTTAACTTTTAGATGACCAATATCAGCTAAAAAATATTATTACACAAAATTCTGCAACGTAGTACAAGAGTCATGCACTGGGAAAAGTAGATTAAATTCCAGACAGGCAAACTAAATTCAATGTTAGAAGATTATACATTAATATTATACAACACAAATAGTTGTCAAATTTAAAAAGGTCATTTGATCAAAGCACATAGTAAAAGATAATTGTGCTGAAATTAACATTCAATCCCATTAAAATTTCTTAACAAACAAAAAGTAAACACTGCACATAATCAAAGTACCCTCTTTAAATTTGAGAAGAGCATGTAAGTATTCACTACTTTTTAATATTTTCTCAAAAGAGAAGAAATTAATAGCATTTACATTCAATAGTAACAATTCCTGAAAAACACAAGAAAAGATATAGGAAATATATGAATATCTGATGGTCTGACCAGCCCCAAAATAGACATACAATTCAATGATATTGTTACATATTTTGGTAAAAATTCATTTGTAATTATAATGGGTATATATTTATTTTTTGATGGCTAGATTGCAAACAAAAACTAAATTAAAATTTATGATGTCAATGCAAACTTTTAAAATGATACACTTATAAATCTATAAGGTATATCAAAAGTCAGTAAAGAATTGAATAGTTGAAGAAATATATCATGTTGCTAGATAGGAAGACAGTATTTAAAACATTCAAATTTCTCTAAATTATTAAATGCGATAAATTGTAATTCCAATTGTCAGATGTGATAAAAATTTATATCATCATTTTAGGGTTAATTTAGAAGAATGCTTGACTGTAGTTTACTACAACTTTTGAGGAAGAATAATGTTGATTAAGGGTTGCCAACCCAAGCACCCCTCTCCCTCTGATATTAAGAGCTATTAATGTCACAATAATAAAGCCATATATTAAAATTATAAGAGAATTATAGCTTATTAGAAGATAATATAAATTTCCAGAAGTGATTGAGCACATGCAAAAAATTGATATATAACAAATGGATACATATTTGAAATCACAAGATAAAAATTGATTATATAATAACTTTTATCTGTAAAAAATTATTAAATATTGGATAAAATATATTATAACTTCAACATACAGCAAATTTAAATGCAAGTTGGTTATGGAGTTAAACATAAAAAAAATAAAATATGTTATCATAACAGAAATCTATGCATTTCAAAATTAATATATTTTTTAAATGAAACTATCTACTGTAATTAAAGCTCTCTTTTACAATGCTGGCAGAAATATTCTTTCCACAAGATAGTTAGACATTGTAGCAAAATCTTTGGAATTCTCATAAGCTTTGAGTCGGGATCTCCAGTTCTGGGAATTCATTAAAGATCAGAGATTGATACAAATGTGTATTTACCAATGCTTTCTATGTGTCCTCATTTATGGGACAGGAGTGTCCACATTAAAGAATGCTACACAGCCATTGCTAATTTCACTACTGATCACTTCATGACAATGAAACTTGTCCATGGCACTCATTCATGCTTTCAATAAATCCTAATTCAGCATCACACTTGTGCCAGACACTTTTCTAGCTTTTGGAGATAAAAATTCAAACAGATAAAAAGTCTAGCTCTTTTTGAGTATACCTTTTAGTGATATATTATTAAGAAAAAAAATCACCATGGAAACAGGAAATCATATGTTCCATATTCTTAATATGAAGACAGACGATTATAAAAATCTGTATTTTTTCCCTTTAAGTATTATAAAAACCAAATTGCTCCTGAGACTAAGGATCTTGAACCTTGAATTAGCAGTAGTTCCAGAGGAATGGCTGGGGAGGAAGGGATTGTTGACTCTGGGTGAGTGAGGAAGAAAGTTCCAATTATTGTTTGATAAAGTCAGGCTTGAAATATTCTCAACGTGTTTTATATTCAAGATATTAAAGAGAGCCAGCCCTGGTGGCCTAGTGGTTAAGTTCAGTGCATTCCGCTTTGGCTGCCTGGGTTTGGTTTCCGGGCATGGACCTACACCACTCATCGACAGTGGCCATGCTGTGACGGCAGCTCACATACAAAATAGAGGATGATTGGCAACAGATGTTAGCTCAGGGCAATCTTCCTCAGCAAAAAAAAAAAAAAAAAAAAGATATTTAAAATAAGAATTTTAATCCAAATAGGTCTAAAGCATCTTTAGTCTAAATCATACCTATTTTGGTCCTAGTTATTGTTAATATTTGTTAGAAGATTAGTCTGAAAAGTAGTCCCCTTTATATGATCTGAACTTAAAATCACTAAACTGATTTCTTGCCATGGAAAAAATCCAATCTTTGCAATTTTCTTTAGTTCCTTTCTCTATATGTAAACTCTATTCATTACCCATGTTGTTTCTGAATAGTTTCCAGAAGATAGCTACCACATTTTTGACAAACTTGTCTTTCCTATCTTATTTCCCAAAATGCAAATACTCAGCATTCATTACATGTGTTGTTTCCAGGCACCATCCTAAAGATCTGCACTGTAGCATAGTTTAAAAAACATTGATTTCAAGCTCATCATCTCATCTATGAGCATATCATCTCATTATGTGGATTAAATAAGATAAAAATGTTTAACTACCTATGTAGTACGTCTGAAAAAAAATTTGCTTCCACTTTGCCTTCCCATTTGGAGAAAATTTTGATAAGATGAATAAAATAAGCTAAATTTAAAGAACTAAGGAATAAAAATATAACTAAAGTTCTTTTAAATGACCTCCATTTCATCAACTTACCACCTAAAACAATGCTTTCCAGTCTCTCTGTTAACATATTTACTGAAGTCTATGGCTTGCTGAATGCTTTTGGCTCACATAACTTCTGTCTCCCACACTTCTGTTCTCTTTGTTTCCATAGTATGCGTACCAAGTATCAGATGTGTTTACCCCAAAATCTGTTAGTACCAGTTGTTTTTGTTTTTTCACTTACATAATTTATTTAAACATCACTTAAACTTATGAATATAGGAGTGTGAAAATAAAGAGAGTTGTTTCTATAAAAACTAAGTTGTATGCCTTGAAAACAACTCTATAAAGGTGAGTTGCTTGAAATATGCTTTCAAAGTAAGTGTGGGCTGGACAACTATAAAAAACTGAGGAGGAAATCACAGACACCTAAGAGGATTCTGCACACAAATTGCTTACAAGTGTTTGTAATTGCTTGATGTGCTTTAAAGAGATGGAAACAAAATTGCAGAGGATGAATTATGAGTATGTTTTATGTGAAAAAAAAAGAAAGGAAGTACACATGACTGTCTGTCTGCTGACATACAAGCAAAGCCCTTGACTTTAAATGACAAAATTTTAAAATAAATTCGCATTTATGCTTTCAAAATTAAAATGAAATATATAAATTACATTCCACCTTTAATTATTTTAAGGTTTTCTGCCAAGTTAAATTATTTGGGTAAAAGGGTTTCTTCTATATTTCGTATGCTGATCACAGAGGCTGACTTGCCCACCCTTTGTTTGGATGGAAAATGCCTCAGCACTGCCAGATGCCCCTCTGCACTGGACACCTGTGACTTTCCCTCTCCCTCTAACCCATAGACACAGCTAATTGGAACAATGGTGGGTAGCCTAATCAAAGGAAGTCAATTCGTAGAGGCCAATGAGTGTGGACCTGTTCTAAAAACACAGAATAGAAAAATCAGATTCCTTTTTGGGGTATTTGGATTTCAAATGATGAAAAGACCATAGCTGTTAATAGTGGGTATGGATATTAATCACAGTTTCCTCAAGGCATATTCAGGGTCATTTACACACTCTGAAATTGTGTGTAAACTGACCTTACCAGGGGAGAGGAATCATGCATAGGCATTCAAGTGGAAGGAATTCGTGATATTCAGAGAAAAGCAAAAATGCCATATGATATATTTTAGTGCCTTTAACAGTACTTTCCCTTGCTTTGTCAGTCAGGGGCTCCATATTTACATTTCGCACCGGGCCCTGCAAATTATCTGTCCAGCCCTGGTAGTGAGGACAGTGACAACTAACGTGACCCACTGCTTATTGACGACTCATCACGTGTTCGGTCCTTTGGCAGGTGCTTTCTTATGAACCGGCTCATTTAATTCTTGAATTAATCCAATTAATTTTACCATTTTACAGACAAAGAAATTGAAAAGTGGAATGATTAAACACATCTTCCAAGAAGACACTTTTTTTTTTTTTGTGAGGAAGATCACCCTGCAGCTAACATCCATGCCAATCCTCCTCTTTTTGCTGAGGAAGACTGGCCCTGGGCCAACATCCGTGCCCATCTTCCTCCACTTTGTATGGGACGCCGCCACAGCATGGCCTGACAAGCGGTGCGACGGTGCGCGCCCAGGATCCGAACCCGGGCTGCCAGCAGCGGGGCCCGTGCACTTAACCGCTATGCCACAGGGTGGGCCCCAGAAACTTACTTTTAAATGACATAAACTGGAAATAAATCTAGGTCTATCTGATTCAAATGTCCATGATTTAAATAAGATGTAGAATGATTACTTCGTTTAACCTTGCCCTTTGCCATCATTTGTAGATTCTACTCCCCTTTAGGGAGATGTATTAATTATCAGAAGCCTGCAATATTGTAAAGAGATTCCGAATTCAAGAAAGAGTTTTTTTTGGCACCCTTTTCATTAACATTAGCAAAGTTATCATTATAGGAAATTAAAAATTGCATACCTACCCACAAATACACACGCACACACACACACATATATATATATACATAATTGTAAACAAAAGAGTATTCATCACTTAAGTGTTTTTGTGGGTTTTTTTTTTCTATATTTAACTTATTAGGAATGTAAATTTGTTGAAATTAACATTGGGTCTCTAACTTTTAAAAAATACTTAAGTGTTTATTTGCAATCAAATAACACTAAGAAAAGGTACTCAAATTATGTATGCATATATGTTTAGGCTGTTTTAATAATCAATAAATTTGTCTGTTGACGAAGTATATGCCCCTTCCCTCTTAGAGATTAAAAAATTCTTCATTATGAGTTATAGTCAAAGTAACCACAAATACTATCAATAGTTACTATTTTTTTTAAATCATGACAACATATACCCTAGTTTGACCTCCAGTGAGGCAAATGCTTACATTTGTGTGATATATGAATGAACTATTAATATTTAATTAGGTTGAATCACTGTTGATGTGAGTTAAAATTAGTTAAATATTGGCCATTGGCATGTGATTCAACTTTATATATAGTGCATATTAAATATACATATATTGCTAAATTCATTAAATTCCACCACACTTTTTAAACAGAAAGTGCGTGCTGTCCTATGAAATATTCAATATCTCAATTTCCAATCATCCTCTTTTTTTGAAAGCAGCTATCAAGTAAAAGTTCTGCTTTTTGTGTCCTATTTGTTGTTATTTCTCAGTTTTAAAATCTGGCATAAGAATAGCAATACGTTTTTTTCAGTCAATATTGCAACCCTGTTTTACGTCAATTCATTCCTGTTGTCATTTCCTTAACAAAATTTATTAAAAGAGGGCATTCAGAGGGAAACATAGAAGAAGTAACTACCACTTCTATTCTGAGGTTTGATTTGAACTTTGCAAAGACCAGGATACATGCACAATGGCATGCGCCACACACACTTCTTATATATTTTTTTGGTTTTCTGTAATTTACATAAAGTCAAGTATTTTAAGATTCTCCAAATAAGAGCTAAGCTATGAATAAAAGCAAGAACTAATGTTCCACTGAACCATAATTTTACTGCAGAGTGATTGCTGAGATATGCAAACGATTTTCAACTATTATCATATCAGATGCTTAACTCAGAAATTCCTATTCCTCACTATGGATTTTTTCAAGTTTTTGATTGCTATTTTCAGAGGTCTATTTGGCTATGATAAGTAAAATGTTAATCTTATGATTCCATTTACTATTATGAATGTATTTCATCTTTATCTCATATAAATCAAATCAAGTAAGTTTCTCTATTTGGACAGTAACAAATGAGAAATAGATGGCCCTAAATACCAAGAAAAAAGAAATAAAACAGAAAACAACATATAAATATTGATAGAAAAATGGAAGACATAACAAAACTCTTTACCAGAATGGGTTCTGCCTCAACACTAAAAGTGGGTTATAATGTTTTTCTTAGGGCATACTCAGATATCGATATTAAGCCAATGTGCCTTCCTCAACATCTCATTTAGCCAGATATTTGTTATTTATGTTGATGTACGTAGAGGGATAATCCTATACTTATATATTGAATCCAATTTTTTGTGCCTTTTTTAAGGAAGGAAATTTATAAAATCCAATTTCAAAGGAAAAATTCCCTATAAGAGTTTGCCAACAGTGAAAATTGTTGCTTCATACAAGATTAATTCTGGGAGTATCAGTAGAGAAAATCTAGTCTGGTGAAATGGCTTCAAAAATATATATATAAAGAAGGAATTATTTTCATAGAAGAAACATAAAAATATATATTTCAACAAATGAAATCCTACTATCTGATAATGTACAAACAGGTTTTTACTAATTCTGAACACTGATATTTAAATAGATTTGAATTGATCTCTATCGCGTGTCATCATCTGAGCCAAGAAACACGACCAATGACTTTTTATGTCTACATGAAAAAATAATTTCATACATTTTAATTGTTGGTTTTCCATAATACAAAAATAATATCAATGCAGCTGAAAAATTATTCAAAATGATTATTTATTATTATGGAGATAAATGGATTAGATATTATCTCATTGCTCTCTAATGTTTTCTTTTGTTTTTTAGCTAAAGTTTTATTTTCATTATAGTTAATAACAAAATATTTTCTTAAAATGGGTTAGTATGTTTTACATCTAAGTGTCTTGCAGAGTGCAGTGTTGGAGTTTAGCCTTCTCTTCTTCAGTTTCCTCTTACATAAATAACAATAATAAATATGATGATGATAAAAATAATATATCTCTTTTTTAGAGTTGGCTTAAGCATTAAGAGCAATGCACATTACATATACAAGCACTCAATAAATAGTGGCTTATATTAATGGATATTCATCAGAAAACACGTGAAGGGGCTGCATGTTATGGTACCTTATCACTGGAACAGGTTACAGAATAAGGTGGATGGATTCATGACCCCAGCACTTAGTTAGCCATGTGATTATAGAAAAGTATTTAAAATCTCCATGCCTCTTTCTTCATTTGAGAAATTCATAAAAATATACACAATGTTACCTATAGAGTTGCAAAAAGCCAAGTAGCTTATGCATGTGAAAGCCCTTTATCATGAAATGCTATATGATTCCAACTTTCATATATTTGCTAATTTAATCAACACATCTCTAGAACATTTAGGAAGCACTCACTGGGCTCAATGCTGGTGCTGTGACATAGAAAGGAATAAGACAGATATTCTCCCTAACTTCATAGTGTTCAAATTTTTCACTATAAGCCATTATTATTGTAGTAGCAAATTTACTTCTTTTGCGTAACAGCTTCCCATTTTTTGAGAATGCAAATCCCGTTCAAAGATTGAATAAGCTACTTTTAAAAATGATGTGTATCATTCAAGTTTAGATGTTCAAACTATCAATATTTGAATATTATTGAATGAAACAGAATGTATTTTACATGGAAAATCTATTCAAGTCATTTCACGAAGATATAAAACAGAGGAAATTCTCTTTATTCATTAAATACTAAATGATGTGTGCAGCTTTTATTTATTCATCTTAACTACCTCAATCATCCCTATCACTAAAATAACACCTGTGTGAAAAAAATTAAAAAGAACCAGATGTGGTCTTTGATCAACAAGGTAAGCCTGTTAACGCTATTGTTATTTTTAACAGAGTTCCCATAAAGAAGTTTTAAGGAAGGGACTACTTACATATGCGTAGGGGAATTAAAGGGTACTGAAACACTTAGAAAGTATCAAATGCAGGAAGTCATTATCAACAAGACCTTGAGGGGGATTACGGATGATGTGCTTCAGGGACAGTGGGACACCACCACAGCAGAGACATTGAGCTGGCATTGGAGTAGCATGAAAAAGGAAGACAACTGGGATTTCCCTCAAGTCTCCTATTGTGGTTTCCTATTTGCTGAGCCCAACCAGCAAAGGAGAGAATGAGCCCATCTGATCCAGTGCAAAGTTTCCGGCTCCCAGAGCACAGAGAAAGTCAGAGAAGGGAGCTATATTGATGAATATGGAGGCAAAGGAAGAATAAACTGCACACATGTGATGTCATCTCAGTTACACTAGGATTTAGGTGCTTCTTTTTGTTGTCTATTAATTAATAGCCCTTGGTTACAGCTACTATTTGAATATGAACTCAAAAGAGTGAAACAATTGAGACTGAGTTAGATGATTTAATGATACCTCCTCTAATATTCTCTCTACTCAAGAGATTACTAAGAATGCCAATTTTTCCACTGATTCATAATTGGCCTATTAAAAGTTCATGCCAGGGGCTGGCCTGGTGGTGCAAGTGGTTGGGTGCACGCACTCTGCTGCGGCGGCCCGGGGTTCACCAGTTCGGATCCCGGGTGCGCACTAACGCACCACTTGTCAAGCCATGCTGTGGCGGCGTCCCATATAAAACGGAGGAGGATGGGCATGGATGTTAGCCCAGGGCCAGTCTTCCTCAGCAAAAAAGAGGAGGATTGGCAGATGTTAACTCAGGGCCAATCTTCTTCACAAAAAAAAAAAAAAGTTCATGCCATATATATTTTAGTCTTCTTCATAATAAGGACATTTATATAAAATTATGTAGCCCTAAAATTTATAATTCAGGAGGTTACGTCAGCAAGATGGCAGGCTAAGAGGTTCCAACACTCGACTCCCCCACAAAAACAACAAAAACAATGAGGAAACAACTACAAATCAAAGAAAATAGCTCTGGGAAAGCTCTGGACTACAATGAAGCAGCAACAGAAACCACATGGAGAGCAAGAACCAAGGACTGCGGCATAGAATAGTGTTGGAAGCATCTTACCCACACTGTGCCATCCCGTCGCCCAGCCTGGAGCTGCCCAGCACTGAGAGGGATTCCCTCAGAGGGCTTTCACTCCACTGGGAAAAGGAGAACTTCAGCAACTTCATCACCACCGTGGACATCCGCAGCCTTTGCCACTGAGGACCTCACAGTCTTCATTGAGGTTGAGCTCAGCTAATGGAGCTGCCTGGAGTCCCTGTGGCTGTGTCTTCTCCTCAGGGCTGGAGCTGTCACTGTGGTGAGACTTGCCTCTAGGGGCCTAAGTTGCTGCTGTGCCTCGCTCTGCAAGATGGGGTGCCACAGCGCCTCGCCATCTAGTGGTCTGGAGCTGCCACTGCACTGTGGCCCCCTTACCCCCACCCCCGCCCCCCACACTGTGTCCATAGTTGCAGCTTTGATTCGCCATCACTAGAGCCAAGCTGCCAGTATGCTGCACCCAGCCCTCTTGGGTCCTAAGTCTGGGCTTTGATCTGCCGTCACTGGGGCAGGGCTGTCACTGCTCAGTGCCCTCCCTGTCCCTGGGCCCTGAGCCAAAAAGGTGAGAGATAACAAGTGTCAGTGAGGATGTGGAGAAACAGGCTTGCGCCTGTTGGTGGGAATGTAAATCGATGCAGTCACTATGGAAAACAGTATGTAGGTTCCTCAAAAAATTAAAAATAGATATATAATCCAGCAATCCCACTTCTGGGTAACTATGTGAAGAAAATGAAGTCAGTATCTCAAAGAGACATCTGCACTCCTATGTTCCTTGCAGCATTATTCACAATAGCCAAGATATAGGAACAATGGAAGTGTCTGTTGATGGATGAAGGGATAAAGATGTGACTGATATATATGTGTATTTGTTGTTGTTGTTGTTCTAGTATTTTTATTTTCTTACTGAGTGGATCTTCTAAAAAAAAATATGAAGATTTTTAATATATCTTAGAAAATTAGCAAAAAATTAAGGAAGTTGAGCATATTATGTTGTACAATATTTGGACAAGGATGTTTGAAAATTATATTCTTTTCCGTCTCAACATAGCACATCACAAAAACAAACTTTTAAAAATTTTTTCATGTATAATTCCTACAAATGATCATATCCCTATTTATTAGGGAAAAAGCCTGATTACGACAAGCATTCACACACTCCTTAAATTTTCTGTACAGTACAACAGAAGTAAAACCAAGGGGTCTGTCAGCACTTTGACAGTTGAAACCATTTTAAATATTAAGAGGAATTCAGTAGTATCAAATTTATTCAGGCATAAAAAGGACGCAATCCTGCCAGGGTGACAACGTGGTGAATCTGCAGCCCATTATGCTACTGAAATAAGCCAGATAGAGAAAAACAAATACTGTATGCTATCACTTATTTGTGGAACTTATGGGGGAACAAAAGCACCAATCTTATAGAAGCAGAGAGTAAAATTGTGGCTGCCAGGGGCTAGGGGGTGGGAAATAGGGAGATTTAGGTCGAAGGGTACAAACTTGCAGTTACAAATTGAGTATGTTCTGAGAAGCTAACGTAGAAAATGGTGACTATAGTTAATAATACATATGGGAGTGCATACTTGAAATTTTCAGAGTAGATCTTAAATGTTCTCAACACACACACACAAAAATAGTTAAGTGTGTGAGGTAATAGATGTGTTAATTACCTTGATTGCGGTAATCGTTTTGCACTATATATGTATATTAAACCATCACATTGCACACACTTTAAATATATACAATTTTATTGTTAATTATTCCTCAATAAACCTGGAAAAGAAATTTAAAAAATATTTATAACATTTAAATCATCTGGAAACTAAATTATAAAGGCTAAGTTATGTTTCTTGCACTGCTACTGGAAATTGCTTACCATAATGTTTGAAATATTTCTAAAGCAGAGATTACACTGAATGAGAATTTTCTATTATTGTTGTAATAAATGTTTTTTTCACCTCTAGCAGTAACGATGTTAACAGATATGAAAAGGAAAGATAGATGGGCACTAGATTGTAGAAGTCAAAGTTAATTAAGGAATCACATTTTACAAAATGAATAAAAGGTTGTCAACTAAATTCTCCTTTATTTTTCATATTTAGAAGTGTTTATAATTCATAGATGCCTTTAAAGGAAGTAAACATGTTTATACTGTAATAATTAGCACTATTATTTTTTTCCAAATTATTGTAAATATTACATATAGAAATATAACTTAAGTATATTATTTATTGACTTTCTATATTTTTTACACATAACCATAATACCACTTCGAGGTAACAGTTTCTGTATTAGTGAAAATAATGCTAGCTGTTATAAAACTGTAGGAGAGCAATCACAATATCAATGATTAAAAATAACAACAAAAGTTTATTTCTTGTTCACATCACTATCGAGTTTATAGCAAGTGCGTGGCTATGCTTGACTGGTTGTTTCAGAGACCAAGGCACTTTCCAATACACGAATTTGCATCTCTGAGTCTTCTCCATGATGTAGGTGGATAGGAAAAGGATCATTGTCTGTCCAATACATTTACCATTTTGATTAAAACATAAATTAATAAAAAAATAATGGTGAACTTTTGGTTGAGAATTAAAGATTGAATAGACGATATAAATTAGGGAAAACCAGTAACGGAATTTTACTGAAGAGACAAAAAGACATGGACTCCAATGTCCAGATAAAGGAATTGACCTTAGGAAAGATGAAAGTGCATAGGTGAATACATTTATATTTCATAGTATTAAAAAATTTGCAGCCTAATCTTATAATTTCTATTTTCTTTGACAAGTAGATGGCAAAGACACCTGTTAGAGTGAAGAAGATGTGAGGTTAACAAAATTTGAAGAGAGGAGAGAAGATTAAAACATTTTGCAGAGAGTGAGATAGATGTGCAGTTCCAAGAGCTGGCTTGTGAGCGCTGATAATACATTTTAGGAGGCCAGTATGACCTTATGTGTGAAATTATCTAGCACTGCTCAGCTGCTGGGGTAAGGACAGGCTGCATTATGATAGTTTTAGGTCATCCAAGATTGCTGTTTTGCTTGATAGGCTCCATAAGAACAAGAGAGGAACAAGAGAGTTTAGAATATTTGCAAGAATGTCCTTGAAATCAGAGACCATGGAACCCAAGCTGGATAATGATAAAGTGAAAAAAAGAGACAGATAGGGAGAAATTTATAGAGGTCTCAGTTACTGACTGAGAGTTTTTGACCAAGCAACTGGATAATAAATGAGGCTGTGGTCACAGCTGGGAATCACTGAATTAGTGACATGTAGAGATGGAATACTTGTCATATAGGTAATGACAAGGTCAAAATTGAAATTGTGGAAGTGGATTGCTGAGTGAGAATCTAAAAGGTCACCGGACAAAAAAAAATCATAAAACCAAGAATTTGGTTGTTTTCTGGATTGTCTGTGTGGACGTCTACATCCACTCAGGATGATGTCAATGGCATCTAGGGGTGGAGAAAATTATTGTGAACCAGGTGCCAAAGTGTTCAAGGAAAAATGGAAGAGATAGAGAAAGAAAAATAGAGAATATCCGAAGAGAAAAAATGGTCTTGAAGAAAAGAATACCAACCTCCACCTCTGGATCCCGAGATCAGAGGGAAGTAGAGAATAAATGATTGTTCAAGAGAGTTTGGGGGTAAGAGTATTATATGTGCCCCAGAGAGAGAGAATCTGAGTTCGGTTAATGCAGTTATTAGTGAAAGCGAATAAAGTTGAGAATACAGAGAAGTCTGCAGTTACGGGGTTCTAGGTTGGAGGAGTTAGAGGAGGGAGAGGGCTGAAGGCTGAAACAGTGACAATAAAGTAGAACTCAACTGAGGTGAAAAATAATGTGTTAGAGAACTCTTGGGGTAATGGGGTTCTATCTTGTATATTGACAGATGGAAATAAAGATGAGAGGAATGGAACCAGTGGATTTGGTCTGTTATCTTCTTGACTTGGATAAATGTACCTCTGGTAAAATATGCAGTTCAATCTGTTGAGTGGTGGCTGGCACAGAAGATGAAGGTCTGCAATCTGCTTGGTCTGGATAATAATAGCTCTCCCAGAACATGCACCCCCTGTGCTGTTCAGCCTATACATAATTATGTTTGCATCTGTATCTCTCTATATGCCTCATTTGATACTCTTATCTACAATTGCAAATATACAGTATATAAAATGATGTAAAAATGGGACTAATTTTGTTTTGATTTCAGTTGAGATCCCAGAGGCCAGGAACAATGTAACATTGTGATAAGTATCCCAATATCTTAAAGAGTGATTGAAAACATATGAAGGACTTTAGAACATTGTAAGAGCTTTTAAACCTGGATCATTCAGCAATAATCCATCGCAAATTTTTAGGTGTCCTGGTTTCAGCAGAGGCCTCAAGGGGTGAGAATAATACAACTTTTCAAAGTACCTCTACATACTGAAGAGATAAGAGATCACATATATGCGATACATTCAAAGAATTTAAAACTGGATGGAAGTAATAATTAATCACCCACTTTGAGGTATCCTGGTTCTGCTAAGTCCCCATAGGCTAAAAATAATATTATATTGGGTCAAGTGCCCCCATATACTAAAGAGGTGCTAGACCACACACAGGACATACTAGGGGATTTTAAAACTGGAGCAGCCACTGGCTGCTTCAAAGAGATGGAGTCAAGATGTATTTGAAGAAGGTTGTTTATATGCTGTGTTTCCACTATTTAGGATCTCCTGAGGGCAGGTGAGATGCTCTTCAAAGCATATGACACTTGGGGTTTGGATTTAAAGTGGCAAACCATAGGGAAAGAGCCCTGAAGTAAGCTTCAATTACACCCAGGTAAGAGCAAAGAAGCTAAATATATCTACACAAGAGAGCCTGCCAGTGGTTGTATTTCAAAATACCTCTTTCCAGGAGAATTGACTGCAGGAGTGAAAAAATCTCAGTCCAAGAGAACAGCTGTGAATGGACAACCAGAATTCCAGGGGCATCAGGGATTCATAAGAGGCCTGTGTCAAAGATGGCTGTGGGCAATGACCCCAGGAGGATACTAGTGAACACACACACACACACACACACACACACACACACACTACATTTTTGAAAAACATTTGTTTAATTGAGGCCTATACCTTGGGTTGGGAACCAGTGTCTGCACTGGGTTCTGTGTTTAAGCCAGGAAAAGGGAGTGCAGGAAACATTCACCTCATCCCCCTTTTCTGAATATTAAAATTTAAGTTTAAAATTTCAACGTTTAATGATCCCCCAAAAGGTTTGGCAAAAAACCAACCTCCTTTCAAGCTGTAAGACTTTGGAGGGTTCTCTGAACAAATAAAGTTGTTTAAAACATATTCTTTTCGAGAAGCCCAGTTTTACATAGATTCCACATTTGATTCATCATTCTTCCTAACATGGCATCTTTAGGGTGTTTTCATTTTTTTCTCCATCATATATTGTATTTTTAAAAAATTATATTTAAATGCTTAGGTTAGATTTCCAGACATGGAATGAGTGGAATGGCTTAAAGTAATGCTTTTTTGGGAGTTGATTTCCAGAAATGTCATATTAATATACATTTCTAACAACCTATTAATGCCAATTTCAGCTAACTAGCATTGTGCATTACTATATTTTAGAAATATTTCAGCTTGAAAGTTATAGAGATATCCTTTTTTCCTCTCTCTTTCATTTTTTTATGGTGAGTAAACTTGAATATATCATATTTTCAGACATTTGTATATTCTGTATTTCTATTAATTTCTTTGTGCTCAATGTTGGCTTTATGTTTTTTTATTTCAATATATTATTCACAAGCCTTCTAAAATACATTAGGTCATTATTTATTTTACCTATTTTTATAACTCATTTTGTCTTTTAACTTTTTCATGTATTATTATGCAAAATGTTTAATTTTCATACAGTCAAATATATTGATTTTCTATAATATTGGAAACACATTGCATATTCAGTGATCAAAGTAACATTTTATCATGCTAAAGAAAAATAAATATTAGAATGAGACAGACATTCAATAAAAGATGAAATTACTTAGAAAACTGTAAGGAGCAGTGAGTCCACAAAATAAATAAATTTACATCTCCTAGTTCCAAATGAAGAAAAAACGCAAATTTAAAACAAATAAACAATTTTGGATAATGAGGTTTGAAAGGGTCTGCAAGTGCACTCGATGTGAAGAAAGACACTTAGGCAGTACTGTCACGTGATCCAAGCACGAGGTCCACGATTCTTGGACCAGGGCTTTAGAAACCCCAGCCAAGACTCATCAGTCCAAGCAGCCATTGCACTAAGGGGATACGCCCACACAGAGCATGGCTCCCTCTTCCAAACCATGATCTGGGACCTTAGAATCCCCACCAATGAGCCAACCCTTCTTCCTGTCCCTATCCTCTCTTCCCGAGAACCTCACTGGTATGCACACTCCTGGCCCTAAGGAATGACCAAAGAGAGGGGGGAAGGAAAATGTAGGCCTTTCAGAGACTGTGGATGGACCCTGTTTATACAGATTTTGATATCCAAATACAAGCTCACGACACCAGTCACAGAACAGGATAGAGTCAGGTGTGAGAAGTAAAGAATGGGCACATTGTGAGCTGGAAACCTTCCTTTGTATTTTTCAGGCTCCCAAAATAAAGCAGTGGGCCTGCACTTAAGTTCTAGATTTTCTATGCCATTAGCTGGATTCAATAGAAAAGTCTCTTAAACTTCTGGATCTTAGTTTGCTCACTTAAAGAATGAAGGAGTTTAACTAGTGCTAATATTCTTTGATCGGCTCTGTCGCTCTTAGTGAACTAAGATTCTTCGGAAAAAAAATAGAGAAGATAAAAATGAACAGAATGTACACATAATAATTGACTTTTCCATCTTCAAGGGATTTATATAGTTTAATAAGTGCTGAGAAGACTTTTATACTAATTAATTTTCCCCTATTGTGCAGAAATTTGATTTTTATAAATACATAAAATGAAACATTGTGTATGTGTGTGTGTATATCAGCAAGGATAGCTGCTAAATTACAGCTTGGTGGTTTTGTATGTAGTCTCTAAATATGGCATTTCTTACAATAGGAATTACCTCTGGTTTATCCAGCTTCCTTGTATTAATCCATAATGTTTTCTACCATTTTATCCTTTCATGCACAGGATGTTTCCCATAATCTGCTTATCAAACCTCTATCTTTATTTTCCATTAATTTGGAGGGTCAGTTTAACTTTTGCTTAAGATAGCTAGGCTAACATTGAAAAATGGTGATATATTAGTGTACTTTTTGTTGAATTGGAGACATTTCTTTTTGCTTTGCATTTCTTTGCATGGTCCCTGGAAGCATTTGAGTAACAAACGAAAAGAGTAACTAAAAGTTCTGTGTTTTGCATTCCTATCTCTAGCATTAATTGTCTATGTGACCCTGGGTAAATTGCTTCAACTATCTGAGTCTCAGTTTATCTTCACTAAAAGGAAAAACGATCTTACCTGAGCTAACGTAAGAGTTAAACGGTAGAGGTCCCTGGCACACGATAACTTGCAAAGATATATTTGAGTCTGTGTTTGTACCTCAGTATCCATTTTCTACTAATTACAGTTGATCCTCACTATGCAAAGATTCTGTATTTGCCATACTAAAATTCATTTGTAACCCAAAAGTCAATACCCGTGGTGCTTTCCTGGTCAGCTGCACACATGCGCAGAGTAGCAAAAAATTTGTGTAGCCGGATGTGCTCTTTCCCAGCTGAGGCAGAACAAGGTAACTCTGCCTTCTTGTTTCATCTCGCATACCATAAACAGGAGTCTTTTTTGTGGTCTCTTTACCGCCACATTTTTTGCACTATTGTAGTTTTTGTTGGTGATTTCACTATTTAAAATGGCCCCCAAGTGTAGTGCTGAAGTGGTGTCACGTGCAAAAAAGCTGTGATGTGCCTTACAGAGAAATTACATGTCTTAGATATGCTTCTGTGGGGAGAGAGGGAGAATCCCCCTCTGCCCTTTCCCTTAAGGTTCTTATGGCTGGCCAAATAATCAACAAGACAGGTTAGCAGGAGAAAATAATACGAAGTTTAATAACATGTATACATGAGAGAAACTCAGAAATGAGCAACTCATCCCTCTGTCTAAGCTGCTTGCTTAAGTATTGTAGCTAAAGGCGAGGAAGGTGTTGGGGGTGAGTAGTGGCCTGGGACTTCAGAGGGCAAGAAGACAATTCTTTTCAGGGTCATCTATAGATAATGTGGTCAGGGAGAGACAGAGTTTTTTGATAAAAGGGGCTTCGTGCCCCTCCCATTGTAACATCTATTTTACATTATCATTACAGCCATCATGATAGATGATCTGTTCCAGGAAGGAGCCACCATGTCAAATTCTTTAGGCAGTTAGTGGGGGAGGTCAAATGTCCCTCAGAGAAAACAATCGAGGTAAAGAGATATATTTCAGGGTGGCCAAATCTTGATCTCCCACACTTCCTTCAGGCACGAGTTATAGTAAGCTTGTCCATGAGTTCAATGTTAATGAATCCACAATATGTATTAAATAAGATGTCTTTAAATGGAAACACACATAAACACACAAAAATACATTGACAGGTTGAGAAAAATGTTGTGACCAGAGGCTCCCGGGAACTTAACCCTGTTTTTTCCCTAGAAGCAATGGTTTTGCATTTGCTAATTCAGGATTTGTGGTCACTTTAGAGAACATTACCACAAATAATGAGAATCGACTGTACTTAGTAATAAAGCACTATTAAGCATGTACAGCTAAAACACTGCATGTTCCAAATTCTCTTGAAGCTAGTTGGGTTACATTACTAAATTCTATTTAATACTATTTAAATGAAATGTGATACAATTCCAGGAAGCATTTTCTTAAGGGAGGGGGCAATATTTCCCCTGTATCTCATGGATCTAACCCAGAATACATCCATGAAGGTAGAGGTCCAGCAGCCATGTAGGATGATGTGGTGACTTGGAATGGACGCAGCATGCTGAATTTAGAATGGTGGCTAGGACACCAGGGTCTAATGATACACACACAGTGGCTCCCACCCCAGGCACAAAATGCCTACTACTTCAAACTTTATATATGTATATTAGAGAAATTAGCTTCTATTTTGTTTAATGTACTTTTAAAAATCAGCTTGTAGGCAGTTATTTTTAATTATAACTGCTGATATAGCATATAAATTACTATCAATTAAAATAATATCATTGTCTTTCCTTGATCTTATTCTTATCCTACTCTTGTTCTTATTATACATCATTTTGGGCATGGCCCTTGCTCCCGTACCTCTTAAAGTCATCACTCAATATACCCCACATACGTCTCTTTAAAAATTGTGAATTCCATGTATTTAGTATGTTTTTATATATTCAACTTCTCCCTAATTGCCCAAATCAGTATATAATGCTGCTTTTTTCTTCAACTATTTTATGTACATCAGTTACGTCTACATAATTATATTGTAAAAATTATAGGTGGGAATATGTCTTAACCTTTCCGTGTACTCTATGATAAGGGTAATAAATTTGTAGATGCTGCATAAATACCAGTTATTGTTTAAATTATTAGAGAAAATTAGTAATTATATATGGTCTTTAGATATTCAAATTATATTTAATCCTTTCAAATTGATACATCATATGCCATATATAATATTTGAGTATCTATGTTTCTATACAGTGATGAACAGAGTTGTAAAAATTGAAGATGTAATAGTTTAGATTTTCCTAATTGATAATTCCTTAATGAAATTAACATCATGCCATTTGTTATTTTAAGTGTATATGTGTGTATGTTTGTATATATGCATATACATATGTATGTAGGTATATATCCCATTGTTACTTTTTTGTAATTTATGTCACAAAATTTTGGTGAGAATACTTTCCAAGTCTCTATTACTACTGGAGTCTACAAACTGTAGACTTATGTCAAAATCCACCAGGTATGAGGATGTAAAATATGCATTGTCCAGATCTATTGAAAGACTAAAACAATTGACATATCAACCTGTTTCTTCGTCCTTTTTCCTATATTGTTTTTGTTCTCTTTTTGTCAGGTCACAGCATGGAGCTTCTTATGTTTGTATTCAAGTGGGAGATTCCTGCTAAGAAACGGTGGCAGGACCAATGCAGAAGCTTGAGGGAAAGTTATGATTTTGTAGTGTATAAAAGTATGAAAGTGTTTTTCATCAGTTAAGATTTTACTTCTCTCATCTGATTTTATTTCAGAACAAATAGGTAGTAAAGTGGGGAAAGCAATGACTCAAATAAACCTAATTCGCAATTACTCTGTACTTTTTTTTTTTTCTTGGTGGAATCTAGGCCTTAATTGTATTTATCACATGCACCGAAATATATAATTTTGTCTTTCTTAGTCCCTCTGTATCCTTAATCTAGAATTTCAACTAGAGTACTTTTATAATAAAATCACTTGTTCATTGGCACGCTCGTTCAGGAGCTTAAGATATCTTTTTTCCCTTCGTCATTGTCTAGCAAGTTGTGTTATCTGTTCCTGACAAGTGCTTGCCATATGTAAGAAACATACGGCAGAGTTTCATAGTTGTGTCAAGCATGGCCAATGCAAGTTTCCTTAGAAGGACAATTCTGTCCTGGGCTAGGTAAAATATTATGCACAGATTCTTATGTAATTCTTTCTTATCAGGCAACAGTACTACTATTTATAAGTGTCAGCAGCATTTGTTATATTAATTATTCATTTTTATCTCCTTCCTAAAAAATAAGCACATTGATAGATATCTATATGTATTTTGCTTTAAAAAATAATGATTTTATATCTTTAAAGATTTTTCTTTTAAATTTTTTACCAGTTGGGCTGAAAAATGGATATTTCCTAACTTGACTAAGCAATTATTTTCACAACATAACTGTTTAAGACCACAATAATATTCCCCATCAAAAGAACTATGTCCCAGTCCACGAATAAATGCCTACATTGGTAATGTTATGCTGTGTTTTTAATAAACAGATCTATATAAGGAGATCTCAATTCTCTCCTAAATAATTCAGTTGTTATTTCGCATTGCAGAAATGGAGATTCTGGAGATAGGGGGGCAAGAATGAAATTATGGCCATGACACAGTATTGCGTGTCTTTATTCTTTAGGAAGCTTGTGCAATTTCATGTTATAAAAAATATAATAAATAATTGAAAAAATAATTTTAAAAAATGAAAGAAATGGTCATTTTAATGATCATACAAAATTACTCTTCAAGGTCAGTTTTTATTTAACCAAGTGATTTTTTCTGATGTTGAATGATTCAGGAATTGTAAGACTGTGGAGGGAATTTTATATAAAAATATAATTATATTTATATTATTTATGCATGAAGAATTTTTCATTAGTGTAAGTGATGCTTGACTGACTTGGACAGGTTGCGATTAGGAAATAAGTAACAGCTCCATGATGTTTTCTTTGCTTTGGGTCCAATGAAGAGAATAGCAGACAATTGCTTCTGGATTGTGATCAATTAGTAATCAGTTATGTTTGGAAAAAAAGAATGTATCAGGCAAGAATTGCTTCAGATTCTTCCCCTGCACGTGCAATCCTGCCTACATCTTCATTGCCCCACCCTGCAGGTGGGGAATGCCTCTCACCCTACCCAAGTGTAGTCATCTCTTTGGATTCTACTCACATTTGATGTCAAAAGAACTTCCTCCATTATACATTTGTTTTCTCCCTGATTCCTCAAAACTACCGTTCATGCTTGTTTCTTTCCCTCAATGTTAATACATGTCAAATATGAAAACCAATAATCAAGCCAACAAGTGACCAAACTAACTTTCTTTTAGCTCTTCTCTTGGTCTCCATCTTTTCCAATACTGACCCACGTGCCCCTGGAACTCAACACAACTATATTTATCAAAATTTTGCAAAGGCAACATCTCCTTTTATATTATATATATTGAGTAATGGTAGCACCATTTATACAGTTGCCCAAGCCAGAGAGCTAAGGGTTTTCCTACTTATTCTCATGCATCACTCTCCATAGCCAAATCCCATGGTTATTTGGTTTTAATATGAACTAATCTCACAAATATCTGGTATGCTTTCCTGTTTTCACTACTCCTAAAGTTTATTGTCCCCAAATTACTTACTTTCCTATATGAAATTTGAAAGTAGAGAGAAAGATTGAAATAAAACCTCTGAGAATAGAAAAGATAACTGACAAGGGGAAAACTAGAATGATTTGAATTTAACATGAATGTCCAAGTTGAAGCTGAAAGTCAGAATCATGTAGCAGTATAACATTTTTACCCCAGAAGAGCTTAGTAGCTCCATTTTCTAGAAAATTTTGCCAACTGAGATACATTCAGTTCTACTATAATGTGTCATATGAGTTCTTAAAAATCAGTATGCTATGCAAAAATTACACAATAAAAAATATAAGGCTTATGGATAAAATGAAGTTAAGGCACAACACTCCAAAACTTGGCAAGTGACGTATTAAAAAAGAAGAAGAACCTAATAAAAACAGTACACAGGTTTACATATGTCGTATGGTAGACATACATAAATGCTACAATTTATATGCTGCTTTTCCTTGGAAAAGACCTGAAGTTTGCTTGTAGAAGTGGGCATTGAAATGGTTGAAGCTTATGATTTATTGTGAAATTGGGTTATATGAAATTGGATGGAAAGTTATAAGCCAGACATGGAAGGTGTGTCTCATAACACGCACGGTGAACACAAGCAGTAGGTAGATGTTTGAGGTGTGTGCATAGGTGTATTTTGTATATTCCTACATGGCTTGGTCCAGCTGGGTGAAGATTTTTCTGTTCACCTAGTGTTTGGTTTTCTTTTGTCTCCAGACAAAATTGTGCATAGCTATTTTGGATAGAGAGGAGAATGAGTCAAAATTGACAAAATCTTTAAGATTCTCAGAGGTTAAAAGAAATGAGGAAAACTAGATATTGGTAAAGCAAGATATAGGTCTCAGAAGTTGCTAGATTTTTTTTCAATAGAAAGAAAGAAAATCGAAGATAACAGTAATGTCATCTGCCATGCTGCATATGGATTATTTTACAAATTGCATACTAGCCAGCTGTAATGGGAGCTGTCACCTCAGGATAAAGTCACATTATACTTAAGACAAGGAGATGCAAATATCTGATTAAAAGAAAAAGGATCGGGACTCTGCTTTCCAATTTTGCATGTAAAGAGCTTGCAAGTTACCACTCTATCCTAAGAACAAGTAAATAGACTGAACAGACTGAAAAATAGGCTGGATAGACTGGAAAATCAACAACAATTCTTGGATCTATAAGAGAGGGGAAGACACAGGACAAATCGCTACTCCCAAGATTGGAGAGAGAGACAGGCAACTAGAGGGACATGTGGCTTACCAGAGCTTGCACTCATGAGCAGAAACTGATGTGGGAAGCAGTGCTTGGAGAGGAAAACCTGAACTGTAATTGATGAATTGCTAGAGGTTCAGCACTGACAACTCTGAAAGTTAAAAACTCCAGGGGGATGCAGTCATAGGTGGGCCCCCACAATATTGTGCAATTTATCTCTAGGAGTGTGACCAGGTTCCCAAGGTAAATATCAGAGAAAAATTTATTTTAGGGGAGGGGAAAAAGAACCATTTTGAAGTAGCCAGAACACTCTGTTCTTCTTAACAAGGTTTGCCCTCAGGGGAAACTAGTTAGCCACAGCCTAAAATTCTGGGATATTATCAGAGCCTAACTGACCTCAGGAAAGGAAATACCTAACTTCAACCGACCCTAGCAATCCACTCCCACTTAAGTGGGGAGAAAAACGCTGAGAAACTGGGGTGAAGATAACAGTCCAGAGGCCCAAGCTTACTAAAAGACTGAGACCTAATCATATGACTATAAAACGCTTCCTCTATGTACACATCTTAACACCATATTATTAAAGGCCTGTCTACAGCAGTTCCTTTTACCTGGTACATCATGTCCTGCTTTCGAGAAAAAAATTACTAGAGCCAGCCCTGATGGTCTAGTGGTTAAAGTTTGGTACTCTCACCACTTTGGCAGCCCAGGTTCATTTCCCAGTTGTGGAACCACACCACCCATCTGTCAGTTGCCATGCTGGGGCAATGGTTCACATAGAAGAACCCTAAGGCAAAAAACACAATTTAAAATAAGTATGATTAATATGCTAAGGGCTTTAATGGATAAAGTAGACAGCATGCAAAAACAGATGGGCAATGAAAGCAGAGATGAAAATCATAAGAAAGAACCAAAAAGAAATACTAGAGATAAAAACTCCTGTAACTGAAATGAAGAATTCCTTTGATGGATTCATTAGTAGAATGGACACAGCAGAGGGAAGAATCTCTGAGCTAGAGGATATATCAATAGAATCCTTAAAAACTGAAAAACAAAGAGAATAAAGAGCAAAAAAAACCAGAACAGAATATCCAAGGACTGTGGGACAATAACAAAAGGTGTAACATACATGTAATGGGAACACAATAAGGAGAAGAGAGAGAAAGGAACAGACGAAATATTTGAAACAATAATGACTGAGAATTTCCCCAAGTTAATGTCAGATAGCAGGAATGTTAGATCACCTTGAATAACAGATCCAGGAATCTCAGAACACCATGCTGGCTAAATGCCAAAAATCTACAACTAGATATATCATCTTCAAACTACAAAAGAAAACAAAGATAAAGAAATAATTCAGTAAGAAGCCAGAGAGAGAAAAAAGACATCTTAACTATAGAGGAACAAAGATAAAAATTACACCTGACTTCTTAGAAACAATGCAAGCAAGAAGAGAGTGGAATTAAATATATAAAGGGTTGAGAGAAAAAAAAAAACCTACCAATCTAGAATTCTGTATCCTGTGAAATTATCTTTCAAAAATGAAGGAGAAATAAAGACTTTCTCAGACAAAAATTGAGAGAATTTGTTGCCAGTAGACCTGCCTGGAAAGAAATGTTAGAAGTTCTTTAGAGAGCAGGAGAACAGTATAAGTCAGAAGCTTGCATCTACATAAAGAGCATCAAAGAAGGAATAGGTGAAGGCAAAATAAAAACTTTTCTTTTTCTTAATTGATCTGATAGATAATTTATTTAAAATAATAATAGCAACAATGTATTTTATTATGTACACTTATGTATATATCTTATGTATATATATGTTTATGTGTGTTTATATATAAGTGAAATGAATGACAGCAATGATGAAAAAGATGTGAGGAAGGAATTAGAATTATTTTGTTATTATAAGGAATTCACAGTACTCATAAAATGGTAGAGTTATTCGAAAGAAGACTTGGATTAGTTTTAAACATATATTGCAAACTATAGGAGCCACTAAAAAATGTTAAAAAGAAATATTACTGGCATACTAAAAAGGAGAGAAAATGGAATCACATAAAATGCTCAGTTAAAGTCACAAAAGGCAGAACAAGAGTGGAAGACAAAAATAGGTGCAAAGAACAAGGGCAACAAATAGAAAACAGTAAGAAATATGGTAGATATTAATTCCACTATATCAATAAACACTTTGAATGTCAGTGGTCTAAATGCACCAATTAAAAGACAGATTGTCAGAATGGCTCTAAAACCAAGACCTAACTATAGTTGTCTACAAGAAACCCACTTTAAATATAAAGACACATACAGATTAAAAGTAAATGGATGGAGAAAAATATACCAGGCTAACACTAATCACAAGAAAGCAAGAGTAGCTATATTAATTTCAGGTAGAGCAGATTTCAATGTAAGGAAAATTATCAGGGATAAAGATGGGCAGTACATAATGGTAAAGGGTTCAATGCCCTAAGAAGACATAATAATTCTTAATGTGTATGTCTCTAAAAACAGAGTATCAAACTACATGAGGCAAAAATAGAACTGCAAGGAGAAATAGATGAATCCACTATCATGCTTAGACACTTCAACACCCTTCTTTCAGAAATGGACAGATCCAGCAGACAAAATCACTGAGGATGTAGTGGAACTCAACAACACCATCAATAGCAGGATATAATTGACATCTATAGACTACTTCATCCAACAACAGCAGAGTACACGTTTTTCTGAAGCTAATATGCAACATTCAAGACAGATCTATTTTGAGCCATAAAACTCACCTTAACAAATTTAAAAGAATACAAAGCATACAATGTCTGCTCTCAGATCACAATAGAGTTAAACTAGAAATCAGTAACAGAAAGATAAATGGAAAATCCAAAAATACATTCAGGTTAAACAACACACTTCTAACTAACATACAAACAAAGAAGAAATCACAAGACAAATTAAAAACATTTTGAACTAAATGAAAATGAAAACACAACTTATGAAAATTTGTGGGATGTAGTGTAAGCAGTGCTTACAGGGACATTTATAGCATTGAATTCAAATAGCAGAAAAGACGAAAGATCTAAAATCAATAATCTGTTTCCACCTTAGGAAACTAGAAAAAGGAGAGCAAACTAAATCTGAAATAAGCAGAAGTAAAGCAATAATAAAAATTAGAGAAGAAATCAAAATGAAATTGAAACAGGAAATCAATAGAGAAAAAAAATTGATGAAACCAAAAGCTGGTTCTTTGAAAAGATCAATAAAATTGATAAGCCTTTGCCAGGATAACTAAGAGTAAGAGAAGATACAAGTTACTAATATCAGAAATGAAAGAGGGGACCTCACCAAAAATCCTCTGGTCACTGAATGAAAAATAAAAGAATACTATGAAAAATTACATGGGTACAAATTTGACAACTCAGGCGAAATGGACCAATTCCTTAAAACGCAATCAGCCAAAACACAATAGACAATCTGAATAGGCCTGAATCTATTAACTTGAATCAATAATTAATAATCTTCTAAAACAGAAAGGAGCAGGCCCAGATGAGTTCACTGGTGAAGTCTACCAAACATTTAAGAAAGAAATTATACCAATCTCTACTATGTCTTTCAGAGTACAGAAACAAAGGGAAAACTTCCTAACTCATTCTATGAGGCCAGCATTACTCTAAAACCCAAACCAGATAAAGACATTACAAGAAAACTACCAGACCAATATCTCTAACGAACCCAGATGCAAAAATTCTCAACAAAATATTAGCACTTCCAATCCAAAAAAAGTACAAGAACAATTACACACCATGACCAAATGGGATTTATCCCAGGTATGCAAGGCTAGCTCAACATTCAAAAATCAAATAATGTAAATCCATCATATCAACAGACTAAAAAAGAAAAATCACATATCATATCAATAAAGCAGAAAAAGCATTTGACAAAATCCAATACCAATTCACATGTTAAAGTTCTTAGTACACTAGGAATAGAGGGGAACTTTCTCAATTTGATGAAAAATATCTACAAGAAAACTACAGCTAACATTGTGCTTAATGGTGAGAAACTCAAAGCTTTCCCACTAAGGTCAGGATCAAGGGAAGGATGACCCTCTCACCACTCCTTTCCAACATCATACTGGAAGTCCTTGCTAATGCAATAAAGTAGGAAAAGGAAATAAAAGGTACAATAGAAAGGAAGACATAAAACCATCTTTGTTCACAGAAAAGATGATTTTCTATGTAGAAAAGGTAAAGAAGTGACAAAAGATCTCCTAGAACTAATAAGTAATTATACAAGATTGTTGGATACATGATTAATATACAAAAGTCAATTGCTTTCCTATATACCAACAATGAACAAGTGGAATTTGAAATTAAAAACATAATACCATCTACACTGGCATCCAAAAAAATGAAATATTTATGTATAAATCTAACAAAATATGTACAAGATCTGTATGAGGAAAACTAAAATTTCTGATGAAAAAAATCAAAGAACTAAATAAATGAAGAGATATCCCATGTTCATGGATAGGAAGATTCAATATTGTCATTCAATATTATCAACATATCATTTCTTCCCAACTTGACCTAAAGATTCAATGTAATATCAATCAAAATCCCAGAAATTGATTTTGTGGATATCAAGAAACTGATTCTAAAGTTTATATGGAAAGGCAAAAGACCCAGAATAGCCAGCACAATATTGAAGAAGAAAAAAATTGAGGACTGATGCTACCCAACTTCAAGGTGCGCTATAAAGCTAGAGTAATCAAGACAGTGTGGTATTAACTAAAGAATAGATAAATAGATAAATGGAACAAATAGAGAGCCCAGAAATAGTCCCCCCTAAATATAGTCAACTGGAACAAAGGTAATACAATGGAGCAAAAATACACTCCTCAACAAATGATGCTGGGATAACTGGACAGCCACATGCGAAAACATTAATCTAGACACAGACCTTAAAACTCCTCACAAAAATTAAGTCCAAATGGATTATAGACATAAATGTAAAATGCAAAACTATAAAACTCCAAGAAGATAACATAAGAGAAAACATAGACATGCTTGGGAATGGTGATACATTTTAGATACAACACCAAAGACATGATCTATGGAAGAAACCATTGATGAGCTGAATTGCATTAAAATAAAAAACTTCTGCTCTGCAAAGAAAATATGAAGAGTGTGAAAATATAAGCCACAGACTGGGAAAAAATATTTGCAATAGTCACATCTGATAAAGGACTATTATCCAAGATATACAAATAATTCATAAAATTCAATAAGAAAGCAAACAATCCAATTAAATAATGGGCCAAAACTTTAAGACACCACACCAAAGAAGATATACATATGGCAAATAAGCATATGTAAAGATGCTCCACATCGCATGTCATCAAAGAAATGCAAATTCAAACAACAAAAGGAGATACAATACTCACTTCTTAAGAATGGCCAAAATCCAGGCCACTGACAGAACCAAATGCTGACAAGGATGTAGAGAAACAGCAACTCTCATTCATTGCTAGTAGGAATGCAAAATGGCACAGCTACTTTGGCAGACAGTTTGGTCATTTCTTACAAAACTAAATATACTCTTACCATATGATTCAGCAATTGTGCTCCTTGGTATTTATGCAAAAGACTTGAAAACTATATTCATGCAAAAACTTGCACACAGATCTTTATAGCAGCTTTATTCATAACTGTCAAAACTTGGAAGCAACCAAGATGTTCTTCAGTAGGTGAATGGATAAAGAAATTGGTACAGTCATGCTTTGATTAACGACTGGGATACATACTGAGAAATGTGTCATTAGGTGATTTTGTCATTGTGTGAACACCATAGAGTGTACTTACACAAACCTAAATGGCATAGCCTACTACACACCTAGGCTATATGGTACTAATCTTATAGAACCATTGCCATATATGTGGTCTGTCATTGACCAAAATGTCATTACACAGTGCATGACTGTATATCCAGACAATTAAATAGTGTTCAGTGCTTAAAAAAGAAATGAGCTATTAAGCCATGAAAAGGCATGGAGGAAACTTAAATGCATATTACTAAATGAAAGAAGCCAATCTGAAAAAGCTACATAATGTAAGATTTCAACCACATGACATTTTTGAAAAGGTAGAACTATGGAGAAAATTAAAAGATCAGTGGTTACCTGGGGTGAGGGGGGGAGGGGAGAGATAAATAGGCAGAGAACAGAGGATTTGTAGGGCATGAAAACACTCTGTATTTTATTATAATAATGGATATATGTCATTATACGTTTGTCCAAACTCACAGAATGTACAGCACCAAGAGTGAACCCTAAGGTAAACTATGGACTTCAGGTGATTATGATGTGTCAACATAGGTTCATCCTTTGTAAAAAATGTACTATTCTGTGAGTAGTGTTGATGATGGGATAGGCTTTGCATGTGTTGGGGCAGGCAGGGTATGGGAAATCTGTACTTTCCTCAGTTTTGTTGTAAATCTAAACTACTCTAAAACATAAAATCTTGGGGCCAGCCCTATGGCATAGTGGTTAAGTTAGGTATGCACCATTTCAGTGGCCCAGGTTTGTGGGTTGGGATCCTGGATGTGGGCCTACACCACTCATCAGCCTTGCTGTGGTGGCGACCCACATACAAAATAAAGGAAGATTGGCACAGATGTTAGCTCAGGGCTAATCTTCCTCCAGCAAAAAAAAGAGGAAGATTAGCCACAGATATTAGCTCTGGGTGAATCTTCCTCAGCAAAAAAATAAATAAATAATAAATAAAATAAAATCTTTAAAAAAATGTAAAAGAATGCAGGACATGACTTTTAGAGGGAAAAGTGGATTGGTTCACAGAAGGAAAAGCACAACGCAGTCACAGAGATGAGAATATAGGAAGAGAATAAGTAAACAAACAGGACAATTCTTGAGTGGTGACCTGGTTTAACAGAAATACATAGCATGGCAGATCAATCTACTAACAGGGATTCTAATAGAATTAATCCCAGCTATCTCCTTCTGTAATGGGCATGGGAACTGTTTCCTGCAATCTATAGTAATCTGATTCTGAGGGAATATTTGTACATCTGCATTGGCTCTTGGTGGAATTAGTTCCCACATGGTTTTAGAAATTATAAATAAAGTGTGTGGTTGTGTTTGTATATGCACACGAGTGTGTGTTTAAGAAGCCATCGACTAGTGTGCTTCTGAGAAATAAACCTATTCCATTAACCACACTACCTAAACATAGTCACCATTTAATTAACAAGAAATTAGACATTGGAGTAAGAACACCAAAATTGAAAACTCACTTTCCACTTTAGTGAGAACTAAGACTGTGTTTGCTTATTTTCAATATTTCCTTCTTTTAGCTTCATAAGAACTTGGGTAATGTGCCCGACATTTGATGGAGTCCAAATATTGGTTCCATACAGTAAGAATTGCTTGACTTCTGATAATCAATTAAGTCAGCAATTATGTGACCTCCTGGTATGTATTGGTAACTCCTGAGAGTAGTGGGACATATTAATTACTTCTATAACTCTGAAACCTAAAATGGTAACATAGCTAATAGAAGTTCTTAGAAAATATTTATTGAATTAACAAATAAATCTAGAAAGATGATACTGGAACCTATCAATGATGTATTTTAGCCACGTATCGGATAACATTTTTCAGGGTATGCGTTGGAAGGCATGATTTGCCATTTCTGTCCAAGATCTGAAAGGCCAGAAGCGCTGCCCTGCATAACAGAAAATACTAGAACAGAATTAATCCAAGAGAATCTGCTATGTGACATCTTCCACATCTGGAAGTATATTTCAGTTAGGAACTCCCTGTGCATGGACAAATATGAACAACCTTAAAAACATTGGGCGATAATTGCACATGAATGTAACAGAAAGTTATCTACACAGGTGTTAATACTCAGTAAGACAATAAACACTGGAAGGTCAGTTCACTACCCATCTTTTGTCATTCCAAAGCCCAAGAGAAAATAAAAAGAAAGGTATTCAAATTCAGAACACTTTCAAGAAACAGAGAGAAACACTTATGGCCCTGCTCTTTGACATTTATGGTTAAACACATAGCTAAGTGCTCTTTCCGGGCACTGATTTCTCATCACCTCTGCAAACACTTCAGTTCTATTTACGTTTTCACGAGATTGGAGTTTGGTTAGTACGCTCGAGAATAAGTGGAGCGACATTCCACAACATCTTGACTCACACAAATGGTGTTACATAAAGGCTGCAGTACCTATAGTTCACTGCCTTCTTTAAAAACTCAAGCCTCTCCTTACTATTACTATCACAGTTAGAGAACCCAAGTCTATCTTGAGAAAGATTTTTATAATGAAAACTTTTATAAATCCTGAAATACAAGTTAAAAAGTAACAACATCGGCAACAGTAAAGGTTTTTGCTTTCTTAAAATACATAATTCCTTTCATTGAAGAAAAGAGCTAAGAGCTAAGTGATAGTGATTTTTCTTTGTTTGGTTTTGGGGAATGGACAAATCAACTGAGAGGAACCTAGTCAAGACTGGTAATTCCCTTGGATATTTGGGGGCATATGTAAACCAAAAGGAATTGAGGATTATTTAACTGTTCTTTTTGTTTTTTCAGGTGGTCTCTGAAATTCTTCACTGATATTCAACCAAAGTGGTTAAAAAAAATAATTTAACTTGAGCATTGCATTGAATAGTCACTGACCCAGAGCTGATGGTCATTTGATTTTCTTTTTAATTTAAAACCTTCTGTGTAATTTTGCAGCACAAGGTTATGGGTATTTTGATGTATATTGGAGAATAGCATTGAATTGTGAACATTATACTATTGAAAATATAACTGTACATTTGATCATTTTAATCTAGTTTAGATATTAGATTTCCGTGCATTTTAATAAGAACTATATTAATTATGAAAATGGCCTGCTTATTATGGGAACTTTATCAGAAGGGAACTTGTATCAGAAGGGTACAAATTATGCCATTGTAACAAAGTAGCCGCCTGTAACAGTGGCTTAAACAAGAAATACTAACGTTTTACTAACGTTTTGTGTGTCAGTCTTGTGATATATGATTTAGAGCTGAGAAAGCAGCTTCCATCTCAAGATCTAAGGAAGTTGGAACAGTTTTTCAACATCTCCCAAAGACAGGAAGGGAGAAAAGACCAAGAGGGTTTGCATGTATTACTTTTAAGATCATAGACAAAAATGACACAAATCAGTACTATACACCTATCTTTAACCAGAACTTGGTTACATGACCACAAGTAACAAGGATGACTAGGGAATGGAATGTGAGGCTAAAAAGCCATGTGTCCAGGAATGAGAGACAGAGAGAGAGAAATGAATATTTTTGGATAATTAACAGCCTCAGCCAAAGAACTACTCCCAAATTTTAAGTTAAAATCCACTAACTTTTTTTCCATATCTTTCCTTTATATGTCTCAAGAGTAGATTCTAAAATGACATTGAAAGTCAAGAAATTCTTTATCTCCTGACTATGTTTGCATTTTTCCCTCTGTAACTTTGCCCTTCAAATACAACTATCCTATAAATCACTAAACCTGGATCAAACCTAGTGTCTTTTTCTTTATATACCGTGTTGTTAAAGGACATTATTCAATTTCTCTTTCTTCTGCTATAAATTCAATCTTCTCAAAATAACAATTTAACAAAATTCTGAAACTTTTCATATCCTATTTCCTCAAATATCCATCACAATCATGATTCTATTTCCATAACTCCAATGAATTCTCTTTCTCTAAATTTATCAAAACTCTCCACACCGCTCAGATGTCATTGCTCTCCTAATTCTCCATAGGTCATTGTTTCCCTCCATTATGGATTCCTTTACTTTTGTGTAAACTTTAAGCAATAGTTTTCTCCATTTTCACCATTGGACCACTGATTTTTTTTTTTTTTTAACATATCTCTCTCGGGTACTGTCATTACCTGTATGATGCTGATTCCTCCAAATCTCCAAATTTTTTAACTGTATGATTCCGTAAATAACGAGCTTTGAGAAACAATTTTTTTCTTGTTTTGGATTCTACAAAATATATAGCTATACCACAATAAACGCAGAATTATTAAAAAGCAAATTTAGCACCAATCATTAAGCTTAAAAAAATCACCCAATGGGTGGCCTGATGAAGCATATCCGTTTTTTTTTTCTTATAATTGCAAAATCCCCTCCTAGCTGCTTATCTTTAAAAATTTACATTAATTTACCTAGAGGAGCACCCTTGTTCAGTAATGGTCGCATGAAATGCTCTCCTTTGTATGACCGAGCCTTTAATAACAACAGGTACATTGGCAAGTGTGTCTGTTTGTATGTTGTGTGTATTGGTGATGGTGGTGGTGAGGGATGAGGTAGCTAAGTAGAGCCTCCTCCTTGCTAAGCAGGAGACAGGAGCCTTCCGTGAAGGAATGGACAAAAATTCCTGCTCACTAGGGGGGTCAAATTTAGGAAAGCTGGCTAAGATGGAGCTGCATGATCCTGCTAAAGACCCTGCAGGAAGGAAGAGCCCCTGGAATAAAATTATCTTTAAGGGAGAAATAAGTGGGATGAATGGGAAGGCTCTGACTATGGATGGGTAGACTATAACAGATTTTCCAGGTTTGTGAGATAATGAGCCTGATTAGTGACCCTAACCAGTTCTTCTGGGAACAGATTTGTGCCAAGAGAACTGGGATATTGAAGTGAATCAAAAAATTATGAACATAAGAATCCCGGCCAGTTCAGCATAGCGCTTTCCCTGACTATGCCCTTGAGGAGTGGGGATGTTTCTCCCTGAAAGGATCACCACAGTTGTAGCAGCAATCACTGCCATGAAGGTTATGGGAACATTGAGGTGGGAACTTCTATCCACTACAGCTATCAAGATTTTACATTCTCTAAGATTTCTGGATGTGTGGTTTGGTGTCTGTCATCAATTTTGCAAAGTTCTTCGCCATTAGTACTTCAAGTATTTCTTCTGCTCCATTCTCTCTTCTCCTTCTGGTATTCAACTCATCCGTTATGTTACATCTTTTGATATTGTTCCATAGATCTTGAATATTCTGTTTCCTTCTTTTTTCTCTTTGCAATCCAGTTCGGAAAGTTTCTATTGACTTATACTCAAGCTCACTGATTCTTTCCTCAGCTTTGTTAGAGACTGATAAATATGTTGAAGGAATCCTTAGTTTGTCACAGGTTGCTTTTTTTTTTTAATTCCAGCATTTGGTTTTTATTCTTTCTTAGGGTTTCCACGTGTCTGCTAGCATTACTCATCTGTTCTTGCATGTGGTCTACGTTTTTGCATGACAACCCTGAACATATCAATTATCTTATTAAATTCCCTGCCTGATGATTCCAACATCTGTATCATAAGCGAGTCTGGTTCTGGTACTTGCTTTGTCTCTTCAGTGTGTTTCTTGCCTTTTGGCACGCCTTGTGATTCTGTTGTTGAAAGCTGGATCTGTTATATATAAGAACTGAGGCAAATCGGACTTCAGTGTGAGGATTTATATGTTATTATGGCTAGGAATCGGCTATAGCTTTAAGTGCTAGAAGCTTCCAATGCCCTAGAATTGTTTTTTCTCCTCCCCTCTTGGCTTTAGGGCTTTTCTATACATTGCTCCTCAGAGAGTGTCTTGTCACTCTTGCAGCTATAATCCACTGTCATTATACTGGAGCTGCCTAGATGTGATGTCTAGGAGGGGGGAGTGTTGTATAATCTTCTGATTTACAATCAAAGGGGGCCTATGTCTCATGGCTGTGACCTTCACAAGCATTTCTCAAGGATTATAGCTTCTTTTCCTCTGGCTCCTTACTCCTTTGTTTGACAGTAGTTTTCCCAATCTATTTCCTAAGAATTCTGGAGGGGCCTGGTGGGAAGGAATTCTGTCATCCCAACTGAGATAAAGTTTCAGAATTGCATTCTGGTGAAATCTTTTTCTTTGGAAAGTAGATCAAAGGCCGTGGGCATGTTTCACAATGAGTACCCTTCCTTTCCCTTGCTATAGAGATCTAGAATTCTCACCATGAGCATCAGGCTGGGTTCCTGGATGAAAGCTCATGAAAGTGACGGGGATGGGGAGTTCTCACTCTCATGCTAGTCCATGCACAGCCTCCAGCAATTCATCAAAATTGCTATGTTAGTGCTTCTCCTAGTTTATGCCTCCAGCAGCTTTTGCTCCAATAAGCAGATCTTGGTTGCCTGTCTCTCCAGATTTCGAAGAAATGGTTTGCCCTACAACCTCAGGACACTGGTGATGCAAGAAAAGATGTTGGTTTTCAGTTTATCCAGCTTTTTCTTGTTTATGTAAGGATGACAGTGAGAACTTCCAATCTCTTTACATGTTGGAGCTGAAATTAGAAGTCTCAGCTCCCAAGATTTACCCCTTAACTGCATGGCTCATGTGGTGGTAAATAGTCTCCAATGATAACTGTAATCTTCAGCCCAAAGGGTCATGTGTCTAATTTTTTCTCTCTAAATAACATACAGGAACCCATGAGACCATTTTCTCTGCAAGATATTAGTAAGTACATAAAGATTCATAGACATATAGGAGTTAGATGGACTTCTTACAACTATCATCGTTTTTTTTCCCCCTTACACTTTGGAATTAGTGATGGAATGAATGTGTGTGTGTGTTTTACTAGCAAAAGCATAGGCTCATGTGGAATGGAATATTATTTTCATTAGAATTATTTTCTTGGTTTCCAAGAGTATGTCTAACTTCTCAGCACAGGTAATTAGGGCCTATGAATATTTAAAGAAGTAGGTATAAAAATTATTTTATACATGTAAAATGAAAGAGATTTAGTTAGCATTTTGCCCCAAGAGAGAAGTATAGCCCAATGGAAAATAGGGCCAATGTCATAATCTTCTTTAACTTCCCTTTGATAGCCCAGCATGGAATCTTAAGTAGAATCCATCAGGCTAACATAGAAGATGCCACAGTAGCAAACAACCTCCATATCTCAGTGGCAACAAAGGTTAATTTTATTGTGCTAAATTTTCATTTGCATTTTAGCTGATGGCTCTGTTTCCTGTCAGCCTCCTATTCAGGGATGCAGGGTACCAGAGCCGCACGATTTGGGAGATATCAGTCTCCATGGGAGAGAAAATGAAAGGTGCTAAACTGGATACTGGATATTAAAATTTCTTCCCACAAGTGATACACTCTACCTCTGCTCACATTTAATTGCCCTAAAGGAGAAAAACTTGAAAGACTTTCTCTTATCCTATAAAATAATGCATATATAATATCTATATGTTGAGTAGCTGAGCAGAGAAGAGTTTCAGTAGAATATCTGACTCAAAATATTTTTAAATTTCTTTCCTGTTAATATTTATATAGAACAAAGAACTTGGCAAGTTTATTTCCTCAAATATATCTGAATATCTACAGGACAAATGCAGCAAAGTAAGAGACCAACATGTCTATTTACGTACAGCCTCTGTTCCTACAAACTGTGGTAGGTAATTTACCACAGGACGCCCTTTAATCACTGTAACTGCTGTGAGACATGACCATTATCATCATTTTATAGCTTTTAAGAAACTTGCTGAAATTTACACAGCATTTACAAGGCAGAAATACAATGGGAACCCAGGATCCTCTTTTTAAAATGGCCCTGCCAGTGGTACTAAAATAGGGTTGGATGTGTATTCATAAAAGTAAAATAAGTATGTCTTAGAATTTTCTCTTGGTTTTTCCATTCACTGGGGACTAGATGAAGGCCTGGTAGAGGACAAATGTTTTTATTTTTCAGAACAAAGTTGGTATTACAGAATATTAAAGATTACCCAGTCTATATTCTCCAGTTCATGAGACTGGGGAAAAGCCTGGAAAGATTTAAAACTTCTTCATTTTTCACTCCATGTCCACTTCAAGTAAGCTTCAAGCACATATAGGTGACTGCTTTGGACCAGACTTAAGGAGTGATTCTATAAGATAATATCTTATTTTCAAAATAGTTTGACTAATTTATATTTTCAATAAATTATGTGTGTGTGTATATATATGCTCTTAAAGTTATTGACACTTAGCCCTATTGTCACTAAACTTTAAATGTTCTTATAATTTAATGAATCTTTGGGCTATATGTGTATATATATTCATGTACTCTGTTTTAACATTATAAATCCGGCAAAAATGTTTCAAAAAAGTAATATTTGAAACAAGGGACACAATTCCACGTTGTATCACCAAAAAAAAGTGATCCAACTTCGTGTTTCATATTGAATGATGTGAACAAGAACCACACTCAGTTCTGGATAACTAATTTGCTTACACAAACTAATTTAATGTGAATGTGTTTATTCTGCCCCCATTTTAATAGTGTTCCTGTGTTCCCAGTAGTTGAAGGCACCTGTTTAATATTTATACCAAAAAGAACTTGGAAGACCCTTAATGTGAGCAAAATATTCTTCTTGATCAAAGGTAAGACATATATTCAAATATCTGAAACCTAGGGGCAGAAAGTTCAGTTTTAGCTCACACAAACATACATTTTGAATGTATTTTGATCACCTGCCAACTTGTTTCATTTAAATGAGAATTTAAATCAAGGATATGCTAAATGAATAAAAATTAAGATGCAGTATCTCTTAAAAATATTGCATTTAATTTTTAGAAATATTGAAATAGATATGAGAATGCAATAGATTTAATAAGGATAACTTGATGAACAAGTCAATCTGACCTAAACTTACATTTAATTATAGTATGTGCAACAGAAACTATATATTAAAGAGTACAAAATGTTATATGATAAACCACCATAGTAATCATCATTTAGAAAGAACACATGATATCTAGGGAATACAAACTCTTAAATTTTAAGAAAAAATTTCAAAAATGTGTAATAAGTTCTAGAAAATTTTGAAATGATGGAACTGCCATTATTTTTAAATGTCCATTCTTAGATAGTTGATATATAAGTAAATTTGAAAGGATTGTAGATTCTCACACAGTTATAAGAAATAAATAGAGATCTCTTGTACCTTTAACCCCATTTCTCCCAATGTATCAATTTGCAAAAGTCTAGAATAATATCACATCCAGGATATTGACATTGATGCAGTCAAGATACAGAACAATTCTACGAGGATCCCTAGTGGAGTCCTTTTATAGCCACCCCTCTTCCTCTTCCAATATCTGGCATCTACTAACCTGTTCTCCATTTCTATCCTTTTGTCATTTCAAGAATGTTGTATTTGTGAAATTAATGTATGCAATTATATATGATATAACCTTTTCAGATTGGCTTTTATCACTCAACATAATTTCCTTGTAGACTGATCCAGATTGTGTCTATCAATAGCTGGCTCCTTTTTATTGCTGGATAGTATTCTATGGTATGGATGAACCACAATTTGTTGAACCATTCACCAACTGAAGGACATCTGGGTGGTCTCCAGTTTTGGGCTATTATGAATAAAACTTCATTTGTGTAGCAGTGAACATTTATGTACAGGGTTTTGTGTGAACATTGGCTTTCATTTCTCTTTGATAAATGCCTAGGAGTGGAATTACTGAGTCATGTGTCAATTACATGTTAAATTTTATAAGAAACTGCCAAGTTGTGGTCTCTTGTAGGTTTTTTAGGATTTTCTATTCACACAAGACATCTTCCAGGACAGATTTCTTTTTAATTCAAACCAACATGCTTTTTGTTCTTGTCTTATTACACTGCCTTGGATTTTCAGTATAACGCTATGTGAGAGTGGTGAAAGAGGACACCCTTGTCTTGTCCCTAGTATTAGTGAAAAAGCTATAAATGTTAAAAGAAATCAGTAGCTTTTTGGAAAAGTCCCTTATAAAATTGAGAAAGTTTTTCTATTCTTAGGTTTCATCAAGTGCTTTTTCTGCATCAGTTTAAGTGATCATAATTTTATGCCCTTAATCTGTTAATGTGGCAAATCTCATCGATTATCATATGGTAAACCAACCATGCATTCCTGGGATAAATCTAACTTGATCATGGAGTATTATGCTTTTAAACATCATTGGATTATGTTTGCTCACGTTGGGCTAAGGATTTCGTTATGTGCCTACATGAGGGATATTGTTCTGTAGTTTGGTTTGTGTGTGTGTGTGTGTGTGTGTGTGTGTACGCACACATGTGTTTCCTGGTACTCAGGGCAAGCTTATAGTTTAGGTGGAAAGGTTGCTCAATTCTCCTGCTTCAGCCTTAGTCTTAGGCAGGATTTGTGTACCTAAACTCAGAGGTGAGGCTTTCTTAGCCCTAAGTCTCCCTGATTGGCAATCAACCTTTCCCTCCTACTCAGTGCCAGGCCTGAACCATGTATTGTCTGCCTCTTCCCCAGGCAGAGGTGTTCTGACTCAAGTCATTGCAGAGCCCTGGGGTTGAACAGGTTTCCTGACCCTCTTTCAGCAGCTGATGGCTTTTGCCTTGTATCAGAGCAGGGTCTGGGGTACAGACATGTCTATTTGTCTCCCCGTGACACTCAATCACTCCCTTGAACTTACGCAGGGTCCAGTGTTCTGAGAGCTTTCTCTAGGATCTACCGCTTACAACTTGGCAATCCCTGCAAGTCTATACTGCGGAGGGCTTTTCTCTCAGGCGTCTTGCCCTGACGGAATCTTCCTTGTGAGCACTTGGCAGAGGGCTGTAGAAATGAGCTGTAGGGTGTTTGCAGACTTCCCTTGTTTTGGGGGCTTCCTGGGATTCTAAATTGTCATGCAAGCTATACCTTTAAGAATTCAAAATGTCAGCTACTTTATTTTCTGCTTCTCTGGTGGGCCCTCTTCGCCTGCAGATCTGCCTATCATAAGACTGTCTGTCCTGTCTTTCCATGCTACCTCAATCTCACTTTTTGGATTTCATTTCACCGGGTGGACTTGCAACCTTAGTCATCTGATGAGTTTAAAAGAAAAAAAGATTTTGTAGACTACTGAGATTATTTTTGTTAGAGAAGATAAAACGTTCTCCTGTTGCTTTCCACATAGTAAGAAGTAGAAGGCCAAGCATTCGCGCTATGACTTGTATTACAAGCATTTCCAGACACAATGACCAGTATTCCATAGGAAAAAATATGAATCATTTCCACAGGATAGTAAAACATTTTTAAAAAATTAAATTGGGGGCTGGCCCCGTGGTGTAGGGGTTAAGTGCACGTGCTCCACTGCTGGTGGCCCAGGTTCAGATCCCGGGCGCACACCAATGCACCACCTGTCAGGCCATGCCGTGGCGGCGTTCCATATACAGTGGAGGAAGATGGGCACAGATGTTAGCCCAGGGCCAGTCTTCCTCAGCAAAAAGAGGAGGATTGGCATGGATGTTAGCTCAGAGCTGATCATCCTCACACACACACACACACACACACACACACACAAATTAAATTGTACCTACTTATATTATGTATGTGTATATGTGTATATATTCATTTTTGCATATTCTGCTTATTGGACAAGGTGGGCCCCTTCATGGTTACCACCAGTCAAGCACCAAGGTCAATTCCACAACTTTATGCTGAATGCAGTAGGGAATAGGCTTCATTGAGGAAAGTGAAAACTCACAGGAACAAGGTCAACAAGAGGATTCACTGGGCCTTCATTCTCCCATTGTACCCCAAAAATGTGTCCTGTGGCTAAGGTGCCCTACTGGGTGTGCAATGTGGGTCCATGCTTTTGCAGGGGTATTGTTCCCCTTCAATTTTCCTTCTTTTATAGAAAATGATGAGAAAGCAGCAATTCAATGGAAAAATACCCAGGCAGTTTAGTTCCAGGCAAGTCTGGATTTGGTATCTTACCTGAATTTACGAATCACAAACAAATTGCTAATTAGATTTGACAATTTTTCTTCTCTGAAAATTACCAAATCTCTCTTCTGAACAACAATGGAAAAGTCAATAATAAGCATTGTAGCCTATATAAAATTAACTGCTAACAAACATATGCACATGTGGCTGTAGGTGTAGCCCATGAACTATTCTTACTTAAAAGATAGTACATACAGGGGCTGGCCTGGTGGCACAAGCTGTTAAGTGAGCGCGCTCTGCTGAGGCGGCCCAGGGTTCACCAGTTCGGATCCTGGGCACGCACTGACGAGCTACGTGTCGAGCCACGCTGTGGTGGCGTCCCATGTAAAGTAGAGGAAGATGGGCACGGATGTTAGCTCAGGGCCAATCTTCCTCAGCAAAAAGAGGAGGATGGGCATCAGGTGTTAGCTCAGGGCTGATCTTCCTAACAAAAAGTAAATAAAAAATACAGTACATACAAACACAAACTCACAAACATACATATCTTGAAGGTAAGTAGGTCTGAGACTGATTTTGGTGTTATAAAAACATGAGAGCTTTTGGGAACAATGTTAAATTTAATAAGATAATCAGAAAGCTATAAATGAGATTTCATGTAAAGAAACGGCATAAATTGCATCAAGATAACCTTAGTTGTTATTGAGATGTTTAAATGGAATTGTTTGGCAGAATTCCTTGCTTTTTATTCTGTACTCTGCTTTATTTCTCCACTATGATGATTGTATAGTGAACATGCCTGCTTGTGAAGTAATTTTAGCAAATGTTTAAAAGTATCTTCCGGGCTGAGCATATTAAGTTTTATATAAGCTGTGTTTTCGACGTTCTGCTTTATTGCAGCTATGTCCATGGACCCTATAGTGTTTATGTAAGCTGCAGGCTACTGCCATCATCTTTAGAACATCTAACCAACTGCTTTTATGTCTTTAAGATATTCTAACAGCTAAAATAACATTGGCAATAGGCACAACAGAAAATAAAGATACATTTCGGGAATGGACTTCCCTAAAATTCTGCCTATCTAATGGTTGAGTAGGCCCATAAGTGCTTTTGTAGCTTTTGCAGATAATCAAGAATGGGATTTCTGTTCAGATTTTTATTCTCAGGAGGAGGTTATTTTTGCTCGGTAAAGAGAATATGTTCTGATATAAAAGCATATGTGTGATGATTTCACTGTATCAATTTTTGTGGCAGTATTTGGACTTCTTTGATTCTTTTTGGAAGTAGGGGGAAATGTCTAGTTAATTTGAATGGCTTCTAATTTAGCTAACAATTTGGATTGTTTTTATAGATTTTTCCTCCTAAAATTCACATGAAATCAAAGCAATTTGCATGTATCGTATATTACTTTCCATTTTTTCCCCCAAAGCCTTCGAAATCAATAGTATTATGCAATAACAGAATTCAAGATAATAAAAATGTTCCTATTTATAAAGTAAGTTTTCGGAATTTTAAAAGTGATGAACACAATAAAATTATGGCTATACTTGGGCATCCAACTAAAATTTAGAATACTAAAGTAGGAGAATATTGTAAGTTTCACTTTGTAATCCTCTGCATTTTCTGTGCATTTTTTGTTCATTTTATTTCTAATGTTTATTTAATTTTGTAATTGGAATAGAAGTAGATAGAATTAGAATTCTCTGTCTTTCCATGATTTACCATTTAGATTTCATCTAAAGCAACAAAAATTCAGAAGTACACTTTTGTATCTAAGACACATCCTAGATACAAACTACAACTTACTCGTTTGATGTGATGGGCACTAACAAGGACAATGAGATAAATGAATAATTAGCCTGAGGAAAGAGGGGTGTTATGCCATTCACAATTATATAACAGTCTTTAGTTAATGTGCTTGTAAATATTCATAAACTTCAGGGGCCAGGAATGGGGACATATATATTAAATAAAATTAAAGACATGATAAAACATAAATCTTGACTTATGGCTAATAAAAATCAACATGTTTAACATAAATGTTATATACACAGAATACAGTTCTTATCGAAGAATTTCAATGTAATTGTTTAAAAGTAAAGGTATATATTATTAGGTCAAAATACTTAAAATTATTTCTGTCATTAATTAAGAAACAGTTAAAATATCTTCCGGAATTACATATTTCTATTTAGTTTTGTATACATCGTGGTCTGTCATATTTAGTGAGGACACAAAAAATAAAGAGGCTTTTAAAACTCATTGCTAAAAGATAATTTTTGTAATTTTCAAATCAGATTCACAAAAGAATAGCACAGGGGATAATTTAAGGAAAGAAATGATGGAATGAGCACAATTAGAAAGATTAGTTTTTGACAGACAATAGGAGAAGAAGGTATAAGTATTTGAACACTATTTCCTTTACCATTTGATAAATATTACTGCATATTCGGGACTGTATTGCTTCAAATTTAATTGAAATCTTCTGTCAATGTCAGTTTTCTGTAATCAAAAGAAAAACAATGGAATCAAGTGATAGAGATAAATGGTTAATTCCTTAAAGAAATATATATTGAAAACTCAGTCTTTATCACACATTGTATTAGGCATTGGAAATATAGCTATGATTAAAGTCCCAGACTTTGAAAGTTCACAGTCTAGAATAATAATCATAACAACAACAATATAGGCTAAGATTTTTGAATGCTAGGAAACATATATGCACATTACATAAATTATACCAGTGACCCTGGGAGAAGACACCATCAATATATCCATTTTACAGGCAAGAACTCTTCATTGGTGAAAGTTAGTAATCTGTAGAGCTGGCATGTATAACTGGGGGCTTTAGTCTCTTCGAAGTTCTGCCTAAAGAATCAGGATAATTCACAGAACAGCCTAGTGTTCTGAGCTAGGGTTTGCATGTATATTCTTACTTGAAATTCTCCTCAGTAAATCTCAATGACTGTTCAGTTTCCCGATTTGAAAATGTAGAGTCAGGTTGCCCAAACCTCAAGATTTCTTTTTAATGGCTACAATCAAAATTAGGGAGTCAGAATACTGCATAAAAACTGGAAAGCTTGGTGCAATAAAAGAGATTAAAATTAGCCACATATAAAGGAAAATTTAAAAATGCATGCAAAAAAGTGGAAGAGACACACAAAGGATGAAGACTTATTGGGGAGAGCCTTACAATAAGGGAATTAGCAGAGTGATCACAACCCCCACGAACCGCATTATCTATCACACAGCTTGGTTGGGCATGGCTGCTCTGACTTCACCATGGCCAACATTTTGTTAGAGCATGGTTCCATTCCCATAATGCTCAAAATGTTTTTAGAGTCAGAAGGAAACATCCATGCAGCTTCGTCTCAGCAGGCTTCGGTTTTTGTTTCATTGTTTTTTTAATTGAGCTACTTTGGACCTTCTGAGCCACCTGCTAAGCAAATATAAAGACAGAGGAAGTGAGCCTCCAGGTTATCCAGATTTGTGTCTCCTCAGCTCCATGAGCTACTGGCACTTTCTCAAGCCAGACAGTCTATGGAAGAACAGATATGCATATTAAGGTCAGTTCTACCTTTCTAAGCTCTTTCTTATTCATCCTTAATTTTATTTAACATCATGATCATTCCTTCAGTTGCCCAAACCTCTGAGTCATTTCAACTGCTTTTTTATTCCCCTCGTAGAACTGGCCAGATCCTTTCTAAATATGTCTAAGTCTACTCTTCTCTATTATTAACATTCCTATCACTTTCCTCCGATAATTGCAATCATCTCCTATTTTTTCTGCCCCACTTTTTGCTCACAACTATACTTTAAACTACCACTAATATTATATTTCTAAGAAAAATAAAAAACTTGAATTACTTGACTAAAATTCTTTACCATACCAACCCATTATAAGAGGGTTTAAATCAAGCCTTGCAAACATCTGGAAGTGAACATATTCTGGCAGGTTTGAGGAGAGCAAGAAAGCTAGTATGGCTGGAGCAGAGTGAGCAGATGGGGGAGCAGTAAGGGCACCTGTCAAAGAGGCAGCAGGGGCCAGTTTGCGTCAGACCTTTGGCTATGGTAAGGACTTAACGTTTCCCTGTGGATCTTTAGAGCAGAGGAGTGACACAGTGAAATTTATGTTTCATAGGGATCATTCTGGATGCTGTATTTTGCAAATAGACAATAAAACAGGTTCAGGAGCAGAAAAATAATTATGAGGCTATTGTAACAGCTGAGAGATGATGCTGGCTTGGCCAAAATGGTAGTGGTAGAGGTGAAGACAAGAGAGGATGCTCCTGTGATTCTAAATAAATACTCAAGAAAATGAGAGCACGAATCTATATCACTCTTGAAATCATGTAAAATACAGAATGCTATACGTCTGCGAGGCACATAAGTAAGAGGATTGGTTAGACTCCTTCTGATCAATAGTGGGAATAGAGTCAGAGTGGTCGAGTTTGTATTAGCTTAGTGTTACTTAGTGTCTATTGTGAATTTTCTAAGGTTTCTATAGACAAATAAGACTACTTTACCATGAAAAGTTACAGAACGGAATAAATGTCACTTCCTTCAATAGTTTTTATTAATGGTCTGATTATTACCCCCCCCCCTTGGTTCTCTTTCTCAGGAACAATCAATGCATTGATTGACAATTGTTAGGGGGAAGAGGCAAAATTAAGAGAAATTGACATCACTCCTACAATTTTATTCTATAATACATTTTAATTCAGACATTGTGGAATATCCCATTTCTAATACCACTTTTCCACCTTAATACCATGTGTGTCGGGGCGGGGGCCAAGGCGGACGGATAATACACAAAGTCCTGACATGGATTTTTGATGGCTTGAAGGAAGGAGTGTTCACAAACATCAATATTGTCAATTGCCCCTTTGCTTCGTGTGATGGTTAATTTTATGTGTCAACTTGACTGGCCATGGGGTGCTCAGATAAACATTTTCTAGATGTGTCTGTGAGGGTGCTTAAGAAAGATATTAGCATTTGAATTGGTGGACTCAGTAAATCGCCCTCCACAACATAGATGGGTATCATCCAATCTGATGAGAGGCTGAGTAGAGCAAAAGGTGGAGGAAGGAGGAATTTGCCCTTTTTTCTGCATCACTGAACTGTGACATCTCAACTCATCTTCTCCTGCCCTTGACTGGGATTTACACCATTGGCTCCCCTGGTTCTCAGGCCTTTGGACTCAGAATGAGTCTTTCCCGGGTCTCCAGCTTGCAAATGGCAGATTGTAGAACTTTTCAGTCTCCATAATCACATGAATCAATTCCTCACAATGTCTCCATATATATACATATATACACATACTTTTCATATCTGTACATATATGCATACATACACATACACACTTATATTCATTCGTTCTATTGGTTCTGTTTCTCTGGAGAACTCTGACTAACACACTTGGCACCCTTGAGCCTTTTCACCCCATAGTGAACTAATGTGAAATATCACAACAGGTAAAAGTATGAATTTCCTTGTAAATGGAGAATGGTGAATATGAAAGGAGGGACCAGAAGAAAGACTGGCATTGCCTTGAGTCAGGTACACTCTCAGGGCGTAATAACTTAGGAAAAAGTAAATATGAAACTTAAGAACCTGGAGGGTTTTTTTCCCTCCTAATATTCTATATGCCTGTGTACTCCATGAAAATCTTTAGGGATTCAAAATAATACCTGCATCTTTGAATATTGCTGCTCTGGGAAATGTGAGAAACACTCTTTTGCTCAGCAATATATACTTTCTGAAGGAGGCAGAAGAGAGAAGTATATTTAAAAATTCAACAAAATGAATTGTTAGGGGATTACAGTTTTTTTATCTGCAAAAGAAAACCTAGATGCATTTCTGGATAAGCAGATCAAGAAGAGGGAAACATTTGTAGCTCTTCTATCATAAACTTTAATATCTATCAATTTCAGGAAACAATCTATAGGGAAAACACAGCCAAGCCTTGAAGAAAACAACACAAAGTTGAAAAATATTTCTAAAATTTAACTTACGAAAACTTTATTCATTCCCTGAACCAGTGCTGCCTTTATTGAGACACAGACTTAGAAAAAATGGGCACCAGGTAGTAATAAAAGTTATTTTGGGAAAGAAAAATTTTTTTCACTGAAACAATGTAACCTTTTTATGGACTCTGGCTCAGAAAAGATATGCAGCTCACTATAATAAAATAAATTTTAGTTTATTTGTATTGATATATATTTCTCTATGGGCTTTCATATGAAAGCTGTTCAAAAGTCTGTGTGAACTGAAATCAAATGCACCATTAATAATATATTTGGCAGTAATTTGTTACCTATTTCTTTAACTAAAGTTTATTCATAGATGTTGCTTTTAAAATAAATATCTAAAGTACATTTACTTGAAAAAAACAGATGTGGTATTAGGCATTATTTTTTGTTATGTTAATTCAATATTGTTACTATTCAATTATATTGTTAAATAAGATATTTCAAACATATCAGATCTCTGGATTATAGTCCTAATCTGTTATTTAATTTGTTATTCAGTTTCAGAATGATTCTCCACAACATCCTCTTCCTAATTTACTTAATCTATAGGTATTTGCATCATCGTGACTTTCCTTACCCAGGTAAAACACTTTTAGAATGAAATAGGTTATTTTAAATCTCAAGGTCTTATTTAGTTGTTTTGCATTGCCACTGCAAAATGACAACTTTGGAGAAATTTTATGCACATTATACATGGAATCTTTTTGCAGTAATAAATCACATAACAGTAGGAGCCTACTGAGTCCAACTCATTATTGTACAGTTAAGAGAAATGTCAGATCATTTTGCATTCTTCAGGATGTCAGCATCGTACATTACCTCTACTTAATAATTATGGCTGGTGTCAGTTCTGTTAGTTGAGACAGAGTAGACCTGAAGCGACAAGGACTCCAGGAGTCAGCACGGAATGGTAAGTTATGGCACACAGGAATCACAATAGAAGACTGCATTAATACAGTGTGAGGCTAAATGGAAAAAATCAATTGGCTTGGATAGAGTGTCCAAATTTCCAGACTTGGTAAAAAGAGATCTACGCACTTTGTGGTAGAGTTCACTTATAGAGGGCCAAACTGATTTGGGTCAAAGAGAATTTCATAATGAAAAATCCAATGACTTGGCTCTAAGCTTATAAAGAAGACTAAATTCCCACCAAGGGACCTATAAAATTTAAGAGGCAAAGTAGAACACGAAATTTGAATTTTATCAGCAAACATGCAGTAAGCATGTCTTTCTAGATCAGAAAACAAACATGCAACAGGTTTGTTGCACATATGCTAACAACCATACTCAAAGTTTGTCCAAGAAAAGAAAGGAAAGATGTACATATAATTACAAGATGCATCATGTAAGTTTTGGTGGTAGGCATTAGGGCCAGGTGTGGAGGACTGAAGAACAGGAATTGCATCTCATTTGGAATAAAGGCAATGGCTTTCAAGGACCTACAGACTTCACCTACTCTATCTCACTTTCTACAATTTTCTCCCCTCTGTACCAAGAGCACTGGCCTCCTTGCTATTCTTCAATGTGCCGAGAACAGTTTCAATATGGACCCTTGAACTTTCTGTCCCTTTCCCCAGAATGCTTTTGCAAATGATATGCATAGCTCACATTGTGACTTCCCTTAAGTCTCTGCTTGAATGGCAACCTCACAGTGATGCCATTAATGATACTACTGGTTCAAATTGTAACTCAAAATAAAAGGCTATTGATTCATATTAGATTTTATGTAAATGGGAAATAAGTCTTTAGTTAAGCCATTGAAATTCCAGGGTTGCACTAAGTATCCTAAATGTCCTAACATTGTCTCCTTCCTTTTTCTTTCAAAATGGCTAAATCCAACTATTACAAGAACTGATTTTGAGTCCAGTTTCTATAGTAGAATAACTGTATACCTTGTCAAGATATTTAATTCATTTGAAAGGCATTTCCCTTCTATGGGAAATGCAGGATCATATAATGGTTGAAAGAATGTGCTTTCTCAGGCATACAGACTAGAGTTGGATTTGTGGATCATGTTTTTACTACCTTCCTCTCCTTGAGTAAGTCTTAAGATCTCTTGATAGCTCAGTTTTCATTTTTGTATAATCAGACTAATAACCCTTGAGTCAAAAGCTTTTGGTAGATGTTAGATGATACCTGCAAAACTCTTAACATAGTGTCTGCTATATATAGTTACTAAATGATACATTTTCATGGTTCTTGTAGAATTACAAAGTAGCAGCAGTACTAAAATGATAATAATTATATACACTGTACTTATAGGAGTGTAGCAAATTATATATTTGAAAGTACTCTCAAATGTATATAAAATGGTGTGCATTTTCACAGATGTCCTTTGGAGTTTTGCCTGAAGATTGTGATAAAACTTGGTGGTCAATTGTTCTGGCCACATGTGTGAACACACTGAATGGTTTATGCTTTCTCTCAGATGTATTCGTTATTTGATGTAGATAAACTACGTTCAAACTGTTTATGAAAACCTAAAGTGCTACCTGAAGAATTTTGTGCTGTCTGTGTGCTTGTCTTGAGAAAGGACAGGATTTGAGTCTCATTTATTCAACCAGGGCAGTTCTACTTCTACGTTTTGTGTTTGGAGTGTGTGTAAATTTTAATTTAAAAAGTCTTCAAATTTAAAACCAAATTTGAGGTTCCACCTTTCAGTAATGATAAAGAAACATGTATAGACAAACTCTCCCATAGGTAACGCCTGTAAAATCTGTATACAATATTGAATATATATATGTATGTTGTAATGAAGTATTGACCTAAAACGGGCAGAATCTTGAGAAGGATGACCCCTGAAAGATAGAAAGTGCACCAGTTGAGATTTACATGCTTTCAGGATTTTGCTGGAGGGTACTCTCCAATCTTAAAGGTACAGGAGACATGAGGTCAGCATACAGATTTTAAGGCTGGTATATTGGCTGGGAAATTAAGGGGAAAAATTCTGGAAACGAAGGAGTTGCACAGGGAATGAGAGCCAAATTCTATATATAAAATCTGCAAAATTCATGACTAAACACTGATCTAGCCAAGCACTGAGATAACCAGGACCCTGGCAAATAAAGCAGCTAGAAGTTGAAAGGATGTACTAGATTTTCAATTGCTGCCCATCATAAGGAAACAGATTGAAGTTTGTCAGACCAATTTAAACTGACTGCTTGAAGAAATATCAGTACATTTCAGAGCAATATCACTAGAACCAGAACCCTGCAACATATTCACATTGCCCAACATGCTATAAAAAACTTACTAGACATGTGAAGAATCAGCAAAATAGGACTCATACTCAAAGAACAAAGCAGTCAACAGAAATGATTCTCAAGATGACGTACATGTTGAAATTATCAGAGAAAGGATTTAAAACAACTTACAAATATATTCAAGGTCCTGAAAAAAAATCTAGTCACAATGAACATTTAGGGAATATGAGCGGTAAAACTGAAATTATTAAAAATAAAATTCTATGAAAACTAAATTAAACAATATGAAAAGTAAAATGAAAAATTCCCTGATGGGCTGGAGAGCAGGAAAAAAAAAGTCAGTGAGCTTGAAGATAGATGAATAGACTTTATACAATATGTAGAGAGAAAAAATGAAAATTAACAGAAACTCAGTTACCTGTAGGACAATATAAAAAATAGAATTATATGTAGGAAAGGAGGAAAATGAAGAAAAATTCAATATTCTTTGGAACTATATCAAATGTTGTAAGATATGTGTATTTATATTCTCAAAAAGAAAGAGGAGATAATGTGGAAAAGTAATACCTGCAGAAATAACAACTAAATGTTTTCAAAATCTGACAAAAAGCCTAAACTTACGGATCCAAGAAGAATAGTGAACTGAAAGCAGAATAAACACAATCACACCAAAGCACATCAGAAACAAAATGACGACATCCAAAAATAAAGAGAAAATATTGAAAGATGCCACAGGAAATTGTCATATTACATACAGGAGAATAATGGTACATGACAGCTGATGTCATCAGAAACAACAGAGGCCATTCTCCACTAACAGCTATCAAAACTTTTTGGAGAAATGGCTGATTCCAGGACTGGTGCATGCAAAATACTAGATGATATTCTTACATCTCATTTGGGTCAGGAGCATGAGAAAAGCTCAAGGAATTATGAAGAATTCTCAGAACGATCCAAAAATCAGCTGCAAGAGCTCTCACTAACCATACTAAGGACAATTTAATGTCCCATTGAACAGAATATGAATGTATGAGTTGATATCAATATACATACATACACACATATGTATAGAGAGAATGAAAATCCTTTCCTTACAGTAGAAGTTCAACTAAAAATATATTTACAAATATAGCACAAAAATAGTTGTAAATTCGGTAACAAAGGAATTAGAAAAGTCAATGGTTATTAGAATAATTGAGTGAGATTTTTGACAACAAGACATTTACATAGTTCCTAAAGATATTCCATGAATTATTTAATAATTATAAACAGAAAAGTAGTAACTTTATAGTGGAGAAATATGCCAGATCCCACCTTAATAAGGTCACCAATCTTAACCTAACCTAATATCACTAACAGTGGAACAAAGCAACAACATGTTCTTTCTAACACAGTACCCTGAAAAAGATACCTTACTTCAGTGATATTCCTGCTATCACACACATGCACACACACACACACACACACACACACACACCCCATAACCTGAATCAAATACAAGGAAATAGCTGACGATTACAAATTATTAAACATTCTACCAATTAACAGGTTGGTTATCTTCAAAATATCAAGGATAAGAGAGAAAAGAAAGGTTGAGAAACAACTACAGAATAAAGAGACGTAAACAAATAAGTGTGATGCATGATTCTATATGGGATTACAGATTGGAGAAGATAGCTATTGAGCATGGTATTGGGAAAACTGATACGATTTGAATACAGGCTGTGGATCAACACTAGGAGACTGTGAGATGAGGGAGCCCAGCCACCTAGGACACAAAATTTACAGTGGTACAAAAAACTCTAATCAAAATAAATAATATCTGAATGTAATATTTAAAACAAAATTTAATGCAAAAATCCAAGATGAACAAACTATCAAAATTTTAAATAATTACAAGATTTCTGATGTTTCCTCTTGCCTCAGGCTCCAATATGACTAGGTAAACATTGATTATATCAATGGTAAACTACCTGACTTTGTCAATTGCCCCATGTTTAAGAGAGTATAAATCTTAGGAAGCATATAATGAAGAAAATTGGGGTAAATGCTCATGATATCTTTTACTGTAGAAGGATAAAAAATGGCCCTGAAAGATATAATTCCTAATCCTCAGAACATGTGAGTATTACTTTATATGGTAAAAGTTGTCGTTGAGGACCTAGAGAGGAAGAGGATATCCTGGATTATCAGTGTGGGTTCTAAATGAAATCACATATATCCTTATAAGAGAGCCAGATGTAGTTTTAGGAAAGAAGCAGCAGCAGCCATGTGACTCAGGAGACAGAGATTGAACTGATGTGGCCACAAGCCAAGGAATGCTGGCAGCCACCAGAAGCTAGAAAAGGTAAGGAATGGATCCTCCTCTAGAATCTCTGTAGGGAACACTCTACTGCTGAGATCTTAATTTTGGACTTCTAGTCTCCAGAACTATGCGAGAATAAATTTCTGTTACTTTGGACCACCAAGTTGTGTTTTAAACCACTAAGTAGTAATTTGCTATGACAATCACAAGAAGCTAATACACGTACTCTTAAATAGTATTAGGGAGGGGATGATAAGTAGATGATAGATGATCGATAAGTAAGTGTCAGAAAAGGAGGAGGGGAGAGAACAGGAAGATGGAGAGAGAATATAATCAAAATGGGATGGAATGCAAACAACTGGTGAATCTGGGAAAGCAGTATATGTAAGTTCCTCGAACTATTTGTAACATCTGTATATTTGATAAATCAGAATCAAAATTTACAAGTTCAATTGGAAAATCTGATATATTTTTCCTCTATAAATAATCATGAAATATGGGTTTCTTTATATGTATCTTTAAACCTTACATTTGTCTTCATTTAGCTGTAATATTCATAGTGGTTTTTTTTTTTTTTTTTAAAGATTTTATTTATTCATTTTTTTCCCCCCAAAGCCCCAGTAGATAGTTGCATGTCATAGGTTCACATCCTTCTAGTTGCTGTACGTGGGACTCGGCCTCGCGTTGGACGGAGAAGTGGTGCCTCGGGGCGCGCCCGGGATCCGAACCCGGGCCGCCAGCATCAGAGCGCGCGCACTTAACCGCTAAGCCACGGATCCGGCCTTCATAGTGGTTTTAATGAGCATATTATTATAGTACTCAAAGGAGGGATTAATTTACTAAGGGAAAATGCTTCCTCCAGGGAGACTAGTTGCTTACCTGGACAGAGTAATTTACCACCAACCTCTCCCCCAATTAGATTCCAAACTTCATGAGGGATAAGGAGAAAAGAAAACTTATTTTTTTAATCAAGCATGATTCCAGGCACAAATCAGAAGCCCATTATATACTTACTGAAAATAATCAATGAATGAATAAATATTACATATAAATAACCAAAGAAATATTTTATTTGTTTTGAAGAAGTTAATAATTTTTTTTATCTTATTTCTATTAGGTAGAAATATATCCCTACTATATCCTTTCCTTTTTTTCTTTGTGCACAGGTGTGAATTTATTTTTGCAACATTTTGGAATACTCACATCAAGATAATGGAAAGACTGACAAGGATTTCTATAAAGTGTCACAGTAATGAGGCTCTATGGGAATAGTGGTTTCTAGAACACAAAGGAGAACCCCAGGGCTCAATCATTCAATGTAAAGTAAGTAATATGACCAAGGACTAGGCATCAAGAAGTTCTGCCATTTTCTTTGTGTGACTCTGATCAGTTTCTGAATCATACTAATATCTATAATATCCCAAATGTCTACTGTAGTGGATATTTTATTATTTCATTTAATCATTTTAATAACACTATGAGGTTAAGTATTATGATACACAATTTTAAGATGACAAAACTGATACTCAAATAGTTTAAGTATCACCCTTTGTGACACACAGGTCATGTGTGGCAATGAGATTGAACCTAAGGCTACCTTTACTGAAAAGTTAGCCACCTACACACTGTCTTATTTCTGACTTCTAAATAAAATGAATTACATTCTCTATTTCCTCGCCTGTAAAAGAAGTTAGAGTAGATACTTTCTCAGGGTCCCCTGCCAACATACATTTGAATGACTATGAGGCTTACCAAAGGCCGAATTAACAGTAGAGAAGGGAGAACTCAGTCTTTGATATAAGTTTGATGTTTCCTGTATAACATTTAAAATTAGTTTTTACACATTGTATTTGTTTGAATTGTGCCTCCCCACCAAAAAAGGGTCCAAGTTCTAATTCTCATTACCTATGAAAGTGACTTTATCTGAAAATGGTGTCTTTGCAGATGTAATGAAGTTAAGGATATCAAGAATAGATGATACTGGATTTAGGGTGGGCCTAACTCCAGTGACTGGTGTCCTTATACAGGAAAGACACACAAAGGGGAAGGCCCTGTGACCACTGAGACAGATTGGAACCATGAGTCTATTAAGCCAAGGAATCCCAAGTGTTGCCTGCAACACCAGAAGCTAGGAGAGAGGCATGGAGCAGATTCTCCCTCAGAGTGTCTAGAAGTAACCAACTCTGCTGACACCTTGATATCGGACTTACGGGCTCCAGAACTATAAAAAATAAGTTTCTGTTTTAAGCCACCCAGTTTGTGGCACATCGTTAATGCAGCTCTGGGACGCTAACACATACGTTTATGGTAGAAAATTTTGGTCTTAATTTGGGATTTATTTTCAGATATCATTGAAGATTTTCATAAAATTTATCAGAACAATATTTTTGGGTGTCAATTATGCTGCTTTGCAGGAAAAATGAAATTAATAAAATTTTGATTAAAGATATTTGTGCATTTGTAGACTACAGATTAAATAAATGATGAAATAAAGCACTGAGTTCTAATGCATTTTGTTGTAACAATATTTTAATTCTTTGGAGCTATAAGCTGTATAATTCAAGGGTCTATGTCAAGGAACGGGTTTTGCAATATTTTTTAAATAAATTGAAATATTTTAGTTTGTGTATCAGTTATTTATTGTCACATAAAACTACACACAAAGCAACCATAGAACCTTGGTGGCATACAATAATAAATGTGTGTTTCTCATGTGTATGGAGTCATCTGGATTGTCAAGCCATTTCTATATTGTCTGGTCTCATTCACACGTCTAGACATGTCTGGGGATCACCTGGTTTTCCATGATTTAGGATCCCGCATGTCTCTCATCCTCCAGTAGGTTACCCTTGTCACGTTCTCGTGGCAATCACAGAAACACAAGAGAGCAAGCATAAGCATTCGAGGCCAAGATTTGGAAAAGACACGCTGTCATGTCTTCCTTGAATTGACGGATCAAGTTGCAGGACCAAACCTTGAGTCAGAAAGAAAAGGCACTACAAAGAAACAAAGCAGAGGGCTTGGGTACAGAGAGGGGTGAAGAACTAGGGTATTCTGTACAATTTGTCATGTTTGGTAAGAAGAGGATGCCATTCTTGATTTTGTTTGTCACTGTTCTAGTCAGTCAAATGAATGTTCTTCCCACTTACATATCTCCAAAATATACCCCATGCTGTAAGCAGTAAGAAATGTCTATCAGTATTAATATTTCTCAAACTTCAGGTATACACAAGCTCTATAAAAAACTTATTTTCTTTCTATGATCAATTCTCCTTTTTTAAATCTAGGTTTCTGAGTATCATACAGAGTCACTGTATGAATAATGAATGTGGCTGTTAAGAGTGATTTAGAAGGCTTAGTCAAGCACCTTGGTCACCAGAGAAAGGAAATAATTAAAATATTACATCGGATCAAATCTTTCTTCCAACGCTCTTCCCTGTTTTAGTTTATCTGGCAATTAAGGATTAGATCACAAGCTTCTACAAGTGGCACAGCTGTGAAGTTAGAACATTGTGCCTCTCAGAAAGCAACCAAAAAAACAACAGTAACAATATTACGTTAAACCTCAAGTGTCTACGGCAGAAACTGAGCACTAGAGTTAGAAATGGAAATAGAAGGAATCCTGTAAAGTGACGGTCCTTAAAACAAGAGGCAATAAATATTGTTTTGCAACAAAGGTAAAGAGTAGAATTAATCATAGTAAGTTATTTTAGTCTTTTTATTCAAGTTTTACACTACATAATATAAATCTAATCATTCCTAGAGGCTTACAACAAGAAAACAGTCCCAAGGCCACTGCAGCAGAAAAATGGTTGATTCATAGTTCCAAGAAGCAACTAATTTAAATCTCTTAAATTTTTACTCTCTTTTTTTCCCCCAATTTACCTTTATTTTTGGAAATGTTATACACATAATTTTCTTTCTTAAGTTTCAATTTTTCATATTATCTTCTTCTTAAAATAAACATTGACATTTCTTATATCTCCCCAAACCCCTCACCTTCACCTCAGTACTCCAGTATTCTGTCTCTATCAATACTCCAGTATGGCTCTATTACTGCTTCAGTTAAAGTAATCAATGTTCAAGGTTTACATCATTATGAGTACACTTTTATAAACATGGAATTTTTTTAATAGGTATGCAATGATAATATTTCCTTTCCTATACAACTTTCGTTGTTTTGTTGGAGTAAATAAATTTCTTACTTAATTTTTTAGTTTATGTACTTTTCACCGATCCATCTCCAGATTCTGGAGGACGGATCTCCAGATTCTGGAGGACAGTTCTCCAGTGTTCAGATCACAGGGAATAAGTCAGTTTAATTTCCTTTGTCCTTTCTCTTGGAAGTGATTTTCCTAAGAATTTTTTTTTTCTTTATTTATTTTTCCCCCAAAGCCCCAGTAGATAGTTGTATGTCATAGCTGCACCTCCTTCTAGTTGCTGTATGTGGGACGCGGCCTCAGCATGGCCGGAGAAGCAGTGCGTCAGTGCGCACCCGGGATCCGAACCCGGGCCGCCAGCAGTGGAATGCGCGCACTTAACCTCTAAGCCACGGGGCCAGCCCTTCCTAAGAATTTTGAACACATTGTTTTATGATCTTGAAACTTCGGTCTCCCTGTTGAGAATCTGGATCCTGTTCTATTTATTAATCCTTCACATGTAATCCCCCACTGTATTTGCATTCTCTTTGTGAAGGTATGAGAGGTCCCTTTACATACTCTATTTTGAAATTTCACAATGATGTGCCTTGGTCTGTCCTTGAGAAGTTTTCCTGAATTATTTGTTTGATAATATTCCTCCCTCGTTTTCACCATAGGAGTTCAAGGTCTAACCTCCTACTGTTAGGGTATTGGACTTTGTGAATTGAATCACTGAAGTCTTAGTGGTTTTATATTATGGATCAAATTCTCCGTCTTTTATAGAAGATTCCTTTACTAGAGAGTTTCTTGCTCTTGTAATCCTTCTACTGAATTTTTCTTTATTGCATTCTTAGTTTCTATTAGCTCTTTTTATCCTCTAAATATTCCTTTTACCTTTGTTTCATGGATGAAATTCTCCTTAAACTTTAAAAGGAGAATACTTTCTTTGAAGTTTTATCTCTGAATTTTCTTAAATTTGAGTTTACTTTTTTCTATTTATTTTTCACTGTCTTTTGAATTTGGGCCATTCTTCAAATGCACGGTGAATCCTGAGTGTCTCATCATCTTTTTGAATGAGCCAGCACTATACTGTAAGCTTCATGGGTGTGCAAAAAACTGGCCAAGAAATTAGTCTCAGTGGAGGTTAACTAGGCTGGTCATTTTCAATTATTAGAAGGAAACTACAACTATTAGTAGATATAAGTTTTACGCCTTTCGCTGGATGGTTTCACCTGAGAAAAATCTTTCAGTTTCTTTCCTTAGGAGAATATGTTTGCTTGCAATAATTCTGGAGTTTTATCTTCAGAAATCTGTGTCGGTGTGCTTGTTTATATTTGGTGGGCAGAGGGAGTCTAATTGAATTTTCAATCTATCATCCTGTTTTCACATCCTTTCATATAGCCACATTTCAAGGTACCTTTATTTTCTGAAGATTTCTGGGTGTTGTGGGAGATAAATATGATTGCTTGAAGGTTAGGCATAAGCCCTCTCTAGTCACTAGCTCAGGAAAAGTTCACCAATTTGTTTTCCAGATTTAAGATATCGAACTTCTCTCCATCCTTAGGGCTCAAATTCCTTTTCCTTTTAATTTTTATTCTCTCTTAGCTTAGTTGGAACAGGGGAAGAGTTGGACTAGAATACATATTTAATGTATTCTTAATTGAAATTGTGAAGGTTAATAAATTTAATATATATTCTCTTAAGTTTGTTAATTCTTCCAATTTATGCAAATATTTAACATATGTTAAATTATTAATATTTGTTAGTATTAATAAATAATTATCAATATTAATATTTAACATGTTATGTATAACAGATAAAATATATTTACTAACGTATTATGTTCTAGGCACTCATCTAGGTAATTGGATTATACTGAAGAATAAAGCAAAGTACTCAATCATATGCAACTTACATTTTAGTGGGGGGCGGGCAGGGTAAAGCAGAAAATAGAAAACATAAGAGGGGCCGGCCTGGTGGTGTAGCGGTTAAGTGCATGCGCTCCACTTTGGCAGCCCGGGGTCCGCGGGTTCGGATCCCAGTCGCGCACGGACGCACTGCTTGTCAAGCCAAGCCGTGGTGGCGTCCCATATAAAGTGCAGGAAGATGGGCAGGGATGTTAGCCCAGGGCCAATCTTCCTTGGTAAAAAGAGGAGGATTGGTATTGGATGTTAGCTCAGGGCTGATCTTCTTCACCAAAAAAAAAAACATAAGAAATGACACGTGATAGAAGGTACGTTTAAAAATATAGAGAATAATGTAAGAGCAATTCGGAGTAGTAGGAGTGGACAGTTAACTTAGAGTCTTAGGAATGGACCGTTTTGTTATCAAGTACCATTATCACATCTGGCTCCAATAAGAAATGTCTTGGCAGTGATTTGAGGGGCGAAAAAAAGCATTCCAGGAGAAGGATCAGCCAGTGGGAAAGCCATAAGGTAGGAGAATATCTAGTATGTTTGAGATAAAACCAGAGGCCCAGAGGGGCTGAAACACCGAGAATAAAAGAAAATGATAAAATATGACATCAGAGATTATGTAGGATAGGCTTATACTTTGACAAAACTGGAAACCATTGTAGAGTTTTGATCATAGTCAAGTAATACGGACTTAACAAGATTATTCTAGATTCTGTTATTACAGTGGTCCAGGTGAGAGATACTAGTGACTCAGATCAGGGAGACAGTCATGACAGTTGTGAGAAGTGTTTGGATTCTGGATCTATGTGGATTTCTTGATAAATTGAAAGTAGGGTTATGAGAAGGAAAAACAAACAAACAATAAAAGAGGTATAGGAGGACTTAGATTTTTTTGCTGAGAAGTTAAAAGAGTGGGGTTACCATCAACAAAATAGAAATTTTTTAATCAATGGAATAAGAAAATCTGGTCTAGTTTTGCTGGGGAAGATCAAAGTTGACTTTTGGATGCTGAAATTGAGATGTCTATCAGACATATACAATTGGCAGCCAGATGTGGGAGTCCAGAGTTGGGAAGAAGGTTCTAAACTGGAGATTTATATGGGGAATTACCAGAATCCATACAGTATTAAAAGGTATGAATCAGAAAAGTGATACTTTCATCTATATAGAGATGATTTCCAAACTCTGAGTCCTCCTGGGAACTCCAAGGTTAAGGGCAAGGGGTGGGGAGGGTGTTAACAAAATAGCCTGAGAAGGAACAACAATGTTAGGTGTGAAGAAAAGCAAGATTATACTGCCCTTCAAGCCTTGCAAAAACCAACCGAGACGGAAGAATTCATCTGTGTTAAGTAAGATGAGGGCTGAAAACTGAACTGTGGAGGTCATTTTTGATCTGAAAAGGATAATGGTAAGTGAATGGTTAAGAACAAAAGCCTATGTGGAAGAAATCTAAGAAAGAGGAATTGTAAAGGAACTGGTAAAAGTTAGTAGAGAGAAAATTTTCAAAGAGGTTTTTTTTTTGAGATAGTTGTGGATTCACAGTCAGTTGTATGAAATACAGAAAGATGCTATATATGCTTCATCCAATTTCCCCTAACATCTTTCATAACTATAACAGAATATCACAGAGAGATTGACATTGATATGGTTGAGATATAGAATGATACCACAAGGATTCTAATCTCTGTGAAATTCTACTTTCTGTTTTCTCAGGTAATTGCAATAGATTACCAGAGTATTTGCTATAATTATCACCTAACATCTGATCTACATAATCATATGATATTTTGAAGAAATAATTTGATATAGTAAATAGTCTAAGAGTACTAAAGTTGGGTAAAATAAAAAATAGAAGATAAATATTATGTCCCTATTGGCTACTTTTGCTACAAATAAAATATTAAGTTTAAAATGTTCTTTAGGAAACTGAAATTTGAAAGTGGTTCAAAATTATTAACCGAAATATTCACTTAACGAAATGCTGAAATGGTGATTGTTATGTATTAAATTTAATTTCCAAAATATTCTTAAGATACTAAACAATGCTATGATTTATAATTTTTGAAAAAGCATTTTTAAAAGCACTGCTGCTAGGAAACAAATAAAAAACAAACACTTTGCTAATGTTTTCAGAAGCTCTAAAAACCATTCCATCCCAGTCCACAAAAATCATTCCAAATATTAAAAATACAAGGAACATTGGTTTTGATTTGTATATTGGAAAATTTGTTGAATGCCCCATTCAGAAAATTGGCTATTAAGCAAATTAGTTTTTGTTGCAAAGTGATGTAAAACCATTATGCACAATTGAAAATGCCTGTGTGTGACTGTAACCGTAATCCTCTGTTTACCTATTCATATAAACGTTTATGAAGTATTTATGATATGCTTGCCACGGAGCAAATGTTGAAACCCAAAGGAGGTTAAGACATAGCCTTTGTTCTTGAGGGTTATAGTCTAGCCAGAGAAAGAGCCGTGTTAACATAGAATTTGTAATAAATGTGATATATACTATAAAAAGCAGAAACAAAAGTCCAGAAGAACACAGAACTGGGGATGAGTGGTAGTTCTGCCAAAGGTCACTGTGGAAGACTCACAGCAATGTCTTCTCGTCTGGCTGTTGTAATTGGGAATTTGGTAGGTAGAGAACCATGGAAAAGCTAACCTGGAGTGATAAGAGGGTCTGACATTTTAGGAGCATGTTATAAGGGTGCTTTTTATAAGTGTATATGTGTTCTTGTGCTTTAAATACCTGAGAGGGGGATTTATCTGGCAGAGGAGTCTCTTCAGGCAAGGCATAAGGGGTCAGCTTGAGGCAGGACAAGATAGATAACAAGGATTCAAGAGATATTTTTGAGAGTGTAGCCAGTTACATACTCACAAACTCATTGGGGGGCATGGAGTAGGCATGGTTGATTAGAGGAAAAAGAGAAGGATGACTCCAGGTGTTTTATTTGGTTGTTTGGTTGATTCTAGATTTCCAAATTGGTTGATTGGTTGGTTTGATATCATTAACTGAAGATGGCATTCAAAGGAAAAGAATAGGTAAAGACTGTTCGAGAAAAAAGAAGTTTAATGTGTTAGTGGGATTGAGGTCGGAGATGTCTATAACCATCTGGAAATATCTTCAAGGAGTTCAAGTAGGTTAGCCCTGGAAATGCAAATTCAGTGGTTGTATTACTGCATAACAAGTTTACCACCAACTTAGTGACTTAAAGCAACACCCATCTGTTATCTCACAGTTTCTGTAGATCTAAGTCTGTGCATGACCTTGCTGAGTTTTCTGTTCAAGATCTCACCAGGATGAGAGCAAGGGGTCAACCAAGTTGCATTCCCACCTGGAAGCTTAACCAAGGAAGGACCCATTTCTAAGCTTTCTCAGGTTGTTTTCAGAATTTCCTTGCAGCTGTAGGTTCGTGGCAGCTTGCTTCTTCAAAGCCAGCAATAGTGAAAGTTTCAGCTGCTTTGACTCTCTAATTGCAAAGAGAGCCTGGACCTTCCTTTTGCAAGCTCACCTGTTAAAGTCAGGCCTACACTGAATGATCTCTTTTGATTAACTCACAGATAACCAATTTGGGACCTTAATTACATCTACAAAACCCCTTCAACTTTGCCATATTCTTTTGGTGAGAATCAAGTCACAGGTTTTGCCCATACTCATTGGGAGAAGGTAAGATTTGTCCTCATTGAGGTCACCTTAGCATGTGTCCTTTACAACGGTCACCTATGATAACTTATCAGTGGGAATAAGATGATCCAGGGAAAATATGGAAAGCAAGAGCTTCATAAGTGAGCACCATAAATATAAGATATTCATATGTAATTTTATAGCGGTATGTATTAATGATACAATAGAATTATACATTTTAGAACTAAGTAACCATACAGAAAACCACATTTAATCTCACTTTAAAAGCCAGTTTTGGGGGCCCGCCTGGTGGCGTGGTGGTTAGGTTCATGGGCTCTGGTTTGGTGGCCTGGGATTCTCAGGTTTGGATACCGGGCACGGACCTACGCACCACTCATCAAGCCACGCTGTGGTGGTATCCCATATATGAAATAGAGGAAGATGGGCACAGATGTTAGCTCAGGGCCAATCTTCCTCACACACTCACACACACACACACACACACACACACACACACAAAGTTTAGGCTGAAATTACCTTGGAGTCTAGTAATATAACTTTATCCATTTACTCTGCCAATTTAAATATCAAAGAGTGAGAAAACTGCTATAGTCTATACAGTTATTTAGAAGTACAAACATAGGACATAGAGTTTGTTTTCCTTGACTACATTTCAGTATTATTTCTACTAAAACCTTCAACAAATAGACATTTTAGGAAAACTTCCAATTTTGCAATTTTTTAGAAACTGACTCATCTAGAAAAAGGCCTACGATGAGGAAAGGAAAGGTGGACTTTGATACTGTGTGTTGCTTCAACTCATCATAAACTCTAGAAATTTGGAAGTATATTTTTATTCCGATACTCAGAAGATAGCTAAGGCAATTCATTCTACTTTCATGATAGAAATCAAAGTACACACACTTACATTTGAGGTGTGTATGGAATACTGACACTCAGTAGAAGATTATCTAAAATGAATTTGTAAGATTTTATGTGAGGAGTGGAAAACGTCTACATCTAAACTTGATTATCATTTTTCACAGATATAAAAGTCACCACAGTCACTGCAGCTATAGTCTAAAGAATAATTCATTTCATGGCTTTCATGCAGCAATTCAAAGTCAAAAAGCTGAAGATTTAAGAATAAAAATTAGGTGATATAAACACTCGCAAGTTCCAGGTCCAAGATATAGTAAGGCATAATATCAATCAACTTTATTAGCATAGATTTAGAATTCTATCTATAGTATTACCTGATCTACAGCTACTTCTCGAGTTCGCAATGATCTCTCTCTCTTCTCTTGTAACTTGTCTTTTCTATTTATACACAAACTTTATTAGTTTTCTCCTGCTACATAACAAGTCATCACAAACTTAGAGACTTAAAACAACATACCTTCATTTTCTCACACTGTTGCAGGTCAGAAGTCTGGGTACCGTTTAACTGGGCCTTCTGCTCTGGGCATCACACGGCTGCAATTAAAATTGTGGCGTGCTGCATTTTTTCTGCAGTTTGGGGCTCTTTTCCAAACTCACATGGTTGTTGGTAGAACTCAGTTCCTTGCAGTCATAGGACTGAGGTCGATATTTTCTCACTGGCTGTGAAGGGGGCCCACTCTCAGCTCCACAGGCTGCTCCTAGCTCTTTACTCTTAGCCTCCTTCACTGGCCCTCTAACAACATGGATGTTTATCTCCTCAAAGCCAGCAAGATGCTCTCTCTGCTTTTTGTAGTCTCTCACTCCAGGGAAGTCCTGAACTATTTTTTTTGGTGAGGAAGATTTGCTCTGAGCTAATGTCTGTTGCCAATCCTCTTCTTTTTTTGCTTGAGGAAGATTAGCCCTGAGCTAACACCTGTGCCAATTTTCCTCTATTTTACATGTAAGTCACCACCACAGCATGGCTGATGAGTGGTGTAGGTCTGCACCCAGGATCCTGGGCCATCAAAGCAGAGCACGCCAGGCGTATGCCATGAGGCCAGCCTCCTGAACCCTATTTTAAAGGCTCACCTGATTAAATCAGTTCCACACAGGATAATCTCCCTTTTTATTAAATCAAAGTTAATATATTAGGGATATTAATTGCATGTGCAAAATCCCTCACTTTTACTACATTCTGTCAGTTTCCAAGCAATAATAGTTTTCACGTGTGCTCAAAGGGAGGTTATTATATGAGGGCAGGCACACACCAGTGGATGGTGAATTGAGAAACCAACTTAGAATTCTTCCTACCATTCCACTCCAACCCATTCTCAACAAAATGCTCAAAGTAATATTTCTGAAATCGAATTAAACAATATAAGGCTACTACATAAAATCTTTCAGTAGTTCTTCACTGACTTAAAAATCAAGTCAAAATTCTGTAATATGGAAAGCATTTTTTTTTTTTTGTAAAGAAGATCAGCCCTGAGCTACCATCGAATGCCAATCTTCCTCTTTTTGCTGAGGAAGATTGGCCCTGGGCTAACATCTGTGCCCATTTTCCTCTACTTTGTTTGGGACGCCGCCACAGCATGGCTTGACAAGCAGTCCATTGGTGCGTGCCTGGGATCAGAACCTGTGAACCCCGGGCCGCCAAAGCAGAGCGCACGAACTTAACCGCTTCACCACCTGGCGGCCCTGGAAAGCTTCCTGATCACCCTCATATATACATTTGAAGCCTGTTTCTGTCCATGCACCCGGTCTGCTGCCGTTCCCTGCACCTGTTGAAATCCTTGCATTGGGGCATATGAACATCCAAGTTTCTTTGTTCAGAGTATTATCTACTCACACATTTTACCTATAAAATGCTGATCAATTTACACATCCTTGACTTTAAAAATACTTTTCTGATTACAAAGTTTTAAAAACCTTATCACAAGTATTTATAATGTACTTTGGATGCAGTAATTTTGGAAATGAATTGTATATCTGTATCATATCCAGATCCAGATCTATATCCTATCCATAGCTATATCTATACCTATTATAAGTCTATTTTTTTTTATTTTGTGGCTAGATGTGCAATTTAAGACAGTGAAGATATTCTCTTACTTTATTATCTGAGAACTTTATTTTTTATCTTTCCTATTATGCTATGATGCATCTGGAATTGATTTTTGTATATTCTTTAAGCTAGAAGTCAAGGTTCACTTTTTTCCATATAGATATGCAACTATTCCAGCATTATTTATTGAAAACATTTCTCCTATTTTATGAAAGTAATAACTTTGTTGTAAATTACATGGGTCAAATACGTAAGGATATTTTTGTAGACTCTCTGTTTTCCTCCGTCCTTTTACTTGTCTATTCTTGTACCAATACCACACTTTTTGAAATTATTTTATAATAAATCTTGGTATCTAGTATAAATATCCTTCAACTTTGTTCTTTTTATTCAGTAATACTTTCCTTGTTATTGCCTGTGTATATTTCCATATAAGTTTTAGAATCCATTTGTTAATTCTATTTAAAAATGCTGAAATTTCCACTGGTATTTCACGGACTGCATAGATGAATTTGGTGAGAAATGTCAAGTATTTTGTTTATGTAGTTTAATAGAGTAATTCCTCTATTATGTTATTTTATAGTATCTTACAAGGTATCATAAAAAGAAACCTCAACTAAAAGTGGGCAAATGGTTTGAACAGCTACTTCATGAAAATGAGTATCGAATTGGTCAGCACATATATGAAAGGGTACCCACCAATATTATTATCAGGTAAATTCCTGGTAAGCCTCTCGTTGAGATATAACTACACAATCACAAGAATGGCTAAAACAAAGGAAAATAAACAAACTGACAATACCTTTGTAATATCGTTTTTGGTTTTGGTTTCTTGTGTGTGTGCAATCTTAACCTAGTTTTAAGGCCCTGGCTAGAGGCCGGTGGGTTCTACTTCTTGAGCATCTGATTATGTCACACCCCCAACCACTTCCAGTATGGGGCTTTCACACTCTGCGCCACTATACATTCACACTAATCACCCCAGGCCCAGATATCCCCAGGGAAAGCTCCTATGAAATTATTCTCTTCCCACAGAAACCACACTAAACAGACCTGCCCACAGGCCCCCCACTTTTTTTCTGCCTTGTGACTAACCCCAGTGCTTCCGCTGAGTTTCTCTGTGTGGCATGGTGTGTTCTCCCTGGTTTCACTTTATGTAACAAATAAATACTAAATATTTTTAAAACTTTAGAATGTTTTTGCACCACGCACTTGTCCTTTGGTGATTTTTAGTTAATGTAAAACTATATAAATTTAACATAGAGATCAGAGCTTAGTTACTTTTAAAAAGCTAACCTATAGAATTCAATTGATGGTCATTTTATATCTAATAATTACTGCTCAAAATATATGTACTAGTCAATGAATGGCAAAGACCTATTTTTTATAAAATAAAAATATAATAGATTGCCTCCTAAAATGCAGATCTTTGCAACATTGTCATCATAATCAGTGTTCTTGGCTTTCCATTCACTCTTAATTTCAACAGTAAGTAACACTGTTGAGGTACCAAAAGTCGGTGCATCTTGAAAGGGAGCAGAGATGAAATTGTTCTAAATATCTTACACAAACAAAAGAACAGAAACCTGTGCTTCTTCTTCACACATACTATAAACATACTCAATCTCATGCACATAGCTGGAGGTGTTTATGAAACAGTGCAGCCAATTTATATAATATCATAAAATTTCTGTGGGTATTTCCTCATTAATGTTCACTGTGAAATAGATTATTTTCACATGCTCCAAAAAGATGTGAGAAGACAGTCCATGAATGACTTTTTTAGAAAGTCTTTTTTTGGGGCCGGCCCCATGGCTCAGCGGTTAAGTGCGCGTGCTCCGCAACTGGCGGCCCGGGTTCGGATCCCAGGCACACACTGAAGCATCACTTCTCCGGCCACGCTGAGGCCGCGTCCCACATACAGCAACTAGAAGGATGTGCAACTATGACATACAACTATCTACTGCGGCTTTGGGGGAAAAAAAAAGGAGGAGGATTGGCCATAGATGTTAGCTCAGAGCCAGTCTTCCTCAGCAAAAAGAGGAGGATTAGCATGGATGTTAGCTCAGGGCTGATCTTCCTCACACACACACAAAAAAAGTCTTTTTTTATGTATATCAGTTTATTAGGATAGTGATAAAACAATTTCCAGTAGGTTTCTTCAGTCTTCTGCACAGTAATGCTGTAGAGAATGTAGCAATAGTTATGGTTCCAACTTCGAAAGCCAATAGCAATACAGTTTCTCGTTCCTTCTTCTCACTTTGGGATGAAGCTAATTCCATTTGGCCAGCAGTATTGTTGGTATCAGCTTTAGATGCTTTAGTTTCCTTCATAAAAGTAAAAAAGAAAAAAACCATCATTAAGATATCCACCAATTTAGTTTTAGGAAGCTGCTGTTATATAATTTTGATTTTTGCTTGCTACTAAAATAGTATTAAGTTGCTCTGATATGGCTAACTATTTAAACATCTGTTTCTTACTTAGTTAACATTATCACTTGCACTTTAATTAAATTCAGGTTTAAAAATTTAAAGACTGAAAATTTAGACATTTTGGGTCTATTTTCCACTCTACTTCCCCAGTTTCAATTTTATTCACTATCTTTTCACTATCTATTTACTATCTCCTTCTAAGTTTACAGTGATTCATGTCTGTGGCTCTCAACAGTTAGCTAGTGATAACTTTCATACCACCAAGCTCATTTTTATTAGGTATTATCCAAACATTCTCGTTAGAAATTCAATTTCTCTTCATAGAAAATGTCAAATGGCTTCTTGATTATCAGAAATGCCCAAACATGTCCATCTTCTTTTTTTCTTCTTCAAAATTAAGGAGAGAACTCAAAGGTCATCTTTGCAGTCCCATAACAAAAAACAGTCAGTCTTCCTGCAAACTAGATAAAATTTACTGAGAATGCTCAGGTGAACGTTGTCAATTAAGCATTTCCAGTTACAGTCAGGTCACTTGATCTGTAATAAATAATTAAGGACCTGCAGTGCTGGGACCGTGCTGTCAGAATTTTATAATATGTGTTTTCCAATCTGGCTTCTTCTTGAAGACCCTTTTTTAGACAGTGCAAAAATATTTTTTCATCATTAATACAGTCAATAAACTAAACATATAACTCGTAATTTATTATCATCTCTTCTTGATTTATTCATGGTGATTAAACAAAAATTTACTATGAAGATATATAATAAAATATATAAATTGAAAATATCTTTGCCTACATTTTGTATAGTGGCAAGTATAGTGGAGAATACAGAACTTGCAATCTAAGTTCTCTTTTTTCTTTTACTCACTACATATATTATGTGTGAGCTTCTAATATTCTTCTACATTCATGGACCAATTTTTTAAAAAGATATATTTGGATCTATAAAGTACTGTCTTTTTAGATATTTAAAATATTCATATTAGTTGACAATTTTCTTTAAATAATTTTATATAAATATAATTATTAACTATAAGGAAGTAAGAAGCCAAAAAAAGAACACTTTTATGTACATTTAAAAAATATAGAAATTAACCCAATCCATAAAAGGGCAGTGCTATGAAAAATACAAAAATAAACAAGTTTATTTTAATCTTTTGAATATAGAATGTAATTCTTTAACAATTTTTTTGTGATTCCAAGAGAACAATGGCTATGTCATCATCTTTATACATATTTAAAAGAACTAACCACTTGCCTCTAAGAAACACGCATGATATAGCATGTCAACGCTTGCTTTTCTGTTCTTAGTAAGATGTCATAAAATATTGCACAGCTTATAGAAGTAAAACAGTTTATAGTGTGTAACACAATTGTTAGTTTTTTAATATTATGAAAGAGAATACTCTTTAAAAGGAAGAGATACTGTAACTGACAAGTGATATTTAGCAATATGTGGTAGACTTCCATTTGTTCTATGCAGGCCCTGAAAGGACTGGCTGAGGCCCATCCATTCTGGGGAGGGCAATCTACTTTATTGAGTCCACCAATTCAAATGCTAATCTCATCCAGAAAAACTCTCACAGAAATACCCAGAAATAATGGGTAGCCAAATATCTGAGCCCCCTGTGACCCAGTTAAATTGAAATATAAAATTAACTATCACATGACAAAATGACATATCTTATGAATGGCTTTGTGCATCCTTAGTGGCTGTGACAGGGATTTCTGTCATATTTTTAACATTACCTCAATAATAGTCCTGTGATATCTGATGTGTTTCTGTTGGAGAATCATCATCATTGATTGGTTCATATTTTATAATCTGGAATGTTAATTTAGAACTTTTTTCTTTAACACTTATTTATTTTGAACTATGTTTAAAATAGTATGTCAAAATATTTATCTAGAGATAATATTATCACATAGATCTGTTACCCAAAATGTAGAATAATGGAGTGTAGCCCTGTGACAACGCTACCGAGCAAGGGCTTGCTGCCCAATGCTCATAGAAGCCAATGCTATGGCACTGGCATTGGACAAAAGAAAAGACTTTATTGCGAGGTCAACTGGCAAGGAGACAAGAGGCAAGGCTCTCAAATCTGTCTCCTCCATCCAAGGTTTGGGGCAAAATTTAAGGCTATAAGCTACAGCTTGGCCTATGTAAGCTGATTGGCTAGTCTCAAATCAGTCCATGTATGGTAATTAAGCTACCTGGGCTTCTGGAAGCCAGATTTTCCTTATCAAAGGAAGATTCTTGGTGCAGGATCATCCTGGGGCTATAGGTACTGCCTAACACATGTGCAGTACTGTCTCTGTTATTGAGCAAGATTTCATTAAAATAACCTGTTATAAGGAAGCAAAACTAGTTTAAGCTGGACAATGCTTTATGTGCTGTTTCAATAACAGCATATTTTTGTGAATTATTGAGTAAATATCATAATATTTATCACTTTTTGATTAAGTTCAGAAACAGGTGTAAAATTTTATGTGGAAAGTGAAATACATATTCTGGCCAAAATTTAATGTTTTCCACTTGTTAGATAAAAATTTAAATACCTTATTACTTATACAGGAAAAATGGAAACAATTTTCAAACAATATATTTGGATGCCATTTCTTTGAGAAGGACACAAGATAACATTAGGTGTTAAAAAAACACAATTTCTAACCAAACATTATTATACTCTTTTGAGAATAGATCTGCTGGTGTGTATATGTATCTGTGTATACACAGAAACATAAAGGGACATAAGGCACAGAATTTTCTCAAGTAATCAAATATTGTGGGATGAACACCTGCCTGATAATTTTATAATGTCGTATACATTTCTAAAACTCACCTATTTTCAGCTAGAACAAATTCATTAATGTTTTCATTTATTGGGATAAATTACCCAAGTACCTATGTAGTTTCTGAATTTAAAGTTAAACATATTTCAAGCTAAATTCTTTACTTTATGGGAAATCATACATTATAAATGCTCAATTTCAGTATTTTAAACTATATGATTGTTATGCTTATCTTGATGTACAATAATTACAATATTTTTCAGGTGTAAATGTTTTGTCACCTATAAGACACTATACAATTATTGAGGTTACAAACCATGTCACATCTCTGCTTCCTCTATCTATGATATTTGAATTATATTACTGTTATAATATGGTTTTGATTTAAATGGCAAGAGGAGATTTAGAAGACAAAAAGTAAATTTCAGAATGTGAAGAATGTTGTGTATGCTATTAATATGATTACTTTAAGTGACATAATCAGTCCACTTGAAGGATAGGATAAACGATTGAATTCAAAGTGTTTTAATTGTGCAGATTGGAGATACTTATATGCGAACCAGCAGTGGTTCTCAAACATTTGCATGCACCAGAATCCTTGTCAAGCTTGTTAAAACTCAAATTGCTCCAGACGTTCTGATTCAGGAGGGGCGGGGTGGACCCAGGAATTTGCGTTTTTATCGAGTTCCCAAGTGCTGCTCCTGCTCTGGTTTCCACACTGACATCCACTGATCTAGCATTCATTTCTGAGGATGAGGTCACCATCCTCTCTAGGTAAATGGAAAATAGTCTAATAATTATATTAATCATAGCTAATATTTATTGAGCAATGATAATCACTGTGCTGTTCCTTTACTGGGCATATTAGTAGAATCCTTATTACAATCCGATGAAATACATAATATAATTAAATCAACTTCAGATTTGAAGATTCCAAAGTTTGGAACAGTGATTCTCAATCTTCAGTGTGCATTTGAGTCACGTGGAGGGCTTATGAAAACACTGACTCCTGGGCTTCAACCCCAAAGTTAAAGACCCAAGAGTTTGCCTTTCTAAAAATTTCTAGGTAATGTTAATGCTGCTAGTTCAGGGACCATACTTTGAGCAGGAAGAATTTAGAAAATAACAAATTTCCAAAAGTGAAAGAGTTGGGAACTGGTAGAGTTGAGATCCTATCCTTCGCTACCTGACTCCAAAATGTTCTTACTTTGCAGAACAGCCTCCAGTCTAGTAGCAAAGCAAACTATCCCATCAAGATCTCAGTTGGCATCATAATAAAAGAGAGATTAAAATACAGTGATAAGTTATTATTTTGAATTATTTATAGATAAGACAAAAAAGTTATAAGAATTTAACTTGAAATGTTGGAGGAGAGCTTTGTGGTTAACTATTCAACACCATCACCTCATTCATGCACTACCATCCAATGCAGACATCTTTTGAAAACATTAATATGCACAGTTCATCCAATGTCAGGGTATATTTTAAAAATATAAACTATGTCTTCTTTATCTGAAAAATTTACCATCTGACTTCTTTCATTCAGTAGTGCCAGTTCTTCCATCTGGGATTTCATAAATAGCAAAGCAGAATCATTTCTAATTCAATATATCTTTGATGATATGAACCTTAATGATATGGAAGTGGCATTAAAATTTAAATTAGCCATTTAAATAAGTATTCATTGACCACCACCACTATCTCCATGCTTTGATTAAAATTCTTTGATACTTGATTCTTATGGCTCTTCAGCAATGTGGTCTATTAGTACTGAACACGTTGTCTCCAATGTCCATATTCAGGCACATTGAAAGGAACATGCGAGGCTTGCATATGTGCTAACATGAGGCTCTCATAAGTGCCAAGCTTTTTGCCCTCATGGATCTTTGTTCCTGAAATGCTTTTTTTTTGTCTTTGCCATTTTTATTGGGTTACTTTGGAGCCATCCTTCCAACTTCAGCTCAGTAACATTTTCTCAGGGGATTTTTCTTCAATCTCCTTCTACACTAGCATCACGTGTCTCTTTTTCCTCCTCCATGTGAAGTTGTATACATCAGATTTTTTAAATGTGTCGTGTCAAAAATACATTATGTTGTTACTTTTAGAGACATTTTCTCTCTAACAATATATTATGAGGTCAAGAATTCTGTTTAATTTCGATCATCGTTATGCCTACCGATTTTATCTTGGTGATATTTTGAATGATTGAATGAATCTATCTAAAACGACTAATATAGAAATAATGATATAATACTCTTTCTCAAATTTAGGGTTTTTTTCATACTTTTTAATATTTATTATTGACTGATTCTCTCAACTGAGAGCAGATGATTAAAAGAATAAGAAAACTGCCTTTTGAATAGGGCCTGTCTGATAAAATGTGTAACTGTGTCTAAGGTTGCAGGGGCAGGGTCAGACTACTTGGATTTATTCTGGCTATGAACTTAAAACTGGCAAGACCCTGGGCAACTCACAGAACCTCTCTAAACATTGGCTCCTGTGTCTTCAAAATGGGGGTTATAGTAAACTGTCACATGGGTTTTATGAAAACAATGTGAGACAATCCACTCAAAGTGCTTAACACGGGGCTTGAATCTACAGTAATCACTGAATAACTATTAGCCTCTACAGTTATAATTTTTAAATATTAAAATATATGTGTATTACATATTTATATCATCTACCATCACTGCAATGTTGTGAAATTGAAATTTAAGTCAGTCTCCCTACCCTTTGAGAGTAGTGGGTTACTTTATTCATTTATGTATCCCCCTTGTGACATACACACACTCTTACAAAAAACGTGACCCGAATGTCTCTTGAATGAGTAAATTAATTCATGTTAAGATTAAATATCAAATGAAGGACTTAAAATCAAGCCCTCTATATGAAAATTGTTAAGTACAAAATGGATTAACAAAATAGAAATTTCTTTATCAGGGTGTGTATAAAACTCATGTTTTCTTTTCATATTTCAGGGAGTAGCTTTGAAGTAGACTCTCCCAAATGGATAAAATAGGTAATTATTATATTACCTTACAATTAATAAAGATGTCAATTCATCAAGCAAATATAGTAGATTTTATTAAACATATTTGTGTACACTTTCCTCTAAAAATCTATACTTGACCCATAGGAAATATAGTTAAAATACTTTTGAATAGCTATCCAATTAAGATAAAATATGTTCTATTGCTTGAAAAGTATTATTGCATAATTAGATAGGAGTAGCTTATTACAGCAGCTCTGAGTATTCTACAATACTCTGAAAGCATTTTTATTGTTTGCTAACATAAACACAAGTAATCAACCATAGTATTTGAAGGTTTCTCTGTAAACTTTGTGGACTTTATGATATTAATCTTCCCATGTCCTAAGTGATTCAGTTTATTATTTGTATTTGAAATCCATAAATCTAATTCTTTGCCAGTGCCAAACTCAAGACATCGTCTTTACTTATTATTCATGAAGTTTCTTTAAAATAAGATTACAAACTATCAGAAATAGTTTCCAAGTTATCTATTACATGTATTGTGTGTCATAGTGAGATCACTGTACCATAATTCAATTTGATGTATGAGCTTTAAACTATACTCGATAAAAACGGCATTTAACTGTTGAATTAGTGGTTTTAAAGTCATTCTTAAAGTCATTATCTGGTTCAAATTTAAGGATATTTGACAAGTTTCTTATTTTAAGTACTTGTAGACAATTAGGTCACTTGGTCCATTAATATAGTATTTTGATGTAGGATATTCATTTGTTTTCCACTTATTCGGCACTCGTACTATTTTATGAAAATGGTATTCAATTGCTTTATAACTGCTCTGGAGATTTGACACTTTCATACCCATTTTGAATTTGTAACTTGTCTGAAATGTGTGAAGAAAATTAAATTAAAATACATCACAAGAATTCCTCACTGATTTAATATTATTAGCTGGTGCATATTTGAGGAACAACGACAAGCACTCTATAACATTCCTTTTCATTGTTAATTATTTTTGTTTATACTGTCATCTTTGATGTCTGTAAATAGAATTTTCTTCTTTACCAATATCATTCTTTTGAATTTGAATGACATTGATTGCTTTCATTCTTTTTGATGAAGCTGAACATACCCTTCCCTTTTCATCTCTTTTCTCTTTTATGTTTGTTCACTCATATTTACAATATTCTTATCTAGTTTGCTCACACTACAGGCTTGGGTACAAAGCCTGCCAGTTATTCCTCTGTTGTGTATCAGAATTAGGAAACACACACACACACACACACACACACATTCTGATGGTATTCGTAGATATCTTAAATTTATTCAAAGCTTAAATTCATAAATTGACCTCCATGCTAGAGATTAGTGACTTTAAAAATTAACAATATCAAGAAGGTGACGTAAGTATTTACTTCTAGTTTTCTTGTCTCCCAAGGTATGAATTTTGGAGGAAATAAAACTGGATATTATATTTGATTATTTTCAAATACAAAGACTATCATCATGATTATGATCATTATTATCATTCACGAGACTAGGCAACCAAAATGAATTCTGAGCAAGATGTTAGAGAAGGTCATTAAGAAGTGACCTCAGGTTGACCCTTGAGATGGACCCAGGCAATCAGAGGCTCCTCCTCACTCTTTCTTTGGAATACATCTCCCTCTCCCACTCCCACAGTGAGAGCCTTTCCAAGAACACAGTGTTGAGAGAGTGAGGTGATGTTGAGACTATTGGACTGAATACATAACTGAACCGAGTTTAGGTCTCTACACAAAGTTTTAAGATCCTGGTAGGGCAGCTGCAGAGATCTATTTGTCTTGCAGCCACTCAAGACAAGTCTCATACGTAAGTTCTCTCGCTTATCACAACTGCCACCTACCAATCTGGAGTGGTCCACCTCTTTCTTTGGTCTCTCCCTGTCCTCTGTGTATGGGGTCAGTTTGTGAACTAACACAAGAAAATTCACACATTGTATTATATATGGAGCAGGATTAATTAATACAAGTCATATGAATTCTTTAGAACTAAATGATCAGTTTTGATTTCCTATAGAAAGTGTTATATGGCCAAGATAAAAATAAAATTTTTTGAACTTAAAGATGTGAAAAGCTTTATGGAAGTCACAAGCTGCGTGACACTGTTATTTGTACTCCTGAGAGACAAAAAAATTATGGATTTTAGACAGAGAAGTTCTAATCATGTCAAGATTCTGCTGCAACAGACTAGTCTTTGTCTCTCTTTCTTCCTGTCACTTAAATAGTATTTCTGTGACCATTGACATGTTGAGGTCATCTAATCCTCTCTTGCTTAGTTACTGAGAGTGATCATTTTCAATATGGCTTTTGAATCCTATGTCAGCCAAAATTATCTCCTATGCACTTTTTCCCAAATATTATTGTAACTTATATTTCTATAAAGTCATTCAAAAAACTCAAAATCTATGCATTCTAATTTGCACACATCAGAATAAGAGAAGAAAATTACAAAGCAAAACAAAATAGTAAACAGATAAAACAATGAAATCGTAAAATGACTTCTAATGAAGGGCATGTGAAATTAAGAACATTCCATAGAAGAAAAAGGAATTCGTCTAAAATCTTGTTAATGAAATTAACATTTAAGATAAAGAGCGATACCTAACTATATTAAAATAAACTTAATTATCAAGTAAAGGAAGCATTTTGAGAAAAGAGTATTACTATCATTATCAACAACATATTGTAGATATTATCTCCAGAAGAAGACACTACCTGAAAAGTTTAACTACCATTGAAAGAACAAAAAATTGTGAACAAATTGCATTTCTGAAAGACTTCAGATTACCACATTGAATAAATCTTTATTATTTAAGCTAGTAAAGAACATAGTAAAGATGGAAACTTTATGTAACCAATTTCACCCTGATATCAATACCTAAAAATTTCACCAAACAACAACAAAAAACAAAGCTACAGAACAATCACACTGGGGAAGGAAGAAGAAAATGGCTTCTGCTTCCCTCCACATTCCAAATCTTGAGGGAAGGCACGCTGATTATAAAAATCAGATTCAGAATCCTAAAGACAAGGGAGGCTTGGAGCTGTAGTTAAGTAGCTTCCAGCTCAAATATATAGGGAACAGTAGAACAAGGTCTCATTGCTTAAATGAAGAAAAAATAAATTGCACCATAGGCCACAGCCATTTGTATCTTGAGTCCCTTTTCTTTAACAATCATGTTTCCCAGAGTAGAATCTTCCATAGCTCTGCCTAATGGTGTAGCCTGGGTACTATGGATCTGAGAGCCAGTGTGGGAGAAGGGGTTTGACATTTACTCAGAACAACTATTTTTCATGGGGTACCCTGATCCTGAGGGGCCAAGTGATCCTGTAATTCAGAATTCTTCTGTTCAGTCTTTCAAGAGATTAAACAGCCAAAAAATTTGATTAGGGTTGGGAGAAAGAATATACCCTCTTTCCATAAGTTAGTTTTAATTCAACATTCTTATATAAGGGAAAAAAATCACAAGTAAAGGGCTCCTAAATACAGCTCCTGAAAGGATTTATTTCAGAAGGGATTTTTAAATAAGTCAATTTTAAGAATAACGATACCACTACCAACATTGAATATTAGAGAACATCAATGTATTTCAATACTGCCAGGAGCATTTTCTATGAAAAGGCTTAGTAGGTTAGAGAAATACTATTATGTAGCTGTAACAATTCATTATAAGTAAAGAAATAAATCAATTAGGGACATAAACATTGGAAATCTTTTACTCTATTGTTTTTATCTCTTAACACATTAGAATTCTTCACTAATTTTCACCAATGATCTCAGGATCGATAGAGTTTGCATAATAATTTTAAAATTAACAGTTCTGTTACATTGTCTGGCACACTTTCTAAGCTGCTAAAAATGCCATATTTCTTCTAAGTTTAGAATCATATTAGCAGCTCTTCAACTGATCTAAGTCTAGAGTACAAAAAGTTCTCTCCTAGAGAAAACATATACCTATATGTAAATTCTAATCTAAAAACGGTATTTGAAATTTGTTTAAATATAAAAATATTTCCCTATCTTGTTAAAACTTATTAGATAAGCAAATATCTTAAAGGTAAAAATTATTAGATACGCAAATATTTTCACCGATTATTTTTTAATTTGATTGAATGTATAATATGTACATGGGGATTCTTCGAACAATTTTGAATTACTAAATATGTTGCAAGCTAATTCTTATCAAAATTGTAGTGATTTTTAGTATTAAACTTATATTCAAAAATTCAATTAATTGGAGAGTTATTTGCCTTTGATTTCAAAAGGACAGCCACATGCATTGAATGAAAACATATTTAATAAAAAAACTCCATTGATAACCTTATTTTAGCACTACAATAGATTTTTGAAAATATGTTCAAAATTTCTAATAATTACACATTGAAAAGACAGTTTATGGTAAATATGGTAATTGTGATGAGAAGACTGGAGATAAGTTGATATTAGTTACAAAAATAAATAAAAGTGCAATGAGTATTTTATGCTATTATACTTTTGTTTTATATTGTTTTGTTTTATATTTGTATTTGTTTTATATTGGTCTGATATTTCAATCTAATTAATTTTTTAAATCCATTCTCAAAACTTCTTTGTGAATGAGTAAATGTGGTTTGACAATCTCAGTCAAAATTCTAGCATTTTATTTTTCAAAGCAATAAACACATTTTACTTGTCTGTTCAAAAACTGGTTTAGCCGAACCCATGCAATCTGGCCATGTTTAATTAAAATATTTAATGCAATTAAAGCATAGCTAATATTAAATAGAAATCTCCTTTTTTGTACATTCTGTACATTCCACTAGGAAACAGATTGCACAGAACAATAGGAAACAGAAACTACTCGGTAAGATTATGTGAAACAGTAATAAAACTAACAGTTACTATTTTTTAAAGAAGTGGGAGGAAAAAGAAGAGAAAACTACTTTCACCATTTAAAATAATTTTGCTTTGATTGTTGTTCTCATTGTTGCTGCTCCTGCTTTTGCTAATGTTAACTTAAGATATTTGCCTGGGGAGAAAGATCCCAACCCAGAGACCAAGAGCTCTCAAGTGTTCTGTGATAAAACAAAGAAAATTTTCTTAACTTGGTTTCTTAAATGTCATAAATATTTTATTACTTGGCTTTCCAAGCTTCTTAGGAAGGAGAGAAAATGGGGAAATCTCAAATTAATTATTATTTAATAAGAATAGCTTGTACTTTATTACTTATTCAACAGCTTTCACTCATGAAACTTATTACATATTGCAACTATTGCCTCATCAATCATCAATGAGGGCAGAAAACATGACAAGTTTTAAATAATTTCCAAGAGCTCCCATATTAATACCATACTCTATTTATACAAAATAAGGTGTAATCCTTGCTGAGTGATCATGCTGGCTTTCATAGAGGATAAAATCATCAATCCATGTCCTGGAGGAAAACTGAGAAAACACTATTTTAGTGGTTGAATATAATCGGAATAATGGATTTTGAAATGTGGCTCTTGCCTGTAAGACCAAATGCAGAAAAGTAATCAAATTTCTTGTAACTCAGTACTTAACAAATATAAGATAAACTAAAACTTCCATTGTTACCCACATCACCAATAAAAATGATAACCTGATCCTGAGTTAAAGTTTCTTAAGTTGCATGAACTATTTCAGTTCAAAAGGAACTGTTTGGAAGTTTTTGCTATTCAGTTGATTGAGACTACCAAGGATCAATTATATTACTGGAAAAAGCTGTAATGTTTTTTTAATTTCTGTTTTTTTTTTTTAAATCATCATCACTAGAAAAGTATATGCCTTAAATTTTAACTAAAATACTCATGATTTTAGAATCAAATTTTCCAATTTCATATACTTATTGAATGAATGACTCAGTCAATAAGTCAATCAATAAAGGCATGTGCATTGTTAAAAAGACAATAAATAACAAATGTTGGGGAAGATGTGGAGAAAAGGGAACCCTACTGCACCATTGGTAGAAATGTAAATTGGTGCAGCCACTATGGAAAACAGTATGGAGGTTCCTCAAAAAATTAAAACTAGAACTGCCATATGATTCAGCAATTCTACTTCTGGGTTTTTATCTGAAGAAAACAAAAACACTAATTTGAAAAGATATATGTACTCTCATGTTCATTGCAGCATTCCTTACAATAGGCAAGACACGGAAACAACTTAAATGTCCACCAATGGATGAATGGATAAAGAAAATGTGGCATATGTAAACAATGGAATATTATTTTGCTAAAAAAAAAGAATGAAATCTTGCCATTTGTGACAATATAGATGAGCCTGGAAGGCATTATACTAAGTGAAATAAGACAGAGAAAGACAAATACCTTATGAACTCACTTATATATTGAATCTAAAAAAAAACCACGCTCATAGATACAGAGAACAGATTGGTGGTTGCCAGAGGTGGGGGATGTGGGATGGGCAAAATGGGTGAAGGGGGTCAAAAGGTACAAATTTCCAGTTATAAAATAAATGAGTCATGGGAATGTAATGTACAGCATGGTGACTATAGTTAATAATACTATATTGCATATTTGAAAGTTGCTAAGAGAGCCGATTTTAAAAGATTAGGCAGATTTTAAAAGTTGAGCAGATTCTCATCACAAGAAAAAAAAATTTTGTAACTATGTATGGTGACGAATGTAAACTAGACTTATTATAGTGATCATTTCACAACATATACAAATGTCGAATCATTACATTACACACCTGAAACTAATATATTATATGTCAAGTATACCTAAATTTAAAAATATTTTTAATTATTGAGAAAAAAAATAAAGGCTTGCAAAACTACTTATAGCCTTTTTATAATAATTAATTTAGAAACTGATGTATAAGTAACATTTTTAAAATGGCATTAATACAAAATTAAATTAGACTGTGGATCCACCAAAGGATCTTATATACCAAATCACAGTCCTTAAGATATATATTGAGATCCAGTGGTCTAAGGCTTAGAGCCATAAATATCTATCATTCAAACAATTACCTTAAATTTCTCAAAATACTGTGCCCACCGATGGTCACAATTCAGCTATGAACCGTATATTCAATTAGTATTGCTCAATAACCAATGAGTATTTAGGAAAGCATTAAGTGATAAAGTAGATGTATGGTTAAAAATGAAATGGATCTTTCTCATCTAAAGAATTTCTAAATGGAATTCTTAATCAATGATTAATAATTCTATTAGATGCTCTTCTTGAATACTTTAAATGCGATGTGTAAGTTCTTACCTTCAAATAATGTTCATCACACTGATTTAATTTAATATTTATAAAATTAATACTTATGAAAATTGTTGGACTCAGAAAGGTAGATATTATTGATTACAGTTTTTATCTGAGTAAACAGATGTCAGGACAGTTTAAGTGACTTTTTCTTTAAGGTCATAAAATCAGTACATTTCTACTTCTCCACATTTTGTAGTTTAATATATAGAAAAAAATATAAAATGAAGGTGAAGTGTAAGTACTTATCAAACTGTTCTTTGCAGTAAAACTATCTGATGCTCAAATGGACTCTTTCTGTCTTTCAGGCTACCATTTTGTGCCTAACGCAGAAAGAAATGAAAAAACCTCAAAGATGTATATTTGCTAACTCAATTGTTTTCCATGTAAATCTTTCACAGTTGCAGTAGGTAAAAAACAGAATTCTGAGGAAATTTTTTATTTTGATTAGCTTAGTTATTTTCTCAACTGAGAAAATAACACTTTATCTTTAGGTTGGTGAACAAATATAGGTGATTATGCCATCCATCTTCTAGGCTTCTTAGGGATATTTTAATTTACTCAACAAATATTCATTGATCAACCATGAGAAGCCTGGCCAGTGAGAAATGTAAGGGACTATTTATTAATTTAGTTTAATGCACACTTATTGTGAATCTTCTTTGTGCATTGGTGTCCTGCAAGGTAAAAATAACAGTTGTTGAAGGGACAAACAAGAAATCTAAACTCAAGGAGTTTAAAACTGAATTACAGTCTCTGAAGCAATGTTAGAGAATGTCTCATGCCATCTATTCACAATAGAAACAAAAAACAAAAACACTAAAGATTTTAAGTGACTTTTCCAAGTTTAAGAAATAAATAGTCTCAGAGCAAAGGCTAAAATCCGAATCATTTACTTTGGAACACAGGATAATATTGACCAGATATTTTGCCATTATTTTGAAACAGTGGTTGGCACATGGAGTCAGAGAAACCTGGATGAATGTAGTTCTTGACAGTTCATAATTCAAGAAATAGCATATAATTGTTAAAGAATTAAATCTTATAACAACGGTGGGTATCATATAATTAAAATCTTTTTTTTTTTTTGAGGAAGATTGGCCCTGTGCTAACATCTGTTGTCAATTGTGCTCTTTTTTTTTCTTTTTCTCCCAAAAGCCCCAGTACACAGTTGTGTATCATAATTGTAGAGTTGTAGCTCTTCTATATGGGACACCACCTCAGCATGGCTTGATGAGGAGTGAGTATGTCCGCACCCAGGATCTGAACCACCAAAGCCCTGGTCCCCAAGGCCGAATGCACAAACTCAACTGCTACCCCACTGGCTGGCCCCAATTAAAATCATTTTGACATTAGAAGTAGTAGTTTGAAAGTGAAGTCTGTGTGCATATCCATAGAAACCTAGGAGCTCTTTATTTCAGAAAACATTGTCTTATATAATTATTTCAGAGTTTTACAAAAGTTGTATGAGGAGATATTTTCCTATATAAATGAATAAAAATTACACCCTGAAATGTTCAAGTTCTCCATTTTCCCAGCTTTACACTATATTCTCTTTGTCATTGTACAAAGATTAGTTGGTCTGAGTTGTAATCCAGTTGAGAGACAAGGTGGAATGAGAGTCTCATTACCAGGAGATGTTTAATCAATAGTGATTTAATTTCACCTTCTATTTTTTTCTGAACTGACTGAGAAAAACAGCTAAAGAAAAGAAATGTCATTGCTGCGAGACTTTGGAGTGAAAATAGCTAGGGATTTTAAGTTTTAAAAGCAAATTATGAGCTAATTTTAATTTTCATAGTGGTTCACATGTTTAATAAAGAACAAACAGAATAAAATAATACGGATAAGTCATGAAGTCATTTTTATATATTTAAAATGTTCTAGAATTGCACCGTCCTATAGAACTTTCGCAACGATGGAAATTTTCTATGTCCATGCTGTACTATATGGTAGCCAACACTAGTCTGGTATTACTACTACTGGCTACCATACCGGACAGTACACTTCTAGAACTGAATTTCAATTGCATAGCATGTTACTTAAATTTTTAAGGAAATGGTTTAGAAGTTTTTCCATGACATTCAAGATTTTAACATATTACGATATTACAACACTATATTTTTACAACACACTATGCTGCCACTCTTTTTAAAAATTTTTGAAATGGTAAATGTGTAATTTTAAACTATAAAACTCTATTCTCTTCACGCTTATAGGAATGGGTATTGATTTCTCCATCATTCTTAGGGTTGTAGTCAGTCATAATGCTTTGCTCACTAGTGAAAATGGTTGAAAATTCAAATACAGTTTGATACAACCATTTAAAAAATAAACCAGTGATTATCAAAACATATACCTCTAAGTCTTAAACCTTTATAAATGTAAATGTAAAATGTAACAAATTCAATTTGTATTTCTAACATGGGAATAGAATTATTTACTATTTTCAAACTGTGGTTTCCCATAATACATAATTTTACATTAACTATGTTTTTCTCTATTTTATCCCTACACAAACCTAATGAGAATATCAATGTTAAAAAAAATAGAATTAACTACCTCTGACCTGTTGTTAGTAATCATTCATCGAGAAACTGAAGGCATTTCTTCCACAAACCAGCTTGAAAAAATATATTCTGATGAAGAATTTTGGCATGGAGTTAGTTCCCACATTTATAAATTAGCACCTTGCATGTGCTACTGACTTCTATCATAAACATTTATTTTGAGCAGACTGAATTACTGAAACCAGCTGCTTAGAGTGATCAATTTCACCCATCTCTCCACTTCTCTTTGCTTCTATTGGCACAACTTTAAAATTTCATAATTTCCTTTTCACAGTAGAATAACAACATTGCTCTTTCTCTTAATGCCTTTCTGTGGAAGGCAGATACATATTAGATAACACTGAGATTGGTTCATCTGTTCTTATCTCTTTTATATCCATTGCCTGCTCACCCTCGATAACATAAATATAATTATCATACACCTTAGTCGGTAATAGAAACAGATTAGCTTTTTATACCAACAATCTTTTCAGCTTTACAATGGCTTTTGCAAAGCCATAATTGACTATCTCTTTTTATGACCATATTTAACGTGCTTTGGTTCGAGTTTTCCATATTATCTTTCTCGTGACTTTGCTGCATGAAATATTCTGAGTCAGAACTGGAATTGTACTTAATTTTCGGCACATGCTACCACAACCCAGCATGTCTACATCGTAGGAGAACAATAGAAAAACCCACAGCAGGTTAAGGGCAGTTTTTCCACTGAGGCAATAGCACAATTGCCAGCATGAAATGGCGGGCAATATCATCATAGAAAGACTGGTTCAAAATGGGGATTTAATTAGTCTCAAGTACGGTAAATCAAGGAATTGAACAGTAGTTCATCTCTAACGGCCCAACCATTTCCAGAAGACTGGCTTCCAGTTTGAGGAACCCATTAATTAATGGAGAGCTGTATGGCACTTAGGTAATATTCAGGATTGCCTTCTATTTGAAATGGTGAAACTAGCCAATAAGTATTTTTGATTGCAGACTGTATAATGATGCTGTATTTGAGCTAAGCTGTTCTACTCATTACTAATGTTTTGTCAAATGGCTAATCAAGAGAGACAAAAATATTTTATTTAAAATCGCCAGAAATTTGGAAAATAATAACAATAGTATCACAATCAAATAATATTTTGAGGAAAAAAGACAAAAATAATGAGATAAAGACAAAACTCAGGAAACTGCAGTTGGTTAAATCAATAGATGTAAGACTTGATCATTTGAAGAAAGAAGAAAAACCCAATTATAATGAAATAAAAAATATTACACAGAGGAAAAATAATATAAGAGCATACATAGACTTTTTTTTAACTTGTGAAGTTGTTTTTATACTCTTTTTGCACACCTATAATCTAACACATCAGCAAATCTGTTGGCTCTATCCTCAAAATACACTCTGTATTCAACCTATTCTTATTAACTCATAAGTACCATCCTATTCCAAACAAAAGCTCTCTTTTTGCCTCTTATAATAGCTCCCAAACTGATTTCCCCAACTCCCTACTTACCCTGTAATTTTCATTCCATGCAAGAGTCAAACTATCCTTTTAAAATACGTCATACACATCTGATTTTTCAAAATTCTCCAATGTCTTCCCATTTTACTCAAAAGAAAATTGAAAGTTCTTCTCATGGCTTACACATTTCTGAATAATTTTGTTTTGCCTGTTGCTCTGACCTTAACTGTTACCTTTCACTCTACCCCACTCCCACTGTACTTCTATAACCAGTTTTCCATAGGAATCCATACGGCTTATTACATCCATTCATTGAGGGCTCCGCTCCAGTGTCTTCTTATTAGAAAAGACATTCTGGACAATCTTTTAAACCACATCCTTTCCAATGACTATTTTCTTACACTGATTAATGGTTTATTATTTTTTTAATAGTACTTTTCAACATTTCACTTACGTGTTAATTTTCTTCCTCTCCCATAAGCATGTTCCTCCATGAAATCAGTGGCCTTTTTTCTTCTTCAAACCAATCTTTGCCCAGAGCCTAGAAGAGTGACAAAAACATAATAGCCATAGACTCAGTATGTGTTGAATAAATAACATGAGAATCATATTTATTTCAATAGATATTTAAAAGGAATTTAAATCAGCACACAAAGATGACTATAAGAAGTTCAGAAAGGCTTCTAAGACTGCTTTCCAGGAAACAAAGGAATAGACTAAAAATTCGATGCAGTCTGATACGTGTAGGTCTAACAGCAAATCATGCTCTCCTTCAGCAGCGTCTCTCTCTTTACGTACATTGAAGAGATCCATCTCCAAGTGTGCCACTTGGTCAGAGAAAGTGAGAAACTGGTTCAGGTGTACTTTTTCAAGAATATGAAGGGACGTCAGGAAAACATGTGGATATGTTATATAAAACAGTGATAATCTTGAAAAGTAATTTCTGTTCAGTGATTCATTTATTCAGTCAGCCAGTCATTAATTGAAAAAGTGTTTATCAAGCACCAATGATGTGTGAGGCACTAAGCTGGGGATGAGGAAATTATGATAAAGAAAAGCAGACAGGGTCCCTTGCCTTCATTTTGCTTATGGTATAGTCACGGGGACAGATACAAATCACATAAACAATTGAAGAAAATTAACATTTAAATAGCAACAAGTGTTACAAATAATGAGCCTGTGCTAGAAATAGTTAGTGTAGTCAGAAAAATCAGAAAAGATTTCTTTGAAAAAAGTAAAATTTGAATTGAGATGTGAAACATGTGTGGAAATTAATTAGGCAAAATGGGAGAGAAGGGAATGTCAAAGGCCTGGGTGGGTGGTGATATCTGTGAGTGAGAATTAAGGTGGCCCTTACGGCAGGAATGTGAGCGTAATGCTGTTCAGAGAGAGAAGCAGGGAGAATACCAGACAACATAGGACTTTTCTGGCCAAATTTAGAAGTCATATATTTATTCTAAGTGCATTCTAAGGAATACATTGAAGGGATTTATGCAGAGGGTCAGTTTGAATAGTTCCATACTTTGGGAAAAGAATCTTGGTCATAATATGAAAAGCATTTTGGACAAGAACTATTTTAGATCCATTTGGCTAGTTAGATCCTATGGCAGTATTCAGGCAAGAGACATAATGATAACAGACTAAAGTGAGCAGGTGGAGAAGTTCAAAGGTCAGAGATATTTAGCAGGTAAAATTGACATGACTTGGTGATAAGAGTGAAGGAGACAAGTGAAGTTGCCATGACAAGGATGATGTTACACTTCTGGCTGTGAAACTATACGGAAAGGCATGCTGTTCAGTGGTACAGAGAGCAGACTGGTTTGTGCAAGGAAGGTCATTAGTTCTAGGTTGAGCACGTTGAGTTTGTTGCGATAACTCTAAGACATTCAAGAAAATATGCCAAACAGGTAGTTGGATATAAGAGTTTGGTGAACAGAGAGGTGATTCAGAAATATATTTGTGATTTATTTGCAGAATTGGAAAGTGTCATTGTCCGTGTGTGTGTGTGTGTGTGTGTGTGTGTGTGTGTGTGTAACAGTCCCTAGGGAAAGGTTATATAATTTTAGGAGAACAGATAGCTTGTAATGAGCCTTGAGGATTTCCAATTTTTAATATCCAAATAGTATAGCATTAGCCAGCAAGAGTCAGAAAAGGAAAACCAAGAGAAAACTGGGTGATGGAAACTAAGGAATAGAGTGTTACCAAAAGAACCGAGTATTTAACAAGTACAAAATCTGCTGAGAAGCAACGTAACATGGGAGGTAAACATCTCTGTAAAAGTATTGGCATGAGTGGGGAAATGACAGCAGTTTCAGAGAAATGATACAGAAGGTAGTAAGGAGTGAGGAAAAGAGATGGTAGTTAAATAAAATATTTTGATAAACGTGGATATTAAGAAGAAAGAAATATATTGTATTTGGAGAGATCCACATAATTTTAATTGAGACTTTTGTATCTTTAACAGTAAGTGGGAAGATGCAGTTGCAAGAGACATGTTGAATGTACTTGAGATGTCTCGAAATGGGGTCTATACATATACAACAGCTAGCAAGAAGTATAGCTTTTACATTTAAGGAAGAAAGATAATCAAGAAGTAGTTTTCTATATTTTTCGGTGATAAATTGGTATAAGATACTAGATTAGCTGGTGGGAGTGCAAACTGGTCCAGCCACTATGGAAAACAGTATGGAGATTCCTCAAAAAATCAAGGATAGAACTACCATATGATCCAGCTATTCCACTGTTGGGTATTTATCCAAAGAACTTGAAAACACCAATTTGCAAAGGTGCATGCACACCTGCGTTCATTGCAGCGTTATTCACAATAGCCAAGACTTGGAAGCAACCTAAGTGCCCATCAAGGGACGAATGGATAAAGAAGCTGTGGTATATATACACAATGGAATACTACTCAGCCATAAGAAACGATGACATCCAGCCATTTGTGACAACATGGATGGACATTGAGGGTATAATGCAAAGTGAAATAAGTCAGAGGGAGAAGGTCAAATACCGTATGATTTCCTTCATTAAGTAGTAGATAATAACAACAATAAACAAACACATAGGGATAGAGATTGGATTGGTGGTTACCAGAGGGGAAGGGGGGAGGGAGGAGGGTGAAAGGGATAATTCGGTACATGTGTGTGGTGATGGGTTGTAATTAGTATTTGGGTGGTGAACATGATGTAATCTATGCAGAAATAGAAGTACAATGATGTACACCTGAAACTTTTACAATGTTATAAACCAATGTTACTGCAATAAACAAACAAACAAACAAAAAAATACATACACATCTAGGGGCCAGCCCTGTGGCGTACCAGTTAAGTGCATGCGCTCCACTGCTGGCGACTGGGTTTCGGATCCCAGGTGAGCACCTACACACTGCTTGTCAGGCCATGCTGTGGCGGCGTCCCACATAAAGTGGAGGAAGATGGGCACAGATGTTAGCTCAGGGCCAGTCTTCCTCAGCAAAAATAGGAGGATTGGCATGGATGAAACCTCAGGGCTGATCTTCCTCACAAAATAAATAAATAAATAAATACATATCTATAGCATATGTATCCCTGTATATATATGTCAATCTCTATATGGGTCTATACAGGTTTTTTTTGTTCACAGGGACTGTGATAAAGCAAAGAATCACTACCTACAATAGCTTCAGAGTCACTGCTGCCCTTGGGATAAAGCTATGTTTACTAATGATATGTAGGAGGAGAGAACATTCAAAGAGATTGAAGATGGGGCATTTTATTGGATATGGAGAGGTAATTTCAAAAATCACAGTAAAATAGTTTGGTATGTTGAGATAGGAAAAAATACTAAGGCAAGAAGAAGGAATTTTGTGGTCCCAAAGAGCACTGGCTTACCTTTGGGACATAACGCATCACGAATAAACTCTCAAGAGTCATTTTAAAGTAAGTGGATTCTAGTTGTATTTGCCTGTGTAATGACACTTGGGAAATGACTGATCCAAAAGCTTTGGATTCCATATATGATGCTAAAGCAAATCCTGACTTACTGTAAATAATATTTTGGCAAAGATTCACATCATAAATCTGATTTTTGAAAAATTATCAGAGTCATAGTTGCTGAAAACAGAAGAAACCCACTTTTTTGAAGGTACTCCAAGTTAATGTTTTAGGAAACAGAACTTAAACCTCAGCCAACATTAGACTCTTTTGTGATGGTTTTGGGGACATTAATTCTCTGAATACCTGCCCTGGGCAGATTGTTACCCATTCAAAAAAGAATAACTGGGAAAGAAAACAAGTAAACAGCAGAGTACCTATCAAAAATATACAAAATATGACGATATTGGTAAGAACTTGAATCACTGGAGGAGTACATTTCTGACCATGATTTGTTACAGAGTTCACAGGATACTTTTAGAAAACAACTACTCTGTAGACTCCAAAATATAAGAAAACTCAGCTCTATGACATGACATGAAAGATAACACAGGGAGTTAAAAAGAAGAAAAATAGACTGAGAAAAACAGGAACTTGGAAGAAATTTGGGATGAATATTGCAATAAAAATGTTGCAATATTAGTTCAGCTCATTATGATCACAGCAGAGAGATCTATTCTCTATTATAAATCTATCCCAAAACACCAAAAAAGGAAATGTTTCCCAGTAATTTTATGAAATCTTATTAATACTAATGAACATTTTAATAAGTTATATACTTGTCAGTATTTCTTAGAAATTACATCTTTTATGGAGTTAAATGGAATAGAATTTCTACCAATCTATTGTGAGTATAAAAATTAAATAATATTTAGATATCTTAAAGAAAGAAAAAAATTTTGTAAAGAATCATAAATCAGGTTCTAAGTACCAATATTTATATATTAATTATTCTCCTAAATCTGTCTTTGGACTACAAAACATAAACGTTAATTAGTAGGTTTTTATATTATTTTTTAATTTTTTTTAAATGCCATTCTGTTTAAAGAAATTTACAACATTAAAATAAAGAGTCTAGGAATATTATGATTTGAGTAGGAATTATTCTTCTCAAAGTATTTGTAACATGTTATATATAATAGATAATTACATATTCTCATGTGTTCCATGAGTAATTCACGGCTTCACACCTGCAAGATACTTTTCCTTTTTGAATTTTGAATATTAAAATTTAATATATCAAAATATGCTGTGAAATTTGTTTAATTTACTGACATCTTTTTAATAAGTTTATTTTCTTTTCTATTCCCTGATACTTAAATTGTATTCTTTTTTTTGTGTGAGGAAGATCAGCCCTGAGCTAACATCCATGCCAATCCTCCTCTTCTTGCCGAGGAAGAGTGGCCCTGAGCTAACATCTGTGCCCATCTTCCTCTACTTTATGTGGGACACCGCCACAGCATGGCCTGACAAGCGGTACATTGGTGCGCGCCCAGGATCCGAACCCGGGCTGCCAGCAGCAGAGTGCGTGTGTCCAACTGCTACGCCTCAGGGTGGCCCCACTTAAATTGTATTCTAATTTTAAAATTTTTCTATCAATGTCTTTAATTATTGTCCTCCTAAGTAAAGCTAAACTTGGTCAAATCAATGTAATGACTTAAAGTAGACAATATTTTATTTTGTCCCAGTTAAATACTAAAATAAAGTAGGAGATTAGTTATTTCCAGAGATTCATTTTATAGCTGGAAACCATTTCATTAATAAAAGGAAATGAGAACAAATTAATGTGCTGAATATTTCCTCAAGTTGTGAATTAAGTTGTAAGTTAATTGGACATCAGAATCAATTTTAATTTCTACAATCTAAAAACTGTTTATCTTTCATTCTGCATATGTGTGGGTACCTTGTTTTCACTTCAACTTTGCATTTTATATTTACTAAAATGTATGTCAATTTAAAGTATATTCTAAGTGATGGAAAAGTCAGGGTACAATACCCTGTAAATTTAAATTAAGTTTAGTTGTTGCTGATCTTCTTTTAATTGACTTGAATGTATTAAGACCTTATTTCTCTTGTAGATGACTTCTTTGTAATTTTAACAATTTATTTTACTCTGAGATAGTTTGAACATTTTGCCCTAATGTTATGTAGTATTAACTATAAAATGGTCTTAAGGTCACATAATTTTTTCTATAAGAAATTCATTCCCCTTAACAATATTCAAATGCATTTTCTTTATTACTTCAGTTAGTTATCAACATGATTAAAGGAAAAGATCTGGAAGTAATGTGAGAAAATGCAGGTATATTACAATAAATTTTAGCATGAGTTATTTATAAATTATTATAAGATAAATACTAACTTTTCCACTCATTGATGGCTAAAATCAGAATAATGTTCTATCTGGATCTTTTTTCTATATCATGAATATGTCAAATCTAGGCTATATTTATTAGCTAAATAAAAAGAAAATGAGTATTTACGGATGTACCAAACTAGTATAATTAACAGTATTTTGCATTCCTCTACTTCTAAAGGTTGGATTAGGGTTCTGTTGAACATTGGAAATTCATACATTGATTTTCAACAGATTTTTTTGCAATAGGTTTTAGTAACTAAATAAATTTTCAAAAATTGTTTATAATATTAATATAGTTACTAGTTACAAAAAATTAAAATTTATGTTAAGGCCTCCTAAGGAATATAAAAACAACCTAGCTTTTATATTTTAAAAATGGATTTTTATACTCATTTTATCATATGATTGTAGTTAAAAAACAAACAAACAGAGACAGACCTAAATAAATTCAGATTCAAATTCAAAAACTATTGTTTGATTACAGAGAAAGCAGCTAAAGCGTTAAATTTGTATCAACTATTTTTAGTTTGATTTATCTAGAGTTAGACAAAACAATATAATCTTTTCTCAAAATGGTGATGATAAGCAAGTCTTAAAATCAATTGTACTTAAAATTATGTTTTGAATTAGTAATATAATTCATTAATAAAGGTTTTGCATCTGCCATTACTAGGAGAGATAGGTAATTGCCTTTGCTGAGTTAACAAAAAACTTGCTGTATTCGTTTTTATTGAGACACTACACACACAAGAACACACAACTTTAGACTGAATAAGATACTCAATCAAAAATGTATGTTTATGGGTCTCTGGTGTAATAGTTTAGATCTAGTATAGTTTATAAAGTAAAAATATCTATAAAAATTCCAAGAAATAAATCATCTACTTAAAATTATGTATTACATATATACACACACACACCCCTCAATATATACTTTGAATTTGTAGTAAAAACGTTCTTGATTAACCATAAAACTGGGAAATTAAATTTTCTACACCATTCAATCTTCAAGTTGTTCATTAACTCAACAAACTATCAATATGCTCAGGCACACTCTTTGTTAACGTCCAGGATAAAACGATGATTAAAGCAAATGAGTAAAGATGCCAAGAACACAATCACTCATGTCCCAAGAAAGTATCTCACAGCAAGAGAATAAAAGCCTTAGCTGTTTCTCATTATTGTGACTCTGAGTCATGGCTTATGCTGAAAGAACCAACCTTTACACAAGGACGCTACTTGGGTCATTTGGAGTCCACCTGGGTAATAGCAGATTGGAATTATAACTGGGGTCATAGTTTTTGCGTTATATTTGCAATATTTTTTTACAGATATTTTGTAATATTTGTAATTTTTCTTAATCTTGAGAGAAATTCTACCTTTGAATCAGATTTTATGTATGTGACTGGCAGTGGCAATGAACAGCTGAATCATTCTGATGCTGTGTATCAAGATGACTCCCCATTGGCATGTCAGCGTACTTTGCTGTTGTAACTACCCCAAACCTGAAAGTGGAGGGAACACTGTGTAAACAGAAGTTTGTGTAATCAAAATGATGTCCAAGAGAGTGAATATTGACATGATACAGTGAGCCCATATCACTAATGATTGATATCTAGAAAGATGAATATGGAAAGCCTTGTGTCATATTCATAATGAACCGTACTTAAGCATCGAATATGCTGAACCTAAAATATCCTGAGAGCAGACTACTCTTGGATGCGTTTACAGTTTTCTTGAATTGCACCCATACTAGAAGTACTCGGTGGCAACAGCATTTGTGGTATAAGCTAAGGCCAATTTAATGGCCTCAGAGTGCAAAAACGCACTTTGGACACATGAAACTGTTGGTTTTTCCTGAAGCCTCATCCCAGATAACGAGAAAAACATTTTAACCTAGTTTGGAACACTAGAGGGAGTGTTTGTTCTTCCAAACCACTGACCACACTCAAATTGGCCTAGAAGATGATGAAGCAATGTGTAAATGGAATATGTTTATTACTAAAATGATAGAACATCCTGCTTGTCGATAACTCTGCAAGAGGTCATGGGGACTCAGGAAGAACTCATTGGTATATTGCTTGCAATGAAAATTGATATGTTCAAGTGGTCAGTGACTAGGTGTGCTGGAGGCCTACATCTATGGGAACATTATGGCCGATCTAAACTATGATAAGTTTGATCATACAGTAACTGACTCACAAAGTGCCACAAATGAAAATTAACACATATACCACGTAGTTCAATTAGTCAAGATGAGAGAGACTAGGTATCATCATTGTGCTATACTCACGGGAGAGAAATGGGCTATGATCCAACATGATATTAGGAAGCCTGGATTGGTGAAAACTTGTTCTTTGGTTACTGGATATGATTAGGCCTTTCACTAGATGGAATTCTGTGAGTCTTTTATTGTGCATTGGCCTATAGTGTCCTACCCAGCAATGAAAAATATATGATATGTAGGGAAATGATATTTTTGTTGTGAAAGTTGAGGAAATAATCTGGTAATCTTTGGTGTTTTAATATGTCTTTAATTTTGTGCATCAAATAATAGTATAGACGTGGTTACAATTAGAGTTATAAAAAGAAACATCCAAGAAATGAATGCCAGAAAATGTTGTCAATGGTTGGATGTGTATTTGATGAAATGGGTGAATAATTGGACAGTAATCATTTCCCTAGCTTCAGGGATACATGAGGATTTGACTCTTTGACTAACTCTTTATATGACTAAATCAAGGAATGTATAGTTATCAAAGATAAATGAGGTTTATGCTGAGTTTGCTAAATACTGAGTACAGTTATTCAAGTATATTGTACCTGGTTCTAGAAAAATTATATTGTGTAACTGTGATTAATATCATGGATGATATCAATTGATATAATCTATAATCAATGAGAAAATGGAAATTAGTTACATATTCTTGGGAGTGCTATATGAGTAGGAAGGTATAAAAACTGAATAGACCCCAATTTGAAGACTTATTTGAGCCCATTTGTTCATAGTCAGTCTCATGTTTGTGATCATGTATGCCCCTATGTGGAACTGTTAGGAAAACTAGAAGCCATGTCTGATATTAATATACCTAAGCTGTGCTGTTATCAAGCTCACTGTCACCTGTCATGTATCCTTTCTTAAAAGTAAGTAAATTTGGTCTAGAGTGAAGTTTATTGGGTCTTATGAGTTATATTGTCAACTTAAGAACTCCTTTGGTAGTAGTAACTGTACCTTTTGTCTTATAACCATCTTATGGATGAAGAAAATAAATTTTAGGAATAATAAATATCTTATCTAAGTTTGCACATTACCTAAATGTCAGGAAATTGGTTTTATACCTAAGAACTTTCGGCTTCAATATGAGTGTTTTCAACTTAAGGATCCAAGAAGTTACGTGGAGGTTGACATTTAATTACTATAAGGAAAAATGATAAAACAAAGCAAAAATATTTTATAAGTAGATATGTCCAAGAGATGAGTGGTTTTTTCTGTCACCAATTCTTATGTGTTTCCAGTGAAGATTTGTTGACTATATTCACAGGTATTGTAGAATGCATGCCTTCACTAAATGGGAGATGGAACAAGGTACTATTTCAGGCTTTCAAAAAAGAAATAAAAAGAAGATTCAGATTGAGTTGAGAGTAATTGATTTTTATCCACAGAGGGAAACTATGCAGTAGATGAAATCCCAATATAGTTAGGATTAGGTTAGGAATTGAAATCTATTTATGCATGTTGGTGTAATAATAGCATGTTTCTTTTTATGTCTCAATTGTGTTGGGATTTACTGTTGAAGAAAATTCTTAAATTATCTTTGGATAATGGTAACACATCTGTTTATCAAATGCCCATTGAAGTCCTATTGAGCTTACCATGACTTCTCTATGAAAAAAGCACAAAAGCAACTAAATATAAAATGAAAGAAGGGAATATGATATTTATTTATCACTAAATATGTGCTAGGAGGGAATATAATATTTATTTATCACTAAATATGTGCTAGGAATTTCCAAGCCTTTATCCAAGTTTGGTGATTTCCATCCCATCTCCAACTAGCTCACCTGCAAAGAAAGTAGATGAACCTTGGGGAATGATTATGGGTTATCATAATCAGAAGGAGACTCTCGTGTAAGGTGCTGTTCCAAATGTGGTATATATACTGGAGCAAATCAACAAAATCCTGTGACCAGATATGCAGCTGTTGATAAAGCAAATGCTTTTATTTCTACAGTGACTTTGGAAGAAGAAGCAGAAGAAGACAACAGGACCTGGCAGACGACATTGTTCTTTTAATTTCACACGTCAGCTCTACGTCAATTCTGCAGCCTTCCATAGACTAGCCTGCTGAAATTTTGATCTTTTTGACATCCTACGAAATATCACACAGTTTCACTACTTTGTTGACATTGCCTGATGAGAGAAGGAAAATAAGTAATTTAGATGTTTTGATAACACAACATTATGTTAGAGGTTGAGAGAGAAACATAAAAGAAATTCAGGAACCCAGGCTCTTAGTAAAGTTTCTAGTGGTCCTGTGGTCCAGAGCATATCAGGATATTCCCTCTAAAGTAAAGGAAAAATTGCTGCACTTTACATGTCTGTCATCGAGATAGAAGCACAGCACTCAGTGAGCCTCTGGATTTTCGAGGCAACATTCCAGGCTTGAGTGAGTTATTCTGGCACATGTCCTGGGTAACCAGGAAGGCTGCCATCTTTGAGTAGGGCCTAGAGCAAGGGAACTCCGCAGTCAGTCCAGAAGCTGTAGGCAGCTACTCTGCCCTTGTAGTGTATACAACAGGTGAAGAAACAACACTCAAAGGATCTGTGGCAAATAAGTATGCTCAGATGAGCTCTAGAGAGTTCCATCAGTGAATCACCATAGAAAACCCTATGGGTTGAAGTAAATTCATGCCTTCTTCTAAAGATGACTATTATTCTTTTGAGACACAATACCTAGGATACTACTGGGATCTGGTAGGAAATGAAAATCTGATCAAGTGAATATGCAACCTGAGTTGTTCATTATGAACTGAGTATTATCTTGCCCACAAGTTTGTTATTGGACTGATACTGGCAGGAATAGCTGGGCTTGCAAAAGTATTTTTCTTGGAAGATAGAAGGAGAGAGCATAGTAGAGTTGTTTATGGTGCTGTGGAATGCTGACTAAAGGGTCTGGTTAAATAAGGTAATAGGTGTGAAAATGTTTATTGTATGACATGCATAATAAAATACCTATCAAAAGGAATTTAATCAATTTCACTTTCCTACAATTCTAGCCTGTAACTACTTTCTGATTTAAGTGTATATATTTGTCAAAATATAGAGAGACTATTCCTTATCATTGGATATTTCACTATGTGTTTACAATGAGTATCTCATAATGTTATATTATAAAATAGAATAAAATAAAGATAAGCCCTCATAAAAACACTGCTCATCTTTATATTGGATTATAATATATTATTTATTATTTTGCATTTAGTTTTCATCACAAAACACAATTATAGTGGTATTGCTTGCATAGCAAGAGTAAAATATATGTTGGTATTTTTATTTTAGACTTTTGAAATACAAAAAATATAAATAAAGTCCATTGCTATATGGTTTGGGAGAACAAGAAATGTGTGGCTTTACGCTTTAAGCAAAGTGTATCATTTTTTTTCCCAAAAAGATAAGATTCTACTTGGCTGTTTAGGCATAGATTGTACATAGGTGTGGTAAAAGTAATTGTAGAAGTAAGGTAATTTAGTTTCTTCACTATACCAATGAGGAAACTAAGACAAAAGTATTAAAGACTCACCTGATTCATACAGTTAAATTGTGCAGAACTGAGTCAAATTCATGTTTCTGAGTCTATTTCAATGAACCTTCATCCAGTCATTATACTTTCATGAAAAAATAATTTTAATCTTTTTCTTTGCCTTGAATTCAATTTTTCTAAAAACTTCAAACAAATAATTTATATCAAAAGTCGTTTAAAAAATTGAGCAGTTTTGAGAGTGATAATTTTTATTTTTTCTTCTATAGGGCTAATCAGTATTTTCAGCTAACCACAGTATAAAATGATTTTTTGTTTTAATGCAACTTATACAATTTTAACAACTAAATAAGTATTTATAGAGGATCTATTATTTGCCTACTTTATACTCAGGGCTGAATGCAACCATGGTCTTGTCTACAGGTATATGAAATCTACTTCTTGTGAACATATGGAAGACACACACAAAACAGTTAAACAACAATATGAATAATTACGGTAATTCATTATGGTTTGGAAAAATAGAGAAGCTCAAAAGATATTCCTGCCCTTGGAGGAGGTATAAAGTTTAGATAGATTAAGGGTGCAAGATTTCTAGCACTACTTTGCATACGAATATATGGTTTCTCACAAAATATTATTTATTTCTCATTAGAATTTATTCTTCCCAAGGGAATCATTATTTTAGACATGAAAATAAATAGAAGCAATTCACTCAATATATAAATAAATTCAAGGTGAATGTACTTCTATCAATAATTTATTTAATAATATCATGAGACATATTTTGTGCTATCTGTTTTATTCTAATTTTCTCTTCCTTCCTCTGTCACAAAAACATGATGGAGAATTTTTAATAACATTTATGTTTATGTTTACTAATCTTGAGAGGAAGAAGAGCATGATTACACATGCATGTTATCATTAAATAGTTATGTTATCGGATGAATCTCCTGAGTTCTTCTTGACTAGTTTCCTTATTTGTAAACTAAGTGGTATACAGTGAAATAATTTCTAAAGTATTGTGGCAGATGTAATATTGTCTCCAAATGTTGATTTCCTTCCTCTCATGGCCTACTCTGTGGGAGAATTGCTGATGTCCATCATGTTGAACCTGAGAGACCATATGACTTGCATTAGCTTTAACACCAGTGTGTGATTCTCCATCCCTCTTTTCCCTTTTCTAAGATGTCTAGAGAGACCACCTTGTCATCTGCATCCTAGAATGTAGATGACATGGAGCAGATCTATAGCTAACCTATAATAAAATTTCACTGTGGTGATCAAAGATTTTAAGGATATTTTTTATTATAGCAAAACTTACCATGTCTCAACTGCCACAGCTACCATTAGTTAATTAACGCATAATGATACCTACCATTCAAAGTTTACATCTTTACCTGTAGATGTGAAAATGATGCTTTGTATAAGGATATGTAAACATAAGTATACACAGTAATAGATACTTTTACCTAATTACTATGATTCTGGGACCCCTGGGAAGGCCATTAATCTTAAAATAAACAACAAAGCAGAGATGACCCCTAAGGCACTTTCAGATTCTTGGAAATTAGCAAGCCAATCCTCTTCTCCATTGTATATCCAATTTCTTTACGGGGGGGTGGAGGGGGTAACGTGCTTTGCTCTAAACAATGGATAGACTGATATTTGCAAATTTATCACATCCTTTTCGAAAGAGTATGTTTTAATGGTGCGTGGTAAGAGGGAAATATGTAACAGGTCACTGAAAGTAGCAGCCTTCCAGCTCAGGGGAAAGGTTGGCATACATGTGCACTGGTTGCTAAAGACTTGTTTCACCTTATCTTATATTTTTGCCTTGATTCTCCTGAATAATATTTTTTGAATATTTATTATTCTCCTCAATAATAATAATAATTTTTTGTTTCTGCATATGAAAAATAAAGGATAAGACTATTCTTGTTATGAGAGAAGCATTTTAAATATTGTGTGATTCATATCCGCATTAAACTTTAAGATCTTTTACAAAAGGAAGCCAAATAATCACTTCTATATTGTTAAGTTGAAGCTCCTATCCATGTAATTTTGTTACTGCAGTATAACTGACATAAAATATTATATTAGTTTCAGATGTACAACCTATTCATATAATATTTGAGACTAACAAGAATAACAAAAATACTTTGGTTTTGTTTTTCAAACTATATAACAGAAAATGTTGTGGATTCAACATAATATTATCAGCTTTCGGACTGAAACTGTAAACTTGTATTTTTTTTAACAATTATCTAAGGAGTTTCACAGTTTCAGGTCTTACATTCAAGTCTTTAATCCATTTGGAGTTAATTTTTGTGTATGGTGTAATGTAAGGGTCTACTTTCATTTTTTTGCATATGGCTATCCAGTTTTCCCAACACCATTTGTTGAAGAGACTTTCTTTTCCCCATTGTATGTTCTTGGCTCCTTTGTCAAAGATTAGCTGTCCATAGATGTGTGGGTTTATTTCTGGGCTTTCGATTCTATTCCATTGATCTGTGTGTCTGTTTTTGTGCCAGTACCATGCTGTTTTGGTTACTACAGCTTTGTAGTATATTTTGAATTCAGGGAGTGTGATACCTCCAGCTTTGTTCTTTTTTCTCAGGATTCCTTTAGCTATTCGGGGTCTTTTGTTGTTCCATATGAATTTTAGGATTCTTTGTTCTATTTCTGTGAAAAATGTTGTTGGAACTTTGATAGGGATTGCATTGAATCTATAGATTGCTTTAGGAAGTATGGACATCTTAACTATGTTAATTCTTCCAATCCAAGAGCACGGAATATCTTTCCATTTCTTTGTGTCTTCTTCAATTTCTTTCAGAAATGTCTTATAGTTTTCAGTGTACAGATCTTTCACCTCTTTGGTTAAGTTTATTCCTAGGTATTTTATTCTTTTTGTTGCAATTGTAAATGGGATGGTATTCTTAATTTCTCTTTCTGCTACTTCGTTGTTAGTGTACAGAAATGCAACTGATTTTTGTATGTTGATTTTGTATCCTGCAACTTTACCATATTCGTTTATTACTTCTAAAAGTTTTCTGGTGGATTCTTTGGGGTTTTCTATATATAAAATCATGTCATCTGCAAATAGTGACAGTTTCACTTCTTCCTTTCCAATTTGGATCCCTTTTATTTCTTTCTCTTGCCTGATTGCTCTGGCTAGGACTTCCAGTACTATGTTAAATAGGAGTGGTGACAGTGGGCATCCTTGTCTGGTTCCTGTTCTTAGAGGGATGGCTTTCTGTTTTTCACCATTGAGGATGATATTAGCTGTGGGTTTCTCATATATGGTCTTTATTATGTTGAGGTAGTTTCCTTCTATACCCATTTTATTCAGAGTTTTTATCATAAATGGATGCTGGATCTTGTCAAATGCTTTCTCCGCATCTATTGAGATGATCATGTGATTTTTATTCTGAAAGAAAACATAGGCAGCACGCTCTTCGACATCAGTCTTAGCAACATCTTCTCAAACACCACGTCTGACCGGGCAAGAGAAACAATAGAAAAAATAAACAAATGGGACTACATCAAACTAAAAAGCTTCTGCACAGCAAAGGAAACCATCAACAAAACGAAAAGACAACCTAACAATTGGGAGAAGATATTTGCAAACCATACTTCTGATAAGGGCTTAATCTCCAAAATATATAAAGAACTCATGCATCTTACCAACAAAAAAACTACCAACCCAATTAAAAAATGGGCAAAGGACCTGAACAGACATTTCTCCAAAGAAGATATACAGATGGCCAACAGACACATGAAAAGATGTTCAAAATCATTAACTATCAGGGAAATGCAAATCAAAACTACAATGAGATATCATCTGACGCCCGTCAGAATGGCTATAATTAACAAGACGGGAAACAACATGTGTTGGAGAGGATGTGGAGAGAAGGGAACTCTCATACACTGCTGGTGGGAGTGCAAACTGGTGCAGCCACTATGGAAAACAGTATGGAGATTCCTCAAAAAATCAAGGATAGAACTACCATATGATCCAGCCATCCCACTGCTGGGTATTTATCCAAAGAACTTGAAAACACCAATTTGTAAAGGTACATGCACCCATGTGTTCATTGCAGCGTTATTCACAATAGCCAAGACTTGGAAGCAACCTAAGTGCCCATCAAGGGACGAATGGATAAAGAAGATGTGGTATATATACACAATGGAATACTACTCAGCCATAAGAAACGATGAAATCCAGCCATTTGTGACAACATGGATGGACATTTAGGGTATGATGCAAAGTGAAATAAGTCAGAGGGAGAAGGTCAAATACCGTATGATTTCCTTCATTAAGTAGTAGATAATAACAACAATAAACAAACACATAGGGACAGAGATTGGATTGGTGGTTACCAGAGGGGAAGGGGGGAGGGAGGAGGGTGAAAGGGATAATTCGGTACATGTGTGTGGCGATGGGTTGTAATTAGTATTTTGGTGGTGAACATGATGTAATCTATGCAGAAATAGAAAGTACAATGATGTACACCTGAAATTTATACAATGTTATAAACCAATGTTACCGCAATAAACAAAAAATTAAAAAAAAAAAAAAAACCAATTATCTAAGGAATTTTCAATTTATTTCAGTTTCATTATCTCATTTCCTTTGCCTAGAGATCAACGTTAAGCAAATATGGACATACTCTCTAGCTTGGAAAACTACGCTTCTTTATCTCATTTTGCATCTTAAATGTAAAAGGATTTAATACATTTTTCTTTAATTATTCTTTAAATTTTATTTCAGAGTATCTTTCCTGTATTAGATAACCCAAATTCCCCAAGGAATATAATTTTCCATGAAAAATAATGAAGTGTTAAGGGTGCACTGATTCTTTTTACTTCTAGATTCCCTTGGTGACAGTGACTGTGTCCCGTGCTCCATCTTGACAAAGTAGAACTCAACTCTTGTCATTTTGAGGGACATGAAAAACATGGAAAAGATTGGAAATTTGATCAGGGTGAAATAAAATACGGGTCTTGGCAGCTTTTCATTATTATGAAATTGACTTCAAGAAGATTAATGCTTTTAGGTGTTTATGTCAATTATATTCGTGATTATGCTTCTATACTAATATATGTATTTTGTTGTTTTTTATTAGAATTTACTCCACTAATCAGAATATTTCAATTAATTTTAAATAATTATTATTTAGATGTTTAAAGGGATGACAGTGTTCTACCAAATCTAATGTTTTTATCTTAAATCTGAAGGCAAAGATAGCAACTAGACTTCATTGCGCTATTTCCATATGTCACATTCACTGGTATGTGCTCTACATCATGTATTTAAATATTACAACTCTGTGAAACAGAAAATTTCATTATTATCACCAATTCTTTTCTCCCTGATCATTTAAATACCCTTTACATCAGTTGTCTAGTTTGTCACTCTGCTCCACTAGAATGTAATCTTGACACAGCAGTCAGAGACAACCTTTAACAGGTTCAGTAATTTCTACTCAAAATGTTATGATGATTCTTCATTTTCACAGGGTCCTTACAATGGATTAAAGGGACCTCTAGGGTTTAATCCCCTCCCTCTGTGCACTCTGACCTCACCTTCTATCATTATCCTCATCCTCTCTGATTCAGCACATTGGCCCCCCGCTTTGATTTATTGTTGCTAAAACTCTAGACCTTTGTCAGTAGGCCTTCATCCTTCTTAGTACCTCTGCCTAATTTGAGCTTTCCCGATATCTACATTGCTAACTTCTTCACCCCATATACTCCTAGCCTCAATGTCATCTACACAAGATGTCCCACATGACAATTCTCTTTCATTCTGTAGACTGCTCATGCCCTTTCCCCCACTGGGGACTCACTGTCTTCCTTACTTGGTTTTAATTTTACTCCCCCTTCAAGGCATTTATCACTTTCTAACTTCCTGTGTATTTTTCTTAGCAAATATATTACTTTGCTTCTGTGTTTGCTTATTATCTCTGTTTTTACTAGAATAAAAAAGATCCTTACATGTTTTATTACTGATGAAGCAAAGTGCCCAACATCTGGTGATGATCAATAAATATTTGTAGAATGAATGAATTAACAAACGGATAAGTATTTTATTCAAAAACTGCATAATTGATGAACAGAGAGAATTTCTTAGCATAATATCAGGGACATACTTGCCTTTCACATATTGTAGCTCCTAAATATATCTTCAATCTGTCTACTTTTTTCCATCTCTGTTAACTCACTCTTGGTCCAAGGCGCCATCACTTTTCATCTGGACTACTTGCAATAGTCTTCTGTTGGTCTCCATTCTTTCATTTTTGCAGCTAAAATAAACTTTTGAGAGCATACTTCAGATTATGTCACTTTTTTGGCTTACAGTCTTTTAAGAATGTCCCCATTCCAAGTTGAAAAATACTCATACTCCTAAATATCATGGCCAACATAATTTGGCCCCTGCCTAACTCATCCACCTCCTCCTATCCACTTTCTCCATTCCACTTCTCATTATGATTCACGGGCACCAGCGTCCTTGCTGTTTTGCATACCAGACGTTTTTCTGTGTTAAGCCCTTTGTACTTCCTGTTCTTGCAAGTTATCCCTCTGATTGACTTTGTTTTTTTTCATTTCTGAATTTATACTCTTGGCTCCATCTCTGGTAAACTTGGCGCACCGATCCAGTATCTCAGCCAATAATCAGGTTTAGCACATACAAAGATTCATTATGCATGAGGTAGATACATGGAAATTTTAAACTTAGTAACAGGAATGTGACATAGGTGGACTTTATAGAAATTTTAATGTCATGAACTCTATTCTTCATTTCTCCTCCCCTCATAATTACCAGTTATGATTTTCTCACAAGTAAATTTGTATTCAATTCTAGTCCTTTTATCCTCGGTGTGTTGATAAAATCATTGATGACTTTTTCCCATTTCAAAAATCAGGTCTCATTTGAGGTTTTTTATTTTCTAGTATAAATATTCACATCCTGATGACATTTTTTCAAATACTTTGACATGATTCTCTAAAAATGTTCCCGATGCCCATATAAGAATTCAAAAAGTCCTACTCAATTTTTAGCACCAGACTTCCATAGAAGTAATTCTTATTTCTAATTCAGGTTATCTTCACTGCCCATGTGAAAATTACCTTTATAATAAATTTATCTATTTCGAGATTTAAATTTATTTATAAATATACTAGTATTTTGTAACTTATCCTAAGGTTTTGTTTCATCTTTCTAATTTGTTTGATTTTTAAAGGATAAGATATCTGAAAAAATATAGTAAAGTGCAAAAAATAATGACACCCATGTAGCCATTATTCAATGCTTTTGTCATTTATTCATTTGGTCAATTGTTTTGTTTTGAAACAAAACACATCTTCTACAGCTAAAGCCCCATCCAACATTCCTTCCAATCCCACATTTTACAGGAGAAACTTGAAAATTGATGTGTCTCTTTTCCATGAACATTTTATACTTTTGTCAAGTACGTATGTATTAATAAAATATTTATAATATTGCATATTTTTGAGTTTTCCTTTATTGTTTTCCATTTTCAGTGGAAAGAAGTTAAGAAAATTGTAAGAGGAGAATAAATTAAGATAATATTTTTAATTTTATCTGACCTATTAGCTTTGCACTGCATTTCCCAAGATAAACATGTACATTTTCATTCTTTGCATGCAACTTAGTTTGAAAGCCCTTTTTCCATTAGGTAAAGAGGTCAGTATTGCCACAAAAAAAAAAAAAATGTTAGACCTTAAAATAAAGGCATGCATTGAATATGTATGAATTCATCCAACAAATATTGAGTAATCACCAAATAGTGCTAGAAATATGATTGAGAGTACACTGGCATAGATTGAAATGTGTATACGTACATATTCACCATACTTTTGTTAATATAATTTTTATCACTGAAATATATTAATTGCTACATTTTACAATCTCATGAACAAAATATAATTATGCAGTACTATTGAATTTTTATATTTAGCTTAGCTGGCAAAAAAACACACTTTGCTGACAGTCAAACAATATTGTGACATGTTTATGGCTCAACAATGAGAACCAATTTGAGGCTGATAGAAATGCAAACTAGTCGGCAAGGACACAACACTCATATTGCATGTTGATATTTTCAGACTCAATATAGTTTATTTTACATCCCAGGAAAACCAAGAGTTCATCTATCACCTGCTTAATTGTCTGTGGCAAACATTCAGGCCTCAGGAGTGTTGAAAGCATACCATCAGCAGAGGAAGAGCAAACAGAGGATGTTTCCATGCAACGCCTTTTCACACGTCCTCTCTCCTTTGTGAATATAAAGATGAAATAAAATTGAAGAGGAAAATAAGTAAAGATAAGAAATGCAATACATGATGATGATGGTGATGATGATGATGATGATGATGATGAAGAAAACCAATAAATGTTGTAGGTAAGTACTCAGGCTCTCATTTTTTGATGCATGGATTAGAGTCTCATCCTTGTCACTTGTTAATTATGTGACTTTAGACAAGCAATTTAACTTCTTTATGACTCAATTTACTTATCTTAAAATACAGATATTAATCAGATCAACCTCAGGGCTTTCTTAAAGAGAGTTAAGACATATAATGCATTTAGTATATTGCCTGGATTCACTGTTCCAGTTACTCTGTGAAAATGTGAATCTTCTTTGTACAAACTTAGAGAAGAATAACGAGAGTATTTATGAACATCAGACCCTTGAAATTTTCTGATTTTGAAAAATAAAAGCCCAGGGGCCAAATTTCTTGATGTGACTCTCTCCTCCACGTGCATAGATTCTCTTATTTTTGTTTCTATTTTCTGTTTGCTAAATTGAGGAAGTTTCTTTTCCATTTGAACATATAGTTGCAATTCTGGATTTTTCCATCTCTTTAAGATAAACTAGTTTGATTCAGCATCTGAGGGCCAAAAATCAAAACATTTTCTGATACACTAGACTTTAATACTTTCCGGTTGTTGAAGCCATAAGTGCTCACTCCAGATTTATACTCTTGATTTTTTTGAGTAATTGCTGAAAAAAATCCAAATATCAATGAGACCCTTTCTTTCTCAAAGATATACATCATCTCTCACCGTCAGGCCCAGAGATTGAGAAGATTTTAACCTTCATTTTGAAGGATCACAGGAATAGGAAAATAATTTTGAGTACCTGTTTTCCCGCCCCATCTAAGGACCTTTGAATTCCCTTGGTTTATTTGGGGGAGGTACACTTCACTTGGAAGTCATCTGGTTCTCTAAACGCTAATGCTCACTATGCAAATTGTTGAGTACTAGTAGGATTCACCTTGATTTCCATCATACATTTTTAGGAAGAAAGTGAACCTTTCCTTCTGGAAATGAACTATTGAGATACTCTGTGATGTTTTCAGCAACTTCGACCATGGTATTTAATCATGATATGATGGCATGCTTTTCCCAGGGTCAGAACCAATTGAAGGCTCTTTATCTCCTAGTTTGCTTTTCGGATCTCTTTAATCTTTCAGATTACTGTTTTTCTGGGATGCACATCTGCTATTTCTTCCCAAAACTTTTGAAATGCCCTGAAAAGAATGCCTAATTTTCAAATTCTTAAGGAAATAAAAGAAAAAGAAGACAAAGAAGAGCTCTATCTTAAAAAAAGTCTAATTGTCCAGTTGACAGGCAGAACCAAATACTCAATTGCAATGAAACTTTTGTGATAGAAAAAGCATTAAAGACCCTTGCTTCATACAAAATTTATTGATAGAGAATGTAATCTTAAGTCTAATTTATATCTAATTTAGTAACTTCCTTTTGGGAATGCAGAGAGGAATTACTTGAAAATACATTCCCCAACCACTTCTATGTATTTTCTCACCCAATTCATCATTCAGTGTGTGTATGGTTTACAAAGTGAAAATAAAACCAAATCTAACTTTCCCAGTCACCACCTCCATGCCAATAAGGGAGAAGAGGCAAGACTAGATGATACAGAATGTTGAAGTAATTGTTTTTAATGTGGCATTTTATAAAACATGAATACTCTAGCATTGAATCAGCCAATTTAATAAAAGTATTTAATGCATATCCTTCCAACCATCTCTCTATGGATATGCACAGAAAAAAAAGATAGATATTTGATATAACCATAATAGTCATCTTATATATACTAACTGAACATGCAGTATTTAATTTATTTCACTTTAAATACATAGAAGTGAAATTGGAGAATTTTCTAAAGAAATTCAGAAAAAAGTTTTACTCTATTATAATATTTACTATATATGTATTTTTTCTTTTTTATCTATTCTTATTCTCACTTAGGGACATGGATTACATTGATTTTTCTTTTGCTACTTATTTATCATCTTCTCTGTAAAAAGACCAACTTTTGGTCTTTCCCTCTCTACTGACTGTAATTTAGATTTCATTTATGTTTATTTTATTCCAGATACTTTTAAAAATTTGTTTTACATATTTCGGTTCTCAATTGGTCTCTGTAGCTGAAAAATCACCCATTTTATCTCAACCTGAGTTTAAAAAATAATCTCATTCACTATCACTTGCTTTACTGAATCATATTTTCATTGCATAATTCTATACTGCAAAATATTTGGGCCCATGTCCTTCTGTTATTTTGACAAGTTTGGTTCTGTCTTTTACATAAATGTTCATTAATTTTCTTTTCTGTCTTCTCTCTTACCTTTCTCCCTTTCATGACACTGTATCATGTCATTTCTTCCATTTTCACTGGAAAATTCTGCCCAGAAGTTTTGATTCTCTCTTAATCTCTTATCATTTTTCTGGTACCAGGTTGTCTTTCTTTCTAAAATGAAATTTCAGGGCTACTTTCTATCCACTTTTACATAGCTTAATTTGGAGAAAGAACAGAATTTGTTTTGTGTTATATGGAAATCTTGCTGGGAACCTGGGTTTGGCTTTTTTTAGGAAATCCCACTAAACATTCAGGGCCTCAGCCCAGAATGAATCTGTATCCAGCTCTGGTAGGCTTTGTCTTGTTCTCTTGCTCAGCACAGCACTCCAAAAGATGGTAACCCACTGAATTCTCTCCAGTCTCTGATGAAGTCTTACTAAGTATATATGGGCGTATCCTTAGTCATTTTCTTAGATTTTTATTGAAACGATCTGCTTGTAAGCCAAGTTTTCTTTTCTTGGGGGGTGGGGGTAATGTGAAATTATATGATTTTCTCTGTTCATTTTTTATTGTGTTGGGGTAAGATAGTGTTTCGTGCCCTGCTATTCTTATCCATATCTTGTTTCTTCCTTTCAGCCTTCCCTGAAGTTTATGGCATCAGGTTATATGTATTTCCTTATTTAATGGCTCTAAGTGACATTTTGACAGTTCCCTATCCCCCTATCTTTTGATCACATCGTTTGGCATTGATGAAAACCGAGAAAGTAATCAGACTGTAGTGTGTCATCTTTCCCCAGAAGTCTCTCACCTATACTTGTGAAAATCAATAATTTATTCCTAATTTTGAGATGAACTACTAAAAAGATTTTGCATATATGCATCCTGAAGTGTGTTACAGATTCTAAAGTATAGGATGAGTAGTGGCTATTATAGCCATTATAGCTTGAGAGAAAATAAAATTTAAAAAATTTTTAGATTTAAATATTTTTAAAGGATTTATCAATTATGGATTAACATCTGGACTTACAGTGATAAACTCAACACTTAAAGCTAGGTTCATTTTACTTTTATTCAAATAGTTTGATGAAAGGAAAACAAATCTGTTTTCCATTTGAAGACATGCTTCAGAATAATTGTTATTTAATAACTGCTTATCAGCAATGGGACAGGGGTGATTTCAGATATATAATCCATAGACCTTGTCATCCAAAAAGTTACCTTCTAGACTCACTGAACACTAAGAAACCTTACAGGAAATCTACCCCCAGGCACTCATTCCAGAACGACATAACCACTGCTTAGAGAGCTAAGGGACATGTCAACACTCTCTCACAGCTTGTTAGAGGTGGAGCTGGAAGTATATATATAAACCATTTCTTGAGTAGTAGGGAGGAAAGAACTATATACAGCTAAATGTACTTAAAGACAGAATATTATAATATATGTTTAAAAATTTAATATATAATTGAGTTATCAATGACCAGAATCTAATCTTTACAAAATTTGCATGTTAACTTCTTTTTATTCATTGTTTCAAGCTGAAATTTTCCCAGATTGTCTGCCTAAGCAGAAAGGGCAGGAAGAACAGGAATATTTTTCACCCATTAGCAAGAGAGAAGAAATATTGTCTGGTCATCAAGAGAAGAGAATTTTCTATTAACAAATCTCTAAGCAGAAGTTAAAAGAGAGAGCTAAAATAGAAAAGATAAATAAATTTCTAACATGCACAGATACAAGTCAGTACTATTATAAAAAGCTCTTTCTAACATTAAAGAATTAACATTACTTATACAGCCTAATAACTAAGTCATGTCAACATTCTTTCATTTTTTAAAAAAAATATTTATGGTTTCTTTCCTTTGTTAAAGTAACTAAAAATTTGACCAAACTACAGTTTTCCGCATATTTCTTACCACATTGAATTCTGGAGATGGAAGAGAACTTAGAGTACCAATTGTCCCAAATTCTTAGGCTTTACCCATTGACTGATTTTTCAAAGCTGTCATCCATAGTGAGAGTGAGGATAGGATTTCTGAACTCTTTGTTTCTCTGACCTCTTGTTTTACTGGACTAATATCGATTGAAGAAGGGGCCATATGTGCCTTTATTCAGTATCATAGGAATTAATTAAACATTCTCCTGGTCTCTCACCCTTAACTTGACTCATTATCATCCAGGGAAGGAGGGTGACTCATCTGATTGGTAAAGAAAGTGGGAGTCAGTCCCTTTATCCCCATATTTTCAGACCTGGCCTTTTTGTAGAGAACATAGTCAGATCTTTTTTTTTTGCCCCTTTGTTGAAGGCTTGCATTTGTCCACTGCTGCTGTTGAGTAAGTAAAAAAGTCCTGCTAATACAGAGAGAAGTATTAGAGAACCATTTGGGCTAAAGATATAAACATGAGTACTGCAATGGATTACAACTATGATTCTGACATTTGATCTTCCCCTGCACACTTTGTATCTTTCTATCTCAACCTGTGGATGAAAAGTGGTGTTTCTGACTGATTTACCTTCAAACTTCAGTGATGATCAACACATATATGCTGTTGTATCTAAAATGCATGTGTAGCTCTACATACTTTTTAGAAATTAAGCAACCATGTCAAGTTAAAGAGAAGTTTAAATGTTATTTAATTTAATTAGGAGTTGTCACATTACCCTAATATTAACCTATTTTTTCTTTTAGGATTATAATACTTATCTCATGAAATACATCAACTAGCTATACTTAATTATTATTCCTATAGTAAAATTAGGGAAATTCATAATATTTTTAGATTTGTATTTTTGTAGAGAGTGTTTCATTAGTATGTCAACCTGCCATAGGATTTTAAATGAAATAACACCTTTTGTAAATAAGGATTTTTAAAATAGGCTAAATATTTTATTGCTATAAATTAATTTGTCCCAGCAAGATTTAATTCCCTCAGTTACATCCTCATGTCATATGATAGTTTAGTTAGATGAGAATCCAAATGCATTCAGCAAGATAAAATACTCTAATTGGTTGAGTAAGAAAAGGTTATTTATTTTTAGCACCTTCTATTTTCATCTGGTCTCTATTATATCGCTATAATATATAGATATAAATGAACATCAGAGAGTCTGAAGGGTTTTAGGTAAATCACATTTAATTTAAACAATAGGTTTACACTTAAAACAAATTCATGTCATTGAAATTATTAATTATCAATTTAATTTTTTCATTAGCTAATGCCATTTTTTTCTTGACATATGTTAAATAGAGCATCTTGCAATAGTCATAAGATATTTTAAGAAATACATTTAATTGATTTCCATTATGAATCTTCCACATCTATGTTTCATTTGAATGCCATTAGAAAATATTTTACATACTTCCTAAATAAGGAATTTAAATATTTTTCATTAAAATATTTTACAAAGCTATTTCAAATATGATTTAATCCAAGATGAGTAAGGTATCAATTGAAACTACAGCAATGTCTCTTTTCCTATAAATTAAATTAAAATTTTTTCTTTACACAAAACAATGACAAACTCCTCACACTATGTGAATGTGATCATAGACCTAAATGTAAAACTTGAAACTATAACATGTCTAGAATAATATATAATAGAAAATATATAGAAAAAAAATTTAAACTGAACTTCACTGAATTATGCAATGCTTCTCTTTGAAAAACACTGTTAAGAGAATTAAAATACACTGAGAGAGCTCTGCTATGAAAAATGTTAATCCAGTGGTAACATTTTAGGTCAATTGGCAAAGAGCAAACTAGAAATAAAGATAATTATAATAATACCTCATCGTTTCAAATTTCTAGATGCATAAAAGTATGTTTGCCCTCACGCTTCCCAATAAAAATTAAACAATTTTTATTAGAAGGATGTTATATGTAAAGTATCACATGGCAGTAAGCATGCAGGAATGTAACGGGAATGTTGTAAACATTTGCAAAATAAATGAGTGAATACATATAGCATATTTCTACCTATAAAATTTAAGTTATTTTCAAGAATTCTTTTCTATTTTCAAGATTGAAGTCTTCATTTTATATAAGTATAATTCCTCTCCTGAGACTAGATTAAAATATTAAAACAGCCTATTCTAATAGATATGTAGGGGAAGGAACGCTGTTCTCAACATAAATCATTTGGAAATTCTTTCTCCTCTCAAAATCTATTACTCAACCAAAAAGAAATACTATTAAGATTAATTAGGTGCTCATCTTATAAAATATTTCCAAGTTCCATTTTTTTCCCCAGAAAATGTTATGTATTTCTACCTTTAAAAATCTATTGTACTATTTTTAAAAAGTTTATTGGCAATTCACATTTTTGGTGGAAAAAGACCAAATTTCTCTTTATATCTCTCTTTGATAGTAGACCTGGATAAAAACATTGGTGCAATAATCACTTTTGTGTGTTCATTAGAGGCTTATATGTAGGATAAATATTACAAAATATTTACACTGATGAGAGAATTATCTACAAAAAGTTGTACTTCATTTGTATTTTATTCAATTTAACATTGAAATAGTGTCAGAATTGTGTATTTTAATGTGGCATTTAAATTATTTTGCTATTCAAATACCCACGTTGATGTGTCATGTTGAACTGTTTCTGATAATATCCTTTCTAGGTGCAAAGAGATGTGTTAGAAAAGAATAGCATCTTTATTCTGTTCCCATTTGCCCAATTCACTAATCATATCAAATCTATTTCCATTGTGCTTTTGTAGGACAGTGGAATTGAGGGACTTAGACACAGTTTTTCTTTCATTATTCATATTTACCCAAAGGATTATAAGTTGCTCTAAAATAGACAGTATTTATAAATTATCTGGGAAAGTATTTTTATAAAGGAAATTATTGCTACTATTTTGTCCTTACTAAAGGATTTAAGTAATAAAATTGCTATATGTAGATATATTTATAGTAAAATATTAAACCAAACCCCTCAAAACAGTATCAACACATATTTCTATACACATTAAATAGCAGTAAGATGAGATTCAATAAAGTGTATGAAGAACTTCAAGTGGTATTATAAAGGTATAAGGGGTTTATTCTCGAATTGAAAAAAATTTTCCTGAGAAAAATTATCAGAAAGAGTCCAAGAACAAGGTGGCACATTGACACCAGCATTCTAAAGTATAGTCATTTATGACATGTAAGATTATATGATTCATTTATAGTATTTCAATATTAAAATGGGTACAAATGTAAGTAAAAGATAATATATTACAGATGTTTCTATCATCATATCATTTGTTTATTCTAGGAATGGAAACAGAGAATTAAAATAAAATACATGTTTTTAACTTGCACAAGTAAATACATTAAACGGTATTTAATTTTATTTGCAATCAACTCACATGCAACAAACCAGGAGATAGATATTATTGTTTTTTATCCCCGTTTCAGGTGGATATGAAGTGAAATAAGTAAGATACAGAGAGATAATTTACTTGTGATTTATACTAATGTTTACCTAAATACAATGTATATTGCATATGCTGAACTAGTAAAATAATGAATATCCATCCACCAGCCTCCAACCCAAATTTGAAAGAAGAAGCATAAAGGCAAGCTGGTGATTATTGAGAGAAGCTAAGTTCCTTAGAATACGGACATTTTGCCTTAATAAGTTGCCTTGAGGTGAAACATGATTCACATATTTTTAAGAATTGACATGGTAGAGAAATATTCTACAACACACAAAGGATGCATGAACATTTATGGAAAAAAATATTTTTCTCTAGGTATCAGAAAATTTTGGAAAATGGTTACTTTCCTTTTTATCAAAAAAATAAGACTAAAATGAAAAAGAATTAATATCATATTTAGAGTCAGAAATGTTGATATGAAAACCATAGCAGTTAAAAGAGATAAACATGAGAACCTGCTCAAAGAAAACAGTGATAATATTTAAAATGAGGGAGAACGTGTAATATATGAAAATAAGAAAAATACATTTTATATAATTTCCATATAAATTCCTTAAGAAAAATTCTAAAAATGAAACAGAAAATAATAAAAAGTAACAAAATAAAAGTCATCTGAGCTATAGAATAACGCAGTATGAAAATATTTCTTATGCAGGCAACAATAATGGAATATTCTTGAAAATATTCTTCCTAAAATGTATATTTTTAAAAGATTTAAGAAAGAAACAGATTTCTATTTCAAATAATACAAAATAGAATCAATCTGTATTAGTTAGAATTCTTATCACTGAAAATGAGAGAAAGCCTTATTTAACTATTTAAGTAAAAAAGAAAAGAGAAAAACTCTCTTTGGTCAAATAATTAAAAATTCCTGGGGCATTTTAATTGTTGCTGAGGCACACACATGCACACACAGGCACACACACACACACAACTTTTTATTTTTCCTACTCTAATTTCCTTTTGGGTTGGCTCCACTCTCAGTAAGCTCTCTCTGCATGGTGAAAAAGGGCTGAGGCTCTGTGGCTTAGCGGTTAAGTGCGTGCGCTCTGATGCTGGCGGCCCGGGTTCGGATCCCGGGCGCGCCCTGAGGCACCACTTCTCCGTCCAACGCGAGGCCGAGTCCCACGTACAGCAACTAGAAGGATGTGAACCTATGACATACAACTATCTACTGCGGCTTTGGGGGGAAAAAAATGAATAAATAAAATCTTTAAAAAAAAAAAAAAAAAACTATTTAGATTTCATCTTGCATTTTCAATATTTTTAGGAGAAAGTTTGGGAAGTCCTGGACTTGCTTCTCACTACTTTGATGGGCCTAGTTCAATCCATGAACCAAACACACTTGGTTTGATGGCACACAACTAGATTAGATTGGCCTGGAGCACATTCTTATTCCTGGAGTCTGAGAGTGGGACTGCACTCATCCATAGAACCTGGAATGAGAAAGAGCAAGGAATGTTTGCTCAAGAAAAAACAGGGGCTTATATTGGGACACAGAACAGTTAAAATAATGGACAACTTCTTAATACATCATGTGATAAGAGTATTGACAGGAGATGTGATTCAAGATTGATATGTTCAACCAAGTTTAGTATCTGTATAACAACAAAAACTGAGATATACTTAGATATATACAACTCAGATTACCACCCTTGAATTTTCCTTGACAAAGTCAACTCTCAATGCATACTCTAACCTACTAGCTCCCAAAGCCTCACTCCCAGATCAGAATCAACATGATTGAATGGCTTAGAATTGCAAATATTCAGGTCCCATCCAAGACCTAATGAGTCAGAAACTCTGGAGGTGGGATACAGCAATCTTTGCTTTAAGAAACTCTCCAGATTCTAATACACAATGAAGTTTGAGAAACACTGCTTTAGCCAATCAATAGATGATTAAAAGAACCCCCACAATAGTTTTATATTATCATCAATAGGTATCAGAAAAAGTTAAACACAACATTAGAATATTTTTAATTGAAATATTTTTGATTATTATTATAACAGGGATAACTTTTTTAAAAAATAAGCCAAAATACCCAAATATATAAAGTAAAATAGAAAAATAATGCCTCATCTTGTCTCTCTAATTATTTTTAATACTCTGTTTTATAGCCTTATAAAACATTCCAAAATCTACAAAATAATTGTGTTGTACTGATTATACATGATAGGATACATCCAAAACAACTTAAAAATTCCCATCAATCACTCTTTATACATTATACATTCTTTTCAAATGCATACTGAACATATCCCAGTAGACAGCATTATGATCCATAAAACAAGTCTCCATAAATATAAGTCTGTCTGTCTATCCATCTATCTATTTATCTATCTATTGGATACAGTTAAAGCAGTGTTTTGAGGTAAATTTATAACAACGGATATCAATAATAGGAAAGAACAAAAAGATACAAATCAATGATCTCAGTTTACCCCCTAAGAAGCTAGAAAAAGAAGAGCAAGTTAAACTCCAAATAAGCAGAAGATAGAAAATAATTAATGTCAAAGCAGAAATTAATTAAATAAAAATACAAAAATAATAGCTAAAATTCAACAAAACGAAAACTGGTTCTTTCAGAAGACCAATGAAATTGGTAAACATCCAGCCATTCTGATCAAGAAAAACAGAGAGAAGACCAACTACTAATATTAGGAATGAGAGAGGTGACATAATTACAGATCTTACAGAAATTAAAAGGATAATAATGAAATATTATCAATAATATTATGCCAATAAATTTTACAATTTTGGTGAAATGGACAAATGCCTTGAAAGATACCATCTTCCAAAGCTCGTTCAAGAGGAAGTTCATAGGCTGAGTAGCTTTGTTTCTACTAAAGAAATTGATTTGTAGTTATAAACCTTACAACAAAGAAAACTCTTTGGCTTTAACAGTGAATTCTTTTAAATATCTAAGAAAAAATAATGCCAGTTATCTCTAAATTCTTCCAGAAAATTAAGAGAAAGAAGTTTAACTGATTCTGATATCAAAACCAGACAAATACATAAGAAAAGTGAAAATTAAAGACATACATGCAAAAATTATTATGAAAATTATATTAAAATAGAATAATACTTCATAACCCAGTGGGTTTTATACCAGGAATGCAAGTTTGGTTTAACATTCAAAAATAAAAAACAATGTAATTTACAACATTCACAAACTAAAAATCAAAAACCATATAAACATTTTAGTAAAGATAAAGAAAAAAAATCATACTTGGAAAGAGGAAAAACTGTCTTAGATGCAGGTAATAAAATTGTTTTAGTAGAAAATTCTACAGTATATAGAAAAGGCTACTAGACTAACTAACTTAGCAAGTTTGAGGATATAAGGTCAATATTCAAGACTTTAGTTCTATTTCTATATGTTATCTACAAACAATTGGAAATTGAAGTTTTAAAAAACAGTATTTAAAGTAGTATAAATATGAAGTAATTAGAGATAAATTTGACATAAAACGTGTAATACTTGTATGTGACAAATAAACTATTTCTGAGCGTAATTAAGACCTACATAAATGGAGCAATACATTGTGCTCATGGCTCAGAAGTTTCAAGGTTGTTAAGAGGTCAGTTCTTCCCAAATTTATCTATAGATTCAATGCAATCTCAATCAAAATAACAGCAGGCTTTTTTTGTTGTGTAGCAGCAGGCTGTTTCTAAAATGCATATGGAAATGCAAAGGATATCATATAAGAAAAGCAGCCCTAAAAAGATGAACAAAGTTAGATGGCTTACACTACCTGATTCCCATATTTAGTATAAAAATGCAGCAGTCAAGACAGCAGAGTAGTGGTGGAAAGATAGTCAAATAGATCAATAGGACAGAGAAGAAAGATCAGAAATAGACCCACACATATTAGGCCAATTGGATTTTGATGAAAAAAAAAAGGAAAGTTTTTTTCCATACCAAGAGTAGGCGAGGATGTGGTAGGACTGGAATTCTCATACGCTGCTAGCAGGGGTATAAAATGTTACAACCACTACGGAAAGAGTTTGGCCTTTTCTTAAAAAAATTTAAACATCCGGGGCCGGCCCGGTGGCGCAAGCGATTAAGTGCGCGCGCTCCGCTGCGGCGGCCCGGGGTTCGCTGGTTCGGATCCCGGGCGCGCACCGACGCACTGCTTGGCAAGCCATGCTGTGGCGGCGTCCCATATAAAGTGGAGGAAGATGGGCACAGATGTTAGCCCAGGGCCGTCTTCCTCAGCAAAAAAAGAGGAGGATTGGCGGATGTTAGCACAGGGCTGATGTCCTCACAAAAAAAAAAAATTTAAACATCCACCTATCATACAATCTAGCCATTGTACTCATTGAAGTGAAACTGTATGTTCCTACGAAGATTGGATAAGTATACTTATAACAGCTTTATTTATAATAGGCAAAAAATAGAAAAACCCAAACGTCCATTAAGTGAATAGATAGACTGTGGTATATCCATACAATTGAACACTATTCAGCAATACAAAGGAACAAACTATTGATACATGTAACTACGTTTGAGTAGTCAGCCTTGATGTCTAGTGGTTAAGATTTGGCACTCTCACTGCTGCGATCCGGATTCGTTTCCATTTCCTGGTCAGGGAACCACACCATCCTTCTGTTGGTTGTCATACTGTGGTGGCTACGTGTTGCTGTGATGCTGAAAGCTATGCCACCGATATTTCAAGTACCAGCAGGGTCACCCATGGTGGACAGGTTTCAGAGGAGTCTTCCAGACTAAGACAGATGAGTTAGAAGGACCTGGCCACCCACTTCTGAAAAAAATTGCCATGAAAACCCTATGAATACAGCAGAGCATTGTCTGATACAGCCGCGGAAGGTGAGAGGATGGTGCAAAAAGACTGGGCAGAGTTCTGCTCTCTTGTACACAGGGGCGCTAGGAGTTGGAATCAACTGGATGGCACTAACAACAGCAACTACATGAGTGAACCTCAAAATAATTAGGCTGACTGCAAAAAGTCAGAAAAACAACGTGTCTACTGTATCAGTCTACTTGTAGAAAATTTTAGAAAATACAAACTAACCATAGTGAGAGAAAGCAGATCACTGGTTGCCTGTGGTTGAGTGAGGGTGGTACAAAGAGGCAAGAAGGAGGCATTACAAAGGGGCATCAATAAACTTTTTTGGTTGACAAATATGCAATGTTTTCATTATCCTCATTTGTTGCGCTAGATATACACATATCAAAATTTATCAATTGTAGACTTTAAATATTTGCAGTTTATTGTATGTCAAATATATTTAATTCCTCCCACTCATTTGGTATTTTTGAAATTAATTTACCTTCCTGAGCCTGCTTTTCCAACTTTAATATATGAAAAAATATCCACCACGAAGAGATGTTAAAGAGTTATAAGAAACTAATTTACATAAAGCCTCCTGCTCACAGTATCCTGAGAAAATTTTATTCCAGTTCATCCTTCCAATGTGATAATCAAATTTAATTATTTCTTGATGATACTTTCATGTTTGGTTTCCTTTCAAATACTGTTCCATAATCCATGAAGAATGTTTGTCCAATTTTAATATGTCTATTTCAGTTACCTACCATCATCCAACTAAAAAAGATTATTGAAAAGCCATCTCTACTATCCAAGAAAATGTAAGCTCAAGAAGGGAAATTTTAGGGTAGTAAATACAATGCCTTTTAAATCTGAAACTCATTTAAGTCTTCAATTCAAATTTCTTTCAATAATGTTGAAAATTATTGTTCCCTGTCCGCATCTCCCCATCCAAATCGATCTAATGTATAGCTAGCTTTGTAGTTCAGCAGTACATTGAAATAACTGTTACATGAATAACACTCAACAATTTGAGGTCTTAACAATTAAAACACTAAAATTATTAAAGTAAAACTCTGGACTTTTAAGCATTTTTACTACAAATAGACCTGTTTGTGTTAGTGTATAAGTGAAATGTAAATGAGCTAAATAAAAGATGACCGAGGAAAAATTTCAAATAAGCACAGTTAGTTTGAACACATTCTTTCCAGTTCAGAATTCTGTTGCATTGAAAGGACACAAATAAGATTTCATTCTTCTGGTCATATTGATATGAAATCCCGTCTACTAAATTCTCAAAGAAAATGTGCCCTTGTTAGTGACTAATTTGCATTCTCCTTCTTGATTTACCTCAGTAAACTGCAAACCTAATGGATTACTATCAACAGAAGAAATTCATCTAAAGCAGGAATGTAAAATAGTTCAAAGTTATCCTTGAACTTAAAATGCTTAAAATTGTGCGTGTGTGTAAATTAAGGACTATAAAGTGAGTGATATTTCTAAACAAGTTCTGAAATATTTAACTGTCACTGGTAATAATTTATAAAGTAGCTACATAGACATTTGCCTGATAGATCTGAGGGGCATGTTAATGGAGTACAATGAAGACAGATAGCTCCATTCTGGTACCACTGAGCAGACAGCCGCCTCACGAAACACTTCTCAGCCAACGCACATCAATCTCACCATGATGGCTCCTCAGATTAGACAGGAAGGCACACTCCTGTGAATCTTAAAAGGCCATTTCTGTCTCTTGTGAAGTTGTTTAACTTTGTTTTCATTTTATGGAGGCTGGCAGAGCTCTCACACGTACAGGATTTGACAGATTGACTTTTAGAAAATACCTAGGAAAGAGTAAATTTTACTGAAACATAAATTACAAATTTCACGAAATAAACTGACCTTGGCATTAACTTGAGATACGACAAGATGGCATTTATTATTTATTACTTTTTTATATATTATTTATAGGTAGATTCGTATTTTTTTGACATTATTTGATTTGTTACAATTTAGAATGTGATACCTGGTAGTCAGAAGGCAAACTTTACACAGCACGTTTAATTATTTTGAAACCTAATTTATACGGTTTATGAAGCACTCAAAGTTATTAAAACACTCTGAGGAAAATATCAAATAACTATTCCTGGACAGTCCATAAGACGATGATTTGATATGCTGAAAGCAACCTCCCCAATGCATTGCTGTCATTCTTTATTCAGTATCATGCCCAATAGTGACATAACACAAAATGTGGTTTCCTGTATTTTCCAGAAATGATTTGTTTCTAGGATTTGTAAATCTGTAGCAACATAAAGTCAAAGTAAACAATATCAATGTTCAAACTACGTCCATAAATTTATATCTAAAAATAAGTGCAATTTATTATTAAAGATATCATCAGCACGGTACCAGACAGTGCCGCTCAGAAATCATGTAATGTTTTTTTGTTTGATTGTTTGTTTTGACTATTAAACACAATTGGTCAAACTAAATCAGTATAAGCATACTATTTTTAAAACATTGCTACAGAATTTAAACATTCCTAGGAGACTGAAGGCCTTTGCTGTAAATTTTGTGAATCTCTCAAACAAGGGAAGGTTGTGGCTGAATGATGACTGCTGGAGAATGAGAATGACATTTAGAGGTTGATTTTGGTGTTCGACAACATCTTATCACCTATGAGTACCTAGTGTCATTTTTCCAGCCTTGGTCTTCGCCACTCCCCCTCTGCATGCACTGGCTTCTTTATCTGCCAAGTTCAGGCCTGTCTCAGTTCCCAGTTCTTTTGAGGCTTACAGCTGTAAGTGCTTAAACCACCCATATTTCCTCTTCTCAGCTAGGTCATTTTTGCATCTTCCCAGCTAGGTCATTTTCGCATCTTCCCTTCTATTATCCTGACCTAGGACACAAGACTCCAGGGATGACCAGTAGCCCTACAATGAAATACAACATTGGAAAAGCAGATGCTGAGTACTCTCTCCCATCAGCCTTAATCCAGTCCTATTTCATCTTCCACTCTCATACTTGGACTCCTTAATCCCCAACTCAGAGACCCAAAGAAATTCTATTTTCTCTCCTCCTGTCATCAGTCTTCTGGTTGCTATCTTAATTGTACCAGTAACTAAACTGGTGCTCTAGTTTCTCGTGAACGTGAGACCCCGCCAGGATTTCTGCTTTCACAATGACTAGAAGAACCCTACCTCTCTACATTAGCATGGTCCTTGGCAATGTCTGCCTGGGGACAGCCTCCAAATTTCAAACACTGACACTCTTTGAACCCCTAGCGTTGATTATTAGTATCTTGAACAGAGCATATTTGCTTCCTCCCACACCAAGATCCCCCTGAGTGTGTAATTTCATATGATAATTTGTTTGATGGCTGTCTTCTCCATGAGCCCAAGGACTACTGTGTTTTTCTGCTCTCCACGTTTTCCTCCGAACTTCGTATAGTACTTGGCAAATGGCAGATGTCCCATAAAAGTGTGGTGAAATAATTATCATCTTAACTCTCGTGAAAACATCAACTCTTCTCCCTCTATGCAGTCCAATTGCTTAGAAGGATTAAGTAGGATAAATGGAGATCAGACTCCCAAGGAGTAGGACCAAGGGTAGGTTCATGTTCAATGACACTAATTGGGCCATATTTTCTAGATATTTGGTTTCAAATGGAACAAACGAAAACCAGTAGAAGTCCTACTTCTGTTTAGCGGTAGAAAGTTACAAGAGAAAATTGCTTACTCTCTAGCAATAAGAAAAACCTGGATAACACAAAAATCATATCTTTTCTTCAACTTATCAGAGATGATTAAGGAGACAATCATTCCTTGTAGTCTGTTCCATCATATCTAATATTTTTTGAGAATTCATATCTTATACACATAATTTGTTAGAAAAGTCATGTAATATGTAAATCTATTCATTCAAATGAATATCTCCTTCAATATATGAAAACATAGCTCTGACACACAGAAAAAATATATAACTTTTTAAAGACCCTGGTCATTTGACTTAATATTGCAAAAATGTAAGTGTATTTGCCAATGACAATGATATAATATATAGCATAAAAAATATAACAAATCATGCATAAATGATATATAGCATATAGTATGTAATGTATAATGAATCCAAGTAGTGTTGTTTTAACATAACACTATGCCCTGAAAACATATAATTTATTTCCTTCATTAACGGGCATTTTTGTTGCCTGGTATATTTTTCAGGGTTGTAGAAGAAAACAGATCACATGCTCCAAAGAGTCAAGTGAAGAGACTTTAAGGAAGGGACAATTTAAAGGCTTAGACAGAGTTAAGAGAAACCAACGGAAGATAGCAGACAATGTTGCCTTTCATGAACCTAAAGGGAAACAGTCCAACAAGATTGTATCAGTTAGAAGGGCTGCCCAAAAGAAGCTGTGCCTTTGGTATTCTGCCACCGCCAAACTACAGCCTACATGGAGGGAGAATCAAGAGGCGCAGGAGAAAAAACAACAAAAAGCCTTTTGCCCTGTGTTAGTCTGCTAGGGCTGCCATAACAAAATACCCCAGCCTGGGTGGCCTAAAAACAGAAATTTATTTTCTCACAATTCTGGAGGCTAGAAGTCTGAGATCAAGGAGTTAGCAGGTTTGGTTTCTTTTGAGACTTCTTTCCTTGGCTTTAGATGGCCTTTTCTTTGTACACGTACATCTCTGGTGTCTCTGCTTGTATACTCTAACTTCCTTTTCTTAAAAGGACACACATCAGCTTGGATTAGGGCCCACCCTAAGAGCCTCATTTTGGCTTATTTGCCACTTTAAATGCCCTGTCTCCAAATGCAGTCACATTCTAAGGCACTGAGAATGAGGGCTTCATCATGAATTTTGTGAGGACACAAAATCAGTCCATAACATCCTCTAATTGATGAGTACCTCTGACTGGCCAAAGCCACTTAGAGGTCAGAGGGCACAAAAATTGCGTGCAATTCATAGAGGCCAGCCTCCTGGATAATATCCTAGAGGTCATCCTAGAGGTCCTGGAGCGGGGAATGGAAAATACTCTGCACGCCTGGGTAATACTTTCTGCATTTGTTTTAGAAAAATATAAAACAAAGCATTTGCTTTTATTATAAACAATAAAAATATTATCAACTAAATATTTGTCTTGACATGAGTACAGCCATGTTTGGCCGTTCCATTGACCTACAGCACAAGCACACACAAAATATATAAAGCTGCTTTCTGCGTGGTGGAAACTGGCCCTTCTCCCACAGAGAGAGTTGCAAGTTGTAACATTTCAAGGCTCTTTGGGCATCGTAGCACGAGACGGACTGGCCATCTGTGCTGGGCGGGGACGATAACCAGGGAGAACAATGCACGTACACAACTGCCAGGCTGGGACGATAGCCAGGGGGCTCAGTGCACGTACGCCACTGATAATTTTTGCATGGGAACACTAAATGCTTGCTCTGCAAACTCTGTAACTGCTTACTCTGGAAATTACTGATGCTATATAAACTGCTGGAAACTGAGGCCTGGTGAGAGTCTCACCTGTGGAGGGGATACCTTGCCCAGGACCTCTGATGATGGGATTCCTGCCCAGCCGTGTCAATCGAAAGGACTCTCCCGGGCAGTGGGGTGTGGATGTTGTGAGTAACCGATCGGATGTGTTTTCTTTTCGGTCAACCTGGTGTTTCTCTTTCCAGTTGATTTGTGTCATTTCTCTTCAGTCTATTTGGTGTTTCCCTTTCCAATCGATCTGATGTTTTTCTCTCTTGTTATATGACCTATTTGAATCTGCCACTGTCTCAGTCTACGCGGGTGTTTCCCTTTCTGATCAAGCTGGTGTTTTTTCCTCTTATTTGGCCTATTCGGATCTGTTTGTGGACTATCGCCTTTGCTCTCTTCTATATAATAAAATATACCTTCAGTCCATTTATTTGCAGTGGAAAGCTTCCTTTACATCTCTGATCGAATTCCCCTAACCTCTCAAAACAGTATTTCATTAAATTAGTTTAGTAACAATATAGTATTTCTATATCAAACTTCCCACTATCTCCATTTACTCACAAACTGTAGAGTTCTATAATTTTTCTCTGTCCTACTGTAAATTTCTGGTACCCAAGTTCAGTTACCTATTCTCAATCCGTATCCTCCTTCCATTCCTGGAGAATTCAATGTAGGATATTACCTCCTCTTTAAATTATTTTTTTGGACATTAATTGATTCATACTGTTCAGTTCTTTCCTTAAGTTCTTCGAGGGCAGGGGTCTTGTCTAACCAGTTCACCAGCGTCTGCCCACTAGGCAGTTGCTTTTCTGCCAAGGGTAAAATATAAATTTTATTCCAGCACAAATGAAAACTTTTTGCTGGACCCATCATAAAAATGAGGCTATTGGGACATCAGTTGTAAAATTCCATTGCAAAAGAAGAGGATAATTTTACGTCTAAATTGTTTCTCTCTGATTAGTAGATTTTGTTGCAGACAGCCATTTTTTGAGGCTATTTAAGGTGGATAAGGAGCATATTTTTTTAATCTTTCCCCTTTATACTGTTATGCAGATGGAATTAAAAGTGAAAAGAAACATTCTGCTACAATGAGAAAGAAGATGCCAGATTTTTGTAGCCCTGTGCCATTAGTATAGGTTGACCATACCGCAGTGAATGAACTAGCTGAGGATAAGGTTTCAGTGGACATATTTGCTGCCCAGCTCCTGAGCACAGAGGCGTAGGAAGCGGCTGCTGCCGCAGTTTAGGATACGTTTTGGGGGCTTACAAAGTCTTGGGCAGGAACACATGGCAGAAAACAAATCTATTAATAGACTGAATAAATTTTAACTTCACAGTTCTAGAGAAATTTTGGATTCACTCACATCCTGAAGAAGTAGAGCCTAGAAAGCTAATTCTATTTTTTAAAACTACGTGTCAAGTATTTTCTTGAGAGGCAGCTAACATTCCTCTAGACTTGTAGGTTAGAACTGGGCCTGAGAGAGGGGAGGTCTTTTTTCTAAATTCACATAGCTAATATGTTTAAGGTCAATTTGGACTGCAAAGTCATGTATTTCCTCCATTTGCTGCTTTCTTAAAGAAAAACATATTATTACACAGATATTATGTTTTTTCTCTTGTTTTGCCTTAATATTTCATATTTCAAGTGGTAACACTCTCTTTTTGTATGATTCTCATGTAGTGATGGTGGAGCGACATAAAGGAGCCCTTCCAAATGTTAATCACTTTTTGATAGAAAGTGTTGAATGAGATCCCGCTTCGTAGCAAGATACATGTGGGTGTATGTGTGTGTGTTTGTGTTAGTAGTGACAAGAACAAAAGGAAAGAAAACTGGTTGGTTGTGTGTTGTTCATAGGACCAACGGACCAACACTATAAGGCGTTCATGAAGAAAAGCATGAGCTGGAAGGAGACACTCAGGGTATACTGAAGAAGGAGGCAGAAGTACCAAGAGGGACAGTAGTTAGAAGTCTCAAAGAAAATTGCGTTAGAGACAGTGGATGACAACTTGCCCCCTTTAATGCATGGATAATCCTAACATTTTATCATTAAACATTTAACATGACATTGAAACGGATATTTTTGGTTCTATATATCATCTAAAGATTATAATGTGCAATAGTGTTCTGTATACAATATGGTGTATGCAAATAGTGTTCTGTTAAATTAAACCTCAATTCTTATGTTCAGCGGTTTGTGCAAATGCAAAAAATAATGTATGTTCACAGATATATTGGTCTTATGCTAAAAAGCAAATAATGTCTTGGTGGCCGAGGCTTTTCTTCAGAAATATGATTAAATCTCTACAAAGGAAGTAGTTTTCCCACTTCTGCATTTACTGCCAATGGGACTTCTCATAATCATAATAATAATCACTAATATTAAATGTTTAATGTGGGTTAGGAACAGTTCTAAGTGTTTCACCTATATTATTTCTCTTAATTCTACAACTCTATGAGCTTGGTCCTATTTTCCCCTTTTTGAGATGAAGAAACAAAAGAAGAGACTTTCCCAAAGTTACTTAGATAGTGGGTGGGAAAACTACACCCAAACCCAGGCAGTCTAATTCTAGAAACCACACTTTTATTCACTGCTCTGCCTTTATCATGCAGAATACAAAATTATTGGAAGAACACTGGTCTACAGAACTGAAAGACCAAAAAATTATGTGCGTATGAAAAACTGCACATTTTACATAAATCAAAAATTGCTGAAATACTTTTAAATAAATTGTCTTATGCAGAATCATTAAGAAGACAAACAATAAAGTAGAAACCATATAGAAACATCTCTTCCTGCTTCTCAGAAGAGAAACTCAATGGTGTTATGGGCTGAACTATGTTCTCTCCAAATTCATATGGTGAAACCCTTACCCCCAGTACCTCAGAAGGTGACTGTATTTGGAGAAAGGAGGTAATCAAGTTGGAGTGAGGCCATTGGGATGGGCCACAATCCAATCTGACTGGTGACCTTATAAGAAGAGGAGATTAGGACACACCAGGAGAGATACCAGGGGTCTGTGCACACAGAGGAAAGACCACGTGAGGACACGACAAGAAGGCCAAGAAGACAGGCCTCAGAAAAAAACAAACCTGCTGACACCTTGATCTGGGCTCCCAGCCTCCGGAACTGGGAGAAAATAAACTTCTGTTGTTTAAGCCGCCCAATCTGTGGTATTTTGTTATGGCAGCTCTAGAAAACTAATAAAAATAGCTTATAAGAAATGAAATTATTTCCAAATTTTCTAATTGTTAGGTAGATGCAAATATAGACATTAATGACAGAATATTTTTCTAACTTTCACATTAGCAAAACTTAGAAGTCTTAAAATCACAAGTATTGGAAAGAATATGTTGTATTTGTTACTCATATAAATCACTGGTGATGCTCTAGATTAATCAGTTTCTTGCCAATTTCTATTCTTAAAGTCTAGGTCATTTTCATAATTAGGATTAGCATTATGTTGTATGCAAATATATATCTCTCTTTTAACTTAGTCAAAGAAGATAAGTAATTTTGCAAGTGATTAAATGTTATTGTAAATATCATTTCAATTATTGCCTGATGTTCATTTTGATGAATTTCATATAATTACTTACACAATAAGATATATTTTAATCTAGATTACTTTTTTTTTTTTCATAATCATTGTTAACACTGCAGTGAACATTCTTCTGTATAAAACTTTGCACATGGTGGCTTGTTTCTTTTAGCTAGATTCCTAGAAGTATAAATGGTAGGTCTATAAATACAAACATTTTATAGCATCTTGAGATATACTGTCAAAAGATTTCTAGAATTATACCAATTTATAATCCTTTCATATACGGTATGATTATTTCACTTATCCTAACCAAAATTGGCCTTGTGTCTGTTTCTGAAATATTGATTCTATATTTTGTCTTTGGCAAAATAAAACAATTTTCCTAAAAATCACACTTGTGGATTTGTTAAATAATAAACTGTCACGTACACATAAGAAAATAAAGTCAAATGTCCTACATTTCTTAAACATGTTGAAAGTCTCTAAACATTGGAACAATTTTATTATCAAATTTTACTTTAAAAATCACATTTTTATATTTTCCATACTAATCTAGATTCTACAAATCTTTTTAATATATTTCAGGCAAAGCCACCTATAAAATATACAAAACATTTGGGGAAATAAAAATTTATAATTATTTGTCCAATCAACACAATTTTGTACTACTACAAAGTCTAACATTCAGCCTCTGTCTTACTTTGGAAACGTAATGTCCGTGAGACCTCAGATAACTTCTGTGTAAATAAAATTCTCATCTACATGCATGCATGTTTGTTTGAGGAAAAGAATACCCACTATAATTACCTCTTTAAAGTGCATGTTCAAGCTTTTGTTATCTCCATCTGATCTTGCCATTTCCTTATATAATCTCAAATATGTCATCAACTGTCCTGCCCTGCCTGGACTCACAGTGTCTTTTGCTGACTTGTATATTACTTTGGTTGATCATGGACTTGGAGACTATTATGCTTTGGAAAACTTGTCTGTCGACCTACAGGTTAGTCTGAAAGTGATCTGATTGTATCTGTAACAAACAGACAGGCTTCCAAATAATTGCTTGATTTATAATCAGTTAGTTAAAAATAATTGGGATAAAACATTTTATCACTTGCTTCTTATAGTTTCCATTTTGCCTTACAAGTGTATATACTTTGAAATTCCAGGCATTTAATTAAATTCCTCCTCTAAATTGTCCACACGCACACTTAACATAAAACATTACAATTTAATGACAATGAGTAAAGTCTCTGTGGGTACAATTCTTTTACTGAAGATACAACAGAAACTATTTTCCAAGGGGTAACTAATTCTCTACAGAGCGTATTTTTGGTATGCTTTATTACAGTCGTCAAAGACTTTGAGCCAGCTGAATTGGTTTGCTATTGTTACCTGGCTTGCTATCACCTCAGGCGTTGTCATTAATTCAGATCTGTGTAAGCTATTCCCACACTTGATTAAAAAACCACACAAACATTTGTTCTCTCTTTCTAATCCTCCTATTTAAGTCATATGTCAACATAAGAAAAAGAAAACTTTGCTTGTTTTTCAGTTTTTATGTCTGTTAATGTACACAAGATATATGTATATAACACCATATAATGCAAAAAATAAAACACTACATGATTTTTTATTAATAAACTATAAAGCCAACTAAAATGACATATTTTGAACACAATATAGGGTCTATTTCTTAATATTTATATTACCTATACTCTTAAAAATTATTACCTCAAGAGTCTCACAATAATAGAGTTTTTATGAAATTTTATTTATGGAATGAATTAGACCAGTCTTTTCTTTACTGGATATAGCATAAAATCATACTTAGAATTTTATGCCTGCAAAAATTTCCAAGTCTCTAAAATGTATAAGGATATATTCCTCAAGTTGGGAAATCTATGAGGCAATAAAAACATTAATCAGACACATACCCATTTTTTCAAAAAAACTAGTTGCAATATAAAAACCTTAAGAAATACTAAATTCTAAGGAATGCTACCTTTAATGTTTAAATATGACATAAGCAAAATTAAAATTATTTAGGATATATCCATGATATATTTGACAGAATTAAGTCTGGCACTTTTTTCCCACTAGAATTAAGTTCTGTAAAATAGCTATTATCTTTAGATTTTTATAACATTCAAGAAAAAAATATAACAAACTGTAACCTTTCGTTATTGGGAAAGAACATTTAACAATGTTTACACCTAATTTTTAAACTCTTACATTCCTAAGCAACTCCAACGTTATGAAGATAAAACCGTGGCCACTTACACCTAAAGGATGTTTGGAAACACACGTTGGAAACACAGAGGAATTTTTTGTCATCTAAATCACTGGGGGCAAGGAATGCATTACTGATGTTTTGCAAGTGGGGTCCAGGGAACTTAAATTTCCTGGAACGCTTGCAACAGTGTGGCACAGAAAGAGATTTTATTGCTAAAATGTCATACCTGCTGAAGATTATGGAGAAAATATTGAAATTACCAAGAGTTTTTATCCTTATATTGGTTAATAGAAAGAAACTATTAAAACCATAAGAGTTTGGTCTAATTCTCTCCTTGGATAATGATCCTTTAGGAGTGAATTATAGGAAAAGAAGTGCTATTTTATAACTACTGAAAGTAAACAATGCAGTTTTCATATGACTAGAAAATTGATTTTAAGATTTAAAAAATGCCATCTATTGTCCATAAGACATTTGGCACATTTTGGTTGAGTTTGAAAAAGGCATCTGGAATTGTCTAAGTCACTTTGGGCTGCTATAACTAAATACTATAGACTGGATATTTTCGACAACAAAAACTTATTTTTCACAGTTTTGGAGGTTGGGAAGTCTAAGATCCAATTAAATGTTTGAATTTTCTTTATATCTCTAACGAGTACATTCTGATTTCTTTTTTTTTTTTTTTGGTGAGGAAGATTAGCCCAGAGGTAACATCCATTGCCAATCCTCCTCTTTTTGCTGAAGAAGATTGGCCCTGGGCTAACATCCGTGTTCATCTTCCTCTACTTTATATAGGACGCTGCCACAGCATAGTTTTACAAGTCGTGCATTAGTCTGCACCTGGGATCCAAACCTGTGAACCTCGGGTGCTGAAGCAGAGCGCACAAACTTAACTGCCTCGCCACCAGGCCAATGAATCTTTGCAACTCCATGCTATCAGATTTTAATTGATTTCATAGAAGGAATCCTGTATTTGGAGAGGTAAACTGTTGGAAATTTGCAGAGGTAAATTGTTAACTGACTATTTGTTGCATGCACTATGACTTACAGGCAGATTTACTCTGTGCCATCAAAGCTGCCCTAAACATTTACATTGGGTTTACAGTTAGCTACTGGTTAAGTTAAATAATATTTATGAAAACATCTGGCTCATTGTCTGACACATAGTGGGAACTGAAGAAATAATAAGTTTTGACTCTTATTTTTCTCATGTTACAGTTGAGAATATTCTGATTCTAGAACAAATTGTGTAAAACTTTGCTAATACTGCACTTAGAAATGTCATGTGAGCTGTCACTATAACACTTGTGGTTGCTCTTGGGAAAGACACGATATAGAAGAGTGGTTAACTACCAGATCTTGGTTTGTATCTGAATTCATTTTCCTCATCTGTATGTATTACTTCTGAGACCTCAAATGAGTTATGTAATATTATGGAACCTCAGTTTCTGCATCTATAAATTATAATAATAAAACTACTTTCTAATTGTATTGTTTTGAGAATAAAATAGAAGTATAAATCTGTGTAAATTTCTTAGCACAATGAGTATATACAGTAAAAGCAGTAATAAATATATCTTTATTAGTAGTAGTATTTCAACCACTCCTCATCCAATCCCTCATTTTTATTCCTTTCTGTTGTAGCCATGATTTGGATTGTGTCGCATCACTTCTCTAACTCTCTGCAGTGAACGACGTTTTTTAAAAATATTTGATACTTTTGCGATATCCAAAAAAGGTGTCACTCAATGTACTCTACGTGTTTTTAAACACCGACTTTCACTTTTGGTACTTATCTTGCAGTTGAGCTTTAACAAGTAGTTTGCAGATACACAATGCTCTACGGGCCATTCTTCGAGTAGCATGCATTATGTTATTCCATCAGCGATATTCTGTAAATTTTAGATTATTATTTTGAAATAAAGTTAAAAATAAACAATATTATTCAACTTATTTTCTTCCACTGTTATAAATGTTAATTTCATTTATTTGCTTTAGAACACAAGCCCATGATCTAATTTTTGGAATTCTTCCTACTGGACTTCAGGTTGTTTCCCACGTCCCGTATAGGTTAGGTAAAACGTGACAACTATAATGACATAAAATATCTTACTTGTTTATATTATAAATACTTTAATCACTTTCACACTTATGGGTTATTAAATGTGGCTTTTTATGTCTTGGCAATTTCATTAAGTAACTTCAAACTGTAGCACAAGAGCTAACAGAGAATAATTATAGTCCATTTTGCAAATATAAGGAGTCCTTGTAAAATATTAGGTAGGAAAGAATCTTTAATTATTGGATAAATGATTGTTGGCATTGCCGGTGGAGTACTTTTTTGGATGAACTTCCAGTTCCACATTCTTAGAGATAATTGATAGTTGAAAATAAAATTTAACAATAAAAGTTATTTCATATTCTCAGCTAGCTTTCCTAGATTTTCTGTGTCATTTATTATTTTGAATAGTCATTCTTATTTCACTTGTCTAAGCATTTATGAACATAATGTTTATGTCAGCATTAGATATTTGGCATGATTTTTATATTGCTATGTCAACATAATTATATCTAGAGCTTCATTTCACTACCATTTTAGTATAAACATTGAGTTTGAGGGAGTATACTGCAAAACTTATACAATATTTGAATTGTGTTTCAAAGTACATATGTTTAATTTTTAACCAAAAGAGCACAATGGCTTTTCTCTGAACGGTGCTTCCTTTGTGTTATTTTGTTATTTTCCATTATTTGCCCTGAAAAACAATTTGAATTATAGCTAAGGTAAAAGAATAATAAAGGTAACCCTACAACTTTTCCTTTGCCTATAATTGTATTGCAACATTATCATTTTATCATATAGATAATTATGTACATGCATATTTTATAATTATTCTCATAGATAATATGATTGATCCAGGTTGTTCCAGATTGTTCTATGACCATATGTGGCAACTAATTGACAATCCTTTATGGTTAGACTTCTTGGGTCTTAACTAGAGCCTGTGGTTTTTACTAGGACTCCCCCAATTTTTAGCTTTTAAATTCAAACCTTTGTCTCTCTCTCTAACAGAGAGATTACTGAAATTTTTGTCAGCTTGTTAGCCACCAGTTTGTTCACTTTTGCTTTGGGTCTGGGCATCTCAACCTGAGCATTGAGAATTCAGGATTTGGCAAATGCCTTGAGGGAATATTGAGCACAAAATTTTAGGTTTACTTAATTTGAACTTCAACTCTCAATCTTCCAGGTGGCCAAAATTCCAACTCATCTCCGCCCATCTCAGCAACACCCCTGAAAGTCGCTGGCCTCGAGTTTATCCTCAGCCTTTACTCTCTGCGCTGGCTTAGTAAATAAGCTGAGGGATATAGCAGAGGCAAATCTGAGGCTCACTTTTTGGTGCCTTCCTCGTCCATGGGATTTTCCATTCATTGCATCCTATCTTACTTAGTCTTTCTCCAATACTTTTCCAAAATTGTTTTACGTATTTTATCCAGCCTTTGTAGTTATTCTCTGTTGGAGACATATACTGTCTTCCGACAGAGAGCCTTTACACATCTTGATCCTTTCATCCAAAACACTCCCCTTCTCAGACCCCCCCACCATCAGTTAGTTGTTCGTTACTGTTTCCCCATATCTCAACTCAATGACATCTCCAGAGCAAGATTCTTTGACTTTCTTAATTACATCCAGTGCAGTTACTTCTTTCAGGATTGATCCTTTTCCATCTTTTTCCAGCTTTTAGTAGTTCTCTAGATTGTTAAAATATAATTTGATAAATACTGTGATGAAGATAGCATTGTAGTGGTTTGAGGAATCATCAGCATATGACCTAACTCATTTCCTGAGTTGTGTGGAAGTCTTTGGTAAGTAGGATTTAACCAGTCAGAGAAGGAGTTGGAAGATGAGGGTGGAAGTGGACTCTGGAAAGAAGAAACAGCAGAGACACAGTGCCAGAGACACAGTTTTTGAAAAGGCTTGTGAAATTCAATTGAAATTGCAAGTATTCCTTTTGTTTATTCATGTTCTACATTGCCCCCACCCGTCCAACAGATGTCTGTTTCTCTGCCAAGTGTAATTGTGATGGGGCTGGCATTCGCCAGACCTAACTTCCTTTACTCCCTCGGCTTAGGGATCATTTTCAAGCCATTCTAATTCCATCGGCAGATCTCCCAGAAATGTGAAATTTAAAAGAAGCCCAGGGACTTGGTTGAGTCACTTGATGGTAGACTCTTGAAGAATTTTTGCTACCAAGATCCTTATTTCTGCCCCACTTCTGCTTCCAATAACTGGATATTCATCATCCTCCTTATTTCTAAGAGCTATGCATTATCATCACAAAGAATGAATGGTATAATCCATCAAACAGTTCTTTTGGCTTATAATAAAAAAAATATCCTGAGAGGCATAGTAATATTTAGCTGAAGAGTAAGGTAACAATCAGGTTATGAAGGGGACGCACTTACCATGCTAAGAGTTTGGATTTTATGTTATAGAGCTAAGGATTATAAATTCTGTTTTCTACAGGGATAGGCAAGTAATTTAAATATTTTATAAACTAAAATGAAGGAGAAACTAGCAATGTGAGATATTATTTCCCATCTCAAGACATTAAACTGCACTATTTATCACTGCCAGTCAGATAAAATATATTCATATGTTGAACTTAGTTATTGATCTTCTTTCTCTATAATCATTGTATAGATTATGGGTAAGCATTAAATGGTATTTATTAATAAAGGGATTTTTAATCATATTATTATGGTTCATTAAACGTTTCCACAAATTCCTTGCAGCTTCTCTTATTAAAAGGTGGAGTCCGTTTCCCTTGCCCCTGAATCTGGGCTGGCTGTATGACTTGCTTTAATGACTAGAACGTGGCAGAAATCATATTGTGTGAGTTCCAGAATCTAGGAGTTAAAAAGCCTTGTAGCTTCCACCTCTCTTCTCTTGTAAGGCTGCCACCACCATGTAAGTTAGTCTAGGTTAGAGTGCTAAATAATGTGAGATCACTGAGTGAAAGGCTCAGCCATTAGACAGCACTAGGCCCCCTGACATGTGAATGAACACCTTAGTACTTCTAATCTCAGACTGCAACAGCATGCAAGACCCAGCAGAAGAACCAACTAGATGAACCCAACCAACCCACAGAGTCATAAGAAACAACAAACTTGTTCTTTTAAGCAACTGCGTTTTAGAATGGTTTGCTGTATAGCAAAAGACAAATGAGACATTTTACTTTTAGAACGGATTAGAGAGGTTGAGACTAAAACAAGAAAGAAGAGTTACAATAATCTAGGCAAAAGTGAATCTATGAAAAGACTTGAAAGAGAGGCCCAAATGGTTAAGTTAAGAAGATCTAATTGACAGGGTTTGGTGAAATAGAAGGATTGAAGAAGACTGATGCGCTCCAGTGGACATCTAAGATGGTGTTACTAAAAAAAGTAATTAGAACAGTAAATATTGGGAAGGCAGCTGCTTTAAGGGAGAACATTTGGATTTAATTCCACACGTGATAAAACTGCTGTGTCTATGAAACATCCTCTTGGAGACTACAGTGATGTCTGTGCTATACCACGTTGGCAGAACTAGGCAAACATGGGTTGTGATCCTAGCTTTTCAATTAGCTTTGTAAACTTTATTATCATAGCCAAGTTGTAGTGTTTTCATATGAATAATAAAAATGAGTCACTGCCTTACCATATGTGTTTTTATTAAATAATAGCTTTATTGAGATACAATTCACATAGTATACAATTCAGCCATATACAGTGTACAATTCACTGTTTCTTAGAGTTGTGGAAACATGACACAATCAAGTTTAGAATGTTTTCATTACTCCAAAAAGAAATTCCGTATCCATGAGCAGTCAAGCAGTCAGTCTCCATTTCTGCCTCGACCATCCCCACCCTAGGCCATTGCAAATCTACTTTGTGTCTCTATAGTTTTACCTATTCTGTATGTTTCATGTAAATTTAATCATACAACATGTAGTCTTTGGTGACTGGCTTCTTTCACTTAGCATAGTGCTTTCAAGATTCACAATTTTTTAGCCTATCTCAGTACTTTATTCCTTAAAATGCCTGATATTATTTCATTGTATGGATATACTGCATTTTACTTAGCCATTCATCATTTGATGGCTATTTGGGTTGCTTCCACTTTTTGGCCATTGTTAATAATACTGCTGTGAACATTCATGTGCAAGTTTTTGTGTGGACATATGGTTTATTTTCTCTTGGGTATACACCTAGGAATGGAATTGCTGGCCATATGGTAACTCTATGTTGAGCTTCTCGAGGAACTATGCTTTCGGAAGCATCTCCACCACTTTACATCTCCACCAGCATCATATAAGGTTTCCAGTTTCTCTACATTCTTGCTAACACTTTTCTTATCTGTCTTTTTAACTATAGCATACACAAGAAGAAGTGATATCTTATTGTGATTTTGATTTGCATTTACCCAATAGCAATGATGTTGAGCATTTTTCCATGTGCTTATGAGCTATTTGAATATATTCTTTAGAAAAATATCTATTCAGAATATCTGTCCATTTTTAAATTGTATTTATCTTTTTATTACAGAATTGTCAGAGTTCAGGATGCAAATCCCTTATTAGATATACGATATGCAAACATTTTCTCAAAATCTGTATTGTTTGCATTATCTTGATGCTATCCTTTGAAGAAATGTTTTTAATTTTAAAGTTAATTTTCTTTTTTTTTCTTAACATTTGTTATTTTGATATGATATATAAGAAGGCTTTGCCTGATCCAAGGCCGTGAGTATTTACTCATACTATTATTTTTCTAAGAGTTTTATAATTTTAGCTCTCACATTTAGATTTAGGATACATTTTGAATTAATACTTGTTTATGATATGAAGAAGGATTCCAGCTTCATTCTTTTACATGTGTATATCCGAGTGACCCCAACATCATTTGTTAAAAAGAATATTTTTTCCCAATTGAATTTTATTGGCAACCTTTTCAAAAATCAATTTATTGATTTTCAATGTAAAAGTTGATATATGGACTCTCAATTCTATTCCCTCATAGATGATGTCTAACCTTATTCCAATACTACACAGTCTTGACATTGTATCTTTGTAGGGTATTTAAATAAAAAGTGACTCCTCCAACTTTTTCTCTTATTATATTGCTTGCCAATTGCAACTCCATATAAATTTGAGGATTGGCATTTACATTTCTGAATAACAGCTGTTAGAATTTTGATAGGGATTGCATCGAACCTGTAGACCACTTGGAGGAGTATTGTCATCTTAACAATATTAACTCTTCCAATCCACGAACATAGGATGTTTTTCCATTTAATTAGGTCTTCTTAATTTCTTTCAGCAATGTTTTGTAGTTTTAAGTGTACAAATCTTTCACCTCCTTGGTTAAATTTATTTCTAGGTATTTTATTCTTTTCAATGCTATTATAAATGGAACTATTTCCTCAGGTTCATTTTTGGTTGTTCAGTGGAAATATAATTTATTTTTGCATATTAATCTTGTGGTCTGAAACCTTGCCAAACGTGTTTCTTAGTTTATTAGTAAGAGGTCTTTTTTTTTTTTTAATGGCTGCCTTAGGATTGTCTACATAGAAAATTACATTACCTTCCAATAACAATATTTGTATTTTTTCTATTTCAATTGGGATGCCTTTTATTTCATTTTCTAGCCTAATTGCCCTATTACTTACTGTATAATGTTGAGTAGTAGTGGTGAGAGAGAACATTATTGTTTTGTTCCTGATCTTACAAGGAAAACATTCAACATTTCACCATTAAATATTATATTACCATGGGTTTTTGTAAATACTTTTTATTGGATTAACAAACATCCTTTCTTCTCTAGTTTGCTGAGTGTTTTTATCCAGAAGTGTTAGTTATTGTCAAATTCATTTTCTGTGTCTATTGAGATGATTGTGTAGGGTTTTTTGGTCATTTATTCTATTAATATGACTCACTGCATTGTTTTTCTGATGTATAACCAATCTTTCATTCCTTGTTTAGTGTATAACATTAGTGTTCATTCTTCTTGTTATAGTGTATCATCTTTTTTTTATATAATCCTGAACTGACTTGCTAGTATTCTACTGAGGATTTTTGTGTCTATATTCATAAGCAGTATTTGTTTGTAGTTTTCTTTTGACGTCTTTGTCTACTTTTGCTATTAAAGTAATACTGGTCTTACAAAATGGGTTGTGAAGTTTCCCTCTGTTATTAAATTTTAGAAGAGTTTGTGAAGAATTTCTCTTAATTCTTCATTAAATGCTTGCTAGAATTCCCTGGTAAAACCATCTGTGCCTGGGTTCTTCTTTGTGGGAACTTTTTTATTATTTTTGCTAATTCAATAATTTTATTTGTTATAGTTCTATTCATATTTTCTATTTGTTCTTGACTAAGTTTGGGTAATTTTTGTCTTTCTAAAAATTTTTACATTTCATCTAAGTTATCTAATTTGTTGCCATGCAGTGTCCATAATATTCACTTATAATCCTTATTTGTTTCTGTAAGGTCAGTAGTAATATCTTGTCTTTCATTCTTTATATTAGTAATTTGTCTTCTTTTACTTGGTCAGTTTCACTAAATGTCAATATTTCTCTTTTCAAAGGACCTACTTTTGGTTTTATTTATTTTTTTCTATTGTGTTTCTTTTTACTATTTCATTGTTTTCCACACTAGGATTTATTATTTCCTTATTCTGCTTATGTTGGAGTTAACTCCCTTTTTTCTAGTTTGTTAAGGTAGAACGTTACGTTATTGGTTTGTGTAATAGTTTCCTAGGGCTGTCGTAACAAAGAACCACAGACTGGGTGGCTTAAACAACAGAAATTTATTTTCTCACAATTCTGGAGGCACAAAGTTCGAGATCAAAGTGTCAGAAGAATTGATTTCTTCTGATGCCTGTCTCTTTGACTTGCAGATGGCCATCTTCTCCCTGCGTCTTACATGGTCTTGCTTCTGTACATGTCTGTGTCCAAATAGCCTCTTCTTGTAAGGACACTAGTCCTATTTGATTAGAGCTCACTCTAATGACCTAATTTCAACTTAATTAACTCTTTAAAAACTATTTCTCCAAATACAGTCACATTCTGAGGAATGGGGTTTAGGACTTCAACATATGAAATTTGGGGGATGGGGGGCAGAAACAATTCATCTCATAACAATTTGAGATCTTACCCTCTTTTTTATAGGTATTTGCAGGTATAAATTTCTCTCTAAGCACTGATTTAGGTGTAACCCATGACTTTTGATATCTTATGTATCATTTTCATTCATCTCAAAGTGTTTTCTAATTCTTGTAATTTCTCCTTTCACCCATTAGTTATTTAGCAGTATGCTGTTTAATTTGTATGTATTGGGGAATTTCCCAAATTTATTCCTGTTATTGATTTCCAACTTCATTCCATTGTTGTCAAAGAACATAAGTTGTATGATTTAAATCTTTTAAATTTTTTGAGGCTTGTTTTATGGCCTACCGTATGGCCTCTCCTGGAGAATGTTTCACGTGGACTTGAGAAGAATGTGTCTTCTGCTATTGTTTGGTGGAGTGTTCTGTAGATATGTGTTAGATCTAGTTGGTTGGTATTGTTGTTCAAGTCTTCTAGTTCTTTTTTGATCTTCTGCACAGTTGTTCTATCCATTATTGAATGTTGGGTACTGAAATCTTCAACTATTATTTTTTAATTATCTGTATCTCCCTTCAATTCTGTTTTTGCTTCATGCACTTTGAGACTCTGTTGTTAGGTGCATATGTGTTTATAATTCTTATATTTCATGATTAATTGACTCATTATAAAATGTCCCTCTTTATCTCTAATAGCAGCTTTTGCTTTAAATTCTACTTTTGCCTGGTATTAGTGTGCCCACTTCATCTTTCTTATAGTTGCTGCTTGTATGATATATCTTTTTCTATCCTTTTGCTTTCAACCAGTTTGTATCTTTTTGTATCAAAAGCATGTCTCTTATAGAGAACATATAGTTAGTCTCTATTTTTCTTTGCCCTGTCTGGTAATCTTTGCCTTTGCATTGAATTTTTTATCCACATGTATTTAATGTTATTGTTCATATAATTGGATTTACATCTGCCAATTAACTTTTTTCCCCAATACGTCTATATCTTATTTTTGTTCCTCTATTCTTCTTTACTACTTTCCTTAGCATTAAGTGAAAATTTTCTAGCACAACATCTTAATGCCTTAATGATTTTTTCATTATATTTTCTTGAGTTTTTTTCTTACTGGTTGGTCTAGGGCTTATGATATACATCTCAACTAATTAGAATATACTTCAGATTTATACTAATTTAATTCCAGTGAGAAAGCAAAATACAGAAACATTACACATACATAGCTCTATCCTTATTCCTCCCTTTTGTGCTATCATTGCTATGCGTATTATATCTACACATGTTTCAAATTCAGCAATATAGTGCTGTAATTAATTTATAAAATTTTATTTTTTAAGGAAACAAATTTAAAAGAAGCAAGTATGTATTTACTAAGTTTGTTTTATTAGCCTTCTTATTTACAATTTCTGGTTCTCTTCATTTGCTCCCTTTTCACCCTTGGATGACAGTGTTTTTAGCAGGACTCTTTGACTGTCTCTTTCTCTGAATTCTCTGTTAAGTTGTCCTCATCATACCTGTTTTCTCTACTGTTTCAAAACCGTCCTGGTGTATAAATTGCTCCACAGTCTGAATTCAATAAATTCTGACTCCTTTGTTAGTGTAGATTTTCAGATCAGAGTTTGAGGTTTGTTCTAACTCCATGGCTGTTTCTTTCCCTGATTCTGTCTAGTAAACTACCTGGCCTAAGGAAGCTGGCTTGCTCTCATGGAGCTACCAGGTCCTTCATAATTGTTTACTACCAAAATCTCCATTGTCTCAAGAGCACTTTTAGACTTAAACTTCCTCACACTGTATTCCAACTAATTATTTAAAAATTAATTCATTTAGGGAGAGCTTTGGGGCTCTCCATTCTTATGGCCTGCCTCTGTTCCTGGGCAAAATCTCTGAGCTATTCTCCAGAGATGCGGTTGGGAACAGTGGCCTGTTTCTGTCAATGTGGCACCCCTGCTTTACAAACATGGTGCTGGGCAGGGGTGGTAAGCTCTTGTCATCCTGGTGTGGAATCACCACCTCATGAGTGAGCTGGGGTGGGGAGAATCTGGGCCCCAGTATTCTCAGTCTGCCATGCCTAAGGGAAAGACTCTACCCTATTTGAGGGGGCTGGGTGGAGGAACAGAGCCCCAGACTTCCCCGCTGCACTTGCCCAGATAGTAGTCTCTTAGCCAAAAGCTGTGGGGATGAAAAATATTGGCTTTATGCTCCTCCTGGCTAGTGGCTGTGGAGAGAGAACGCCTCATTTTTGCGGGCACAAGCACCAATAATGGATGTTGCATCACGCTGAACTGGGGAGTGGGGGAAGGGAGGGAGTGGTGAGTTATGGCTCAAGTGTCACAAACTTTCCCTCTTCTTGCCAAGATTTAGTAGGTTTTTACTCAGAATGTCTACTAATTTGCGGTATCCCCTCAAGAAAATTTCTAGACATTTAAAATTCTTTTTTTTTTTTTCACCAGGTAAGGTTGTTTCACTGGGGTGTAGGTCCATGAAGCTCGTCACACTCACAATTCCTTCCAAAGTCCATCCTCACAGTCTCATGGTATGGCTTAAAAGAGTAAATGCAACAATTATATATTATCATGATTAAATGCAATGATTATATATATATATAGTCTACGTTGTGAACAAGTATATAGCTTGTGGCATGATACTACTGATTAAGTTGATCTTGTAATGACTATTATATAGCCTGTTGTGTTCAAGACAGAAATCTTGGCTGGAAGTAAAGACATGGGAGTTTAGTCAGGGGAGCGATTAGATTCTGTAGTGATCAAGTAGCCATAGGAAAGTCCTGTTCCAAAATTGTAACTAACAAGCAGTCTTTAAAAATTCTGTTTTTTTACAATGTTATAAACCAATGTTACTGCAATAAACAAAAAATTAAAAAAAAAAAATTCTGTTTGTCTACTCTTGCTTTTTCTCTCCAAAATTTTGTCAGGTGCAAACTATCACGCCTTGTGTACTACTCATGAGAGCCAAATGATTTTCATGATAGTCTCTTAGAGGAGCTCTATTGTTGATGATAGCCAACTAGGAAAACATTTGCTCATCAGAATTTCAAATATATTTATTATCAAATCACTAGATGAACACTATTAAGACTTCTTGGTTAGGTACAAGAAAATAAAATAATACTAGAATGCCAAATATCATATGGATACATGTATGAATGCAGTTGTTCTCATATGTTTTGTTTCTGGCTTCATATAAAATATTAGTAGAAAATGGTACGTATGTTTTTAAATGGTGGTCACATCACTTTAGGCAGTCCTGGAGTTGTAAATAACAGCCTCAGGTAGTAAAAGTTATATCTCAAAACCTGTCACCTGGCTGCAGCCTTTCTTGTGATGGACTCTGCAATAATATGACTTTCATAAATATTATAGCAACAGCTTCACCGTGAAGCAGTTGAATTTTACAACATAAGTTAATGGAGAAATGAAAAAAAAAATGCAGTCATGTCTGTATTGTGTTAGGCCTACAGGGTTCAACTAAAATGAGATTAAAACACTGCACATTCAGGATATTTTGGCCAATTATTACTAAGATATTTATTAAATACTGTCAGCTCCCAAATAGGATATTGGGAGTAATAAGAGAGCGTTCCAAGTATGTGTATAGAATAACAAAGAATATAGAAAACATACAAAAAATTCAACTATTTTTGAGCATTTTGGAAAAAAATTTCACTCCTGCCATACAATTAAAAATGCATTTTCAAGGTACTGTTTGAGTAGGTCCTATTAGATCAACCAGTCGCTCCTGCAAATAACTAGAAGTAATGAAAGAAACACAACTAATTGACAGCATTGGAGAATGAACAAAAGCAGGCAGATTTTGGAGGAGTGTTGTCCTTTAACAGAAGGAAAATATACTAGGTGAGTTACTGATTTGTGTGGGTTTTTGCCCAAAGGCAGGCTCCAATTGTACTTTGTGGGCTAGTCAAATCCCAAATAGATACCCTGTCTTCTTTGAAAAACCAAGTCTTCAAAGAGATTGGAATATCCACAGAGGGAATATCTTGGAAAAGAGAGAACTGTAGAAAGAACCAGGTTCTTTGTATGGACTCTACCCAAGTCTCTGGCTGACTTCTGAAGTATGCATGCATAGACACTGACCTGAAGATTTTAGTTTAGAGTCTGAGTGCAGCCTATTATTTTGGGGAAATATAACAGAATACAAATTCCCCAAACCGTGTCATCCATAACATCTAAGATGGAATCCAAAATTACCAGCAGATGAAGAAACAGCAAATGTGACCCATACTGAAGAAAAAAGGCAGTAAATGGAGACCAAACTAGAGGTGACTTAGATGTTGGAATTACTACACCAGAAACTATTATATCTGTGCTCAAGGACATAAAGGAAAACATGCTTGCTGAATAGGAAAAATAGAAATTAAAGAACTGAAAGATACAATAGGAAATTACAACAAAAAAATCACTGAGTGAACCTAACATAAGATTGGAGGTGACAGAAAACTAAGTGAGAGGGCAGGCCCAGTGGTGCAGCTGTTAAGTTTGTGCGCTCCACTTTGGCAGCCCTGGGTTTGCAGGTTCGGATCCCAGGTGCGGACTTACACTGCTCATCAAGCCATGCTGTGGTGGCGGCCCACATAGAAGGTAGAAGAAGATTGGCATGGATGTTAGCTCAAGGACCATCTTCCTCACCAAAATAAAAGAAAGAAAGAAAGAAAAATAAGTGAGAGAGTGAAAATAGATCAATAAAATAGTTATTCAACCTGAAATATATAAAGAAGCAAGATTGAAAAAATTAACGGACAGAATATCAGGGACTTGTGAGGTCATAAGAAAATACTTAACATAGTTGTAATTGGAGGCCTAGCAAAGGAGGAGAAATAAAACATTCAGGGAAACTTTTTATGTACCCCAGAATATTGAAAGATGTAAATTCAGACAGTGAGGAAGAACTGAGAAGAGAAGTATAATCAATAAGAAAGAAAATTCACCAAGTACATTATAGGCAAATTTCTGAAACCCCAAAATAAAGACAATATCTTCAAAAGGGGCAGAGTAAAATAACCCAAATCTACACAGGGCAAGAGTAATTTGGATAACTGATCAATTTTTATCACAAACAGTGGAACCAGAAGACAGTGGAATGATATATATAAACTGCTAAAAAGCAAAAAAGGAACAACCTAAATCAAAACAAAACAATAAAACAGAATTCTATATTTGGTGAACATACCCTTCAAGAATGCAGGTGAAATGAAGACATTTTCAAATATAAGAAAAGAAGACTTTCATAATAAAAAATATTTTAAAACTTCCTCAAGTAAAAGGGAAATTATACAAAATGGATACCTGGATTTTCAGGAAAGAACAAAGAGCACTGGAAATGTAAAATATTTGAGTAAAAATAAAAGACTGTTTTTTCTATGCATTTCTTTAAAATTAATGACTGTGTAAAGTGAAAATTATAACAATGTCTTGTGGGGTTTATGATGACTAGAGGTATAATGTATACAATAACAATGGCATAAAAAATTGCAGAGGGGGTAAATGGTCCTACACCATTGTACACTTGCTACATTTTACATGCAGTTATATAATATTAACTCTAGGTAGACTGAAAAGTTACAAATGTATACTATAATCCCTAGAGCAACCACTAAATTAATGCAAATAGATAAATGCTAAAAGGCTCAGAGATAAAAGATAATTATAATTAAATATTCATTTATTCAAATGAAGGCAAGACAGGAAGAAAACAGAAACTAAAAGCAGAGAGAACCAAAAAACAAAAATGCTAGACATAATCCAGTCACACTGGTTGTTACTTTAAATGATAGTGGTCTAAACACTTATTAAAAGACAAAGAAGGAAAAAAATGAATAAAATTATGAAACTTAAGTATACACTATCTGCAAAACACACATTTTAAACATAAAACACAGATAGGGTGAAAGTGAAGGACAGAATAAGTTACATCATGCAGAGGTTAAACAGAAGAACAATGGAATGTCTATGTTATTATTAGATACAGAAGACTTCCAGCAAAGGATATGATCAGAAATAAAGAGAGACATTTACAAAAGGGTCAAGACATCATGAAGACAAAACAACCATAAATATGTGCCTAACAACAAAGCTTAAAAATAAATAAAGGAAAATTTACTAAATTAAAAAAAAAAAATAGACAAAGCCTAGTTGAAGATTTTAACACCCTTTTTTGAGCTTTTGATAGAACCAGACACAAAATCAGAAAACCCATAGATGACTTGAAATACTCTATCAGTTCCCTTGACCAAATTGACTTTTACAGAACACACCTCACTGAGAAGGCAAACATTTTTCTAGAGCGCATGTAATACCTACCAAAATTAACCATTACCTCAGTCATAGAAAAAGTCTCCGTAAGTCCAAAAGATTCAAAAACACAGAATATATTGTCTGATCACAAGGGAATTAAATTAAAAATAAGTAACATAAGCTATCTAGGGCAACCTCAAATAATTGGAAATTAAACCACACGCTACTAAATAATTTACGGGTGAAAGATAAATCACAAAGAAAATTGAAAAACATTTAAATGTTGAAGATGATGAAAACTGCATTATTATAAATAATTGTGAAGCAAAAGTGTATATTGAAATACTTGGTGTAGATATGAGGTGCACATGCCTCCTAATAAAATATAAAGATGTTTAAATCTTAGTTCATTTCTCATTAATTGCTTTAATTATACATGTGATGTCATTTATGTGATATTTATATTGCACATATGCACATAGTTGATATGTGTTGCAAGGATTGTAGGTTATAATCTGTGATCTGAATTCATCATTCCTCACAAATGTCAAACCTCTCTTTGCATTCTTACTCTGAATTTGATGCTGCGGAATTTCTGAAGTATAACTCATTGTTCTTATATCTCATCAGACTTATATGTTTCTTTTTTTCTTATTTGAGGTATTTCACTTTATTTTAGTGGAAATAGGAGCACAGTTGGTTATATATTACCTTTATTTCATTGTGGTATGTACATAAAAATGGATGAAATTGAAAACTTTTTGAGAAAGAATTCATTATAGAAATCATTGGAGCAAATGAAGAAGTACACCATAAGAACAGTATTTTGTAAAAGTTCCAAGACAGAGTGAAATTTAGATTAAAACCTGAATATTTAATTGCCTCTCGTTAGTGCAAATATTCTCCCATATACAAGATTGCTCTATCTCTTCCATTTCACAGTTCGAATATAGTTTGTTGTGAAATGTCAAAAAGGCCATAGCTTTGCTGTGAAGTTCCCCAAAACTATTCTCATTGAGTATGTCTTGTAATCTATTATTTTCTCATGCACCCAATTGCTATGCTGAGAGTAATTACAGTGGTAAGTGATAATGTTTCTATTACATGCAATTTCACTTGATACTTTGTTCCCTCTTATCAAGAACAGTATGACATAGCTTAGACAGAAAGCTTCTCAACTCCACTTCATGTGTTATTCACAGGAATTTTAAGGAATATTTTAAAAATCATGCCAATTAGTTGACTGCATGTGTACAAAATGGTGGTTGCTATTAAAATATAAATTATAAAGGACATGTTCAAACTTAGTTACACACACACACACACATATGTTTACACTCAACATGGAGATACAGAGAAGTAAGTAGACAATTGTAATCATGTATGACATTGTCAATACGGGTTGACAGGTTGTGAGAAATGATCAGAAAACACCTTTTAGAAGAAGTGATATATACACGGAAATCTGAAAAATGAGGGCATTTTGGGCAGGTTATATGAAGAGTAGTGGATATGCCAATAAAAAAATGCCTAAGAAAAAGAAACAGAATATGCAGAGACCCAAAGGTAAATGAGAGCATAGATTTTGGGGGAAGGAAAAGGAATCCAGAATAAACGGAGCTAGGTTTAGAAAGATAAAGCAGATATGACATATAAAGAGGAAACAGAGGTTGAAGAGCCCCATAACCATGGTAGAAAGGTTAGACGCCATCCTGAGAGACAACAGGAAGCCACGGAAAAGGTTTAAGCAGAGGAATCACAAAACATACTGTGGCTGCAGTGTAGAGAATAATTGAAAAGTAGCAAGACCAGAGGCAGGGAGAATAGTTTGTACAAAGATGTTGCAATAGGTGAGAGGCTATGGTAACCTAAATTAGTTGCGGTGGGGAAGGGGAGAAGTCAAGAATTTGAGAGACATTTAGGATGTAGCATTGGCAGGATTGCTGACAGACCAAATACAGATGGGGAGGAAATACATATACTCAAGGATGATACTATTTCTTGTTGGCAAATGAATATCTGGAGTTTCCTTTCCTTGAAATAGAGAATTTAGGAGAAACGTGGTTTCTTTAATTACCTCTCCCATTCAAACCTGAATTAGGGTTTGAATATATGATTTTTGAGGCACCCATGGAACACTCACATTCACATGGATTTAAGTTTCTATACATGTAATACATCTCAGGTTCAAATATTTTTCAGTCGTCAGCACATGGATGGGATGCGAAGCCAGTGACAAAAAATGAGATCACCCAGAGAGCTTGTAAAGAAGAGAAGAGGACCAAAGACCTAGTCCCTAGAGGAGAGTTAACACAATATAAAAAGTGGGTGGTCGACAAAAGGGAAGGTCTCAATAGAGTTTGCATATGAGAAGAAACTAGAAGATCATATTCTTTAGAGTTATGGAAAATGAAGCCTATCATGTTAAACTTGCTTATTCATGAGTATAATTTGCAGCATGGGAACATAAATGAACTTCATGTTTCCTAAAAATACTGTACTTTGCCATATACATTCATCTATCCATCTATCTATCCATCTATCTATCTATCTATCTATCCATCTATCCATCTATCATCTCTGTGTGTTCTCTGAATTTACACATGCACAGTAAAAGAATGATACTTAGAATAAGCTTATCAATAGTCAGATTACTGGTTTCTTATGAATCAGTGTTTGAGGAAGAAAAACTATTGTTTCATGAACAGACCAAGCAAGCAGCAGGAAAAAAATGGTAAGTAACATGCAACATCACTATTCATTGATGATCACAGTTTTGGAAGATCATGATCAAAAGTTATAATCAATAGATTTTCCCTTTTTCAATTTTAATTATATAGTACAAGACATCCAAGAACTTTGATATAGTTTTGAGACGTGTTTAAGTATTTAGTGTAATTAAATTATGGTGAAATGTAACTGTATGGATTCCACATTGCAGATAAAACCAATCTGAAAATGTTAAATTACACTAGCAATACTTTTGTTAAGAATGTGTTGTTTTATGTTATTGTTGTTTTCTGACTACTGATAAAGAGGTGAAATGCATTAATCAGTTGGATAAATTAATGTAAGAAGACTTTATAGATTTCAGGAAGAAAATATTTAATAAAATAGGAAAAAACCTTCTATTAAAAATGTTTGATGAATTTTAAAACTATTTCTTTAATGAACTGATTTAAGTCTAGGGATTTTAGGGTGATGTAAGAAAGGTTTTGAAAGTTATACATTTTTAAGGTATAATTTGCACAGAGTAAAATTCAACCTTTAGAGGTATAAAGTTCTATGAGTTTTGACAAATACATATTGTTGCATAATGACCACTACAATAAAGATATATTTTCATCACTTTATAAAGTTTCTTTGTGCCACTTTGTAGTCAATCAACTTCTCCCACTCTTAGCCCCTGGCAAAAACTGGTCTGTTTTCTGTTACTATGATCTTGTCTTTTCCCAGACGTCATATAAATGGAATGATACAGCATGTAGCCTTTAGAGTGTGACTTCTTTCACTTATAATGCATCTGAGATTATTCTGTTGTTTCATGTATCTGGCAATTATGAATTGCCAAATGAACACTGGCCACTATAAACACTGGTATCTAAGCTTTTGGATGGAAATGCTTTTTTTCCTCTTAGGTAAACATCTGAGAGTGAGATTCTGGGTCATATGGTAAGTGTAAGTTTAAATTTATTAAAAAGCTTCCAGACCATTCTCCAAAGCGACTATAATTGTTACATCCCCACCAGCAATTCATGAGAGTTACCGTGGATCCAGATCCTTGCCAGCACTTTGAACTGTAAGCTTTGTGTTTTCCTTTTTTCCCTTTTTACTAATCTCATAGGTGTGTGGTGGTATCTCATTATGGCTTGAATTTGCATTCCTCTAATGGTAAATGGAACCGTCACAGGCAAATGAGGTCCCCAGAAGGTAGAAACATGGGTTAGTTCTGCCTTTGTGGGAAGGCAAAGGAACAGTTTAGAAGGGGTTTGTGATCATGGAGGAAAGAATACGATTTATGAACAGAAGGATAAGTTTAAACCTGCATACTTGAGGAAAAAGAGAGAACTACTGGGTAATTCTGACCTGTCCTTCCTTCTGATGATTGGTCAGGTTCAGTGTATTTATCCAGGATAGTGGCTGGATTACTCACGACCCTCGCTGGATCCCTGGACTGAGCCAGGGTTCAGAGGAACCGATTCAGCCTACTGCTTGACTTGCTCTCTCTGAGGTGTTGGTCCTTCTTAGGTGTAGGGGAAAGGCAAGTGGATTCAATAAAATACATCAATACTTTTGAAACAAAATTCTTGGCAATAGGAAATTTATTTCACTAACAATGTGAAATAAATTCTCAATCTCCTATTTGTATCAACATGGCTAAATAAGGAGACTCCTACTCACCAGTCCACTCATTCGAATAAAAGACACTTCAGGGAGAACTTCCAAAGTGCTCGATGGCAGTAATTTGGCTAAACAACACTTTAAAAAAACACTCAAGGGGCTTAAAGCCTAGTGATATGCAGAAATATACACAGGTAATTGTACTGACATACAGAAAATCTTAAAACTGAGGTACTTACAAAGTGCTTTGAAAGCATAATGAGGGTCAATTGATTCCTCCTGAGATTCAAGAAGGAATTTTCTCAAGGACATTGCCTCTGAGTTTGGTCTACAGGATGACTGAGAAAGAGTCAGCAAGACAATGTATCCTAAGAAATGGTAAGAAAGTGGAAAAATACAAGCAAAGTAACACAGTTGTGTAGCAGCACAGTGTACAGAGAAACGCCAAGTTTCTAGTATTACAGTCATGTGCCACAAAATGACGCTTTGTCAAGGACAGACTGCATATATGACAGTGGTCCTGTAAGATTAGCACCATATAGCCTAGGTGTGTAGCAGGCTATACCATCTAGGTTTGTGTAAGTGCACTCTGTGATGTTCGCACAATGATGCAATTGCCTAACAACACATTCTCAGAACGTATCCCCGTCCTTGAGGGTTGTGTGACTGGTGTCAAGAATGAGTAGGGGGAATGTTCCAAAATAAACTAACGACATTTGAGAACATGAGCTCTTACAGGTGCTTCTATGAAAATTAAGAACTCAGACTTTGATCTGAAAGATCAGTGATTGTTATATTTTTGTCCTTTTACTTTGAGAATCTCACTAAAATTTTGGTCTCCCTTCCTAGAAAAATGTATTTTTTCACTTACGCACACGTGTACATATATGTGTATGTGTATGTATGTATATCTATACGTTTTTTTGTGTGTACACTTGAGTCCACAGATGGTGCACTTAAACTCACTCATATCTACCATGAGGGTTCTTGAGCTCCTGATGTAGTTAGAGACAAGGGATTAAATTAAAGTTAAGGGATTAAATTTAAAATTAAGCAGACTGTTTCTGCTTACTGAATGGAGAAAGAATTTAATGGCTACAAAACTGCCAACAGGGAGAACTTTATGAAGATGACAGAAGTAATTCAAATAAGAAAAAAGAGCTACAAATGCAAGCTTTGTGGTATCCTTGAATTCAGTTTATTAATTGCACATAAAAACATTGTGACATCAAAAATATTAAAATATTCAATTTACTGAAATTAAAAAATTAGGAAATTTGTTTTTATATATTTTTAGTTCAACTTGAAAAACTTATACGTAATTCTAGTAAATGCTAGCAAGCACTTTTGAGTTTATAAAGTTTCCATAATTAAATTACCTTAATCTTAAAATGCATTTATAAATAATATGCTAGATTTTTAAGCATATTAAGGAACATTTTAAGCATGTTTAAGTAAACAAAGCCTTACCACATATAAATCTAATAAATTAAAGGTGTAAATATGGTCTTGTGCTTTCTGAAAATGACAATGTTGTTTAAAAATTTACAATTTTCTTTTTACATTTAAAAGCTGAAGTTTCAATCTATTAATTGCTAATGTTTCATTTATAAGATTTATTTATAAATCTTTATAAGAGTATTTATAGAGTAGTAAGATTTATAAGAGTAACTTATTTGGTACTCTACTAGGCTTGAATCTCTTATAGATGCTAAATGATTAAAACAAAATATATATAGATAATTCCTTAAATGAGTAAATTACTTAAATATCATTATAATGCTTTTATTTACTTTTAACTTTAAATTCCCCACTGTTAAAGACAATAACCCACTGAGAAGATTATTTTACTATCCCAAACAATGTTTTTTAACTCTCTCAATTGAATTAGAGTAACTTTCTTGGTGGGCTGAAATTGTTTAAAGTCCAGAGAATTTGATCAGGGTACAAAATTTGGACCTGCAGAAATCCAAGGAGATATTTCTAATGATTATAAGAGTCAAGTTGAAACTTCTTTTAATAGAACCCGTGGGAGCTGCCAGGCCATGCTCTACCAATGTAGGAGTCTTGCAGCCCTAGTTCCCTGTGCTGAATTATAAACATTTCAAATTCTCAAGTATAATTCCCTGAGACCACAGCTCCTCATCCCAGTTGTTTTATCACTGATTTGGTTTCAACTATTGATCACTCCATTTTATTCTGATTTATGTTATATTCTTCCTATCTAAAATAGTTGACATCACATTCTGCCTATTGCTCAGGTTTGACCCAAAGACATGTTCTTAGGTTATTCTTATAACAAAAGTCTGATGTAGGGCAGTAGGAGAAGTGATAAAATGTTGAAATGATTTATACTTTTTAAAAATAAATCTACAGTCTTAATGTTTCTTGTTTGAAGAACGATGCGTTATCATTTACTGTGGAAGTAAATACAGGAGGATAAACAATTTTGATGATTTAACTTTGAATATTTTGAGTTTGAGGTACTTTGATATATGACATTAACATTTTGATTGTGGATATTTGACGTACTTCGACATCGGGAATTTTGAGTTTGAAGCATTTGCTTGGTTGTAAACATATTTTGTAGTGTTTTCAGTTTGCAGTTATGTTTTTGAGACTAGTTCAAGAGGCAAGGTTTGAAAACATGTACACGTCAAACCACGGGTGACTTCCCTGTGACTGGCCAAGAACAAGGAGATTGACACATTCCAACAATGTACCATTGCAGAACACTAATGTTTAAAGGGAAATATCTAGAAAGCTACGAAATGGACATGGAAGAATCATATAGACAAGGATACTCCATGGGATGACTACTCAGCTGGAGGTAAGCTAAATAATACCTTTGTGACAGATAAAGTTGAAAGGACAAGCAAAAATCTTTACTATTGCAATGATTTATATACAAGTGAGTACCCCTATACAGATGGATGCCTTTGTTAAAGTGAGCTATTTTCTTTCAATCTGAGTGGGATCTAGAGTTGTTAGTAGGAGGTAAGATATACGTGTCAGTGAATCCAATATTATTCTTATATTAAATAAAATCACAGCAAAACTCTAAACCAGAAAATTCTGAATCCTTATTGAATTGTATTGGTAAATTATGATTTAATATCATGTTCTTATCTTTTGTTAATGGAAAATTTAAGAAGTAGTTTTAAGAGTAATGACTCTGGGCTTGATGCAAAATTATTAAATCTATCATTCTTTACATTGTTTAATATCATATGTAGAATTTGATTCCAGAAAACAGTTTAGATTATCTTCTTTCTAAGCATCCTTTCTTTTAATAAACAATAATAACAATGTAACTCATTATACTTACGTTTTTCCCTGGCTACTGGAAACCTCAGAGCTGAGTTTTGTTTTCTGTTTCTGCAGTTTTCCTCAGGCAGTATTTCCTGCTGTAATTTTACTCTTCTTTTTGATTATTAAATTTTGTCTCTTTGTTATGATCCTTAGTGTATTCCACTTATGCTTTAATATAACCCTTCTATGTGTTGAATAAAGCTTCTATAAACATTCTTGTACAAATCTTCCACTGACTTTTTTTTTTTTCCTTGGGTGACTATCTAAGGGTGAAATTGCCGGGTCATAGGCTAGGTACACACTTAACTTAAAAAAAAAAAGAAAGAAAGAAAAAGTGTTTGCATGTATTCTAATTTACCTCAGCTCCAAGCGGTGTATGAATGAGGGCCCCTGTTTCTCCACACCCACACCAAAATTTGTGTGTCGCCAGTCTTTTAAAATTTTAGCTATTATAGTGAATGTGGAGTTGAATCCATCATATCTCCTGCTGATTGATCATGATTAATGACGTTGAACACATTTTCATACACTTCTGAGGCCTTTGCATACTTTCCTTTGTGAGTTCAAATCATTTGCCAACATTTTACTGGCTTAAATGTCTTTTTGTTATTGATTTACTGGCTTGCTTTATATACGCTGAACACAAGCCCAACCTAAGGTTGTGAATATATTCTCCTATGTTTTCTTCTGGTACCTTTATGGTTTTAGCTTTCATATTTAGATCTATAAATCCTTTTGCATTAATTTGCATGTGGTGTGGGAGACTATTTGAACCTTTTTTTCTATACAGTTGTTCTTAGCACCATAGTTTTGTGTTTACACAAAGTCTACTGACCATTTTTGTGTGTGCCCATTTCTGCCTTGTTAAAAGGTAAACTGAGACTCATTAAAATTTTTAACAGTTTATTTGAACATACACTGACTTGAATCAGGCAGTGTCAAGCCAAAGGTGGATAGGAGCACTCCACCAACAGGAGCTAGGAGCAAGGTTTTTATAGAGAAGATGGGGCAGCAAAGCAAGGAAATTATTTGATTTGTTATACCTTAAGCAGTTGACTTATTTGGGAAAGCCTAGTTGGTATTCTGTGATTGGTTATTCTTGTTTCATTTTCTAGGATTTGAGTGCATTGACTCTGGCTTAGGTTTTGGTTTGCTTACGTAGGCTACCAAAATGTGAGCACAACCTCATGCTAACGGTCTCCTTGTTTAAATACTCTAAAAGCCTCTAATATTTTACTTTGATGTATTTGTCTATTCTAATGCTGATACTACTCTGTCTTGATTATTATAGCTTTACAACAAGTCTTGAATCCAGTAATATGTCTTCCAACTTTGTACTTTTTCTCAAGATTGTTTTGCCTAGACTTTCTTTTTACTTTCTTTTCTCTATAAATTTTAGAATCAACTTTTTGATTTGTATGAAATAGCTTATTGAATTTGGACTGGAGTTGCATTATGACTATAGATCAATTTGGCGAAAATTAACATTAAAAACATATCATCTTCCACTAATAATGGAGGTATTTTGCTTTATGTATTTTTAATTTTTATCTCCAATATTTTATAATTTTCAGTGGAAGATTTGTATATGCCATTTGTTAAATTCATCCTTATTGTTATGCATTTTGATGTTTTTGTAAATTGAATTTTTATTTTATTTTCCAGTTTGGGGCTGCAACTAACTATTTAGGAATAAAATAGATTTTTCTATGTTGACCTTGTATCCTATAACTTTTTAACCTAATTTGCAAATTCCACTCATTTGAAATTTCTTGAAATTTTTTCTATGACTCAAGATATTACCTATCTTGTTGAATGTTTTCTACAAGTGTTGGGTATTTTGTTTAATAAATGTTGATTAATAAAGTTAGTCTGTAGTTTCTGTTCAAATCTTTTACATCCTTAGTGATTATTTAGTACACTTATTCTATTAATCACTGCGACAGTGATGGTAAATCTCCATGACTGCAAGTTTGTTTTTTTCTTCCTCTAATACCACGTGATTTTGTTTCATATATTTTGAAGCTCTTTCACTAGATGAATTCATGTTAGGATTCTTATATATTTCTTTATAAATTTTTCATTTTATCATTATGAAATTCCACTTTTTAAATCTTAACTAGTACTCTTTATCTTGACATCTATATTGTTAGTTGATATTAATACAGTTATCTCAAACTTTTTCATGTTTAATGATTGCATGGTATACCTTTTCCCATTTTTTTACTTTCAATCCTCCAGTGTCTCCATACTTAAAGTGCACCTCTTGTAGACAGCATATAGGCAGTGTTTAGATTTTAACTTTAAAATAATTATTGAGCTATTTGAGTTTACAGCCACCTCTTGCTTTTCCTATAGTACTTGCCTCATCTCCTTCCTTTGACTTTTTAAAATTTGCTTTGTGATATTTGAATAGATAGATAAATAGACAGACATCTAGATACAGATATACCAGTTTATTTTTTTCAAGGCTTTTCACCTATATCTTTTTAGATTGCTTTTAATGGTTGTTCTAATGATTACAATATGTGTTCTTAAAAACATCTCAATCTACAAAAGAAAACAGTGGACTACTTCATCTGGACCATTCGGTAAGGCATGAAAAAAAGAAAAAGAAAGTTATAAAAAGGAACTTTTTATAAATTCTAGAGAAATAAAACTCTTATTTGTAAATGATATCATTATATACATGGAGGGCCGGCCCCATGGCTTAGCGGTTAAGTGCGCGTGCTCCCCTGCTGGCGGCCCGGGGTTCGGATCCCGGGCGCACACCGAGGCACCGCTCCTCTGGCCATGCTGAGGCCATGTCCCACATACAACAACTAGAAGGATGTGCAACTATGACACACAACTATCTACTGGGGCTTTGGGGGAAAAATAAACAAATAAATAAATTATATATATGGAAAATCATTAGGAATCTAAACAAAAATCATTAAATCTAGTGATCAACATCTGCTTTTTTGCATCTCTTCTTTATATACTGAACATGATGACTTATATATTGTATACATTTCTCTTCTTTTAAAAAGTATTGAATTTTGTTCTTCCAGACAGTTATATTACTGCTGGATCCTTTTAATCCTATAAGGCTTGATTCTATTTTTAGAGCAGGTATATTTCCTTTCTAACTCCAGTCCTAGTGCGTAGCATTTACTTACTGGCCTTTCTCCTAAAGTATGGGCCTTCTAGAGGCTCAACTCAATTTCTCAGATGCTTTGTGAGGTCTCTAAATGCTGGACGGTCTAGAATTCCAGCATTTTTCTGAAATGCCTGACTCTTCGTCTCTAAACCTCACAGCAGCCACTCTCTGATATGTGTTGTGAAGTCTTGCACTGAATGTACATAAGAGGCAGTGGGGAAACCCACACAGAATGCCACCCCCCAACCCCACTCAGCTCCATCCTCTCGAATACCCTAAACTACAAATTCCAGCAAATTACGCAGCCCCAAACTGTAATTTTTGCCTTCACAACTCAATGAGACCACTGTACTCTGCTTGGCTCCACCTCACTCTGACAGAAAGCCAGGTGAGCATGCATCTCACTTAAGGGTTTTCTGTTCTCTCAATGAGCACAGAGCTGTGCTGCCTATTGTCTTGGGCCTGAAAGTAGCTGCTTCATATTTTGCCCTGTTTTATTGTTGCTGTTTTTTAATGGAAAGAGGACAAATCGAGCATCAATTATTCTTTAATGGCTGAAGATGGATTCCCCAGGCCCTCCAAATGTATGTTTTTTTTTTTAGGAAGATTGACCCTGAGCTAACATCTGTTCCCAATCTTCCTCCTTTTTTTCCTTTTTTTTTTTTCTTCCCGAAGCCCCAGTAGATAGTTGTATGTCATAGTTGTACATCCTTCTAGTTTCTCTATGTGGGAAGCCACCTCAGCATGGCTTGATGAGCGGGGCATAGGTTCGCCACCAGGATCCAAACTGGCGAACCCCGGGCCGGGCTGCCGAAGTGCAGCGTGCAAACTTAACCACCATGCCACCGGGCCGGCCCCCAAATGAATTTTTAACTTAAAAAGATATATTTTTCTGTCTTATCTAGTCCATATGGGCAGGATCTGTGTTCTTCTTCCTCAACAATTTTTCTCCATAACCTACAAAAATGCATCACATGTGGTACATTCTCCCTGAATATTTATTAAACGTGTGCTGAAATAATAAGATCACTCAAAATATTCCTGGGGATGTATGTATTTTAAATTAATATAGTACTGATAAGATTTCTAGTAACTAAACTTTTTTCCTCTATTTTTACACAAAAAGTAAGTAGAACAGAAAGCAATAAGAAATATTTAGCTAAGGTTAAGGCCTCCAAAGTAATCTTGATCAGTAGGTATCAAAGTGATCTAATTAGAGATAAATCATTTATAAGACTAGAAGGTGAGAAAATCAGCAGATCAAAGTGTAAGAATATTGTAAACAAAAACATATAAAGGAAAATATTGAGGATCTGATCCCATGACTTCATTTGGTAAATATTTTTAATTGAATATGTAACACCCATTTTTTCTTGACAAGTCAAATTGTAGGGCTGCCTTTCAGTGAATAGGACCATACATGTAACACAGAATTGTAGGAATATTGAGATGAAAACAAAAGATGAAACAGAAAACATAGATAATATCAAAATTATTTGTATCAGGGTTCTCTAGGGTAACAGAACCAAGAGAACATCATATATAACTATATATAGGATCCATTATAAGGAATTGGCTTACACAATTACAGAGGCTGAGAAGTCCCACTATCTGGCGTCTTGTAAGACCCGAGAATGTCGGTAGTATAGTTAGAAGGCCTGAGAGCCACAGAGCTGATGATGTGGATTTTCGTCCCAGTCTGAAGGCCTAAGAGTTAGGAGCACTGAGGGCCCGAGAAGACCTATGTTCCAGCTCACCCAGGCAGAGAGAAAATTCTACCGATCTCAGCCTTTTTGTCTTTTTGTTCTAATCAGGCCCTCAATGGATTGGATGATGTCCAACCACATTGGAGAGGGCCACTTGCTTTACTGAGTTCACCGATTCAAATGCTAATCTCTTCTGGAAACACCCTCATAGACATTCTCATAAATAACCAGGTATCTGAACATCTTGTGGCCTAGTCAAGGTGACACATAAAATTAGCCATCACATTATTTCTATTTCCTGATTCTTTGCTTCAAGGATTATTTTATTTTCTTAACCTTGTTTATTACCTTTTATAATCATTCAAATGGATTGTCTATTATATGTTAGCCACCATCCAAGAAGCTGGAGATATTGACACTAAGCTGACAACTCTGATGTGAGAACAGTCACCTAATTATATATTAATTTATGAATGAATACCTAAACGATTAAATTGTTGAACTTTTTTCAAATATCCATGTCCAGTGTGAAAGCTGGATATCCATCATCCACCTGTAACACTGCCAGCTCGTGACAGATACCATAATGAAAGGCACAACACCCTTCAGACGAAAGGGGTCAGTCTCTTAGGAGTGTTCTATCTAGGGCTGTCTCTTTAGAACGTGTAAGTAACTTAGAGCAGTTCTGCAGCCAGTGACTAACAGGAATTTGATTTTAAGGGAGATTGTGTCTTCTGGGAGAAGGTTCTAAAATGATGTTAGTGTCTGGATTGAGGTAGATTTCTGGGACTGTTGGCAGTCCCAGGGGGGAATTGGAATATTCATTAGTAAACCCTAAAGTAATATTCTTTTCTGTACTGGATCCACAGAGGGATACTAAGGTTACGTCAGAGGATTAGTGCATAAAAATTAGCCTTGGACATCCACTAGCCAAATATTATAGTTGGTTTTGATCAGTAGAACTAATTCTAGGATCCATCTTTTCTTGGTATTTGACATAGTAAACTTATATTGAAGATGTAAGAGAAGAATGTGGTATCTAGACTAGGACATGCATGGGCTGAATCCTTTTAAAAGATCTTTATAGTTAAAGTGTCGGATTGAAAAATATACATTACATGCGATTATTCCACACACATATTTAGATTTATATTCTTAAAATAGTTTTTTAAATCTAAATAATGAATGCAATATTTAAATATGCTTCTCAAGTTTAGATGCTAAGTATTTAAGTTTAACACAAAAATAATCCCTATGATTTATTATATTATTTCATAATTTTAGACAAAATATGTCAATAGATATTATTTTTTCAGGGTTGAAATGGTTTTGCATATAAATTGCTTTTTAGTCTTAAAAATATTTTATTTCCATATAAATGGTTGTCAGAAATATGTTTTAACAAAAGATTGATATAATTATTACCCCATGAAGACTAAGTCTATGTAGGTACAATACTTGGTACAAGAAAATAGTTAATTTGTCCAAATGTGTGACTAACGGCCACATCTAATTTGTAAAAATACATTTGCCACAATATTTGTTACTTTCGGGAGTTTTCATGTTTATTTCAAAAGACATCATAACTTAAATCAATTTAAAATAAACCTTTTTTTTCCTATTTTGACTTCTTACAAAATGTTCTCTCAATTTAAGGAACATATGGCTCTTTTCTTTTTTCCTACCAACCTGCTGACTAAATAATGAAACATCCAAAAACATTTAAAAATGTATAATCCAAATGCTATAAAAGAGCAATGGTGTAAGTGAAAAGATGGGCTTACAGACAAATGTAGAGCAGGTTAACTCTCCTAGATGTTATGATTATTACATGTAGAGCAGAGCATGGTGCAAATAACCAAAAGGGAGGAAAATTCAAACAAAGGATATGTCAACATTGTACAAAATGGAAGAGAACTTAACTCTCTTATATTTTCAGGTTTAGTTTCACAGAATGTTTTAGATTTGTAAAATATATTTATCCTTTTACTGTTTTCCATCATGCTTTAATATGTTCCTCATTAAACTCATTAAACCATAATGAAATAGAATTAAGTTAGAAATAAAAATCAATGTGGTTTATTCTTATGATAGTACATTCCTTTTTAATTAAAACATTGACGAGAAAAAACTTGAATAACGTGACAAAATGCTATAGCATAAACTCTATCTTGCACGCTCTTAGTGTTCATTCAATTATGCCTTTTATCCATTCAATATCAAAGTTCAGTTGTGTTTTAACCTGTACTCATAACTTTACAAAGGAGTTATAAGGATATGGTCTTTACCTTCTGATGTAAAGCTTATGATGATTCATTACCCCCCAGATTAATTTTCTCCATAGTCATTTATCGTCATCAAGTTTCTATCATATGGCAGGTTAGTCATGTCACAGCAATTGCTGCATCCTCTGTAGATTGACTTCTCAATGACAAGAAATGCATTTTCTCAAGGTCACATTATCCCCCAGATATTTAAAACAGTGGCACTCTACCCAGCAGATCTTTCTACACAAAGACATGATTTGGCTTGTTTTAAAACATATTTATAGATACAGATGGGAGAAAATAAAGTTTTTATGCTTAACAACATTTTTTTAAATTGATATGATTGACATATAACATTATATATAGTTTCAGGTGTACAACATAATGATTTAATATTTGCATATACTGTAAAATGATCACCACAATAACTCTAGTTAACATCTATCACTACACGTAGTCACAACTTTTTTTTCTTGTGATGAGAACTTCTAAATTCTACTCTCCTAGCAACTTACAAATATACAATACAGTATTATTAACTATAATCACAATGCTATACATTATATCCCCATGCTTTCTTGATTTTATATTGGAAGTTAGTACCTTTTGAATACCTTCACCCCTTTGACCCAACCACACACTTCTGCCTTTTGCAACTACTAATCTGTTCTTCTCATCTATGAGTTTGTTTTTTTTTCCTGCCAGAGGGGAAGGGGGTAGGGAGAGGGCAAAAGGGGTAAAGAGTCACACGTGTACAGTGACAGATGGCAACTAGACTTTTGGTGGTGAACACGATGCAGTCTATATAGAAGTTGAAATACAGTGATATATACCTGAAATGTATACAGTGTTAGAAACCAATGTTACCTCATTTAAAAAATAAAAATAAATAAAATAAAAGTGGTTTTTGCAGAGTGTAGAATTCTGAATCTCATTTATAATAGAACCATGATTTTCCCTAAAATGACAAGTTCATGTCTGTGGGGCAGGATTATGGTGGAAACCATCCAGGCCTTGAGTGCCCTGCCAGCAGTTCTTTCTACTTCAGTGATGCAAGGTGTAGAGTGTTTGCCCCAAAGTATAAACCTAGTAGTGATCTCTTTTGTCTTCTTACTCCCTGTGACATATATCTTCTCTATCTACATTAAAAATCAAATTATTTTCTAGTTCATGAGCCGCCATGTACCAGAAACTTGGTCAAAAGAAAGAGTAATGGTTGTGAAAGCAACCTGTGAAATAAATATAACATAAGAGTCACTTAAGCTGTAGGGAAGAGAACTAGTGATGATATAACTAGTTGTAGTTACTGAGTATACCTCAGCTAGTAATCAGGAGAAGAAACAATAACTGGGAAATATCATTACTCTAAAATGATACAGAGCACTGTTCTTAAAGACCTTTTTAAAAAGTATGAGACTCTCTCTTTTCTTTGTCTGTTAGTTTAAAGCTGTCAAGTCAGCTTGAGTTGATTAGAATATATATTAAAAACAAAGATGGTATATATTGTTCGTTACTTTGGTGGACTAGTTAGTTTGAATGAAGCTATAATGCTAGTCAGTCATGTCCTAAGGGAGATACTCTCATAACAAGAAAAAGCAAACAAATAGTAAGTCATCAATATCTATTCTTTAATTTGCAGTTTGCGAAGCACTGTTGTTATGGACTTAATTGTGTCCCCTCCCCCTCAAATTCATATGTTGAAGCCTGAATCCTGAATATGACTGTATTTGGAGATAGGGCCTATAAGACGGCAATAAAGGTTAAATGAGCTCATAAAAATGGGGCCTTAATCTGATAGATATAGGTGGCAAGAAGAGGAAAAAGACCAGAGATCTTTCTCTCCACATGCACACAGAAGAAAGGCCATGTGAGGACACAGTGAGAAGGCGGCTGTCTGCAAGTCAGAAAGAGAGGCCTCACCAGACACTAAGCCCAATAGCACCTTGATCTTGGACCTGTAGCCTCCATAACTGCGAGCAAATAAACTTCTGTTGTTTAAGCCATCCAGTCTATGACATTTTATTATAGCAGCCCGATGTGACTAACACAGCTGTCATACTTATTCTTAATTGGCATAATAATAAAGCAAAGTGGTTAACTATTATCGTTATCTCAATACTAGAGGTAAAGAAATGAAGTGTCAGAAAGTTTGAGTGATTTGCCTCGAACTACCTAGTTAGTAAGTGATGGATTTATGATTCAAGATCCATTCCTTTTCATATAGGAAAGCTTTATATTTTACCAACTGGCCCAGTAAAACACCATGAGTGGAAAATAGCCATATTTGGGTGATTCAGCAATAGCATGTTCATATGTGACAGCAAACAAATATTTTGAAAGTAACTTTTTCTTGAAATTAGAGGAAAATAAAAATATCAAAATGCAAAGTTAGGATATAGTTAATCTGTCAATATCTTAAAAATCTGGGGGGAGGGCAGTGAAAATGGTGTGAAAATTATCATCTTAAGGATAATGTAGAGTTGAACCTTATGTATGTCAATGTGTTTAAACACTGTAAAAGGAAAATCATCGCTATATGCCTTTTTGAAGCAATTTGTTAAACATGATGCACCCATTTTGACCTGCAAAAGTCTAACATACAAAATAAATTTCTTTAAGTTCTCCACACTTTCCAAAAGATATTTCCATATTGATTCATAAATCCAAAACATGTCTGTATCAGTTCCAGTATCATCTGAGTTCTCTTTTTAGGACACTTCATTTTACATTTCCCCAAACTTGGCCACTTACTGGAGGAATACTGTGCTTTTAAAATTCATGTTGGCAACATTTATATCTAATTAACCTCCATATGCCAGAGTTACTCCTAACAAATTATATGGATATGTATCTTTATAGGGAATACAATTTCACATAACTACACCCCCATGAGTCCTATTTTTGAAGAAATCACTCAGGATAAGTAGAAGAGTAGTTAGGACAGAGATTGTTTAAAGAGCACACTTCTGTTACTATGGTAACTATAACCTCACCAGGCTCACTCCAGAATTTATATGGAAGCAATATAATTCTGACATTGATTTCTTTCCAGTTTGAATTTCTTTAAAAACAAAGAAAACCACTACAGAATAAATTAATGAAAAAATACATATCCTCTTTGTATTTGCCTGTTCTGGCATGAGCCAAAAAACTAGAAGTTATCCTACATATCACACCAACAAAACAAGTAATAACTAATGTTAATAGCCAGCCCATTTCTCTCTAACGCTACAGACTCCCTAGTGCTTATATTTTGAAATTATAAATTTAAGATAAGTTAATTTCAATAGTAACATGGGCAAAATATTAATCATAAATAGGGAACCTATTCCTTTGTCCTATGCACATTCTCCTGTCTTCAATGAGACACAAAACAACATTGAAAGCAGATAAATCATTTAAAAAACACTATTTTCATTAATATATTTAAAACTATCTGATGGTTAGTAAATTCCAGCTTTATTTGGAAGTACATATTTGACAATTTTCAACAAACCAATAACATAAAATAATGAATTCAAATACAATGTACTAGGAAATTTCAGGGACTAAAGACCTCAATTGTGAAGGATTTGGGACAATCAGAAGTAAGAGGAGAACAAATATAAATATTTCAAGCAATTCTGAGAAAATGTTTAGTGTTAACGTGCATTTGTAATACAAGGTATAGTAATTCTAAATAATATTTTGCAGCATCAATTACCTCTGAATAGCAGGAAAATAACAGAGTAAGTTAGGAAATGATTCAGTTTTTTCCTATAATAAAGTTTTTAAAAAGTTCAGTTTTTAAATATAGTTTTTCTTATCTGAATGATAATTACACAATCTCATATGTCTTTTGATTAAAACTGTGAAAAATGCATCCACCCATTTTCACACTCAGAAAGCTTGGTAATAGCATGCAAGTTCATGCAGTTAATCTGTGATAAATACTTTGACATATGTTAGAAATTCTAAAAGAATAATTTATATCAGGCACAACATCTGTTTAAAAAGAAGACTTGCTAATCAAATTTCATTTACTCTTTCCCTGCTCATTTTTCAGGATAGCAAAGGGATGAACACCAGGCTACTGCCATCACGGGTGTGCCATCTGCATTACAAAATCATATCTTGGCCAGAATTCAAACAAACAACTTTGATTTTTATTTCTAGAAACTTTCTGGCACTAAACCATCAATGCAGGTGCATTTAAGTTATGCGGGCATTTGAAGAGAAAGGTCTTTCTTTAGTCCTGTTAAAGCATACAGATTATTAAGCAGGTTTACGCTCTGCCTCACCATAGATCTATAGTAACCAATACCTATTTCTACATAAAACTTATAAAAATTTGAAATAATTTCTGTCATCCCTACCAGCTGCAAGCTCCCTGAGGACAGTAACTCTTTAAATATTTCAGGCCTATCACAGACTTTGGCATACAGTAGGCGCTCAATAATTACACGTGGCTGGAATGCATATGACTGAATCATGGAATGGCAGTATCCCCTGGAACGGAACCATATTTATTCACTTTTGCATCCTCTCTATTTACTTTGCAGGCGCATACGAGGCAGTTAACGCATCTGTGCTTTCTGATGGACAAAGGAGTTCTATGTGTCATCCTGACAGCTATTTTCACGGTAGAAAGAAACAAATCCACAGTATCATACATTTTCTTTTAACTGCTGTTTCCTTTAGTTCTTTAAAAACAAACATCAAGAATATGAAACTATCCCTCATGGGAAAATAGTATGAAGGAAAGGCAAATAGAATTTAGATCTTGCAGACTCTCCACATCTCAAAATATTTGCTTGACTTCAGGAGAAAGAAATCAAAAATACTTGCATATATTGAAAGAAAAGATATTCAATGAACTGAAATATGTGTCTTTTTATTTAAAAAATGGAAATGGAATGTACAATAAATAAAGAGCTCATTGGGCATAGATGATTAAATTGCTTCAAAATTGCCTAAGGCCATGTAAAAGAAGGTATAAATTGTATTGCTCTATAGTACCAGATAATTTGTTACACGATTTGTCTTATTTTTCCTCTGAAGCTTATTGACATGTAAATGGGCTGAATTGTTTGTAAAGATCGTTAATATCATCAGATTCTAGAAATCATGAAAAGAAACTTTTTTCATTAATTATTCTTTGAAGTATTTACTTACGTAGCATTTAAAAAATTAATTGGGGAAACTGTCAAAGTCATAAAAAACAGGAAAGTCTGAGAAACTGCCCGAAGAATAGCCTAAGGAAATAGGACAAGTAAATGTAGTATGGTATCTCAGATAAGATTCTGGAACAGAGAAAGAACAGTAGGCAAAAATCAAGGAAATCTAAATAAACTATGGATGTTAGTTCATAATAAGGTTCAAATTTGGTTCATTAATTATTATAAATATACCATATTAATATAAAATATTAATAATAGGGGAAGCTGGATGTGGAGTAAATGGAAACTCTCTGCACTATCTTCTCAATTTTTCTGTAAATATAAAGCTGTTTTAAAAAGTGAAGTCCATTAAGAATTAATAAAATCATGTATATCAGGGCACACATTTTCCCTTTCTCCTTGAGCTCCAATATAACTCCACCTGGCATTGGCCATGTCCCTAACTGTTTCCACTGGAAGATCCCAATATTTTGTATATTTGTTTCCTGATTGTATAAGTGTATTGTATAGGTGTTTCCCTTTTCTCTGAGTTTGTCATGAGATTTCTTCCTAGATCCAATCCTTAATCTGTAAAAAATACTGCACCATGCCATGATTATGAGCCATCAACCCCCTCCGTAGATGGATACTTCTATAAATAATAATAATAATTGGATAAAGCGGGTTTAAAAACCACTAAGAAAGATGAATTACAAAAAATTTCCATAATAATAAAGGGCAACATTCCTAGTTTCCAAACACACACACACTCTCTCACACTTCACACACACACACTAAATAAATCAATGCTTAAAATTGTTTAAATGAATAGAAAAGACTCCATCTTAATTCCACGTGTATAATAAAGGATGATTTCTCAACAAGTTAAAAAGAGTTTCAAAGAAAAATGTGAACAAATATAATAATCTGTGATTCTAAGGTAATATTTGACTAGTACTGGTCAGAAAACAAGTTATAAGCTCCATATAGGAGAATCACCTTTCAGGAAAACTAATCTAAAATGTAGTAGCAGCACTTAAGGCATTTGTTTTGAAATTAAGGAGGGACCAATTAGTGTGATTTTGTGTTAGATTGAATGACATTTTGTTCATATTTCTTCCAAATGAGTACACCAATACAACAAAGTGACAAGGGAGGTCAAGGTGAAGGCAAGGGAAAAAATTGTAAACCTAACCCATGAAATTTATTCTAAGTAAGGTAGCACGTGTATATTGATAGGTGAAGGAGAGATAAGTTACTATAAAAAGTGGAAAAGATCAGAGGACTGGCCCTGTTACATAGTGGTTAAGTTCCACGTGTTCTCCTTTGGTGGCCCTGATTCAGGGGTTCGGATTCTGGGCACAGACCTACACCACTCATCAGCCACACTGTGGCAGAGAACAGTGTATAAAGTAGAGGAAGATTGCCACAGATGTTAGCTTAGGGCTAATCTTCCTCAGCAAAAAAAAAAAAAAGAAAGAAAAGAAAAAAAAAGTGGATAAGATCAATATATTGACATTTGCATCCAGATTAAATGATTTTTGGTGAAAGAATATTAGAGAGTAGACTATACAGAAAGGTAGTAATTGGAAAGATCACTGAAAATTTGCATTTGAATTTGAAAATTATTGTCCAGATTTCTGATTTAGGAGAATAAATAAATCTCATTGCCATTGATCAGTGTGGTCAATACAGTAGGATGAGCAGATTTGGGGGAAATTGCCCTTAGTTAATTATGAGCTTAAGTTATATGTGTGATGGAGTTTCTCCATAGGTAGTTGAACATGAAAATATACAGGTCACTAGTTAAGTTTCGGATGGAGGCATAGTTTTGCTGGTCACTAATTTACTCTTGGCAGGGTTATTTTAGGCAAGGCTGAGAATCCCCAGGGACACTAAGTTCTCTGTCAACTAAGAATAGAATACCTGCGAATATCAACATCTGACACGTGCATGAAGAGCAGAGGTCACCAACATGAAGGGGTAGCCTGAGGACTGGGGAAAAATCGGGTCTAAGCAATATCATTAAAGATCATAGAGTGATGAGCCAAACAAATGGAAGGATACAAGAGTATCTTGTGCCAAAGGAAGACAAAACTGAGCAAAACTAAGACGTGGCCGTGATTTCTGCCAAACTGGAAGAAATTGGTGAACTAATTATTATCAGTTTGAGTAGCATGACTGGGTATCAGCTATGATTCCTCCAAGTTCTGCTCTAAGCATTGTTGTGTAGACATGAAAAGTAGAGTGTGAAAACATACAGATAAACTGACATTCAGACTACACACAGCTGAAATGATCCTAGAGGCAGGAGATCTGAAAGTTTCCTGAGACAGGGAAGCCCCAACAAGAACATGATGCTTGTGCTGAATCTTAAAGGGAGAACATATATTTACTTGGCAAAGAGGACTGCAACACAGTATTCCAGATGGAAGCAACAGGTGTGAACTGTAAATTTCTGTCAGTAAAAGCAGAAGGTGTTTTGTGTGGCAGTTATGTAGCAGATACTTGATGCACTTGTCAAAACACATGGTACTGACAGCAACTAGAAGGATGTGCAACTATGACATACAACTATCTACTGGGGCTTTGGGGAGAAAAAGGGGAAAAAAAAGGAGGAGGATTGGCAATAGATGTTAGCTCAGGGCCGGTCTTCCTCAGCAATAAGAGGAGGATTGGCATGGATGTTAGCTCAGGGCTGATCTTCCTCACACAAAAAAAAGAAAAAAAAACACATGGTGCTGTACATCATAAAGAGTGAACTTTAATACGTACAAATTAAAAAAAAAAACAGGATGTTGGAGGATCTCGGGATGGGACATAGACTGTGATAAATGGATCTGTATTATAAATGTATAATTTAACCTCGCTCACCGAAGAGGGTGGGCAGAAAAGGAGCTGATCTAAGTAACTTTGGATAACAGTATTTTGACTGAAAAATGTAAGACAATTATAACTGTATATAAACACTGTACTATAGTTTGTAAATTTGTTTCTCATAAAAATATGGATTCAGAATACTGAAAGAACTTTACATAAGTGCTAGGGTTGAAAAAATATGTAAATAAATGTTGGGTAATTGAAGCTAGATTCTTCACTGACAGAGAAAGAAGTTGCAAATGAGCAAAAAGAGGCTAGAATAAACCCTGTGAAATTGGAATAGAGTTGGAGACATTGGTTTGAACTCATGTTTAATAGATAGGTAGCGAGATAGATGGATGGATGGACAGACAGACAGATAGATATAGATACGTGGATATACATGGGTTAGGTTACAAAGACATATTTCCTAGTTCTGTTTGCTGAGTGGGCCTAGAAGCAGTAACATCCCAATAAATCTTCATTTTGAAATACTCGTCTCCAACAAAAGGAACTATGCCTCCTTGGGCAAGTTCCTGATTATAACGCTGGGACAAGGAATATGCAAGATAAGCCTGGAATATCTTGTTGTGTCAGAAAATAAGGAAGTGTTCAAAAACTAAAAGGAAGGACAAATGTGAAAGGGACACAGGAGCTAAGCCAAAGGAGCTTCTGAGGGGTAAATCTAGAATAATCTGAGCAACAAAATAAATGATGTAGCATTGGGTTATAACTCAAAATACAAAATAAGTAAACAAGAACATACTGAGACAAATGATCAAAAAAAATAAACCAGTGAGAAGAGACAACTTCCTCACAGAATTCCACATAATACATAGATGTAGATACTGCCCCCTTCAGGAGATGGATTTTAATCTTCCTACCCAATCCTGAGTGTGGAATATTCTTAGTGAATAAGGAAAAGGAAAAAATGGAAACTTTAGAATGGAGAGACCTGGCAGACAATATCTCAATCAAGTGATGAAGTTTAACATCACCAGTGATGAGTCATGTCGATATCATGTGCCCAATCCCCTCTCTGATGCATCCCACCGTATAATGGGATGAGAAGGGCATTTCACCTCTGTAGTATTCTTCCTAAAATCCAATCACCCCAGACTAAACATGACGAAGACGCCAGACACACTCCAATTGAGGGACACATAAAAATACCTGACCAGCTCCCTTCAAAACTGTCAGGGTCATGAAAGTCAAGGAAAGACTGATAAATTGTCACAGTCCAAAGAGACTAAGGATTCATAGGTGACTAAATGCAATGTGGTGTCCCTGACTGGATCCTGGAACAGAAAAAGCATAGAGTGGAAAAGCCAATGATGTCAAAATGAAACCTTGAGTTCAGTAAAAAGTAAGGTGCCAGTGTTAATTTCTTAGTTTGACACATGTACCATCATTATATGAGTGTTCTTCTTAGGAGAAAGTAGGTCAAGGGTATACAGAAACTCTCTATTCTATCTTGGCAACTTTTTTATAAATATGAAAGTATTTCAAAATAAAAACTTTACTTAAAACCCAGGAGAGTAATCTTTGTATCTGTTCAAAACATTTTCTATGCATTCCATATTCTGTATATTATAAAAAGATATGATTGTATGTAAGGGAACAAAAGATTTTTTTTTAATTATCTTTGAAATAAACTGAAATAATTTTGGCATTAAGGTAATATATCAAATTTGGTTTTAGGGTCTATGTGGTTTTGTAGTTGTCATTGGTATCACAGTTATTATAGTCCTTATCTTCTGTAAGTATACACTTAACTACATGCGGATGAGCCTTTCTATTGTTCTACATGTTCAGGGGCTAATATTTAACTTGTCTTCATTTCAAACCTGACCAGGAATTCTGCGGAATCTAGATTTTTTGAACCCCATCACATTTTTGGGTGGTCCACAGTGCTTCAGAACTTCCTATCTATTTCTCATCCATAAGATTCTTAACCTCTTTTTTACTTGTGAAAACACTGTCCTTAATTCTTCAGCTAAAACATCACCATCCCAAAGCATGCCCTTTGTGTGTATTGATTGACCTCAGATAAATGAGACACTGGTGTTGGGACTTAACCACAAAGCACACAGTCTTGAGCTGCTTAGAAAGTTGGCAAGAATCACATACAGTGTTCCAGTGCAATAAAAGTGGTCTCAGAAGAAAAACGAGTGTCTGCAGATGCAGAATACACAAAAGTACAGATTAACAAGAGCCCCAGGAGATTTATTCAGAGATAGAGAATCCACAGTGACAGCGCTGCCAGTCTTGTTTTCTAACCTGTTCAATGAGAGTTCAAGTTCCTCTGACAGCTCATGAAAGTCTGCTCAGCAACTAGCAAGAAAGGGCAACTTTTCTGCAAGTATTTTTTTTTTTTTTTTAATTTTTTAAAGTTTTTACTTTGTGATAATTGTGGACTTACAGAAAATTTGCAAAAATAGTATTACTAGTTCCCATATACACTTCACCCAGCTTCCTTTAATTTAAATATTTTACATAGCATGGTATAATTATCAAAATTAAGTTAACATTGGTACAACACAATTAACTAATCTATACCCTTTAGTATTCATTTTTCATCAGTTTTTCCACCAATGTCCTTTTTCTGTTTCAGAAACCAATCCAAGATGGCATAGTACGTTTCACTGTGATGTCTTCTTTTACTCTCTTCCAATCTGCAAGTTTTGATGTTTATGCATTATACAGATTTTAGCGCCTTACTTGAATTCACTTTAATACTCATAATCAAAGAAATCAACATTCACATGGTCTCTGAGGTCCACAGAGTTGCAGGTGGAATTTACCTGATGATTTAAAACTTCATTTTGTTTAGTTTTATCAAGCATGGTTGCTCTATTTTTCTAAAAAGAAATCACCCTCGCCATTTATCTTTACTGTTGGTAAAGTGTTTCTAGATGGTTGATTGTTGTACTTTCCATCATAGCTGCATACTTGAAAACAGCTCTCATCAATAGTATGAGTCATATTGGCCGATTGGCTACATATCTGTAACAAAGCTAAAAGTTCCATAGGTTCCTAATGAAAAATGAATTTTTCTAAAGTTTATTTCTTAAAAATTATTATCTACATGCATGTCTTTTAAGCAGAACAGAACATATTATAAAAGAAACATGAATAAAAACGTTAACTTTTATTTTCTTGTATCTTTCTCTGAGGTATAAAGAGATGTGATTTTAAGACAGATTTTAATAATTTAGAATGATATTTCCTGATGAAATAATCAAGAAAAAAATCAGTCTGGTAGATTGCCATCATTTTAATTATAATTCTGAGTTCCATCAAAGCATTAAATAATTAGTATTTAAAATAATTATGTTAATTTAGGTGAGAAAAAAACCACAGCAATTAATGATTCTACCTATGGATTTCTAAATAGCCAGGCAAGATATTCCTGCAATTTAGGTCAGGATGTACCTTTGAATCAGACATTTTAGTTAATTGTGGTAGAAATTGTATGCTTTCTAAAATGTTATTCAGTATTTTTCTTAAATAATTTCATATATTAGAATGTTTGTTTTACATTTTGGAAACTTCAGATAGAACTTTAGAGTAGGAATGTCCAAACCAATCTGTTTATTATGAAAGTAATCCAATGACCCAACAAATCTTTTCATAGCTATATACCCTAGAAACTCTTACCTGTGTCCTCTGGGAGATTAATACATTTAAAAGAAAATGAGCTATGACTCATGAATCTTACAAATATATTCTAACTGGAAAAAGAAAAGCCAGCCCTAGAATTTTCCAGAATATGAAGCCATTTTTATAATGACTAAATATAAGTAAAACTAAATAACATATTATTTAAAATATATTCACATAAGCAATAAAATTATTAAGGAGAAAAGCAAGAAACTGACAAACAAATCATTTATATTAGTGATTTTTTGTGTGGGATGATGCAGGAATGGTAACACCAGGGACATGGAGGAAACACAAAAGTCACTTCAAGGATATTAATAATAGTATAGTTTTTTTGTTTTGTGCTTCATAGGTATTCAACTGTATCTTATGTTTTATGCCTTAGATATAGGATACACATATTTTCTTGTATATTTCAAATATTTTGTCAAAAAATGTATTTTTAAAAAACCCTTGTTCACTGGATTTTCTATTCTATATACTGGGCTATTAAACCAAAGGGCACTTGACTTTCAAAACATATACAAATGTTTCTTATGATCTCAGCATCTTTAAAAGATTTCCATCATCTTTTCTACTTAAGAGCAGAGAAATACTCAGAGTGTACTTGTTCCCTAAAAGGAGAGGAGCTTCTTGTTGCTAATACCATTGTTATTTTTGTTGATGCTAATACTGTCATCTACCTATACCCTTGGACTGAATTCAAACTCATTCTGACATCCCTTTAGGAAAGAAGAAATGACCATGCAAGATGCTCATGGCATAGGCCTGACAAATACCCACGACTGGCTATCTTTCTCAATGCCCTTTGGAACACCCCCCTCCTGAGTCATTTAATTTTTAGGGATTGGCTATTTATTGATTTTCTATTCCCTGTCATGTGTCTCTCATTTTCCCTTTAGTAGTTTTCGGACTAAGTTGGATCTCAGTTCTTTTGGATCATACTTGGGCAGGAAAAATGAATATTTATCAGGGGGAATAGCATTCCCAAATGATCTCCTAATTAGTTAAAATAAAAAAGGATTGCAATTTAGAAGCAGACCAGACAGTCAATATTGGCATAACATATATTAATCAGGAAGGGTAATGGACAACTTTAAACTTGACTTTTATACTGCACTTTATAATGCACTTTTACACTGTCATTGTTGCTTATTCCACAATTCCACTGAGGTACAGATATTCATATATGAACAAGGGAATTATCATGTCATTGATCACATTATAGCTGAAATTAACTATATTTATCTCTTTAACAGCTATGTGTGGCAAAGCCTGAACTAATTTCACACATTTGAGATATCAGTTATGGTTAAAGTGAGCTGACAATACCAATTTTCTCTTGCAGGATTTTTGAAGCTTTACTTCTCTATTTCAGCTTTAAACATATACGAGACCACTCCAGTTACCTAGCAGTGTCACTACATAGAAGACACTCTTTATCTAACCTTGTATCTCAAAATATTTAATAAGAATCAAAAAGGACCTGAAAAGATTGGAGGCCTCAAATATGTGAAATGAATCTTTATAAAAAAATTCTTATTATGGGTTATTATAAAGACTATATAAATCCACCAATGTCACTAACTATCCTAGAACTCCAAATCATTATAGTGCCCTGCCATTTTTAAGTAACACAGAATAATCCACTTCATTACTATGAAGATCCTCATTATTAGATTTTATGCAGAAATAAAAAGTGTGTTTCCTTATGTTTTATTTTTCTGTTTATTTTTCTATAATCAATTTGCTATAATTCCTGTGGAATTCAGTTCACATGGGGTTTTCCAGAACACTGAGAATCTTGGCTTTTTGAAGCATAATGTGTGTGTAGTGATTAGAAGAAAATATACAAAACTGAGGATTGGAGGTAGAGAATGGTTTTGAATGTCAGGGGCTTTGGATGAATACACTGAGAACAGGATCACCTGTTTGAAAAGCAAACAAACAACACCAAGGGTATCTAAAGAGGATTTATTTTTCTTGCATACCATAAAATCAAGGAATAGAAGTTGCGGGCATTGATTCAGTTACTTAAAAACTTCACCAAGGACTCAAGCTATTAAAATATTTTCCCTATGCTATCCTCAGGCATATTGGCTTTGTCTTCGTGATTGTTGCCTTATGGAATCAAGGTGGCTACTGCAGTTCTACACATTATGTCCCTACAAATCAAGCAGAAGTGTGGAAGGGAGACATCGGGTCCATCACTCCCATTTTATCAGGAAATTTAAAACCTTCCCACAAATTCCCCCAGTAGACTTATGATTACATCTCATTAACCAAAGCTGTCACAGAGCTGGTGCTACTGAAATGGGTGCTCACAAATGAATATGTAGTAGGGTACATAATCACCCCCAAAACAATTAGTGACCTATTTTCAGTTAAAGGCTTTTGTTTGAGATGGAGTTTGTGTAGGCAAATAGTAATGATCGTCAGGGACTCAAGAAAGGATTTGAGCAGGTGAGAATCAGGTCTAGAACTGAAAGTGAGGAATATTAATCAGGTAGCAGAGTGGATGCTTTTGTTTTGTTTAATGGCAATGATAACTTGTTAGGAAAATGGCCATAGAAATAAAAACTAAGAGAAGGAGGAAGTGACAATTAATAGCTGATAATAATTTAAGTGATATGGGGGAATTAGAAGAATAAATGTTAAAACATACCTCTAGAGTTTGAGATTCATTGATTTGGAGTCTTATTTAAGCAGTATAAAGAAAAACAGGAGAGCCAGACCTGATGGCTTAGTGATTAAAGTTTGGCGTGCTCCGCTTCGGTGGCCCAGGTTTGGTTCCTAGGTGTAGACCCACACCACTCGTCTGTCAGCAGCCATGCTGTGGCGGCAGCTCACACAGAAGAACTAGAAGGACTTAGAACTAGAATATACAACTATGTACTGGGGCTTTGACGAGGAGGTGAAACAAAAAAGAGCGAGAGGAAGATTGGCAACAGATGTTAGCTCAGGGCAAATCTTTCCCAGCCAAAAAAAAAAAAAAGAAAGAAAGAAAAGGAGGTAACTCTTTAAAAAAAAAAAACAAAAACAGGAAAGTTACAAAGGAAAGCTTTATGGGAAATGGTAATAGTGAAGGCTGAAAGCTTAGCTTGTGAGAATATCCCAGTTTATATACAGTCATCTTGAAATGTAAAACTTGATGTTAAAACTAGAGATGCACTCCTTTCAGCCAGTTGAACACAATAGATGAAATTGTGGCAAGAGATAAGTTCGCCAATGAATGCAGTATAGAAAAATGTAAGAAATTAGGTAAAAATAATACTGATGTTCTAGTTTGTAGGTGGTAAGGGGTAGCAGAGAAGGATAAAAAACAGAAAGAGGAGACATAGACATTTTATGCAAAATTAAAGATTTATCACACACCTGCTCTGTGCCTAGCATCATGCTACGGGTTAGGCATGCCACAACATAAGACACAGTTTCTATCCTCCTGTAAGTTGCCACTTAGAGTAGAAGTATACTGGCCATAACTGCAAACATATGGTGCTCCCTCGAAGGGAGCTTCACCCAGATATGGAGTTATTAGAGATGAAAACTTTGTGGACTTAAAGAGACAGTATCTTAGCTAAAAAAGAAAAAAGATATGATCAAGTCCATGAAAGTTTTAAGAGTAATGTTAATATTCAATTGTTTATGTATTCAATTGTAAATGTGTATGTACTCCAATTTCTTTATCCATTTATCTGTCGACAGACACTTAGGTCATTTCCACATCTTAGCGTTGCAATGAACATGGGAGTGTTGATATCTCTTCAAGATCCTGATTACAACTCTTTTGGATATATACCCAGAAGTGGGATTGCTGGATCACGTGGTGGTTCTATTTTTAATTTTTTGAGGAAACTCCATACTGTTTTCCACAGTGGCTGCACCATTTTACATTCCCACTAACAGCGTACATGGGTTCCAATTTCTCCACAGCCTCACCAACACTTCTAATATTTTGATTTTTGACTTTGTTTATATCTAATACATAAAAAATGTATTTCAATAAACAAAGAAAATTACGAAAAAAAGGATAATATTAAGAAGATTGTGTCAATTGACAGAGATGCCAAGAAAATGAGGAACTTAATGGCACACTTGCAACTAGATACGAGCCTAGGAGTTTCACAATGTTCCTCAAGAAAGCATTTATGATCTGATGTAGGGGAAGGAGGGTAGAATGCAGAAAATATTAAGAACCATGCAGGTAGCAGGGACATTGAGACAGCAAAGACAGAGTATTCTTTTGAGAAGCCTGCTGTTGAAGAGAAGGAAAAAGATAAAGATATAAATAAGTATGAGTATGGAGGCTAAGAATAGTTTATATTTTTAGGTGCAACTGAATATTGCTTTGGATATTTAATATATTTCCAAAAAAAGATATGTGAAAGCTTATATTGCCAGTTTCTTTCTTCCTTATGAAATTTACACTCTCAAATAACCAAAGCAATATCTATTCACTTTTTTAACTTTCTGAAAGGTTGAAATCAACTCTATTTAGCAAAATAGCACACACTGCAGAAACACTCTTTAAAGTAATATAAATCTGTATTTCTGACAGTGTTTCTGTGGGCGGTGTGATGTCACACAAGTACACAAGTTAAATAGCGATTCAGCAGAGGCCTAAGTGATGACCCTCTCAAATGGTGTTAGGTAGAAATTGTATAGAACACTGAGCCTAAGCTTGGCTAGACCGGACACTAACACTCTGCAGCAACTCTGGTAGTTTGGCAGTAATCTACATGTAACCAACATTACATTTACTATAAGCAATATAGACAAATTAAATTTGAAATTTTTTGTTTCTTTGTTTTTAAAATTCTGGTAGGTTAAGGAGTCAGGCTGTTTTCAGAAAGCCTGAAACTAGTTGTGTGTGTATGTGTGTATGTGTGAAGGGAGGTGGACTGTGGCGCATGAGTTGGTGCCACACGCAAAGCCACCTAGCACATGCTTTTTTGTAGTGGTCTGTCGCTGATAAGGGCTTGAATACGTACTTGTAATACACTTTAGTAGAGTTGTGCAAAACTATCGCATCTTGAATGACAAAGAAGTGCACAAGCTATAAAATAACGAGTAACTTAAAAATACTTCTTACTTTCACTAATTTGCTACTTCTAGGTTAATGTTACCTGCAATATGTGAAGTTTCTATCTGATTTCCCCCTAGACTCCATTAACATAATCAAATCATTGTAACTTGGTGCTTGCCAACCTCATTATTGTGTATTACGCAGTTGTCTTTTACATTCATTAGACAGAGACCTTCCATTTAAAGCACATTAGTTTCTCCACTCTTCTGAAACCTTTAGCCAGAGGTGGAAATTTATAAGGTCTAGTGCAGTATCCAAAAAGAAAGACATTTGATGTGGGCTTTTGTGTTGGAGTAATGGTTTTCCCTGTGAAATTAATGAAGCCTATTCTTCAGAGTCCCTCACTTATTCCTGTGTCTAATTTTAGATTTTGTAATTTTATTCTTTTAATTAAAGCAGCATTTCTCAACAGGAGCACTATTTGCACTTTTGGATGGATAATTCCTTGTTGTGGGGAGCCGTCTGGTGCATTGCAGGCTAGTTACCAGCATCCATACCCTCTACCCACCACACTCTAGTAGCTGTGACAATAAAAAATGTCCAGATAATTCCAAAATCCCCACCTGGGAGCCTGGGGATGATCCCCATTTAAGAATCACAGACTTAACGGCTTCCCTACTCTCAAATTGTATAAGCTTCAGCCACACAGAACCTGCATCTGGCCTGAATAGTTACCGAAAGAAGCATCAAAGTATAATATTGCTTTAGTTATAACCCAGAATATTATGTGTGAATGACTTTTTTAAATTCATATATTTTTGTGCCTTTTAATTAGCAAAATACCTTAGAAGCTTGATTTGTTTTGTCTAACTTGTGAGTGACAAGCTTGCTACCTTGTAAGTGATACAGTTTTAAATAAACTCCGTTTAACTAAGTAGCACCCATTACACAGAAAATGTCGTTAAAACGACTGTGGACTATGAATTCAGGCTAAATGCACCATTTATGCATCGGGTGCAATGACCAGTAAAGCTTTGTGACTAGAAGTGGATTCTTCTATAAATGATGAAGTCAAATGTAAAATAGCAGGCCCTTTGTCCTATGTAATAAACTCTTTCTTCCACAAATTGAAAACTTTTATGAAGAAATGTAAATCTTTGAACCTAATAGTACATTGCTATCAATGCATTCAGTAGCAATGTAAGAAGATTATTTTTTCCCTTAGAGAATTTGTTAATACCTAGAGATTCATAAAACAACAGTATATGTGGAAGCACTATTTCCAAAAAAATTTGTTGATAAAGAGTCCTTTCAACACATAAGGACTCCTTGATTTAAACCATTTTAATGTTTGTAGTATTTTTTTCTTTCTAAAAAACACACAGCCATTTGGAGAAGGAATAAATGGCATGCAGTAAAATTTTAAAACATGGCAGGATAAAATAGCCAAATTATTTGCTTCTGAAATCACTGAAAAATCAATGTCAATTTAAGTTAGGGTTCTTAAGTTTTGTTACTATCTCTAAAATCAGTCAATAAAGTATCATTTTCAAATAGGTATATGAATTTTAATATATGTGCTGTTTAAATAACTAATACAACTTTGTAATAGTAAGCGTAAAGAAATGTATCTGGTAAAAATGCACTATTTGTTTTAGATTTTCTGATTTCTCTTTCAATATAACCTAGAATTCCCCTAAACTAAAATATCCATAAGTCTTTTCAAATGGCTACTTTTGAGACAATACATTGAATCTTAATGTCATTGGATTAAAATAAAAATATCATTAGTTTAAAAAGGAAATATAACCACAAATTCTGATTAATACTATTGTGTTGATTAAGTAATATCAACAAGAGTGAAACTGTTCCCTAGATGTCTCTCAGTAAGTACATATACTTCCTGATGAGAAAGAAGAAGATATCTACCGAAGCCATTAGCAACACTTAAAGGTGAAAAAAAGTATTTTTCTGCCACAGAATAGCCTCTAGTTATGAACACTGCATTTAGGATAAAGACTGTGTGTGTGTGTGAGTGTGTGTGTGTGTGTGTGTGTGAGAGAGAGAGAGAGAAACAGAGAAAGAAAAGAAGACAGAGACAGAGAAAAACAGAGAGAGACAGAGAAGAACAAAGCATTTGGGGTTTATGGATGAAACAAATGGTCCAGATCAGTGTTTCCTGGTCTGAACTTCACTGACCCCTTTAGAGTCCTGGGAGTTATGAAATTCCAGAGAAAAGAGAGTGTCTAAGCAGTCAGAAGTACTTTTCTAAGAGAAGAAATTATCTGGGTATTTTTTCCCCAGCTTCCCAAAATATGATGATTCAGTGGTCTAGAATGTAAATATAGCTTACAAGGAACTGTGTTTGTAAAATTTACTTTGATGGAGACATTGTTTAGTGAAACAGAAAAAAATTCTACCTAATTATTACAGTCCACAAGTGCTTAACTAGTATATAACTAACTGGTACATCTCTGAACCTGATGTAATTTTGCTCCAAATAATTTAGAGAATGATTCCTCAAAACTTGTCATTATTTCCACACGCTCTGCAATATCACAAAGATAATAAGTATCATTTTCTGCAATACTTAATAAGTAATAATGACATATTTATTGATAACTCACTGTTTGCTGAACACTGGGCTGATTGCTTTCCATGAGGTCTCAGGTCTCTTTTCACCTTTCCAATAACCTAGGGAAGTAGGAGCAATTATTATATGCATTTTGTTGATTGGAAAACTTAAGCTTCAAGAGAGTAATCGGTTTCCCAAAGTTCAAGGTACTACTATACGAAAAGTAGCATGTTCCAAGTTTGGGGTGCTCACAAGTCCTACAGTGCTGTGACTGATTTCTCCACCAGGACTATGTGTTAATGTGGTATTGAATTATTAAGTAAGATGAGATTAATCAAAGGGAACCAACCATCCAAAAAATGTATTCAAACTTACATTAGCCATTGTGCCAACACCTTTTTCCAGACACTCAACAATGCCAATAATTTCTTCCTTCCAGACTTTGCAGCCAAAAGCAGTAGAAGTATCCAAAAACACACGTAAAAAGTTTTTCTACAAACCTGCAGCAGAGGTTTTCCAAGTTACTGTATAGGATTCTGAGGAAGTCACATGCAGAAATACTAACCATTGAGCAATTGGCACAACTGCCTTTAACATGTCGGAAGTAGACAGGAAGCACTGCAAAGGCATCGTAAAATACGTGCTCTCCCAGTGCCAGCCCTGTGGCCTAGTGGTTAAATTTGGCTTGCTCTGCTTCAGTGGCCCAGGTTCAGTTCCTGGGTGCAGACCTACACCACTCATCAGCAGCCATTCTGTGGCAGTGACCCATACACAAAATAGAGGAAGATTGGCACAGACGTTAGCTCAGGGCAAATCTTCCTCAGCAAAAAAAAAAAAAAGAAAGAAAAGAAAATACTTGCTCTTCCCACTAAAATGATTTAACTGATCCACGCTTTGTGGAGAACACCAGCAGAATGCAGAGACAAATGGCTCAGGACCACCAAATTCTCTGATTATAAAGATACACCAAAACTGTTACACACAAAACACTTCAAAGCTGCTAAGAGGCTACATCTTAATTGTTCTCACTACAAAAAAAGAAATAATAATTATGTGGTGTGATAGAAGTGTTAGCCAACGCTATGGTGGTAATTCCATTGTTATATATACTTGTATCAAATCAACACGTACAGCTTAAACTTACACAGTGTTATATGTCAATTATATCTCAATAAGAAAAATACTTGCAGGCAAGCGACTTCTTTTTCAGAAGACTGCCTTATCTTGGCTTATTTTTTCTATGCATGTCACTCATCGTATATACTCATACTTTATCTCAGTTAACTCAAACTCAATCTAAATAAAATCTTTGGGGTGAAGTAAATATTTTTATTTTTATTTCAAATACATCAAAACTCAGGTTTAAGGATATCAAAACACTTGCACAAAACCTATTTTCCTGATGCAATCTTCTGTTCATATCATCTTTTTTAGCCTATCCTAAACTCTAACATGGCCATCCAGGCAACAGATCTTAATATACTCTATTGTTTAACAATATAAATTGAATTGTATAATTTCACAGTTGAATGTACCTTAGAGAACATATAAACTGGATGGATAATACAAGGATGAAATCACCTGAATACTAAATTAAGACCTAAAATCCATAAGCTATCTTTTAAAGACATACAAATTATGTCAAAATGGAGATGTAGAAGACAAAATTGACTTATTTTACACTATTTCAAGAAACAAAACTTAGAACAATAAATGGACTCAATGGGGAAATGTAGTTTGGAAGAATTTTCTAGCAGCCCAAAAGAAATTACCTGTCTTATGAGACATTTAGATCCCTAGACTGCCAGTGTTCAAGCAAATGGACAATGCCCTGGAAGATAAGATGGGCAGTCAATTTTGTTGTCTATTAGTTTCTTCTACTAGATGATATTTTCACTTATATTGAACTCAGATGTTCTTTGAATCACTATGTGGTTATTGTAATTCAATGAAATTTAAGCAAATGTAATGCTCACATTGTAGGAAAGCCAACACAAAGAATGTCCTATATATACATAAGTATTAGAATGCAAATTACCCCTGATATCAAACAATCTAGTTACAATTTTAATGTTTCCATGCAAATAACACCAGAGATTAATCAAATATTTTTACCTTTGGCATGGAAAACTTTTGCTCCCTGGTTCTTCATCTAGTTTGATGTTTTTAAATTTCCAAATTAGGTGCTACTTACTTTGTGAAGTCTTCTGTCACCCTCTCTACTCTAATTCTTATTAATCCTAGCTGAGGCAATCACTTCCTCAGCTAGACAACTTCTGTATTGTAATTAATTGCCCCCTATATTTATCTCATCTACAAAATAATGTGCTACATGAAGAAGAAAATAAATAGCCATTTCTTACTGGTCTTGATTCCCAACTGCCTAGTATGATATTTTGCAAGTACCGAGTGTCAAAAAAGTATTGATTTTAGGGGCCAGCCCCATGGCGTAGCGGTTAAGTGCACGGGTTCCACTGCTGGCGGCCCAGATTTGGATCCTGGGTGCGCACCAATGCACTGCTTGTGAGGCCATGCTGTGGTGGCGTCCCATATAAAGTGGAGTAAGATGGGCACAGATGTTAGCCCAGGGCCTGTCTTCCTCAGCAAAAAGAGGAGGATTGGCATGGATGTTAGCCCAGGGCTGATCTTCCTCACAGAAAAAAAAAAAAAAAGTATTGATTTTATAGATGAAGGAATTAATGATTGCACGAATAAAAATTATTTGATATTAATGTAATATATCAACTACATATAAAGGTAGTAAGATATTTATAATAAGACTTCATATAGATACCCAATAAATTAATAATGTATTAAAAAAGAAGTGAAGAAATTACCCATTCTGGAAGGAGACCTAGAAAGAAATTAGACCAGGCAGAAAACGTGGACTTGCGTCCTTGTTTGATCACTTAAGAACTCTGAGTATTTGTTTCCTTCACCTTTAAAGTAAACCTATGTTATGCCTGCATATTATCTACAAATACCCTTTAAATTAGCATTGTACATTGCCCTCAAGCATTGAAAATACCTGATTAAAATTTCAACAAAGAGATTTAAAGTCTCTCTGATTACAAGAGAACATGATATTTCTAGAGTGAAGATGCTATTTTAAGAGATCCCTTATGCTAGAAAATATATTTAAAGTGTTAAGATCTAGGGAATAAGATATGCTTGCTTTATTAGTTCATTTTCTTAATAGTAAAAATAATATTATTATTAGCAAATTCAGCACATTATGATGAATTGCCTTAAAAGATTATGGAGAAAGAAGTTTCTTTTTCTTTTTCGCCTAGATGCTATAAACATCAACTCAACATATGGGTATAATGTGCATACCCAATATCCACATATGCACGGGTTCAAAGATCTCAAAGGGCTTTATTGACAAAATGAATCATAACAGTTTAAATAAGCTTTTACAGTCTAGTGAGCTAAAACCTATACCGATTTATAAGGCTGTAAGCACTATGAAAGAACAAAACTCGGTAGTATTTTAAAATTTCTTTATTGGTTTACCTATCAGCTCAAGAATAGTAAATAAACACGTGTGAAAAGTTTGTATTTCTATACATTACTGAGTAGATGTAACAGTTTAAAAAAACGCGGAGGGGGGTGAGTTCGTTGATTGATTTTTATAGCAAAAGGAGAAAGCTGAGAAGAGAGAATAAGAATTAGAGTTTTGAGTCAACCTCCATAGCTCTAGATTAGTGTAAGAAGTCAGAATATATTTTCTTTACCTCAAATCTTTACCTCTGTGGCTCACCAAAGCACGGCTGAAGGAAAAATATCTTCCACGTAGAAGAAAAGGATTTTCATTTACAAAATTCTAAATTTATAAGTAGGCTCAAAGATGCAGCTCTTAAATCAGCATGTGGTTTTAATTTTAGGAACATAATTGCAAAATGTCTTTAACTGCCCTAAATAGACTTCCTGATTCAAGCCATCCAAAGGCAAATCATATTCCCCCAAGACCAAAATTAAAGTGCATGCTATTTCTAAGCAACATTATGTATTTAGATTTACTTACAGGTATTTAACAATTATATTGTATGAAGTGATAATTGAGTGACTTAATTCTCCAGAAACAACACAACCACTTAGATCCAAGTCCTTAATTTATTATTATATCTAGATATAACAAATAATAAACTCCTCCCTCAAGGATCTTAAAATGGTAATAGTAATATTCAAATATAATGTGAACTGTAAATACAAGAGCACACAATTAAGTTCTTAAAAATTTGGCATTTTAGGAACTGTTGTGGTTACCCATAGGTGTAGCATAGATTCCTCCACACCAAATTGGTTCAGATGTCGAAACTGATGACACCACACACACAAATGAAGAAGGTAGGAAAAAGGTTATTAGTGATCTAATGAAGCTTTCTGGGGAGAGTAGGGAAGGCTTCCAAGATGGGCTGAAAGTGGCTTGAGAGCATGGAAAGTGACTTGGAGTTTTTTGGGGGTTAAGGGTAGGTATTTTTGGGGGTTAGGGGTAGGTATTCGATGAATGTTCCTCCATGTTGGCTGAGACTTGCATGCTTTGAACTTCCCACCAGCAACAAAGGAGGGAGAATGGGGCTTTCTTATCAGCTTGTTCAGAAGTGGGCAGAAAAGGAAGGAGGGTGTTGAGATTTGAAACTTGTTAGAAGTCAAACATTAAAAATGGAGTTAGACTCATTATTACAGAAACAAATCTGGTTTTCAGTGGAGGAACCTCCTATTTTCTATTAGTGATGTCAACATCATCATCATCATCACCAGAACTATTCTCATCAGCATATCATCATGAATCTCCATTATCACAATCATGTTTTGTATAAAAATATATGAATTATAGATAAATCTTATAGTACTTTTCTAAATACTTTTTCAAACTAACTGAAGATTGACACAAATTATAATTTTAAAGATAAATTTGGCTTTGCATGTCGTCTTAACGCACTTGAATTTTTCTGGTTCATACTTGAATAACAATGAATAAATTATTATTTGCTTGATTATTTAGAATCTCTATAAAATAGATTTCATTTGGTTTAATTTAGATTCTGGTTATCATATCAAAAACCTTACATTTTAAACATAAATCATATTTTTAAGTTTGTTGTAAAAGATAAAACTTATGTGCATACATTTATGCTGCTAAGAAGATATATCTTTTTTTAGAGAACAAAGAAAAGTAGCCCATCACATATGTGATCATTTGGTTTGGATATTGTACAAAACGCATGTTAAATTCTGGTGTATTCAGTCTCGTATTTCTTATTTTTCTCTCTTGTGCAAAATATTAAAGAATTATACTCTGGACAATATATTAAGAAATACTTACTTTGGGTCCTAAATACAATCTTCCTTAAAATTATACCCTTGAAACATGTGGACGAATTTTCAATTTTTCAGGAATTTGGGTATAAGTTCTACATTTCAAATTAGATACCTCTTTTTGGTAAAATTTGTAACATGACAGTCACAATTATTATAATACATTTAAGACTCTGAAATCTGAAATATACTACAGCAAAGTTTTAGGCAACTATTATAATATCACTAAAGCTTATTCTGAATCACTTGAATATCCCCAAATTTTCCAGTACTTAGTTACTTTGAAAACACTAAGATAGCTATTTGGGCAGCTAACCAGTGGGAGTTATTTCTATGTATTTCTTGTAAATAATCTAATACTTGTTAAGTGAAAAGGATAAACTGACCAATCTAAGTCAAAATGTTTTATAAGATGGCTTCTGTGCTTCTCTTTCTTTTGCTGCCATTGCCATAGAATTTGTTTTACTCCTTTCATTTTTTCATGGCTTGTGCATTTGCCTTTTATAAGTATATGGCAACTTTGCCCTCTGCATCACTATGGCCTATATATAGTAAAAAATAGGTAACTTTTTTTCCTTTTAGTTCAATATAACCTGGCATGTCAATAAATGAAATTCAGGAAACGTTTTATACCTAAAAAGCTACTAGATTTCCTAATGGTCAGAAAGAATCAGAACTTTAGGTAATAAAAAGAAAAGTTTATTTTAATTGGGCATTTTGTATTTTGAGGAATTATAAGGGAGAAAATACAAGTAAAATAATTTTTTTTTTTCAGATTACATGCTTTGTTTTTTTAGTTGCATTTGAAGTAAGCTGTTCTTTTATAATTTTATCCTTTCACCCAGTGTGGGTATTTTTGCCAACCAAAAGCAAAAGGTTTTAAAATAATAATAATAAAGAAGCAAGGGCAAAAAAATGCTTCAATTAAAAACATAAAAAAAAAATGTGTGTTGTTGAAACTCTTACTCCCAGCTTGTAAGAATTAATTGTATTAGTTTGCTAATGGTGCATAACAAACTACCCCAAACTTAACATCTTAAAAAGCAATCCATTTATTAGCACACAGTTTTGTAGAACAGAAGTCTAGCATGGGATGGCTGAATTCTCTTCTTAGGGTATAACAAGGTTAAAATCAACATGTTGGATAGGCTGAGTTTTTGTCCTGAGGCTCTAGGGGAAAATCTGCTTTCAAGACCATTCTTATCATTGGCATTATCAACTATTAAGTCAAAAGGTTAAACTAATCAATCAAAGTCAAAATGCTTTATAGGATGATCTCTGCACAAAATAGATATTTTTCTCTTTTGCTGCAATTAAAATTTTATTTCCTTGTGGTTGTAGGATGAGGTCCACATCTCTTTGCTCCTTGTTACCAGGTGCCACTATCATCTCCTGAGGCCTTCCTCATTCCTTGACATGTGGCTTCCTCCATCTTTAAGCCAGCAATATTTCTTGGAACCCATCCTGTACTTCAAATATCTGACTTCTTTGATCAACAGAAGTTCAGTAGTCCCCGCCTCTATCTGCAGCAGGTAAGTCATTCCAAGACTCCCAGTGGATGCCTAAAACCTCAGATAGTACCAAACCCTACACATACCATGTTTTTTCCTATACATATATCCTTATGATAAAGTTTAATTTACAAATTAGGCACAGTAAGAAATTAAAAACAACAATAATAAAATAGAATAATTATAACAATATACTGTAATAAAAGTTACTGTAGATCTTAACAACCTTAGGATATGATTTTTTTTCTTTCCTTATTAAGTGGTGAAATTGTCCCTTTTCACTTAAAGAAACCACTTTATGGCTTCTCTTTGGGATATCTGAATTGCCAGCATCACTACTTTTGCATTACTAAGTAAAATAAGGGTTACTTGAACACAAGCACAGCATACCATGACAGTCAGCCTGATAACCTAGATGGCTACTAAGTGACTAACATAGGGTATGCAACGTGGATACGCTGGACAAAGGGATGATTCACATCCCAAGCGGGATAGAGCAGGATAGCACAAGATTTCATCATATGACTCAGAGCAGCGTGCAATTTAAAACTTATGAATTGCTTATTTCTGGAATTTTCCATTTAATATTTTCAGACCTCAGTTGACCATGGGTAACTGAAACTGAGGAAAGTGAAACCGTGGATGAGGGGGGACTACTGTAAACTCTCTGCTGTTAAAGGGCTCATGTGTAAGATCAAGCTTACCCAGATAATCTCCATATCATAAAATGAATGGTATCATATGACATAACCTAATCATGACAGTAAAATCCATCATATTCACTGTCCTAGAGATTATGCATAATGTTTACACGGGGAAGGGGTGGGAAATCTTGGAGGTCACCTTAGAATTAGGCCTACTACAATCCTCACCCTATATCCTCACAGGTACAAGATACATTTAGGCACTCCCTGTGTTTCCAAGGTTCTCATCCATTACAGCATTAGTTCCAAGTCCAAAAAACTCAGGTAAATCTCTTTATTGCAAGAAGTCCACAACTTCATCTTCTAAATCATCAGTCAGGTGCAGATGAGGCTACTGAGTGTAATCTATCATTAAGTACAACTCCTAGGGACAACTGAATCTCCAACACTAAAGACACAAATAGTCTGAGCTGAACATTTCCAATATACAGCAGAATGACAGGAATAGAATAACATTTTTTGACATTCTGGTTCATAAAAGGGAAAAAATGAGTAGTCAAAAGGACTCACCAGACCAAAGTAGTTTTGAAATCCAGACAGGAACTCAAGCTAGATTTCCTTCATTAGGATTCAAGTCCTGGGAATAATCATCTATAATGTTTGGATCGATCCTCAGATTTTGGTTGTGAAATCTGAGTTATGAACCTTTTTCACGAGCGGTAGCAATGTTTTAGTGTCTGAATTATTTTATCAGTCTGGTCACTGGAAGCAGAATTTTGGGGTTTTAATAGCCTTCCTTTATTTTTTACTCTCTCAGTCCCTTTCAGTCCAAGTTGCCAGTGTTGTTGCTTATATAATTTTCTCAAAAGTCTTGTGGGCCTTCTGTAGAGTTCACTGGTTTTCATTAGTTAGACAAAGCCATATCCACAGATCTTTCTGAGATAATCCCTTTGGCTTCTACTGATACGAATGAGGGCCAATTCCTTTAAATTTCCTAGATGCCTTATGGTTTAATCAAGAATCTCTTTATCATCCTCTTTTTTTTTTGGTAGCACATCCTTAGCATTTTCTCTATGCAATGCTTCCAGAAGCAATTTCTGAATGTTAGCATCTTTGCAATTCGGATAGGCTGAGAATTTCGCAATTCACCAAGACCTGATTCATTTTATTTAAAAGTTCTTCCCTCAGTTTATCTCTTTCCTTTTGCATTTTACTAAAAAGGCAAGAAGAAATAAGGACACATCTTCAAAATTTTGCTTAGAAATCTTCTTAGCTATATATCCAGTTTCGTCACTTACAATTTCTGCTTTACCCATAACTACAGGACACAATTTTGTTAAGTTTTCTGTCACCACATAACAAGAATCATCTTTCATCCAGTTTCCAATAATGTTTCCTGCCTTCCCTTTGAGCCTTCCTCAGCAATGTGTATGAAGTTCAAATTTCTACTAACATTCTGTTCATGGTGATTTAGGCTTTCACTAGGTCTATTTATGATTTTTTATAATGCTCTTTACTTTTTTCTGAACTCTCACCTACAGCAATAAAATCTATATTTCTACTAACAACCTGTTCAAGAACATCTAGGCTTTTAATATCATGTTCTTCAAAATTCTTCTGGCCTCCTCCCACTGCCCAATTCTAGAGCTACTTGCACATTTTAGGTTTTCGTTAAGATAGTACCCTACTTTATGTAGCAAAATCTATATTAATTTCCTACAGTTGCATAACAAATTACCACAAACTTAGTGGCTTAAAAAACACCGATTTATTGGCTCACAGTTCTAGAAATCAGAAGTCTGGCACAGCGTGACTGGACTCTTCGCTTACACCATGACAAGGCTGAAGTCAAGGCATTGGAGAAGCTTAGTTTTCTTCTGGAAGCACTTATGAAAATCTACGTCCCAACTTAATCTTGTTTTTGGCAGAATTCAGTTCCTCGTAGTTGTATGACTGAGATTTCCATTTCCTTGGTAGCTGTCAGCTGGGGGTTGCTCTCAACTCCTTGATGTTGCCTGCATTCCTTGACACATGGTCAATTCCATCTTCAAATGAGCCATATTGCATGGAATCCTTTCTTGTTTTTCAAATCTATGACCTCCCCTACAGTCAGAAGAAGACTTTACTTTTAAAAGGCCATAAGTAGTAGATAATAACAACAATAAACAAACACATAGGGACAGAGATTGGATTGGTGGTTACCAGAGGGGAAGGGGGGAGGGAGGAGGGTGAAAGGGATAATTCGGTACATATATGTGGTGATGGGTTGTAATTAGTATTTTGGTGGTGAACATGATGTAATCTATGCAGAAATAGAAGTACAATGATGTACACCTGAAATTTTTACAATGTTATAAACCAATGTTACTGCAATAAACAAAAAATTTAAAAAAAAAAAAAAAAAAGGCCATGTGATTAGGTCAATCTCTTTGCTCAAATTTGACTACATTATATAAATAACCTAATCACAGGAGTAAAATCCACAATGCTCACGGGACTTGGGATTATAGAGGTCATTACAATCAGAAAATATTGGCAGCCATCTCAGAATTCTGCCTAGTGTACAAATTGTTACATTTTTAGGAAATATGTGAGCCATTTGATATCACTTTGATGGTGTGTATCTGCCACTGTGATAGTATTTACACTATAGATATTGGCAGAGTCTAAAGTCCTAAGCTTTTTGTTGTTGTTGATTATTGTTTTTGTTGAATTTGTGTGTGTATGTAAGAGTTTACCAGCACAATATCATTTTATTTATGTATGAGATATATATCTCTATCTATCTATCTGTAACAGATAAATAAATATAGATATAGATATAGATAGATAATAGATTAAAATAGATATATTGATAGAAAAGTTGAAAAAAAATACCACACAATACTCACTATCCTTCGGCTAGATTCACCAAATACAACATTTCACTACATTAGCTTTCTGTCTCTCTTGCTTTCTTACTGAGTCAGCCCTCTGTATCCACGGGTATTGCATCCACAAATTTAATCAAATGTGAATTGAAAGGCCTGTGATGGTTATGTCTGTACTGAACATGTCTAGACTTTTTTTTCTTGTCATTATTCCCTAAATAATATAACAACTATTATATAGTATTTACATTGTAGTAGGTATTATAAGTAATCTAGAGATGGTTCAAAGTATACATGAGGACGTGTGGAGGTTATATGCAAGTACTACACCATTTTATACAAGGAACTTGAGTACCTGCAGATTTTGGTATCCATAGTGGGCTCTGGAACCAATCCCTGACAGATACTGAAGGACGACAGCATGTGTAACTATGCATATTATTATTACGTTCCAACAATAAAGGGATCTTTCCTTTCTTCCTCCCACTCCCTATTTGTGTTTCCTTTCTAACTGCAAAAACCCTGGCTCATACAATATCAATACATTTAGTTATTTGTTCAATTCTACAATGCACACGTGAACACATAGTTTCAGAATATCTATACTCAAACCACTACAGCAAACAAAGATACTAAGTAGAACTCAAAAGTAGTATACAGTTCCTTTTTTTAGTTGACCAAGGATATAGAAGCAAAATATTGTCTTTAAATTAATTTAGATGCTTTGCATGGTTATTTTATTTATTTATATTACAGTTTATATTAAATTTGTTTATGTCTGTTTGTATTCCACTTGAGCAGTTTTTCCCTTCATCCTTGTTGAATTAAATTTTATTTTTGAATATACGAAACATTAACATGGTTATAAAAGTGAAAATTGTAAAAACACATATACTGAGAATATTGTCATGCCTTCTCGAATTCCTTCCTCTCCATTCCTACCCATCTACTCCTCTACAAATTTCATAAGTTCCTGGTTATTTTTCCTCTATTTTTAAAAATTACTCAAAAGCACAAAACTATACACAATGAGGGGGTTTTTTCATTTTTTTCACTTAATATATCAGCTTACAATTTATTCAACCATAATTTATTTAACCAATTTCCTATATGGGCAAGTAAAGTTTTCATTTTCCCTATACTTTGCAATAATAAATAACAGCACAATTAGTAACATCATACATATATTTTTTTTAATATTAGAGGTTTATTATCTGGGTATGTTTCTAGAGGTGAGATGGCTGGGTCAAAGAGTAAGGGCACAGATACTAATGATACTGTCTAATTCCTCTCCAGATGAAATTGTATCATTCTGCATTGCCACAAGCAATGCTTCAGAATGCTTGTTTTCCTACAGCATTGCCAACCAAGGATACTGTCAAGCTTTGTAATTTTTGCCAAACTAATAAGCTAATAATGTGTATTTATTTGTGATTAATTTATATAATCTATATTATGTGATGGTTTTTAGCATTTATATGTATTCTATGAATATGAAATATCTAAAAATTAAAAATAAACTCATTCTAAAGAAGTATGCATGTATAGATATTGCTCATTTAGAAGAAAGGTTATATAAAAACTTCAGGCTGGCTGGTGTTTAATTAGGCATGTAAATTTATTTTTAACATGATTTATTTCTTTAAAGAAGTCTGATTAGCAACATACCTTATGTTCCATAAATAATTAGTATATTATGGCCAATGACCGAGTATATGGAGTTTTTTGAAGACTGTAGCTATAGATAACACGGTAGAAAAAAATATATATGTGTATACATATAAAGGAGAACTTGCCCCTTTTTTATTCCTGTCTGATAGCTTGAGCGGACACTAATCTTGCCCTTGGTGCTCCAGGTTCTCAGGGCGTTGGGCTTAGACTGAATCACACCACTTTCTGTGTCTTCAGCTAACAGATGGCAGATTGTAGAACTTCTCAGCCTCCGTAATTGTGTGAGCCAATTCCTTATAATCAGTCTTTTCCTATAGACGTCCTATTGGTTCTACTTCTCTGGAGAACCCTGACTAATACAGCCTCCTAAGACTGTGGCCACCAGAACATTCTCATTTTTAAGATAGTTCACAATCCATTCTCCATAAATTCATCAAAAATACCACTTAAGTGTTCCTATAACTCTATGGTTCCAGCAGCTTCTGCTCCAGGCAATCAGATCTCAGAAGCATCTCTCTGAATGCTCCAAATCTGGAAAGGCAGATTTGGGGGTAGTGGTTTGCCCTGCAACCTCAATTCTCTGAAGGATCCAAGAAAAATATTTGTTTTCAGTTTATCCAGCTTTTTCTTCTTTTAATGTTGGGAGTGATGACTTCCAAGATCTTTACATATTAGAGGTGAACCTGGAAGTCCCATTAGTTTTCTTAACAAATTCTTTTATTATAGCTCCATACAAAATCCCAAATGTGTACAGATTATGAATGTATATCTCAATGAATAATTACAAAGTAATTACATTTGTGTAAATGTGACCTAGATAAAGTCACAGAATATGAACAGCATCTCAGAACTACCCCCAATGACCCCACCCAATCACTACTCCATCCTTTCTCTTCAAAGGTAACCATTATACTGACTACATTATATTACTACCACCTTCGTATAGTGTTCCTTATTTTTGTAATTTATGTAAGTGGCATCACTCATCATTTATTATTTTGTGTCTGGCTTTTTAATTCAATCATTTATTTTGAGATTTATGCATGTTGTTGCCTGTAGCAACAATATCTTTATTGTCATTGTTATACAGTATTCTAGTGTCTAGAGATACCACAATCAAATACTTCAATCAAGTCGTATTCAATGGCCGTTCATTTTTTCCCCAGTTTTTAATCTGTTTCAATGCTACTGATCATTCTTGAATATGTTATTTGGTACACACATATACACATATAATACATATAATACATATATATAATACATATAATACATTTTGGCATTATTTAGGAGTATGACTGCTAGATCAGTTACATGAATACTTTATTTTAATGGATAGTGCTAATCAGCTTTCCAAAGTGGTTGTACAAATTTACACGTTTTAATACATTTCATTGTATGTGTTATATGAATTTAAAACAACTTCTTTTGGTATTATAGGAAGATAAAAATCATATGTAACATAGTTAATTCATTATAATTATATTTTTTAAAGTTTTACTAAATAAAATTTTAACATCTCTTACTGAGGATTTGTCATTTAAGAATAAATAACCATCTGTTATTATGCCTACAGGAAGGTTGCTGGAATGTTGTGAAAATGATATGGTGATTTTTAAGTCATTATACATTCCCTTATATATCATTCAACCTCAAGTATTCATCCTCAGTTATGAATCATTATTTTACACTAATTAAATTAACAATGATGCATACTTCTTTTATTTTATCATAGCAAATTTATTTAAAAATTTGTATTTGTACTATTAGGTTTAAAATACTATTTGTATTATGAGGTTTAAAATACTATTTTAAGCACTACCATATTTGCTTTACTTACTCTGGCATGCCTGTAGGCTGAGGTTAACCTCGTGAATTTAAATACGCAATAATAGATTCATATATATGTGTACTTGTGCATGCACGTGTGAGACAGGGCAAGAAAGCCACGCCAGTGTGTACAATTGCTGCAGGCCTTCAGGGCAAGGCCCTGTTGCTGTTTCTGTGCTCCCTGTACCCTGGGGGGTGGTGCTTGGAAGGATCATACTGCCTGCAAATCACCAGCTGGAGGCCTGGGCATGTGGAGGCCACAGCAGAGGCCTCTGGCCCTGTCTCTCTCAGCTCTTGACTCAGTCCAGTCTACAGCCATGAGGTGATGGCCCTCATGTTCTCTAAGTAATTAGTACATTACCTAGCAGGGACCTGCGCTGGGCAAAGACCCCACAGAGGCGAGGGTTCAAGGGAGCAGGACATCCATGAGAGCAGCCTCTAGAGTGGGCTCCACTGGGAAGCCCAGTTGTTCTCCCAGAATTGCCATATGCACCCTCTGGCTTGTATCAGGAGAAAGGGAGAATCTTCCTCTGCCCTTTTCCTTAAGGTTCTTATGGCTGGCCAAATAATTAACAAGACAGGTTAGCAAGAGAAAATAATACTAAGTTTAATAACATGTATACATGGGAGAAACTCAGAAATGAGCAACTCGTCCCTCTGTCTAAGCTGCCTGCTTAAGTATTGTAGCTAAAGTCGAGAAAGGTGTTGGGGGTGGGTAGTGGTCTGGGACCTCAGAGGGCAAGAAGACAACTCACATGGAGATAGAAATGCAAATGTTTGCCTGACAACTCTTCTCAGGGTCATCTATAGATAATCTGGTCAGGGAGAGAGAGAGTTTTTGATAAAAGGGGCTTGGTGCCTTTCCTATTGTAACCTCTATCCTACAATATCTTTACAGCTATCATGATAATAACTTCTTCCTGAAACAGATCTTTTGTTTTAAATTCTTTAGGCAGTTTGGGAGGGGAAACTCAAACATTCTTCCTGAGTTCTCTGAGTCCTTATTGTCTTCAGCTCAAAATAATCCGCATACCAGAGTGGTGCCTCCTGGGGTAGCTTGCCCTGAGCACCATCACCTGCATCCCGACTCAGCTGACTGCAGGACCAGAGCACCAGGGATGAAGCACTCCTAACCAAAGAAAGCCAAGAACGACCCATGGGTGTTCACACCCGATGGGCCTGATCTAGCCACACTGCTGTCACCCGAAGCCCTCCGGAGCTGGAGTCCAGACAAACAGCTTGTCACTGCGTCTGTGTGGATTGTGACTGGGAAGGCGGGTCTTCTCAGAACGTGGGGACCCTGGCATCATCGGTGACTTCCTTTCTCCAAATTGAGTGGCTAGCAAGTGTGAACATAGCTGCGCTGGCCTCTGAGGACCCCCGGGCTCCTCAGTAGCCCTGGCCCAGCCCAGGGCTCTGTTTCTGGGCACCATTGGTTCCAGTCCTGGGGTCAAGTAGGCTCTGGGATGGGCTAGTGAGTGCAGGAGCAGGAAAAGCTGCTCCCCCTCCCAGGCCTTGCCTGGGCTGGATCTGGTGTCCTGTGTCCAGAAGGCTATCACAGAAGTTTTCATAAAGGTGATTTCAGTGTCCCTGGCCTGCTTCTGCTATGAAGCCATGCAGATGATCTTGTGGTGGCCTGGCAGGCGCTACACCTCGGTTTTAGCCCCTTTCAAGGGGTGGGGACTGAAAAGGTCAGTCCTTCCCTGAGTGGGGGCCTCAGTGATGAGCTTGGTGCTTGACGCTGGCTGTGCACCCCACTCCCAGCCCTGCATGGGGGATCCTGGAGGTATAATTTGTGGGGTCTGAATGTGAGAAATAAAGGATTGGACCCAAAAATATATATATATATTGGGGATGGTAATCTACTTTACTGAGTCCACTGATTCAAATGCTAATCTCATTCAGAAACATCCTCATAGACACAACCACAAACAATATTTAATTGTACACCCTGTGGCCAGTCAAGTTGACACATAAAATTAACCATCGCCAACGCCCCCACTCTTTCACGGGCCTTCTCTCCAGGAATCCCACCTGGTTCTCAAGAGGAAGATCTCAGAGAGATTCCCTCTTGGCTCTAACAGAGGGAAGGGAAGGATACTCATTCTGAGATTCTTCCAGAAATTTCTGCATAACAAAGGCCTACTTTTCACTGGAAAAGACTTTACCAGAGTCTTAGCCCACTGAGTGAAGAGCATTCCACCAGCACCAATGACAGCCCCCTTTTACCCTCCTATCTTACCTAAAGTGTGAAAAAGCTATACCGCTGGAGAAAGACTTGTGAAGGGCACACCTCAGAGACACAGGCCCATCAAAAGACTGAAATGTAATCATCAGATTCTCCTCCCACACAGCTTACTACCACACCAGCAAGGATTAAGTATAGTTGATTCTCATTATTTGCAAATTCTATATTTATGTATTCACTTACTTCCTAAAATTTATTTGTAACCTCAAAATCAATACTTGTGGAGGTTTCATGATCATTTACAGATATGTACAGAGTGGTGAAAAATTTCAATCTTCTGACACGTATGCCCCAGCTGAAGTGGAACAAGGAGACACTCTGCCTTCTTGTTTCTGCTATCACACTGTAAATGTCTTTTTTTGGTCTATTTAGTGCTACATTTAAAAAATTTTGTGCTGTTTTTGGTGATTTTGCTGTTTAAAATGGCCCCCAAGTGAACTGCTGAAATGCTGCCCAGTGTTCCTAGGCCCAAGAAGGCTGTGACGTGCCTTTCCAAGAAAATGAGTGTTTTAGAGCAGCTTCATTCAGGCATGAGTTACAGTGCTGCTGGTTGTGATTTCAATGTCGATGAATCACAATATGGTGCCTCCATAACAAGGAAGAGGAATTTCACCCATCTGTACATGAAACTTTTCTGGAAAGTGCTCAAGTGTCATCTAGAGTGTGTGACAAACTATTGAAAATATGGAAAAGTAGCTAAATTTTTGGATTGACAAGAAAAAAAAATATTAAAAAAAAAAGTACAGTGGACAGTAGTGAAGCTAAAAGCCAAAGAAATTTAGGGTCATGTTACCCAGGGTCAGGAAAACGCTAAACCCTCTCGGCTAGTGCCGGCTAGCTCACACGTTTCAAAACGGGATGTGGCATAAAAATGTTCAACTCACAGGCGAAGCAGTTTCTGCAGACCAGAAGCTTCAGAAAAACTTTTTAAAAATATGTGCTAAGTGTTACAGAGGAAAAGGGTTATGTGAAGGAGCACGTTTTCAATGTCGTGAGACTGGCTTCTTTTTAAGGACGTTGGCAAATGGGTTTACATAACACAAAAAAGCATTTCGGTTGGTGAAAATGTTCTGATCAGAGACTCACAGGAGCCCAGCCCTGCCTGTCCCCTAGCAGCAATAGTTCAGTATATGTCAATTCAGTGTTCCTGGTGACTTTATAGAACATAAACTATGGTGAATAATGAGAATTGACAGTATAATAACAGTGGATTACAGCTGAAAGAGCTTTAAGACACAAACTGTATCTAGGGGGGAGCGCTCAGGAGATACCAAAGGCAAGAGGATAAAAATAACGACAGCAGAGGAATTCGATGTTTCTGGCACCTATACATGCACCAAACATTAAATACAGCCCAGCTCCTAGCCAGACTAAAACGAATCCTTACACTAAATGACCAGTTGTATAATATCAAGCAGTCCTAATATGTAAGCGAGAAATAGAAAAGAGGAGAAAGAAAATATATTTCAAGAACAATAGCTAAATTTTTTTCAAATTTTGAGGGAAAATATAAGACCTCACACCTAAAAAAACTTAACAAACCCCTTAGCAAACAAAATTAACATGAAGAAAATATGAACAAATTCCTGAAAAATAGTGATAAAGAGAAAAATCTTAAATCTTATGACATATCCAAAATCTCAATGATCCACAAGCAGAAGAAATATGAAAAGCACAACTACAAGAAACATCATATTCGGATTTCTGAAAAACAGCGATAAAAAGTATTTAAAAAAGCCACAGAAAAATAACACAACATACATGAATTCCAAAAAAGCATTATAGCCAACCTCTTGTCAAACACTGTGCATGCCAGGAGACAATGAAGTGACTCTTTAAAGTCACAGAAAACAAATGAACAAGCAAAAACACTAAAATTTTGTATCAGATAAAATATTTTTCAAGAACGAAGGCAAAATAAAATCTTTTACAGACAAAAAAATGTGAAGAGAATTCTCTACCAGCAGACCTGCCATATAAGATGTGTTGAAGGAAGTTCCTCGTGTAGAAACTCAATCTTAGATAGTGATATTTTGTAGGCTTGTAGAAAGGCCACGATTCCAAAATAGGAAAACAAGCCCCCTAACGAAATTGTGAACTGAATATCCCAAAGCAACTAATATCCTCAGAAGTGAACTACTCCAAAATGTAGTGGTTTCAAACAACAGCAGAGGTTAATCGTTTTGCTCCACGGTACCTGGGACGTCAGCTTGTAGGCCGTGAAAACTAGGGGTTCCACAATGGCTGGAGGCTGGTATTAACTAGGGGATCCTTCACTCACATGCCTGGCCCCTGAGCTGGAATGACGCAAAGACAAAGACTGCCAACCAGAGCACCTAGAGTTAACGAATCTATTTTCCTGTTCCTCACAGCACAGTGATCTTAGGATATTCAGGCTTCCTACAGGAAGACTCAGGGCTCCCAGTTTGAATATTCCAGTGGCCAAGGAGAGACATGCCTTGCTTTCATTGCCTATCCTCATAGGTCACACGGCATCATTTCTGTCATACCCTATTATTGTCATAACAGTTAAAAGTCTACCCAGACTCAACGGCATAGGGCATTGATCCTCTCTCTCAATGGGAAGAGTGTCAGAGATTTTATGCCATTTTTTTTTAACATACACATCTACCTATACTTTCCGATTCTCCATTAGTCTCTAACACTATCTTTTTCCTTTTCTGGAGCCATAAGGTCTGTAGTTTGCTGCTTTTCTCTGAATATCTGTTCCAACTTTCTCCTCACCCTTTTCCTCACCCAGCTTCCCTTTCTTCTTGAATACAGGTCAAATGACTACCAGTGGTCATTCTACGTCTTAACATAGGGCATACTACCTACAATAAGAGAAATGACCCCTTTATGACTTTTTGCAAGAGCATATGACTGCCAAGCACCATTTTAAAGTAAGGCTACTTAATTCACAAGTCAATGACCAGCATCGCATTAGACAGGACCAGGAAAGTGTGGCAGGAAATGGAGTAGAGGAATTTTATGGCTTTCTCTGCCAACGGGGATCTGACTGACGTTTCTGTGAAAGTCTTCCTGGAATGCTTATAACTCCCCACCATGGTAAGTGTTTTACCAACGTCATCGAACTCTTGGTTTGTGAGAACCTATCACCAGGAAATAAAAGTCTTGCTATAACAAAAGTTTTACTAGCACAAGTCAAAGCCCATTTATTTAAAACAGCACTAAATATGCAAAATATGAGTGAAAACTACACAATTTTCTCTTTTTGAGATGTCAAGGCTGTTACACATTTGGATAATCTATAGACAAGGCGATGTATTCGAGGTAATGTTAATACAGAACTATTTTTCTGATCTTCAAAAGAAAAAGGAAGGATCCAATATTATGCTTTTATATTACAATAAAACCAAGCTCCTTAGCAAAGAGGAAGAAAAAAATAGCTTTATCCTAAAGAGGATATTGAGTGATTTTTTTCAAGACTTCAAGAGGAGAATAAATTAGAGAAAATTCTCCTTTCTTATTGATATGATATAATAAAAACCTTACTCTCCAAAAATTTAATTAAAATATATTGGACATTTACCATATAACAGATACTGTGTAAGCAGTTCATTTCTATTTTCCATATTAAAAGTCACAAAAAACTAAGAGGCAGCTATTATTATCTCCATTTTCCAGATAATATTACTGAGACTTAAGGGTTTAAGTAACTTAACTGGCACAGTATATCAATAAAGACAGAAGAAGAAATTAGATTTAAATCTGTCTTATTCCAAAGTAGAGGAATAATAAAAAAAAAATGCCTGATAGTAGACATTCTACCAACCGGTAGATGAGAAGCTTAAAGCCTAATTATAATTTTATTTGGGTAAAGAAATGTGACTTTTCTTAGACGGCATGAAAATAAGGATACTGAAGCTCAAGAGGTGTAAGTAACTCACTGAGTACACTCATCTTGAACCGTGGGCCACAACTTGAACCCAAATCTCATTTCTCCCCTGCTGCAACACTCTCACCTTTTACTTTGTTGTAACGTTTCATCATTTGGAATTCCTATTACAACTCCTTTCACAATAACTACCTAAGTTATATATGACCTACCTAAATCCCCCCTATTCCACAAGTCTTTTTTATATTACTCCACATAAAAATTACTTCCTAGAGTATTAATTCATGATACTACCCAATACTGTATTTACAGTAACTTGCCATTTATTATTCTAATTAATTATCATAGTGGCATTGCTTTTACGAGTTTGGTACTTTCAAGAAGATATGGGTCAATATTACTAGTCTTTTACTCCCTATAGCACTTATGAGTGTGCCTTGTATGTGGGGGCTTATTAATGCAAACTAACATTTTAGGAATAGGAAGCAATTTTTTTTTTTTGCTGAGGAAGATTGGCTCTGAGCTAACATCTGTGCCTATCTTCCTCTATTTTGTATGTGGGACGCCTGGCCACAGCATGGCTTGATGAGTGGTGCGTCGGTCCACACCTGGGATTTGAACCTGTGAACCCTGGGCCACTGAAGCAGAACATGAGAACTTAACCACTACACCACTGGGCAGGCCCCTGGGAAGCAATTTTAAATTGCTGGTTTAAACTAGCAAAAATTGTCTCAAGTATATTATGCATTAGTTTCTGGAAACAAAACAATTAGCCCAAGAGCAAAATATATTTGCTCAATTATATTAAGCTTTGATGTTATTATTTAAAGATCTTATTTAGATAAAGTTTGCTCTAATGTGCCATTTTGTTCTACTAAAAAGGCAGTCAATATATTTATTTTAATCACTGCAATAATATTATTAATTTTAAGTAATTAGGAATAATAATTTAATAGATATTAACTTCTTTCCACACAGATTGCACTGAGCACAAGTTATGAGTAACTTTCATCTAGTGCAAACAATATTCACAACCACTATTAAAATTCTTTTCAACAAATGAGTTCTATGCTTCAGAAAAACTGGTCTATGAATAGATTTTCACCAAGATCACTTTAAGTATCTAGTTGAAATTATTTAATCTGCCTTATCAAGATCTTACCAGATAATTCACTCTAAATTGTTACCTACATGCTTCCAGGCACTACTGAAAAAATTATTTAAACATGTTAGAAATTGAAATGTGTTACATCCTTTCATCATCACCTTCCATTGGAAAAAATGATATAGACATCTTTTCCTAATTAAAAAAAAAGTTTGCTTGCAAAATATTAAGAAACTCAGATGACGATTTTAAATATTTCAGATTAATGCAGTCTATTATTTTTTAAATATTTCTTTTGGACTAATCAAACATCTGCCTAAGTTAAGGTTCTTTAGTTAAACACACCCAGAGGTTCTGAGAATGTCTCCACCAGGAGGTGTTTTTGTAACTCAGATAATATATCCTTTGAAATGCACAGGACTGAAGACCAGAGTACCACATCCTGATAATCTTTGAGAGACCTGGCAACTATGACAGCTTTAGAGATGTTTAACTCATCCCCAAATCAGCACTCTTTCTTCTGTTCAATTTGATGGGCATCTTGCTCCTTGCTTCTATTGGCATATAGAACTCAGTCACTTTGCTTGGATTCTTTAAAATTAAATATGTGAAAGGTGAATAGGCACATCCTTCACCCTGCAACATATAATAAGTTGTCAAGGTTTCGTTCTGTGGAAGCACTACTGAAATCATGGATGATGGGACTTTGAATTACAACACAACAGAAAACAGAAAATAAAATTGGGTGGTTTGACAGTCCACAATTCTTTCCACTCTTCTGTTTCCATCCTTCTACTACATTACAACTCCTCTTGTCTGCAAAAACACACCACCTCCTTCCTAGTCACTACCACCACCCCAACACCTCCATTATCACCACCACCAGTGCCATTTCCCCTAAGGAAATTTCTAAAAAAAAAAACTAAATAGAAATGAAGAGAAAGTTTCCTATATTTGTAAACAAAGTAGTTCAGCTCTTACAGAAATGCTCTGTTTCACTGTCCCCTTTCATACATTGCCTAGGTCCAACCACTTCAACATCTAAACAGGCTAGTAGGTGTTTTCCTAACTCAATAACGTTCCTCCACTAATAGGTGCCAGCTTTTAAGATACTTTAAACATATTTTTCTCAATTTTTTGTACTGGAGTACAGTTTATATGTGACATATAAATAATAAATTAAGTATATCATTTCTATAGGGATTTATAAAGAAAGCATTAATCACATAACTCATTTCCTTAAAATGTAACTGAATTTAATCCCTACTATTAGTGATTACACAGGATACCTACTTTAACAGATTTTTCTGGGTTTATCGAATTCTCAAATATTTTAATTAAAATTTTCATATATATAGAAATATAACCATAGGTACTAAGGTGAAAGGTAGTGGTTTTTCATTCACCAAATAGTATTTTGAGGAAGAAAGAAACGGCTTAAACTCTTGTCCATGGTACCAAGAAAGGAAGTGTATATTTTAACATCGAAATCAAAGGGGCACTCTCTGTTGAAGAAGAAAGGATGTATAAGACAGTCTTTCTTGAATTTTAGCACAGCATCTTTCTCACAAATCATCTTTGACACCTGTGATTTATGCAGCACAATAGCTTTTTTACGACACTTATGTTAATCTTTTTTCCCCTTTTCATTACCTGTACATATCAGTAGTATGTTTTCTTGTTGAAATAATTTGGACTAGTAATTTGCAAATTTCCTCTGACAGCCCTTAAGGTACAATAAATTTCTCAAATCAGTAGGAGCCCTTGAAATGTGTTTTCGATCTCCCTACTGCAAATGAAACCAGTGAGCTACAAATGTGCGAGACACAGAAAATCAGAAAGAATGAATTTTTCACCTACCCAGAATCGGATGTTTCCTTAATTATTTGTAACCCAAGGCCATAAGGAAGTTTCTCATTTTAGAAGTAGATTTTACATCCAAGACTTTTTGTTTATACGCCTGTACAATATTTAATGAATTTGGATCAGAAAAAACGGAAAGACAAACTCGACCAAAAAATACATCATTCCTTTTAAATAAGTTTTAAAATATTTCCCATATATACTATTACATCAACATATAAAACTTCACTGCCCTGAGTGTCCATAAAATAGAATAACAAAAGGCTCTGTCCAATCTAAGTTTTGAAGTACATTAAGGTTTTTCTTTTGTGGCTGGTAATGACCATGGCAGATGCAGATGGCAGGAAATCCAGTACACTGCTGAGAGTTTCTCCACAAGGTGGTATTCCAGATCCTCTATATTTTTAGAATTCTATGATTATGATATATTTCATGATTTTTGGTCTTCAAACAAATTTTATGTTCTTTCCCATTTTTGACAATTGCACTCCTCTTCTTGGGGCAGCGTGCTGCATTGATGAAACAGTAGGTCCTGAAATCAGACAATTGGGGTATAAATCCCTGTTCTTCCACTTAATAATTTGGGCAAGTGACTTAATTTTTTTAAGATGCATGAATCGGGTTTAGGATCGGCAACACACAACAAGCAAAACCATTAAAATAATGTCTTAAATGCATAAGTATCTACTTTTCTCTCACATAGTTTAATTCCAAAGGTCAGAGATCTTAAATTGCTAGGATGACTCGATTAAGTCATCAGGAAACCAGGCACCTTCTATCTATCCGTCCCTAGCGCCATCCTCAAGATTCTGTTCTCAAGGTCACATGATAGTTGCTGGAGCTCCAGCAATGACATCTTTATTTCAGGAAGCAGAAAGCTGGACAAAGGGAAGGACAAACAGTACAACCTAGCTCGGGAGCTTCTTTCCTTTATTGAACCGTTATGTGACTTCCAACTTTCACTTACATCTCATCGGCTCAAACTTATTCACTTGGCTATTGTCAGCTTCTATTCCATCTATTATCACTGACTAACCACCTCACAAGAAGTGGAATAAAAGGAAAGCTGTTTTGTTACTCTGATAGTTTTCATGAGTTAGGAATTGATAAGGGGCGTAGGAAGAATTGCCTGTCTCTGCTGCACACTGTTTGGTGCCTCAGTTGGGAAGATTCAAAAACTAGGAGTAAATTGATGACTGTGGGCCGTATAATCTGAAGGCATCTCACTGACGTGTTGGGAAGTGGATAATCACCGTTGACTGAGACCTTAACTAGGACATCTCCCTATGTCATCTCCACGGGGTCCTTGGGCTTCCTTAGAAAATGGGCTGGATTCCAAGATTAAGCACTCAACATAAAACAGGCAGAAGCTGTGTGTTCCTTTCTAATCTAGATCTGAGTATCACATAGTGTCATTTGAATGCAGTGTTTTCCTGCAAGCATACCAAAATCTTCCTTCCCAGATTAAAGAGGAGGGGAATTAGACTCCGCTCTTAGTGGGCTAGTGGCACATTTCTAGAAAACCATATGGTGCATGAGATATTGTTTAAGTCATCTTTGGAAAATTCAATCTCCTGCCTTTACAACTGAGTCTCAGAAAATCTAGTCCTTTATCTGGGTGTATTTCACCCCCTGTAAAAATTGTGGTTTGGCTGCTTCTAAGAAAGAAGGGGAAAAAGGATATTCAGCAGTCTTTGAAAGACCTCTGTTTACCCACTTGTAAAATAAGTAATATAATAGTATCTATCTCTAAAAGTTATTATCAGCAATAAGTGAAATAATGCCAGCTATCATTTTGGGGATATTGTAGAGTAATATAGCAACCAAGAGGGTCCCCCGCAGCCCGATGTTTTACTCCACATGGATACCATGAGCTTTTTGGTGACACAATGACCTTTTATTGCCATGGATATCTTCTAATATATTATCACAACACAGTGATTCTCAATCTTTTCATATCACAGCTCACATAGAAAATGATAATATTTTACAGAAACTGGTGTGTCAAAGATTGCTCAAAGCCTGAGGCGCCAGAACAAAGAGCTCTGGGTCACTCAGGCCCAACCTGGTTCACTTGTCTGCTGAGGAAATCAATACCTGTATACACCTTTAACACTCTCTACCATCATCAACCGTTCTTGGGTCAAGAACCTCTATATTCTATAAACTACTTCATATAATTTTCCCTTTTACCTCCAAGTTAATGAGCTACTTCATCGATCAAAGATACAAAGTCTGACTAGGAATTTATGTAACCTTTTCACTCTCTCTGCCACAACATCCTTCCCTGATAATGACATAGGTATGACAATCAAAGCTGAGGTTTGAGCACGGGGACTCAGCAGAAAGAAGACACTTGGAGCCAAGTGTTCTAGCTCTAGTGTAGAGATGTGGGGCAAGTACACCTGGCCAATGGCTACAGTTTTCCTATGATTTGCTGAGCAGCTGTTTATTAACTGCATGTCTGGGGTAGAGCACACATAAGTTCCAAATGTGGCCATAATGAGTATCACCAATGGGTGTCTGATTTAGGGATGAGTGACTGTCAAACTGGAGGTGGTAAGATTTGTGCTTATTAATATTTCAGTTTTACTTGTTTCTTTCATCCCTTTCTATCTATGGCACTCTTCTCCATACCTTTATATAGACCATTTATTCTTTTACTTTACGTGACTTTCTACTCATAACACACCTTATGAATTCTTCCTTTGTCTTACAAGATACTTGCCTACTCACTCTCTAAGCTTAACACATCCTGTGAGTTTTAGCCATTCTATTTCTTCATCATTTTTAGCAGAATTGAATATTCTTCAATAATAGAAAAAATGAATATTGCATTTCGGTAATACAATTGTTTGAAACTATGTCTATATTTAATGAAGGAGAACGTAGGCCCTGCACAGGGATTTTGAACTCCAGATTTCCCACACCCCATTCTAAAACTCAACAATATTGATCCTGTTTCACCTGCCATTCAAATCCCATGAAATTACTTTTCGGTAACTAGTGACAAGGATAATGTGTGTACTTACTACAAAGGCACTTCTCTGGTTCCTTGACAAATAGTGCCTTTAAAAAATTTTACTTGCCCTTTTGTGAGTTTGAATGAGGATTCAGGCATCCTCTCAGGTAATTAGTCTATAGTTCTAGATTGCCAGTAGCTCTTTGCAGAGGCTAATGTGTAAGATGACACTTCAGGAAATATAAACATCTATTTTTTTCCAGAGACAATTCATTTATTCATACACATTTATTGACTACTACTATGACCCAGGCATGTTGTAGATGACGGGGATAGGACAGTAAACAAAGCCCCTGTGCTTGAACAGGTAGAGGCATCCTGTGGCAGCCCTGAAGTGTGCCTCTCAGATCTCACTCAAAACTCCATTTGTAATTGACTGCCAGCTCCAGCTGTTGCGCTCCGAAATCTGTCACTGCATTTGTGATATTTGAGGCCATGCTTTCTGTGTGAATCTCCCTGCCAATGACTGAGGCTAGGATATTCAGGAGGGCCCATTCCTGGGAGATTTGGTACTGCTCGACAGGATGTTCCGGCTCAAGGACTCTACAAAAGCTTTGCCAAATTCTCTTAGGTCTGTAAAGCAGTCTAAGATGTCTCACTCTTTCCTTCCTTCCTTTTTTCCTTCCCTCTTTCCTTTACCCAGAGCCAAGTGGCATCAAGGTCTGACAACTTCTCAGACTCCCCTAGCTCCTTTCTGTTTTTCCTCACAGGCATTGCCCCTTAGAGATCTCTTGCATGACCATGTCTGTCTTGTCTGTATCTCAGAGGAACCAGACTAACCCACAGAATAACAGCAAAGAAACAATGAAATATATAGTATGTTGGATTTTGACAAGTGCTATGGAGAAAAGAATAAAGCAGGAAAATAGAAATAGGTAGTACAAGCTAAGTGGAATTGCTGTTTCACAGTATTTGGGCAGTGGAGGTCACAGACTTCAGGAAGGGAAGCTGCAGGTATGTGGGTATTTCAAGAGGACTGACCTGAGATTTTGCACTGTAAACTTTGGGCAACGCTGTGCCAGCTCAAATTGGGGGCCACATCTAGAGTAGTGGAGACAATATTTTGTTTCCCTGTTCATGGAGAAGTCTATCTTGTTCATATGACCCCATGGTGAAGAAGTGCCATGGAGTAATATGGCACTAAACAAAAACACCAAGCTCACGTAGCCTCAGAGGAAAGCAAGGAAGAGAAATCTAGCAGAGGATAGTGGCATTACATAAGACAAGACAATATGGTACTTTTCATCCACGTACTGTGATCATTTATTTTTTTTATTTATTTATTTTTTGTGAGGAAGATCAGCCCTGAGCTAACATCCATGCCAATCCTCCTCTTTTTGCGGAGCAAGACCGGCTCTGAGCTAACATCTATTGCCAATCCTTCTCCTTTTTTTTTTTTTTCCCCAAAGCCCCAGTAGATAGTTTTGTGTCATAGTTGCACATCCTTCTAGTTGCTGTATGTGGGACGCCGCCTCAGCATGGCTAGACAAGCGGTGCGTCAGTGCACGCCTGGGATCCAAACCCGGGCCGCCAGTAGCAGAGCGTGAGTGTGAGTTTAACCGCTAAGCCACGGGGCCAGCCCCAGGTACTGTGATTAGAATTAGAGAATTTCATTGAGAGACCATGGTAACTTACAGTAAATGAAGTTACTCTAAATGGTTTAGTGTTTGCATAACAGATGAGCCAGCAAGCTTGCAAATGGGGAGTTGGTTCCTGTTTACTAAACTATGCAAACAAAAGATTTCCCCTTGAAGCCAGAGGCAGAATAGCATGATATTGAAGCCTGGATCTGCCATGCAGATAAATTACTTAATCCATTCATTTTTCTCATTTTAATAAAAATAATATTTATTTTAAATGATTACATACTACAAATAATTTAGAACTGTACCTGGCATATTATAGGAGATAAACATATATTAGCTATATTATGTAAACCAAGGGAATTTTAACAATCACGGGCGGGAGATATATTAGCATTTCTAAAAGTATTGAAAACTATTGCTCATTGAACAGTTATGGTTAGGAGGATGCAATAGGCTCTTTAGTTGAATTTAATAACAAAACTTGATTCAAATATTGACAAAAAGTTATAATTTTGCATATTAACTTACGTTGGCAGAAATTCTCTGAAGTACTTTATTGTATATTTATTTTCTTTTGCTTTTACTTATTTTTTTAAAGATGACTTTGTGATCATATTGACCTACATATTGTGTGGATGATATTAGGTATGTAAGGCAGTTCAGTAAGATCCTTTTTACTAACCACTTGAGTCATGAGTAAAAATAAAAGAAATCCAGCATTTTAATTTCTCATAATTCATTCCTTGGAAAATTACTTTTGTAAGTCTTCAAGTAAAACCACTTTTTAAAATACATATAAATAAGAAAGGGGATTTTGGGGGCCAGCCTAATGGCGTAGCAGTTTAATTCACACGCTCCCCTTTGGCGGCCCGGGGTCCGCAGGTTCAGGTCCCGGGCGCAGATTGACACACCACTTGTCAAGCCATGCTGTGGCGGTGTCCCATATAAAGTAGAGGAAGATGAGCGTGGATGTTAGCCCAGGGCCAATCTTCCTCAGCAAAAAGAGGAGGATTGGCATCGGATGTTAGCTCAGGGCTAACCCTCCTCACAAAAAAACAAAAAGAAAGGGGATTTTTAAAGTGGAAAAACTATGTTACTGGAGGTATCTTTTGATTACAAGGTTATCTTGGGTATATATTTATAACTTAAGAAGCAAAGATAATTTGAATTGTATAAATATTTCCACTATTAATTTGAAGAATTAAAGAAAGAAAATTTAGCTTTATTTTATCCTTTGCAATGTCTCTGCCATATCATTGAACAAATTTTAAGAAAAAAGAGCCAACACAATATGACACAACTAGTCCTTATTATTAAGACTCCAGCTAGATAGTTTAAAAAATCAAATAAAAGTTTGTGTACTTGGAGGATACACTCTCCATACTAGAAGTTCAAGACTTTTTATTTGTGGAGGTTTTTGAGTTAATAAGGGTAGATATAGTGTGTCCAATAATAACGAGCTAAGTTACTCTGAGCCATTTTTTTGCCTTAGGAATTGGCACTACTTTTTAAACATTATAAACATGTATAAACATTAATTTAAAATGGGTTTGGTAATACCTGAAACTGTAAAACTCCTAGAAAAAAAGAGAAAAAGCTCCTTGACGTAGGTCTTGGCAACAATTTTTTTGGATATAACTCCAAAAGTACAAACAACAAAGGCAAAAATAAACAAGTGGACTACATCAAACTAAAAAGGTTCTGCACAGCAAAAGAAACAATCAACAAAATGAATGGGCAACCAACAGAACAGGAGAAAATATTTGCAAATCATATATCTGATGGGGGTTAATATCCAAAATATACAAAGAACTCATATAAATCAATAACAAAAAAACCCAAAATAACCCAGTTAAAAAATGGACAGAGAAACTAAATAGTTATTTTTCCAGAGAAGATATTCAAATGGCCAACAGATACATGAAAACATGCTCAACATCACTAATCATCAGGGAAATGCAAATCAAAATCACAATGAGATATCACCACACCTGTTAGAATGGCTTTCATCAAAAAGACAACAGATAACAAGTGTTGGCAAGGACATGGAGAAAAGGGAATACTTGTGCACTGTTGGTGGGAATGTAAACTGGTACAGCCACTATGGAAAATAGTATAGAGGGTCTTCAAAAAATTAAAAACAGAACTACCATATGATTCAACAATCCTATTTCTGGTATAGATCCAAAAGAAATGAAAACAGGATATTGAGGAGATACCTGCATGCTCATGTTTATTGCAGCATTATTCACAATAGCCAAGATATGGACACAACCTAAGTGTCCATCAATGAATGAATGGATAAAGAAGATGTGCAGTATACTTACAGTGAAATATTATTCAGCCATGAGAAAGAACAAAATTCTGCCATTTGTGACAACATGGAAAGAACTTGAGAACATTATGCTAAGTGAAATAAGTCAGACAGAAAAAGACAAATACTATAAGATATCGCCTATAAGTGGAATCTAAACAGGCCAAACGCATAAAAAAAGAGAGTAGAATGGTGGTTACCAGGGGCTGGGGGTGGGGAAATGGGGAGATGTTGGTCAAAGAGTACAAACTTCCAGTTAGAAGATGAATAAGATCTGAGGATCTAATGCACAGCATTGTGATTATAGATAAAGATACTGTACTATATACTTGAAAGTTGCTAAGAGAGTAGATCTTAAATGTTCTCATCACAAAAAAAGGAAGTGGCAATTAAGTGACATGATGGAGGTGTTAGCTAACACTAAGGTGTTAATCATATTGCAATATAAAAGTGTATCAAATCAATCCACTGTATACCTTAAACTTACACAATATTATATGTCAATTATATCTCAGTAAAGTTGGGGGAAAAAATGATCTGAATAGCAAAAGACCCAGAAGCCAACTCAAGATTTGAAGAAGAACAAAGTTGGAGGACTAACACTACCCGACTCCCAGACGGACTCACTTACTATAAAGCTACAGTAATCAAGACAGTGTGTTACTGATGAAAAAACAGAAAAATACATCAATGGAACAGAATAGAGAACCCAGAAATAGACAGACTCATACAAATATATCCAACTAATCTTTGCAAAGGAACAAAGGTAATATAATAGACAAAAGACAGTCTCTTCATCAAATGGTACTGAAACAACTGGACATCTGCATGCAAAAAAATGATTCTAGACACAGACCCTACACACTCCACAAATATTAACCCAAAATGGATCACAGACCTAAGTGTAAAACACAAAACTATAAAACTCCTAGAGATGACATAGGAGAAAATTAACGACTTTGAGCATGATGACTTTTTTCATAAATACCAAAGGCATGATCCATGACAGAAATAATTGATAAGCTGGACTTCATTAAAATTAAAATCTTCTGCTCTGTGAAAGACACTGTCAAGAGAAAGAGAAGACAAGCCATTGACTGGGAGAAATATTTGCAAAAGACATATCTGATAAAGGCCTTTGATCCAAAATACGCAAAGAACTCTTAAAACTCAACAATAAGAAAATGAAAGCCTGATTTAAAAATTGGCAAAAAACCTGAAGAGACACCTCATAAAAGAAGCTATAGAGATGGCAAATAAGCATAAGACAAGTTACTCCACATCACATGTCATCAGGTAAATGCAAATTAATACAACGAGATACCACTACACACCTATTAGAATAACCCAAATCTGGAACACTGACGACACCAAATGCTGGTGAGGATGTGGAGCAACAGGAACTCTCATTCATTATTGGCAGGAATGCAAAATGGTACAGCCTCTTTGGAAGACAGTTTGTGGTTTCTTACAAAGCCAAACCTACCCTTATCATATAATCCACTAATCCCACTCTTTGATATTTATCCAAAGGAGTTGAAAACTTATGTCCACACAGAAACTTACAAGCAAATATTTGTATCAGCTTTGTTCATAGTTGCCAAAACTGGGAAGCAACAAAAATGTCCTTCAGTAGGTGAATACACAGTGATAAATAAACTGGTACATTCAGAAAATGAATATTATTCATTGCTCCAAAACAATGAGCTATCAAGTCATGAAAAGACATAAAAGAAACTTAAAAGCATATTACTAAGTGAAAGAAGCTAACCTGAAAAGGCTATATATTGTGTGATCCCAACTATACGACATTCTGGAAAAGAAAAAACTATGGAGACAGTAAAAAGATCAGTGGTTGCTAGAGAGAAGAGGGAAGGGAGGGATAAACAGGCAGAGCAAAGAGGATCTTTAGGGCAGTGACACTATTCTGTATGATACTATAATTGTAGACACATGTCATTATACATTTGTCAAATCCCATAGACTATACAACACCAAGAGTGAAAACCAATGTAAACTACGGACTTTGGGTGATGATGTGTTAATGTAGGTTCACCGATTGTAACCAGTGTACCACTGCAGTTCAGGATGTTGATAGTGGGGGATTTTGTGCACGTGTAGGGGCAGGGCATATATACGAACTCCCTGTACTTTCTGCTCAACTATGCTGTGAACCTAAAACTGCTCTAAAGTTTATCAAAAAAATTATCGGAACTCCCATTTCCTGTTTACAAGTTTCAAAGGAATCTAACTTGTACATGAGTAGAACTATGCACTCTCATAATTATGTTACAATCTCCTTATAATAACTACTATATTCACTAAAGGAAAATCTATGACTTTGAAACTTTTAATACATATGCCAACCAGTAGCAGGACAGATGATGAACAAAGGGAGAGAAGAGTTAAATTATATCAGGAATATAAAAATGGGACACTTCTATACATACCCTAGAAAATCATTTTTATAAAGGCATATTTTGTGATGGACACACCCTAAGGTTGCCTACAATAAGCCACACCCTTGTATAGTCCCCTCCCCCTAAGTACAAATAGAACGTGAGACTTGCTTCTAAACAGTAGAATATGGAAAAAGTAAAAGGATGCTGCAGATGTAATTAAACACCAAATCTGATGTTTTTGAGCTAATCCAAAAAAGATTATCTCCAATAGGCTTGATTTAAAACAGGTTAAAGTTCTTAAAAGAGAGACCGAGACCCTCCCTGAGGTGGGAGACTCTCTCCAAATGACATTGAAGAAGAAAGCTGCCGTAAGTTCTTCAGCAACAAGGAAATGGATTTTGCCAACAACCCAAGGAAGCTTGAAAACTAATCTTTCCCCAGTTGAGCCTCTGATGAGAACGCACCTCTGCAGACACCTTGACTGCAGCCTTTGGATGCCCTGGGCAGAGGAGTCAGGTGAGCTGTACCCAGATTCTTGATCAATGGAAACTGAGATAAAAATACGTGATGTTTTAATTCAGTAAACTTGTGGTGATTCGTTATGTAGCAATAGAAAACTAATACAATTACCCAAGAGTGCAGGAGTGATTTAAGAATAATAGGAAACCCTAATAAACAAATAGCCTTTTATAAACCAAATCAATAATCAAAAATGTTCCCTCTGAAAACACAGGTGTTCCACGTTATTAAATTTTAATTTTAGGAAAATATCTGGGACAGAGATAATCCTGTATATTATATAAATAATTTGGACAAAGAGTAAAAATTGAAAGCTGTTAAATTCATTAGCCAGTATAATTTGCCCAGGGGATGCAAAAATGGGTTGGTTTTTGAAAATTATCATTGTAAATCAGCACATTAACTGATTAAAGATAAAAAGAAAAACTCTAAGTAGATGCAGAAAAGACAGTTGATAAAATGTACCAATTATGATAAATCCTAGCAACTTGATGAACCTCTCTGCCAAGAATCAAAGCGACATCATACTTAAGGGGGGAAAATGTAGTCATTTCCTTTACTGTAAGCAAAAAGCTAGCTTACTCACTAAAATAGCTCATTATCAGCAGTACTGAAAGTTCTAGCTAAAGAAATATAACCAAAAAGTTGAGGAACAAAAAGTGGAAAATGAAAAGAAAAATGTGATTTTCTTAAAAATCACATAATGCTGAAAATCCAAGAAAATCAATATTCACTCCTCTTTAGCTAAGATATACTTAGCAGAGTAATGCATCAAAATATAAAAGTAACAGCATTCAAACGAATGAGCAATAACAAAGAATTAATATATACAAAAAACGCAAGAAAAGGTATCATTGAACATGACAAGCAAATTAATATATTATATGAAGCTACAAGAAGTTTTCAAAAGTTTATGGAGAAATTTGCTAAATCTCACTGCATATGAAAATTTGACTCTATTAAAATTTTAAAATCTCTGTGGTGTGAAAAGCATAATGAGTAATGTTAAAAAAAAAACTGGGGAAAGATATTCACATAAAAGACAACAAATGACTAATTTAAATACAAAATTGAAAAACAACAGTTTTATATAAAAAAGACAAACATCCCAGTAAGAGAAAAAATAACAAAAAACAAAAATGGAGAATCAAAATAAGAGGAAAATGGAGGCTAATGAACATACTAATTTATCTACAATTGTGATGATATTTTATTCTATTAAGTTGGTAAATATTAGATATTCTCAAAATCCCGTGTGTTGGCCAGGATGTGGAAAAACAGAAAAGAAATAATAAACTGCTGGTGGGATCATAAATTTTCTAAATATTTAAGAGATAATTTCTTTAATAAATCATAGTATTTAAAGTATTTATTGCCCACACCCAACAGAGTACCATAAGGAAACAAAGATTCAATGCGGCATCGTTTCAAAAAGCAAATTTCAGAAAGAATTCATCTTAGAAACGGAGCAGAATGGATTAAGAAATACACATAAATGATAATCCCATAATCTGTATATATACTATTTTACTTTTATACTTTTCAGGATAATTTATGTATTTCATAATATAATTATAAGTGAATAATGGTAGTGAAAGTTTTGTAATGAATTTAAGCAGCCATATAATCTGAAAAGTTTATCTACAAATGGAAGGCTGAATGGCTTCATGAAACCTCAAGTCCCAAAACCCTCAGGTGCAGAAATGAAACACAATTTTCCTTTCAAAAAAACAACCTAACATTCAAGATTGAAAAAACAGGAAGTGTATGTTATTAAAGTAGAGTATAGCAAGTGGTACGTGAGTATACCATGGGAACACAAAGAAAGAAAATACGTTAGATTTGCTTAGGAAAGGTGAAGGAGGTAAAGCCCAAGCTAGATTTTAAAAGATAATAAGATCATATCACTCAAGACAAGTGATTGGAATGAAAATAACAAAGCTCTAAATGAAACCTTAGGAAAACCTAATTTTAAAGAGTACAAGAATAGAAGTAGACACTTCACAGAAATAAAAGAAGTACTCGTTTATCATGGCCCTGGCCATGCAGTAGACCCTTCACACATATCTATTTCCCACATAAGTCTTGTAAGCAGATGTTTATATCAAGATAAAGAAATTAGGCTTCGGGAATTTAAAATGGTTAAATAAGAAACTTGATAGACACAAACATAAGCCTTTCCTGATTTTAAAATTCTTCTTCTAAAATCGAAACTCAATGAGCATGATAAAAGTGTAGCTCCACAGAGGCAATAAAGACTCTCAAAAGACTTACAGATACAACAGAGAAGTGAAATGAAAATTATATAATTTGAGGGAGTAATGAATGGCATTTACGGTGTCACTGAAATAGGATGGAGGACACCAGTGTGTGTTCAGTCATAAAATGACTGAGATGTGAAGAACAAGGGATACTGAGTGTGCTATTTTGAGTGAACGCACTGTGAAGGAAAGAAAATGAGAGAATGCTTATTAAAAAAGAGTTATATATATTTTTCATCTTAGAACATTTTACAGATATTAAAAAAACGATGTTGTGGTCTATCAACATCATACTGGAGGTCATAGCCAGTGCAATAAGGAAAGAATTTTTTTTTAAATGTGGTATAAGGATTGGAAGGCAATAAATAAAACTGTATTTCTTTTACAAGTTGTATGATTATATAAAAATGAAAAAAAATTATAGACAATCATAATAATGGAATTTAGCAACAGCAGTATACAAAAATCAAGTTCTATATATGAGGAAAATTCGTTAGGAAATAAAACATAAAAGATAATATTTCCAATAGCATAAGAAAGATAAAATGTATAATAATAAATATAACAGATGCAGAGCAATAGCCCTCCCCCAAGAACTACAAAATGTGAATAACACTAATTAAAGAAAACCTGAATAAATATGCTATTCCAGGTTCAAGGTTTGGAAAAATCAGTATCATAAACTTGTAAATTCCCTTCTAATTAATATATTGATTCAAAGCAATCCCAATAAAAATCTCAGCAGGTGTCTTAGTAAAACCTGATTAGCTGTTTCTAAAATTTATTTGAAAAATAAAAAGTCAAGAAAAGTTTTGGTAATCTGGCAGAAGTATAAAAAAAGCTGAAGGCATTCTCAGATATAAAGATGAATTATAAATATATAATAAATATGATGGTATATTATTAGCTCAGAAATAGACAAACAGACAAGGAGAATATAATAAAGTGCCCAGAAATCTGACATGAAAAGCTGATGTGGGGAAAAATTTGGTTTTGGTAGTGAGCCAACTGGATATTCATTTGCAAAACTTCGACCACTGTGTGGTCCAAGGCCCTGAGATGACTCCTGATGAAGGTGGCTATCATCACGGACAACTAATTTTTCCCAGAGAATTTCCTTTTAAACCTCCTACTATTTATACGATAACCCCCGAAGGAAGATTTCAGGGCAGGACGAGGCTGCGTCTTCCCATCACGGATCTCCATGCCGACAACCTGGCCTGGTCCATCTCCATCCTCCTGCCCAGGCTCCTGAGTTTCGTGGTGGAGAAGGGCCCCACTCTGGGCAGTTTGGGACGCCTGACTTCATGAAAAGACAACTGGCAGCACGTAGTTTAGCGTTTAACTTAAAAGACAAAGACATATGTGAATAATTCCCAGAAGTCATGGAGGAAATTAAAAACAGAAGGCACAAGACGAACTCAGTAGCAGACCCCAGACTCCGGCCTCACCAGACGCCAGACTGGGAGATGCGCCAGGGCCAGGGCCGGCTTGAGCGCCTCCACCAGCGCGCGCTGCTGCTGGGCGAACCTCACGCGGCTCCAGTAGGCCAACCACGTGGACTCCTGGGCGGGCACCGTCGCACCTGTTTGTTCGAGTTGTGTGTGCAGCCTTCGCCTACACAGTTAAGTACACGCGGGGAAGCAGAGTGAGCCCTCTCCACCAGCACGACCCGCACGGGGGGCTGAAATTGAGGGTCGCTGGGCCCATGCATGACACGGGCTGACTGGACGTGCCGCCAAGCACAGGGAGGACCCGCCAGACGCCTGGGGTTAGCTTTTTAAAGACTTTTAAAAGGACAACAAAAATCAATGTAGGTTGGATTTGAAGGAAAAGCGAGATTCTCAGCGCCCTCTTCTCGGCCTGGGGTCTGTGGGGGTCTCTGGGGCTCGGATGTCCATGATTAGGGGGCCTCATGCTTTGGTTTTATAGCTTATCTACTGTATTGTCTTTTGGATCTGTTTTAGTAAACCTGTTTTTCATTTTATTAGATTTAATCACTTAAAAATATAAAACTCTATGCCTATCCAAAAAAAATTTTTTTTTAGTATTGAAAATATCACATTTTAACATTTCTGAGTATTAAATGAAAGTCACATTGGTTAAAGTTCCTGTACCTGGCCAACAGAAGGCATCTGATAAATGTCCGTTGATTCTCAAACTGAATCACTTTGCTAAATAAAAATAACATCCATGCATTAAAATGCATCCATGTGTAACTATTTAATAACAAACAAGTGTAAATTATTTCACAGATCCTTTTAATGAATAGTAGTTCATCCTTAAGAGAACAGTTCCTTAACCATTAGCAAAAGATTACTTTCAAAATACTTTAAGGCACTGAAATAGATGCATATACTTTGTATTTTCAACACAATGAAATATAATGAAAAGTATTCTGAATGAGAAGTACATAAAATAAATAAGATCACTTTTATAACCTGGATAATGCATACCTAATGACATTACTGCATTCACAAAAATCAATTCTAGGTGCATTGTAGACTTAAACATGAAAGAAATAATAATGTAATCTAGAAGAAAATATGTTGATATTTATGATCTTCATGATAGTGAGGTAAACGAACATTTTTTAAACATGACATAAAGCAAAAAAGAAAAAAGATAATTTGACCTGCATTAATCTAAACAAGTTTATTCATCAAAAGATGCCATTAAGAGACTAAATAGACAAGTCATAGACTAATTTACAGTTCATATTACTAACAAAGAACTCATATCCAGAGTATATAGAGTACTCTTACAAATCAGTAAGAAAGAGACAGTGCATTAGTTTGCTAGGGATGATGAAACAAAGTACCGCAAACTGACAGACAACAAAAATTTATTGTCTCACAGTTCTGGAGGCTGGAAATCCTAGATCAAGGTGTCTCCCGGGTTGGTTCCTTCTGAGGGCTGTGAGGGAGAATCTGTCCATGCCTCTCCTAGCTTCTCGTGGTTTGCTGGCAATCTTTGGTGTTCCTTGGCTTCTGCTACATCAAATCAATCTCTATCTTCATCTTCACATTGTGTTCTTCCTGTGTGTCTGTGTCCAAATATCCCCCTTTTTATAAGGATACCAGGCATATTGGATTAAGGCCCACCCTAGATCAATATGACCTCTTCTGACCTAATTACATCTGCAAGAACCCTCTTTCTAAACAAGGACACATTCTGAGGTGCTGAGGTTAGCACGTCAACATATGAACTTTTGTGGGACGCAATTCAACCCATAAGAGACGGACAAAACATGTAAATACTGGAAGAGAGTCTTAGAAAATGAATCAGCTAATAAACATGTGAAAAGGTACTCAACCTCACTGGTCAACAGGAACCTGCACAATAAGATTATATTTCAGTATGCAACCACTAGAGTGGATAAAATGGAAAAGACTGACAAGAGCAGGTGTTGTCTAGGACGTGGAGGAGCTGGAACTCTTACATACCGATGATGGTAGTGTAAGTCAGTAAAACTGGTTTGGAAAACTCTGGCGTCCTCTGCTAAAACTAAATATTCGGTAGTTCCATTCTCAAGAATATGTTGTAGCAAAATGCTGCTTGAAGCAGACAGAAGCTGAAAACAACCCAGTAACTGTGTGTGTGCATGCACGTGTGTATATAGATACTTACACATGTATATATTTATATTTGCATATATGTATATATATATATTTGTACATATTTATATATGTATATATACATATATTTATATAGACATGTTTATATATGTATATATGTTTTGTAGATTTATTTAATGAAGTATACCATAATGAGAAAAAAAAAAACTGTTGTTCGAATGCATCTCAAAAACAAGTTTGAGTAAAAGATGCCAGACACAAAAGAGCACATACAGTAGCATTCCATTTATACAACATACAAAAACAGACCAAACTATTTATGATGTTAAACATCAGAGAGTTATCATTTTCCTCTCTGTTAGTGACTGGGAGGAAGCCTAAGGGTGGCTTATGGGAGCTGGTGACGCTCTATTTCATGATCTAGCTGCTGGTTATATAGAGAATAACTTTAGGAAAATCCACCCACCTATATACTTCTGATTTTTGTACAGTTTCTGTATGAATGTTATACTTCAGTAAAAATTACCTAAAATATTGGAAAGTTATTGTCTACTGTAATGCTCAATATCACAAAAGACTCACAAGATAAGTGAAATATTTCTACATATTCAGTTGTAGAATTAATCTGTGTTTCAAGTGAATAGACTTGTGTTTTTAATAAGAAGATGAACAAACATGTGAAACATAATGGGATGTCTCTTTTTAAATTATTTTTGTGGTTTAGTTACAAGAAACATTGGAATAAAAATGTTCCAATTTTACACCAGTTCTTCAGTTTTTTTCCCTTCTTATTCTTATTGTATCTTTTTTTAATGAATTCACCTCTCAGCTACAAAGAAACAGCGCTTTTAAGTATTTGGAAACGAACATATATTCCTTTACTAAAAGCATGTTATTGAACTCAGCACATGTACTCAACATATATATATACCCCTTGAAAACATCCCTGTGACTCTTAGTTTATGGGAATAATACTTAGGTTGCAAATCCAACTTCTGGACTTACTGATGAGGGGTTTTTTTGTTGTTTATTTATTTTTTACCTTGTAACCACCTATTGTATCTTTAACTCGGTTTATTTGAAAGCTGTTCAAACCATTTAGGAAGTAAAAAACGCACAAATATAAATCACTGGAGTTAGCAACTGACATATCCAGAAATATCTTTTCTTCTTCATTTTTTTTTTTTTGTGTATGAGGAAGATTAGCCCTGGGCTAATATCCATGCCCATTTCCTCCACTTTATATGGGACGCCACCACAGCATGGCCTGACAAGCGATGCGCAGGTGTGTGCCAAAGAAGCGAACTTGCGAATCCCAGGCCGCCAAAACAGAGCATGTGAACTTAACCGCCAGGCCACTGGACCGGCCCCTTTCTTCTTCATTTTTGAAGCCATCAATATTATCAGTATAAATAATATTCTGAGCTATAGCAACTTTTAAAATATAATTGTGTTATTATAAATATACTTTCTGAACAATGGAATCTCACTTTTAAGAAAATTTTGCCTTATTTATTTATTTATTTGAATGAAAGTCCAACGTTCCAGTATACCTATTACATCCTACATGCATTGCATACAATTATTTTTATCATTATTAAAGTTTTAACTTTAATCAGAATCTCCCACTGTTTTGGGCAACAGAAAGTATACTCAGATCTCATTGTACATTAGAATATTTACACTTAGCATCAGTTTTGGGTCAAATGTATCATATAATATAACTATGAATAATTTAAAATAAACTTAAAGACAAGAATCATAAATACCTGGAAAAATGTACTCCTGCTTCCTCCATAGCCCATGACTAACACTGATTTTTTTCATATTTTAATGATGAGCCTGGTTGTGATATCAGAAGCTTTCTTAACACAATACTCTAGAAATAAATATGGAAAATTTAGAGTGGGCATTTAGATGAAAACATTATTAATTCAAACTTAAAACTAATGAATGAATATTATTTCAACAGTTATTTTAATTTCAGGAAAATATGATGATAGTACATATATATATTTTTTGTGTGTGTGTGTGTGTGAGGAGATCAGCCCTGTGCTAACATCCGCCAATCCTCCTCTTTTTTTGCTGAGGAAGACGGCCCTGGGCTAACATCCGTGCCCATCCTCCTCCACTTTATATGGGACGCCGCCACAGCATGGCTTGCCAAAGCAGTGCGTCGGTGCATGTCCGGGATCCAAACCAGTGAACCCTGGGCCGCCGCAGCAGAGCGTGCGCACCCAACCGCTTGCGCCACCGGGCCGGCCCCCACATATATTTTTATTCTTGCGGTTAAAATCTCTCTTAATCTTACACTTTTTACCTAAAGTGCTATAAAAAATGTATATTATAAAATATTTTATAGTGAAGAAAGAAAATTAGATACCGAAGACCCCCATTCTATTGTCTTATTCTAGAATATAGGCTAAAAATTGAATTAAAATATAAGTATATATAAAATATATATACACACATATACATTTGTGTTATGTGTATATCAACCCTGAAAATAAGTCTCTTGATTTGGTCCAAAGCTACAATTATCAAGTTTTCTGATTTTTCATATGTGTTTTAAGTTTTGTATTCAAGATCCTTGTACTTATTCCCTTTCACTTGCTCTAGGGAAGTTAAAAGAAGCTAGATCATGTAGATTGTTTATAATTGCCACAAACTACTTGATCTTTCAGCTCCTTCCCTCTACCTGCATTCCATTCCATGGCAACAGTGGTGATGATCTTAGTATTAATGATGCCACTATCAGTGTTCCATTTGCTCCTGACATAGAAGTTATCCATGTGTACTAGTCAAGTACCTGATAAGAAACAGATAGTACACTCAGAAGGAGTAATTTAAAATGCCTTAATAAAGAAATGATTTACAAGAGTATAGACAGGGATGGTGACTTACCCTGGGGCTATTGATGAAGGAGAGCCATTTTCAAACATATGTAGTATCCACTCTCCAGTATCCACCATGATTTTTTCACCTAAGACGCGTTGTGTTCTAATTGCTGCATTCATTGGTATAAAATAGAAACAGGGAATAACATTATATTTGTTAAATATATTATAGTAAACTATAGATAAAGATTGTATTACTACAAATATTTAACAGCCAATGTTAGGTTCTTTCTCAGTTGCACATGTCCAAAAACATGTGATTTCAACAAGATGGAGTTATTTTACCATCATACTAGTCAAGAGCTAGGGAGCCTAATGATGATAAGGCATTTTATCCGTGAAGTCTTTAGATTGAGGTTCCTTTGTGCTCAACAATTCACATCATCAAAGATGTTGAGCACAGCTTTAGGCAATAGGAAGAAAGAACAACAAGGTCTTCCTTTGACCTGTCTTTCGTGGAGCGTTCTTAGAAGTTTCCTTTTGACATTCCACCACTTCTCATTTGCTAGAACTTAGTCACGGGCCAGATTTCATGCAAGATAGACTGAATGTTATACTTTTTAATCTTTACTGGTTACGTTTACATCTAAAGGATTCTTTTACCATGCAAGAAGGGAACACTTTTATTAGGGTTCACCTAGTTGTCTCTGACCCACAATACTGACAAATTCTAGCCTAGGGCAACGTAAACATGAGTACTGAAGGATCTAGATAAATATTTTTGATTTTTACATTTGACTCAGCCAAGCCATTGAAATATCATTCAGGAACCATAAGAATAGGGAAAACTTTGCCATGCAAACAATCTATTACAAATATATTTATACCTGAAAGAGAATCTTATAGTCATTATATTGTAAAGATTGCTGTGAAACATAAAATAAAATGCTTAAATTGCAATAAACATACTTATTTTCTTGAGACCATCAATACATTTTTCATTAGGTACTTTTCTAATCCACTAAAATTCCACATTTTGTACAAATGAGAACCTGTCTAGGGAAATTAATATTTAACATAGCTTATATATACAAAATTTAATTAGTTAAAAAATTATTTCTAAATGATTTAATATAATATCATTTTGGCCATTCAAGGGGCAATTTATGTATTGTGCATAAGAAGAATTAAAATCAGTAATATCATCATCATTTAAGACAACAAATAGTATACAATGTACAAAGTCCTTACAATATTATTCAAAATATTAAAAAATCTTCAAAATAATTTACAGCGTGGTTACAAATGTCCTTCATTATTCTAACATTAGATAATGAAATTCAGCATTCTTGTGTTTTTCTGCTTTTATTTCTTTTATTCACTGATGTTTTCCAATTGAATATTATTCCCAGATTAAAATAAAACAAAAGAAATGTCACATGATAAAACTTGAGTTCTTTTCTTTTTATAGAGCTATGTCTTAAAGAACAGGTTTATTTCTTTTAAGGGAAATAAACAAATAAATATTGCAAAGGACAGTATTTAAAGTATTAAGACAGCACTCTAATCCACACATCATAAAACCATAACTATAGGTAAAACAGTAAATATGAACTGAAAATGAAAAGTAACCATCATTTCTCAATAAAAACTATGAAATTTGTTTAATTGTAAATACTATTTTGCATAGGACAATACAGAAAACTTCATATCTCCTTTACCAAGTTAGGAATAAAATATGATTTTTTTTTCAGGTAAGTTATCACGATAAAATTTGAAAAACTGAGCAAGTAAAGCAGAAATAAAAATAATCAGGAAATAAAGGACTTTTATTCAAGGATTAGACTAGAAGTCATTTACAACATAAAAGTAACACAGTTATATCAGACCAAAAAAAAGGCCACATAATTTTTACTGAAATATACATCTGACACTATTGAAATATGTAAAGCTCTAATAATATACCTTTGAAATTGTTTAGAAAAGATGGTTCTATCAAGCTATAAATAATTTGAATTACAACTCATTTTATAATGTATGTCTACTTGTGGAAAAGTTTACAAAATAGAAATTATTAGGAAAATGTTACTGTAAAACGTTGAAGAGATGATTTTAGGCATGAGTCAAACATTTGCATAGTGTGATTCAAAAAGTTATTTAATTAAATAGAAATCTGCTTTATCTTTCAAATAAAAGAAACTCACTCCTGTGTCATTTTCTTTTTTACATTTTGAGTTGAGGATAGTGTACAATGATCTCCGAGTTTTCATATTTGGAGATGGTCCTCCTCTTCTGATATTATGCTATATGGTAATTTCTTCAAGAGTAATATTCTGAGTAATTAAACAATACAACACACTTCTTAACAATTGCCTCATTAATATAAATGGTAATGATATCTAATTGATAAAAATTGGCAAGTCCACATGAGGACAATATTCCTCATAATTTGTGGTTAGCAGGTTGCCTTGTATATGATATTCACTGATTCCTGCATTCATTCTGTTATTTGCTGTTATTTCTTAATTCTTAACTCATTCATAATGCATTAATTTATTTTAAAAACTTCTTAAGCACCTTTTCTGTATTTAGCCCTATATGCACAGGCAGTAGATAGTTTGCTTATATGCAGCAATTCAGCAAAAAAACTGAGTATTGAAGGGGATGGTAATCAATTCCACCTACATCCACAAAAAAGAATTGGACTCAATATTAATTTTGGAAGCTGTCGGTTTGAGATATGATAACCATTGCAGAAAATGCGGGAAAATAACATATAAATGAATATGAATGAGTAATAATGCTGAGTGAATAGACTATAAAAATGGACACATTTTTCACCAGCATTTTCATTTTTATGGAAATACTAAGTGTTTTGTGTTTGAATATATTTGATATGGAGGGAGTATAGAGCAAATAATTCATCTAGAAATTGCAAATACAAATAACAAAATAAACAATAAAATGTTTATATAAAATGTTTTTATGTATTGAAATATTACTGGAAAATAAAGATAACTTTTTTAAAGTTTAATTCTGTTTTCAGATATGATTTTAGATTGACCTACAAGTAATGAATTCAAGAAAAGGTACATAACTGCAGATTACTAAATTTAGCTGAAAATTTAAATTTCTTAATATTGAACTTAAATATGGTAATAATCTTTATATTCGTCATATTAACTGTGTAGAATTTTAAGACATAATTCTCTCTTTCCAAATTCCTCTTTTACTCTGCTTTTATTAAAGTTCTATTTTAACAACCACTTTTGATAATATTTTGGTGATTTATACTCTTTCTCTACAAAAACTGAGCCATCATTTAGCAGTAGATACTGTGATAAAATGTTATTTTCATTCCACTGTTAGTTTCTTCCTTCACCTTGAGGTTGAAGCTACTTTTCTGATAGACATTCTTAATTCAACTCTGAATCTACAGAAGTCCTCTGCATTAATCCTCTCTCCCTTTTAGAACGAAGCATCATGTTCCACTATATTGCCTTCAGTATTTACCAGCATCATCTATATCAGTAAGAAATACAAACTTTGTATACCCTTTAGTCTTAAGATGGTACTTTGGCAAAATATATTTTAAATACATCATTAATTTTAAAACAAACAATTGAATGAAACAAAGTAGTTCATATTTTCTTCTCTTTAATGCCTCAAAAATTTATTTTCTCCTTGAAGAATTAATGTGGTAAACTCTAGGCCTTTTCCTTTAATTATGTTCAAAAGATATGTTTTAGCTCCATTTCATATTCTATCCACGACTTTATACAGGGACTTGTAGAGAGAATATTTTGGGAGAAGTGTACTTTCTTCCTGTAATGAGTTGATTTGTGTCCTTCAAAAATTCAGATATTGAAGTCCTAACCCCCAGTACTTTAGATTGTGACATTATTTGAGAATAAGGTTGTTGCAAATATGATTAGTTAAGTTAAGATGAGGTCATACAGGAGTAAAGTGAGACTGTAATCTAATATTCTTGGTGACTTTATAAAAAGGAGAAATTAGGTATCACACAGTGCCATATGAAGATGAAGGCAGTGATCAACTTGATGTAGCAGAAACCAAGGGACACCAAAGATTGTCATAATCCTCCAGAAGATAGGGGAGAGGCGTTTACCAGATTCTCCATCACAGGCCTGAGAAGGAACCAATCTTGCTGACACCTTGATCTAGGATTTCTAGCCTCCAGAACTGAGACAATAAATTTCTGTTGTTTAAGTCTGTCAGTTTGTGATACTTCGTTATAGCAGCCCTAGCAAAGTAATACAATTGCTATACCTTAAAATTACTTGAAATTACTATTTAGTCATTTATAGAAATGTCATTTCAAAAGATCAGAATTTAATCAACTAACATCATCATTCTTATTTTGACAGTATGTGTTGGTCTATTAAATATTTGTCCCAAATGCTCATTTTCAATATTATAGATCATTATATATAAATAAAACGTGGAAAAAGAATTAAACGAAGATGTTTTATTTATATTTCTCTTTCAGCCAAACTACATGCCAGGACTTTACTTGACTAAAATCTTTTTTTCCCATGAAGTAAGCAGTTATTGTCTTAAAATCTATTTAAAATCTATTCATTCATTTATTTCTTCTCAACAGAGAAATGGTCAATATATATCAATGGTTGGATTGTAATACTTCTCATAGAATGATTTTTTCCCCAAATGGCAGTGTTTGTGAGAATGGAAGATTTTCCCAAAGTATATTCTCTAAAGCTCTAGATTCTTCAAGGATCCTGGGAGTAGTAGTACACAAAATATGGACCCCAAAAATTTGGTTGCTACTAATGAAGGTTTAATTTATTTGTCCTGCTTAGAGTAATTTCTGTCTTATTCATTGATAGAGGAATCTGTCTGATTATTGACATTTGTCAGGATTCATCTTAAAATGCCATTTCTTTTTATTTACTTTAGCCATGAGTCCCTTGAAATCCATTCGAAGACTTTATCTCCATGAGTCTAAATATTTTCTAACACTGGACGCAATAGCTGACTTCTAGATAGTTGTTTCTCTTTACACAAAGAAATATTCTCTTTTCTTTTATCCAAGTTCCACATCTCGCATCCTTAAATATTATTCTTACTAGCACTTCTACAACAATAGCATTCTTTATGCCTACAGGTCTACTCCTATGTTGCCTTGCCCTGGCAGAAAATACAAATATACATTTGGAAGTGAAAAACCAAGTGACAGCAATTTGTGTGACTGCTAAATATTGTAATGCCATATTCTTTTGTAAGATTGTATAAATTAGTATATTTATATATTTGTATGTAATTCCAATACAATTTAATTATTTAGTATAGAAGTTGGTCTTCCAATTTCAAAATAGCATTCTAAGCCCATATAATTGACTGCTTTGCTCATCAATTGCATAGTGAAATGACCAAACCAATGTAATAAATCAAATGTTATCATCTGTGACACTGCTAGAAATCAGGGTTTCACCCACATGCTGAAATTTCCACCAACTTGACAGATAATGGGTGTTAATGAGAGCAGAATGAGGGATGGGGACTCCTAGACTCTACCAGAGGGTTAGGGACTCCCAAACTTTGGCAGAAATCGTCCCAGGAATTAAATTTTTAAAAAATTTTCATCCTGTCAGAGCTCCAGACATGGAGATAAAACTGAACTCAGGAAGAAATATGTAAAAGGTGAAAGAGAAAAACAACAACAACAACAACAACAAAGGATCCTCTGACTGAGGATCCAGATTCTGAGGGGAAGAAAAATCATATGCAGCAATTTACTCTTTACAAGTGTCAGGATGGAAGGAAGAGTGTAGTGATAGGGAGGTGGGCTTCTCGGAAAGTAAACAACTGCAAACAAGGACATCCTACGGAGAGATGAATGAAAAGATTACGCCTGAGTAAATAACTGAAAGAAGACAGAAAAATAATTTATAGAGCCTAATCAGCCCAAAGAATTGAACAAAAGTGTTCACTCTGTAAGGACTAATAAATATGATCATAGTCAGCAATTCCAAAGGACGGAACCAAACTTGTATTCAGAACAAACAACTTGTTTTTTAGAGAGATGAGAGGTGCTAGTAAGCTGTAACAAATAAACCCAAAATATATAATATTTTAGTACACACATGCAAAAATGCATTTTTTTTTTAACATTTAAGAGCATAGAGTGTATGCACATGTTGTCAGGACACCTATCCTACATCCTTCCATGTCTTTTCAGGGATGCAGACTGCTAGAGATCTTTGTATCTTCCACATGTGGATTCCAAGGTTGCCTTGGGAGTTGTATCCATTGCAGCCAAAGTGAAAAGAACAGAGCGGAATTAGCAAGGGTGATTTTAATGGGCCAGGGTTTTCACAGGCACACATCATTTGCACTCATTTCATTGACTTAGTCACATTGCCATATCTAACAACAACAGAGGCTGAGTATTGTAGTCATTTTCTCCACTCAGAAAGAGAGGAAGATTTTGATATTCAGCTAGCAGATGGTACCATGCAACGTCTGTGAAATAATTCTTGCAGGAAACCTCAAAAAACTTTTTAAAACCTCTAAACTTTTGAGAAAATATTACACATACCAAAACCAAAACAAAACAAAAACAAAAAACAAGTAATCACTGAAAATTAACAATGTTAATTATTAAGATGAAAACATAATTTCCAACTTTAACCAAACACCATCACGACACTAAAAGCTGTTGATATTATGTAGAATTATTTAGAAAAAATTATAAAAAAATAAAAAAATCGTGTATTTAAAAAAATCTTTACTTTTATAAAATAAAGATAATTTTTATTAAAAAATTTTAAAAAATTATTCACTTGGAATAAGAAGAAAAAAATTGCACTTGCTTTAATAATATTTGAATATAAATCTATTGTACTGTTTACCTAGCTATTGTGATGGCAGCTAAGGAACTCTGAGCTTAAGTTGCATCATCTATAAAACTGTGGTTAATAACAGACCTTTAGCACTATTGTGATGTTTATTTATTTTTTTTTAATTAGTTTATTTTTTTTTGTGAGGAAGATCAGCCCTGAGCTAACATCTGCCAATCCTCCTATTTTGCTGAGGAAGACTGGCCCTGGGCTAACATCCGTGCCCATCTTCCTCCACTTTTATATGGGACACTGCCACAGCATGGCTTGACAAGCAGTGCCTCGGTGCACGCCCGAGATCCAAACTGGCGAACCCCGGGCCACCGCAGTGGAGCGTGCGCACTTAACCACTTGCGCCACTGGGCCGGCCCCACTATTGTGATGTTTAAATGAAGCAGTCAACATAAAAGTATCTGGCAAAAATCTTTCCATCGATAAATATTTACTGAAGCCAACATGTATCTGAATGAAAACACATCAATTTTTATATCAACTCATACAATTTCAACCTGCAAAAGAGAAGTTAAAACTGATTAGCGTTAAATCCTCCTAAGGCAGTTTATGTTACCAAATGTTTAATACCATTATTTTGCTAGTTTTAGTATGTAAAATTATTTGAAAGTGTCAGCAGGCAATTTTTGAAATTATTTCGGGAGTTACATTTATGGAAATGTGTTTTTGAGATCTGGCTTCTTAGTTTTTAGTAGTAAATGATAAATACTTTTTGGTTTTGTTTTGAAATTAGTTTAACATTTGATTGTTCCAATGACTATGCTTGCCTTTACCATTTAGTCATTAATTTTTTCCCATATACTGTTAAAGCATGGTTATTTACATGAAAATTCAAGGATGGTTTTGTTCTTCACTTTGTATAGTTGCAGCTGTATCATAACATCTGAGAATATTTTATTAATTCATCAAATTGGAAAATAGATTCCTACTCTGAAAAACCTGCAGTAACTATGCTTTTGCATAATATTCGAAGAATGTGATGAGATGTTGAACTTAACATTTTTATTACAAGTTACAGTGTAACTAGTAACTGGATGCAGGGTAAGCATGTAATGTAACTGGATGGTGAGGTAGGGAGAATAACTATTTAGGCTTTTGAATTGAGTTTGTGGTTATTTTTTATGCAGCCAAAGAAAACTAATAAAGATTTTGGTAACTGAAAGTGGGGTACTACTGAAAGAAATAGCTGAAATGCAGGAGTGACTTTGGAATTGGACAGTGTGTGAAGGCTAGGCGAATTTTGAGGAGCGTGGTAAAAACACCTAGATTGCCTTGAACAAATTGTTACTAAAAATACGGATGTTGAAGATGATGCTGGTGAGGGCTCAAAAACAGGTGATGAATGTTATAGAGAAATCTAAAACTGCCTTAGAGAAAGTCTAAATTGTTATGAACAGACTGTTACTAGAAATGTGTACTTTAAGAACGCGGCCAGAGAGGTCTCTGAAGTAAGGAGGAACTTGTTATTCGATGTTGGAGGAAGGAGAATCCTTTTTATATGGTTGAGAAAACTTAGTGAAATTGTGCCCTACGGTTATTTACAAAGCAGAACTTGTAAGTGACAAATATGAATATAATAGCTAAGGAGATTTGTAAGCAAAGTGTTGAATACACTGCCTGGTTTCTTCTTGCTGCTTATTGTAAAATACGAGAAGAGAAAGATAAATTAAGGCAATAGCTAGTAAAGAAAAAAGAACCAGGCTGATAATGTTGGAAATTTTAGCCTCCCAAGATGGCAATAATACTAAAAGTCTGAAATGCCAGGTGAAAGTGTGGCACAAATAAAAGGAGTGTCACAATAGATTAAGGATATGCCCTTAATTTCAATCAAATCAGAGGGACTCTATGAAGTTTACAAGTGTTGTTACACAGCTATCTTGGTAGAAGCCAAAAAAAAAAAAGAAAATATGATCTCAGAAATACCTGTGTAAATGTATTTTATCTAATGAAGAAAAACCCAGTCCAATTCATGCACAACCCAAAAGTTTCTGGATAAATTTATACTACCAGAAACACTGCTGTCTTGTACTAAATGGGACAGAGAGAGTACCAAATGGAGGAAGGCTGTAGAACTCCCTAAATTACACTGGCAGATATAGGCTGATAAACTACTCAGTTGAAAATATGTGCTAGTTTCCGTGAAAACTGAGGGATGACGTAGATGGCAGAAGCTAGAACTCAGGAGGTGAAACCAAGAACTTAGAGGGAGGAACTAAGAACCACAGAGGAATAATTCCAAGCTTTGAATACTGATCAAAGAACTCAAGCTTGAGTTTACCCCACTGCTATCAAATATGCTTTCAATCAGTTACTGCTTTTTGCTTTCTACTCCCCCCACCCCCGTTTTTACTAATGTTTTAATAGTTTTTAACATTGTGATATTTGGGGTTGTACATTTTTGTTTGTCCATCACCATATATATGTCTCCCTTCACCCCTTGTGCCCACCCCCCACCCCCACTGCCCCTGGTAACCACAATACAGTTTTCTCTGTCCATGTGTTGGTTTATATTCCACATACGAGTGAGATCATACAGTGTTTGTCTTTCTCCTCCTGGCTTACTTCACTTAACATAATACCCTCCAGGCCCATCCATTTTGTTGCAAATGGGACGATTTTGTCTTTTTTTATGGCTGAGTAGTATTCCATTGTGTATATATACCACATTTTCTTGATCCAGTTGTCAGTTGAGGGACAATTAGGTTGCTTCCACTTCTTGGCCATGGTGAATAATGCTGCAATGAACATAGGGATGCATAAGCCTCTTTGGATTGTTGATTTCAGGTTCGTTGGATAGATTCCCAGTAGTGGGATGGCTGGGTCATAGGGCATCTCTATTTTTAATTCTTTGAGGAATCTCCATACCATTTTCCATAGAGGCTGCACCAGTTTGCATTCCCACCAGCTGTGTATGAGGGTTCCTGTTTCTCCACATCCTCTCCAACATTTGTTGTTTTTTGTCTTGGTGATTATAGCCATTCTAATGGGCGTGAGGTGATATCTTAGTGTTGTTTTGATTTGCATTTCCCTGATGATTAATGATGTTGAACATGTTTTCATGTGCCTATTGGCCATCTGTACATCTTCTTTGGAGAAGTGTCTGTTCATTTCCTCTGCCCATTTTTTGATCGGGTGGTTTGTTTTTTTGTTGTTCAGTTGTGTGAGTTCTTTACATATTATGGAGATCAACCCCTTGTCAGGTGTATGTTTTGCAAATATTCTCTCCCAGCTGGTGAGTTGTATGTTTATCTTGATTCTGGTTTTGTTTGTCTTGTAGAAACTCTTTAATCTGATAAAGTCCCACTTGTTTATTTTTTCTTTAGTTTCCCTAGTCTGGGTAGGTATGTCATCAAAAAGGTTCCTTTATGACCAATGTCAAATAGTGTGTTGCCTATATTTTCTTGTATGAGTTTTATAGTTTTGGGTCTCACCTTCATGTCTTTCATCCATTTTGAGTTAATTTTTGTGAATGGCGATAGCACATGGTCCACTTTCATTCTTTTGCATGTGGCTGTCCAGTTTTCCCAACACCATTTATTGAAGAGACTTTCCTTTCTCCATTGTATGTTCTTGGCTCCTCTGTCGAAAATTAGCTGTCCGTATATGTGTGGTTTTATTTCTCAGCTTTCAATTCTGTTCCATTGATCTGTGTGTCTGTTTTTGTACCAGTACCACGCTGTTTTGATTACTATTGCTTTGTAGTATGTTTTGAAGTCAGGGATTGTGTTGTCTCCTGCTTTTTTCTTTTTTCTTAGGATTGCTTTAGCTATTTGGGGTCTTTTGTTGCCCCATATGAATTTTAGGATTCTTTTTACTATTTCCATGAAGAAAGTCATTGGGATTCTGATTGGGATTGCATTGAATCTGTAGATTGCTGTAGGTAATATAGACATTTTAACTATGTTTATTCTTCCAATCCACGTGCATGGGATAGCTTTCCATTTCTTTATGTCATCATCAATTTCTTTCAATGATGTCTTGTAGTTCTCATTGTATAGGTCTTTCACCTCCTTGGTAAGATTTATTCCTAGGTATTTTATTCTTTTTGATACAATTGTAAATGGTATTATCTTTTTGAGCTCTCTTTCTGTTAGTTCATTATTAGCATACAGAAATGCAACTGATTTTTGTAGATTGATTTTGTTCCCTGCAACTTTGCTGTAGTTGTTGATTATTTCTAATAGTTTTCCAATGGCTTCTTTAGGATTTTCTATATATAAAATCATGTCATCTGCAAATAGTGAGAGTTTCAGTTCTTCGTTACCTATTTGGATTCCTTTTATTCCTTTTTCTTGCCTAATTGCTCTGGCCAGAACCTCCAGTACTATGTTGAAAAGGAGTAGTGAGAGTGGGCAGTGCTGCCTCGTTCCTGTTCTCAGAGGAATGGCTTTCAGTCTTTCCCCGTTGAGTATGATGTTGGCTGTGGGTTTGTCATAAATAACCTTTATTACGTTGAGGTACTTTCTTCTATTCCCATTTTGTTGAGAGTTTTTATCATAAATGGATGTTGTATCTTGTCAAATGCCTTCTCTACATCTATTGAGATGACGATGTGGTTTTTATTCTTTGTTTTGTTGATGTGATGTATCACATTGATTGATTTGCAGAGGTTGAACCATCCCTGTGTCCCTGGTATAAATCGCATTTGATCATCATGTGTGATCTTTTTAATGCATTGCTGTATTCGGTTTGCCAATATTTTGTTGAGGATTTTTGCATCAATGTTCATCAGCGATATTGACCTGTAATTTTCCTTCTTTGTATTGTCTTTGTCTGGCTTTGGTATCAAGGTGATGTTGGCCTCGTGGAATGATTTAGGGAGTGTTCCATCTTCCTCTGTTTTTTGGAATAGTTTGAGGAGGATGGGTATTAAATCTTCTTTTAATGTTTGGTAAAATTCACTGGAGAAGCCATCTGGTCCTGGACTTTTATTTTTTGGGCAGTTTTTGATTAATATTTCAATCTCTTTACTTGTGATTGGTCTATTCAGATTCTCCATTTCTTCTTGGTTCAGTTTTGGGAGGTTGTATGAATCTAAGAATTTATCCATTTCTTCTAGATTGTCCAATTTGTTGGCATATAATTTCTCATAGTATTCTCTTATAATGCTCTGTATTTCCATGGTATCTGTTGTAATTTCTCCTCTTTCATTTCTAATTTTTTTACTTGAGCCTTTTCTCTTTTTTTCTTAGTAAGTCTGGCTAAGGGTTTGTCAATTTTGTTTATCTTCTCAAAGAACCAACTCTTTGTTTCATTAATCCTTTCTACTGTATTTTTGGTCTCAATTTCATTTATTTATGCTCTGATTTTAATTATTTCTCTCCCTCTGCTGACTTTGGGCTTTGTTTGTTCTTATTTTTCTAGCTCTGTTAGGTGTAATTTAAGGTTGTTTACTTGGGCTTTTTCTTGTTTGTTAAGGTGGGCTTGTATCGCTATGAGTTTCCCTCTTAGGACAGCTTTTGCTGCATCCCATATGGTTTGGTATGGCATATTTTCATTTTCATTTTTTTCCAGATAGTTTTTGATTTCTCCTTTAATTTCATCAATGATCCATTTGTTGTTCAGTAGCACGTTGTTTAATCTCCACATCTTTGTCACTTTCCCTATTTTTTTTTCATGGTTGATTTTCAGTTTCGTAGCATTCTGGTCTGAAAAGATGCTTGTTATGATTTCAATCTTCTTAAATTTATTGAGGCTTGCTTTGTTTCCCAACATATGGTCTATCCTTGAGAATGTTCCATGTGCGCTTGAGAAGAACGTGTAGTCAGCTGTTTTTGGATGGATTGCTCCGTATATGTCTACTAGGTCCATCTCATCCAGTTTATCATTAAAGTCTACTGTTTCTTTATTGACTTTTTGTCTGGATGATCTATCCATTGATATTAGTGGGGTATTAAGATCCCCTACTATTATTGTGTTGTTGTTATTATCTCCTTTTAGGTTTGTTAATAGTTGCTTTATGTGCATTGGTGCTCTTATGTTGGGTGCATATATATTTATAAGTGATATATGTCTTCTTGGTGGAGTGTCCCTTTTATCATTATATATTTCTCCTCTTTGTCTCTCTTAACCTGTTTTATCTTGAAGTCTACTTTGTCTGATATGAGTATGGCAACACCTGCTTTCTTTTGTTTGCCATTAGCTTGGAGTATTGTCTTCTATCCTTTCACTCTGAGCCTGTGCTTGTCTTTAGAGCTAAGATGTGTTTCCTGGAGGCAGCATATTGTTGGATCTTGCTTTGTAATCCATCCTGCCACTCTGTATCTTTTGATTGGAGAGTTCAATCCATTTACATTTAGGGTAATTATTGATATATAAGGGCTTAATGTTGCTGTTTTGTCACTTATTTTCTGCTTCTTTTGCATTTCCTTTGTTTCTTGTCCCATGTGTTTTGGTCTGCCAATTCAGTTTGGTTGTTCTGTCCTATGACTCTTCTAGTTTCCTCTTTGTTTATCATATGTGATTTTGTTTTGATTATTTGTTTAGTGGTTACCTTGAGGTTTGTGTAGAAAATCTTGTGTATGAGATAGTCCATTATCTGATGGCCTCCTATTTCCTTATACTAAGTCAATTCAATCACTTTCCTCTTCCCCTTCTAAGTTGTTCTTGTTATACCTTATTCTATCTTGTGTTGTGGCAGTGTGTTTACAGTGATGAGGTTAAATTTATTTTTGGTGGATTCCTTCCCTTGATCTTGGTTTTGGTATTTAAGTGATTGCTAACCTATTCTGGTAAAGATCTACTATTTTTCTGAGTTTGTCTACCTATTTTTCTCCTTGCTCCAAACTTTGTATTCTCTTTCTCTCCTTTTTTTCAGGCCTGAGGGCCTTCTTGGGTATTTCTTCTAATGGGGGTCTCATGGCCATGAACTCCCTTAGCTTTTGTTTATCTGGGAAAGTTACTATTTCTCCATCATATTTGAAGGATATTTTTGCTGGATAGAGTATTCTTAGCTGAAAGTTTTTGTCTTTCAGTATTTTGAATATATCATTCCAGTCTCTCCTAGCCTGTAAAGCTTCTGTTGAGAAATCTGCTGAGAGCCTGATGGGAGTTCCTTTGTACATTATTTTTTCTTTTTGTCTAGCTGCCCTTAATATTGTTTCTTTGTAATTGACTTTGGCCAGCCTTACCACTAGCTGTCGTGGAATGAGCCTTTGCCTGTTGATGTATTTAGCTGATCTGCTGGCTTCACTTACTGGTGTTTCCTTCTCCTTCCCCAGATTTGGGAAATTCTCAGCTATCATTTCCTTGAATAGGCTCTCTGTTCCTCTTTCCCTCTCTTCTCCCTCAGGAATACCTATAATTCTCATGTTACATTTCCTAATAGAGTCAGATATTTCTCGGAGACTTTCTTCATTTCTTTTTACTCTTAGTTCTCTCTCCTCTTCTATCTGGAGCATATCTGTATTCCTATCCTCTATAATGCTAATTCTTTCCTCCATATTGTCAGCTCTGTTCTTTAAAGATTCCAGATTCTCCTTTATCTCCTCCATTGTGTTGTTCATCTTCATCGGCACTGATTGGTTTTTCTTTATGATTTCAATCTCTTTTGTGAACAAACTCCTAATCTCATTGAATTGTTTGTCTGTGTTGTCTCCTATTTCGTTGAGCGTTTTATGATAGCTATTTTGAAATCTCTGTCATTTAGGTTATGGATTTCTGTGTCTTCAGGGTTGGTTTCTGGGTGTTTGTCATTTTCCTTCTGGTCTGGTAATTTCATGTACCTTTGCATTGTGGTTCCTGTATTTGCTTTGTTTTTCCTCATCCTGGACATACCTGGTTGCAATTTCCACCTGCCACCACTGTGTGGGGGTAAAGGGCTTTGTAAACTGAGCCCCCTGTGCTCTGCTGCTGCTGTTCACTGTGATCTGCCAGTCGCTTGGTCTGGTCTGTTCGGCTGAGCTGCAGGGTCAGGTTTGGGGGGGGGGCGCGGGGGGGGATTGGGGGCTCTCTCTTTTGCCCGCTGGGTCCCTTGGGTGGGGGTCTCCTCATTCACCCCTCGTTATCCACTCTCTGGGGTGCTCAGATGTTGGTGGTACCCCGTAGCATTTCTGAGTCCTCTGTGTGGGAGTTTCCCACTGGCTGAGAGAGCCTGAAGAGCTAGATTTCCCTGCAGAGGGCCACCCCTCCCCCCTCTCTGGGAGCTGCACAGACCAGGATCACTGATCTGATGGGGAGGAAGGTGAGTTCTCCTTACCTTGCCCCACTTACTCCAGGGGCCCCGCACGTTCCACTCTCAGATGTGCGGCAGTGTGGATCTTTCCCATCTTGCTTTTCACTGTCTAGGAGTCCGTTGTTGGTCTGTGACTGTTCCTTTTGTTGTATCTTATCAGGGGAAGAGTTTATGGGAAAGCTCACTCTGCCATGATGCTGACGTCACTCTCTACTTTCCCCTTTTTGAATTGGAATGTCTCAACTGTTATCCTACAGATTTCCCACACTGTATTCGGAATATTGGGGTAAGATAAATTGTCCCTTTAGTCTCATAAGTCCATGGATGGAGAGGAATTGTACCCCAGGATCTTGACTTAATGGATTACACTCAGGACCTTCATTTCTACCTGATTTAGATGATTTAGAAAAGGAATTTTAATTTTTTTGAGCTGATGAGGGTAGATGGAATTTTGAACTTTGAACTGATGCTCTAATGGGATAAGAAACTTCGGAAGTTTGCTAGGAACATGAATGTATTTTGCATATGGAACGGATATGAATCATGGGAGCCAGAGGGTAGACTGAGCTAGGCAAAATCATAAAACATCCCCATTATCTCTGCCTCTTGGTGTTACTCCTGTGATTATGTTACATTACACGGAAAAGAGATTTTACAGATATAATTAAGGCTACTTTTTAGAAGGATTATGTGGACGAGCCTAAACTAATCACAAGGACCCTTTAAAAGCAGAGTTTTCTTTAACTGGTGGCAGAAGAGCAAGCCAGAGAGATTTAAGTGGGAGAAGGATTCTACATACTTTTGCTGACTTGATAGTGAATGTCATCCCCGGCAGACAGCCAGCAAGGAAACAGGGTCTTCACTACTACAACCACAAGGAGATAAATTCTTCCTAGAACTAGAATGAGCTTGGAAGTAGATTCTTCCCCAAAGTCTCCAGATAAGAGTCCAGTCTGGCTGACCTCTTGATGTCAGCTTTGTGAGACTCTAAGCAGAGAATACAGCCAACCCTGCTTGGAACTCAGAAATGAGTAGCTGCTGTGTTAAACTTCCTAGTCTGTGCACAGCAATTTGTTGTGCAGCAATAGAAGATTGGAACAAATATCTTCCTACTAGTGATGTGTTTCTAAAGTACCTCCTCAAAAAAGGTCTAACTGGTAGCATTGCTGATTTCCATGGGAGTAATGCTGCCAACCGAGTCTGAGTTCACACTGCCAACTTGACTTAGCTTGGAGTTGGAAGAGGTATGCCTAATTGGCCCTTGAGAGCCCATAGGAGCCAGCAGAAGTGGAATACGGCACGTTACTACCGCCCACCACTTGTGTATTGGGGTTCATGAAAATATGTAGGCATTTGGTTTGGTTTTAGATGTTGTCCATGTGTTTTCAGTTATATTTTCATCATTTCTGTCTTTTGAGGGGAAGGTTGGTCGTGGGTAGCTTAGGTTAGCATTAAAAAATACTTCACTGCCACTACCGTTTTGCCTTTGCCACCCATTTTTATGCTAATCAAACTAGAGGAGTATTTAATTTATTATTTCTACATGTCAACATTAATAAAAATAACCAAATGCAATTTTATAGGTGATATAAGCATGGACAATTTAAGGAAACGTTTATTATATTTACAACTTTTGTTATAAGTTACTCACCATAACCAGTAAAAAGTATTCTAATTTTCTATATGAAATCTTCTTTTTGCTTAATTTTAGGTTTATATATAAAATCTGAGAGAAAACTATGTATTCGTCATTTAGCACATTTGCAATTATAATGTACTTAAAAACATAAAAAATAGGAAATTGCATAACCTCTCTGCTAATAGGATAGTAAGAATTTAATAACTTTGTAAAGATGTGGAAGAATCAATCTAAATAAAATCTGTCAAGGAGAGTAAACAGTAACAGGAATAAGACTTTTTAATAATACAACAGAGCCCTCTAAAGTAACGTGAGTGTGTCTGTGTGTGTGTGTGTGTGTGTGTCTACAGTATGGAACAAAGTTTTCCTTTTAACAAATGCAGAAATTACTTTCTATAAATACATATATTATGTTTGGCAAAATGTTAGTGAATATCACACTCTCAAAATAATCAGATATTGTAAAAAAAAATTATTTTCATAATTTTCTTTCCACTTGCAACTACCCCTTTGTTTTAATCATTCATTCATTCAATCATTCATCAATCAATCATTCTGACACACACAGAAGCAAACACACAGACATACTGTGGCATGGACAAGTAGACAAAGATGCATACAGAAAGAGAGCTTCAGCATAAATTGCCCCCAAAATACCAAGCACAAGTATGTTCACTTTTTTCCCCCAATTTTTCTTTCAAGCTCAAAAAAATGTTTGTTACACCGCTTCTCTGGCCATGCTGAGGCCACGTCCCTCATACAGCAACTGGCAGGATGTGCAACTACGACATACAACTACCTACTGGGGCTTTGGGGGAAAAAAAAAGGAGGAGGACTGGCAATAGATGTTAGCTCAGAGCCGGTCTTCCTCAGCAAAAAGAGGAGGATTAGCACAGATGTTAGCTCAGGGCTGATCTTCCTCACAAAAAAAAAAAAAAAAAAGATGAACTTTTAGTTGCTATTACCTCTCAATAACTCATCATGTTACATTTAACAAAATCTAGGCCTATATTTTCTGGGCAGAGGCTGCTTCCCGTTGGAAATCATTATAATTGTATAGTCCCTTTTTTGCAATATTTACAAGAATAAATATAGGAAATGATTATTTGTCCTTGAGGAAAATTTGATCTATATGGGAATGAGGAATTAGTAGATTGCAAGTGACCATCAAAAGGGCCATAATGGCTTAGCACCAACTTACTTAATTTCTTTTTCTACCTCATCTCAGTGAGCCATGTAATTCTCTATTCATCTGGGACATATAAAAATGCACACTATGACCATCATTTGTTTAAATTTAATTTTCTCTAATATATAATTATGTTATTATATATTATTACTGTATTACATATTTAATATATACATTATAATAATTATATAATTTATAATGTTATAACAACCACATACTAAATATACAAGTACAAATAAAATATACAATATATATTATTGTATTATTATGTTTTATCATATTATTGATTTTTATATACTTATGGTAGTTTTTATATATTTACTTATTATTATATTATAATTATATTTCTCTAATAACTATAATTCTTAGGACCAATCATGTTCAGATGCATTGTTTTTTAAACATCTGAATTCTAGTAATTAGACTTTGAAGTTAGTTTTGAATTTTTAGACCTCATTAAATTATATCTCTAAACTACAATTGTTATGAAAATCAAAGTATTATAATGTGAATGCTTTAGTGAGTATTTTCTTTAATTAAATAATTAATATTTAATATTTAAATATTTAAATATTAAATTTAAAATTATTAGTTGTCACCTAGTTTTTAATAGGATTAATTGTTTCAAAGGCACCTTAACACTCATCTACTAGGATCTCCAAGTTTCTCCACAACTTGATTCCTTGATAGTCCTACCTAATACTACAAAAAATAAAAATACAAAGCCCTTCTTTGTCAGATCCACATTCTGCCTGATTCCTTTTCTGGCAACAAATGCGAGAGAGTGGGAATAGCCATGCAGTGGAAACCCTGACCCCAGGTGTGGACTGATCTCTGTACTGGTTAAGACACAAGGCTGAGGTGCTGAAACAGATTCTCAAATGTATATTGCTAAAATAGGATGAATTTCTCTTTATCCCTCACACAACAGTATGGAAATAAATGAGTTTTCTGGGATAGATAAGCAAATCTACTCTATTATTTCTTCCATTTCTTGCTCCGCCACCCTAGAATGTTGTGCCTTTTGCATAGCCAAAGCTGATAAATCGTCATGCCTAAATTCCAGCTGAAAGAAAGAAAGAGATGAAATGAATAGCTAACAAGTGGTCCAGAATTGGCACACATCGCGTCCACTCACATTCTACTGGTAGGAAATTAGGCATGTGGTCAACATTACTTGCAAGGCCAACTGTGAAATGTAATCTTCACAAAGCCACGCACACAGATAAATTTCTAATACTGTGGAAGAGGGAAAGAACAGATTCGAGGAGGGCAGAGGGAGAGACCAACCAGCATTCTGGTAGTCTCCAAGACAAAGTAAAGTAATCACAATATTTCAGTATATATTCCAAAGTCTGAGAAATTCTTTCTGGAATGGCACCACATGTGAGTTTTGACACCGTGTCTGGTCTCTGTTGGAGCCACTGACGGCCCAAACTGGATTTATGCCTGCCTCTTCTTCTTTACGTCAGCCACTTTTTATTCTTGATTTTGACATTATCTCTTGTGAAGAGCATGAGCATACATTTCTATCAAGGTGGAAAATAGGGTTCAGATTTTTGGTAAAGCATTCCTCTAATCGTACCAGTGTTTCATGATACTGGTAGATCTAAATAACATTTTTAACACCGACATCTTACTGTGAAGCAGATGGCCCCAAATCTATGGATAAGTACTGATTTATATTTTCATGATTAAAGGATTCACCCTAGCAGATCTTCTCAGAGCAAAGAGAACATACAATTCTAGGAGAGATGCCAGATTTTACTAAGCATGTGTGACTTCTAGCTTCATTATATTTAAGGTCTAATCTCCAGAGGTACTTTTTGACTAAGATTAACTAAAAATAAAACAATTTTCATGATGCAATATGTTCCAGTCTCTTGCTATAGAGAAAATAAAGTAGATTATCTTTTCTGACTATCTATATGTCAGTCATTAGTCAAATTTTCTGAATGGATTCTTGGTTAAATGGCAAAACTGGGGTAAAAACTTCTATTCATTTTTCTCTCATTTCAAATACAAAACTGAAGAAACCAAAGGTGAGCTAAGATGTGTTTTAAATATGTTTTTAATAATTTAATATTATATGAGGACTGTGTCTAACATATCTGCATTTCGTAAGGTTTATTTTCATAAAATCACAAAAGTTTATTACATATGATGAACTAAAAGATTCATTCTTGACATAAAGGACTTTTATGTGAAGATAAAGATTAGAAAAATATAGAGAATAATAAAAATTACCTAAATTTCAATTGATTATATTCTACATTTTCAGTATTGTTACTTCTATACTACTCATTCTTATGAGAAACCACTGCAAGAATAGATACCATATATGACAACACAATAGGAAATTATAAACCTGGTCCTGCTTGCCCCCAAAAGCAATATATGTGCATGTATATATGTCTTCAAAATCAAAACACCAATCAAATATAAAATTTTATCTATATGCTTTATTATCAGTTACTGACTCTCTTCAAGTAGGATATAATCTACACTTTATTCAGTCTTCAATCTACTCAGTTTTATGTCATTAAAGACCATTTTTCACTATGAGTCACATTGGCATTCTTATGTAAGCCAAAGTTATGATGCAAATTTGCTTCTGTTGTGAAAATCTGTTGTGATGTGGGTACAATTTCTTGACGTATTGGGACTTAGTGAGTTCAAAACTGCATGGTCTTTTTAGCTAAAAGTGGGAAAGGTGTGGTCATCCCTCCTATACGGCTACCAGACAGTCCTTAACTTATATCACAAACCTACGCACTCAAAGTCCTGATGGGCAGTGCTGAGAAGAATGAGGAAAGGAGGCACTGGTAGCTGTGTAGTTGTTGTATCCTGGCCAAGGGTAAGGGATGCTGATCACCGCTAGTAGGCTGCGTGTGGACAGCCAACTGTGGACAATTCATGAGAGGATTAGAGTGTTGATTACCTAATCTAAGAATACATTGTCAAACGGACAATTTCCCTTTAGGGGACAAAGTTTAGTTAGAGAAGACACTTGGTAGGATTTAAATAAGCCCCCCCAAAACTCTCCTCGTGGCTAGGGAATAATACAGTGCTTTCAATGAAACTAGATATGATGACCCAATTGATACACTATTGAAGCTGTAAAAATGACTGTTATATAGAAAGGTAAAGCTTCGCCTCTAACTGAAAGGCCAGAAAAAATTAGGTCTGCATTTGAATCCGTTCAAGCAAGATGCTGTGTACTATAATGGTTAGGAGATACGATGACCAAACGAGTTTATAACTGTAAAGCACTTATACACTGTTTACTATGTTCCAGGCACTGTTGTGTGTTTGTTATATACATATTTAAAGCTCATATTTCAAAAAATGCTTTAAGAATATATTTCTCAAATCTATATAAAAGCAACAAAAATATGATTGTCATTCTCAAGTTAATGCATAGAGAAACAACTGAATAATATTTACTGAAGATATTTCATAGTCAGTTTGTTAGATTTTTAGATATAAAACCTTATGAAATTTTATGGCTGTCATTCACAACGGTGTGGAACCATTTACTTATGATCAGTTAGTACGTGGCCATGAGCAAAGAGCAAATTCAAAATTGCTGTTAAGACTTCTAGATGAAATGGGTTTCATAAGTATGTTACATGACTTTGATTTTAATGTGCAATTAATTTTCCAATTCAGGTATTCATTTTCCATTCACTTTTGCATGATTGATCATCCAAAGAAAAAAACATTTTTATGACATCCAGACATTAGCATGGTTTTAAACTGAGTAGACAATTTCTGTTAACTGTAATGGAGGCTTTATTGGAACTCACGCACATCGTGTTAGTTTATACTATATATATATTTTTTCAGTAAAATGTATTGTTTGCGTAAAACTATGGTGGTTAATATTAGTACCAACAATATTATTAATAGTTATCACAACAAAAAAGTCCATTTTTCAAAAAATATATATATTTTTAAAATCTTAACAGATTTAACACCTGTAAAGAATGTAAAGAGTTTACATGTAAACTCCATTATTAAATGGCCACGCCTTAAAGTATAAAACGCTACAATACCAGGATCATGGAGAGTGTAATGTGTAACACAAGTAAGTAGGCTAGTTTTAAAGAGTCAATAAGCTGAAAGCATTTTATAGAACTTATTAGATGGGCTCAATTTTTCTACAGCAACATCATCCATTTGCAATCATTTATTTTGGAAAGGCTACTTTAATGGGAGTTTGATAAATGAGATAGCTTAATGAGGGAGGCAAGTATTTTTCTAATACATTTTACCTATTATTAGTAGTAATTATGATAAATTATTAATATCATTTATACTATATAATTAATATTATTATTCATACATATAATAAATTATTAAAAATCCAAAATTTTATGAAGCAGAAATTAATTTTTCTACAACCCCTACTGAACACTACTTCTACCCATACCCCATGCACATACAGAATAAACAATTTAGGAGCCCAGTGGGCAAAAATTCTTATCTTTCCCCAGGCCTGCACATGCACATACATGTATACACACACATGTGGTCACACACCTGCATGTATATGTGCATAAGCATATGTATGTATACATGTATATATACACACATTATATAGTAGATATAGCTGTAGCTAAACATTTCTTATTGCTGAATCATAATACATAATAAGAATGGAGTATAACATATATAATCCTTCCCTATTAATAGAATTTATTTTTATCATTTATTTTCAATCAAAGATGGTTACCATAAATACAACCTTGCAGGTATTCCACATACAAGTGTATGTACACATACACACTAAATATATGAAGATATAAGACATTCTGAGAGAGGAAAGCCCTTCCTTGTGCTGCAAGTTCCTGAAGCATCGGTCCATAGACGTGGGAGTTGGGGTGTTGTGTGAGGGGGAAAGATTTGAATCAACTGGGAGAGGAAGCATTTCATCATGGTTAGGAGCATTGTCTCAGCTGTTAATGGCCTGTGGGCTGAAAGGAATAAATCTTCTATCTGTGATTATACTATCAAGAGACAATAAATGGCTTTTGGAATACTGTGGCATGGGTTTTAGCCTCAAGATGGGCCCTATAGCTAATGTAACATCTGGGAGAATGACTGTATTCTGTCTTTGGTCCAGTTCTATACTTCTGATTTCAGAAATGTATTTGAAAGAAGTTGGGTTAACTTGATGATGATAAACGTACACATTGGTGTATATGCTTGAGCAAACTGTGATCTCATCAACTCCTCTCTAGTTACATTGCACACTGAGTGCATTGAGCTTCATATGCTATTCCTAGCTCAGATGTGGGAAATTTAGAATCATCCATGGGCTGGCCCAGTGGCTTAGCGATTAGGTGTGCGTGCTCTGCTACTGGTGACCCGGGTTCAGATCCTGGGCGCGCACCAACTCACCGCTTGTCGGGCCATGCTGAGGCAGCGTTCCACATACAGCAACTAGAAGGATGTGCAACTACGACATACAACAATCTACTGGGACTTTGGGGAGAAAAGGGGAAAAAAAGGAGGGAGATTGGCAATAGATGTTAGCTCAGGGCCAGTCTTCCTCAGCAAAAAGAGGAGGATTGGCATGGATGTTAGCTCAGGGCTGATCTTCCTCACAAAATAAATAAATAAATAAATAAATAAATAAATAAATAAATAAATAAATAAATAAATAAATAAATAAAAAGTCTAAAAAAAAAAAATCATACAAGTTTGCAAGTAAACCAACTTTAAGTTTTAAACTTGGGTTTAAAGAGGAGCAGTTGAAGATTCATTACATCTGATATGACTTTCACTCATTCAGAAGTTATCATCTTTAGCTGTGTAGCCCCTGGAATGGATCATTGATCCAGATATACGATTCCCTTGCATCCTAGGAGATATTATTAATCCCATTGTTGGGTTTTTTGACCCTGCTGACTTTCTTTAGTATATTTTAGATAAAGAAAGCTAGTTTTATTTTTCTCTAGAGGTGTCTCTATCTAGTCTTTCCAGCAGTGAAGATCAACATTTGATACTTGTGTATTCTGTAGCTCACTAATTGAACACATTCAAAGGCAAAATGAAGATAACCAAAAATAATTTTTTGTAGTAATGTTATATGATATATTTCCCATTGATTCTTATAAGACTTAGCATTTTTCTCTCCAACCATGTGGCTTGCTCTTTCTCTCACCGCTTTTACCACTGTAGATATATTTCATACTTGTAGATCCTCAACCTTTCCTAGGTGAGCCTAACTAGAGCCTACTATGTTCTAAAGATACTGGGATTCAATCATGTAACTGTGGTGGTGGGTCCATTGCTGATCTTGCTCCTATGGAATCTTATTGTTTGGATGTGTTGAGGGAGTGATGGAGTTCTCTTCCTTCAAGTCCCCATCTCAATCCCGAATATTCAAGAATTTATTTATTTCCTTTCAGGGCAGCAGAGATAAAAGTAGGTTGTCACACATACTGATCTGGTAGAGCTCAATGCACACCTGAAAACAGCTTGTCCAATGAGCTTTCTGTCCTCTACTTCCTGGTCATCTTTGATGGTAGCTTTTCATCCTGGACCTTCATCTCACTCATGTTCTCCTTCCCATTGTTATGAGTTGTCTCTCCAATTTCACCCTATCCTTTTTTTTTGTGTGTGTGTGAGGAAGACCAGCCCTGAGCTAACATCCATGCCAATCCTCCTCTTTTTTTTTTTTTTTTTTGCTGAGGAAGACTGGCCCTGGCCAACATCTTTGCCCATCTTCCTCCACTTGGTATGAGATGCCGCCACAAAATGGCTTGACAAGCGGTGCATCGGTGCGCATCCGGGATCTGAACTTGGGCCACCAGCAGCTGAGCGCATGCACTTAACCTCTATGCCACGGGGCCGGCCCCCCAATTATGATTTTTAATATGTAATATACCTTACTTAGATCTTTAGTGAATTGTTAAATATCTTAATGACCCCAGGGTGTGCGAGTATGCACATATATATATATAGTCAGACTTTACACACTTCTTTACAGGTTTTTCGGTTACAAATAATATTGACCCCTAAATCTATCATTAGAATTCACCCTTACTCCCTCAAGATGCAATATAGAGGCCCCCTTATACATATCTGCAGACATTAGAAATTTAAAACATTTTTAAATTATGTTCCAACAAAAAAATTCAATGAATTTTAACAAACTTATGTGTTTCCTTTGCTTGCTAATAAAAGTGGTTCAAACTCCTCCTTCTCCAGACTTGCAAAATGTAAAATAAATAAAAATTAAGTAGGTAGATGATAGATAGATAGAATGATAGGTAGATAGTAAAAGTAAAAACATCTCAGTAGTCCCAGCTCACAAAGGTTGACAGCAGAAGTCTATCAGAATTGACTCATTAGCATTGCAAGAATTTGGGCCACTACGTATCCTCCCAAGACATATGTTTACAGTTTCTTGGCCACAGACAGTGGTGCCCTGAGGTGCTAGCATACTGCTCTTTCCAATCTGGAAGTTGCATGCTATCATCCCAGGACAGTGATTAGTGCTAAGGTTGTGTGCAAGTGAAAGACTTGGGAGTGTTTTAACAAGTTAGCATTTAAACTTTTAAAAAGAATTCTGAGCAGCTAAATGATTTTCTCGGGATTCTGTACTCGAAAGTAACAAAGACTATAACGCAACGCGTGCCTCAGTGAAACTGGAACTACTGAATTAAAATGTAATTCAGAGTCTACAAACAGAAGCACCAGAAACGTTTTTCCTTTCTTTAAAATTAAAAAAATATGTTTTACTTAAGATAGCGCTATTCCTGATGGTGATTTTTTAGACTAATATAGATGTTATAAAGAAAGAAAAAAAGAATTTGGAAGGAAATACACAAGTTATTGGCCTTAAACACTATTAATTTTTTTCTAGTGGAAATAAGATGGGTAACAGATGGTAGGAAAAGCAGGGAGCAGACCTCATGCAGGAAACGAAAATGGAAAATTCAGAAAAAAAGCAAGCTCGGTGGAAAGAAAAATGAAGGAGTTGGGGGAGTTATTTTATTTCGGCAACACAGCAATTTTCGTCTCATTCTAGTCCTAGGAGAAATAATTGCTCTTCTTTTGAATTTAACACTGTGACAGATGATAAGTAGGAAATACAGAGAAAAGTCACAGCTTTGGTCAAGACAGTTCTCCTTGTAAACTCCCAGAAGTACACCATGTTTATCAAACATTACACCTTGCCTTGACAAGGTACAGATAATAAGCACAGTTTGTTAGGTTCCAAGATGTAGTGTGCATACTAATTACAGTGGTGTATTATACTTTACAAACCCAGGTTTATGGAATACCACACAAATAAACATGCAAAAATGGAAACACTACTATACATTAAAGTACCTATTAGACTGGGTCAAATTCATTTTCAACTTCTTTCTAGACATTTTTTAGCAATAATAATATGTTGTTTTCTTTATAAATCCATAACATGAATGTAGGTCAAAGAGATTTTTTATTCATTTTTTTGACAAATATTTGTTTTTACTTTTTTATTCTTATATTCAAATATCCTTGAGGCTGGCCCTGTGGCCTAGTGGTTAAGTTCAGCGTGCTCCGCTTTGGCAGCCTGGGTTCGGTTCCTAGGTGCAGACCTACACCACTCACTGGCAGGCATGTTATGGCAGCAGCCCACATACCAAATAGAGGAAGACTGGCACAGATGTTAGCTCACGGCAAATCTTCCTCAGCAAAAAAAAAACATATCCTCATATCGGCAGATGTAATTCCAACAAAAAACACGTTAGTTACCTAATGGCCATTTCAGAAAACTTGTCTATGCCTTTTTTCTTTCTTTTTCTTTTCTCTATTTTAAAAATTTTTCTTAAAAATGTATTTCTGACAAATAAAAATTGCATATATTTAAGATTCACAATGTGATGTTTTGATATATATGTATATCGTGAAATATTACCACAATAAAACTAATTAGCATCCATCACCTCCCATAGTTACCTTTTTCTGCGTGTGTAGTGGAGACATTTGAGATTTACTCTCTCAGGAAATTTCAAGTATATGATACATTATTATTAACTACAGTTACCACGCTGTATATTAGGTTTCCAGAACATATTCACCTTATAACTAAAGTCTGTACCCTTTGATCAATAGCTCCCCTTTTCCCCCACCCCCAGCCTCTGGCAATCACAATTCTACTCTGTTACTATAAAGTCAACTATATATATATTATACCTATAAATGAGATCATGTGATATTTGTCTTTCTGTGTCTGGTTTATTTCACTCAGCGTTATGTCCTCCAGATTCATCCATATTGTCACAAACGGCAGGATTTCCTTTTTTTTAAGGCTGAATAATACTCCATTCTCTATCTATCTATCTATCTATCTATCTATCTATCTATCTATCTATCTATCATCTATCTATCTTCTATTTATCTATCTATCTATAATCTATCATCTATCTATCTATCTTCTATTTATCTATCTATAATCTATCTATCTATCTATCTATCTATCTCATTGTCTTTATTCATTCATCTCTTTCCCATCCCTCACCCATTCATCTGTCTCCCATCCCCTTCGTTTTCATCTCTCTCGATCTTCAGGAGTACTTAATACTTATAATTTTGTAATTATAGATATATCTCATTCATAGTAAATTAAAGAATTCATCCCAGGAGGCAATCTCACATTTTGACCAATTTTTCCATTTGCTTATTTATACCCTGTACATTATTACATTTTAATGTAGAATTTAGGAAAATTCCTAAATTCCTTGCCAAATTCCAATTATATGACATGCAATAATATTGTACTTGGGACATGTCTAAACCAAATTACAGGAGACAAGGAGGAACATAATTGTGACAGGGCATTATGAACGAAAATGACTAACACTAACAATTATGCAAAAATTTAAGTTTCATTTTCACCTTTAAATGCATTTAAATATCTATTAATAGGAAATTTATATTTAGACCACAACATATTAATCATTTAAAAATCTTTGTACTCAAGTATCATGCAATGCCTGTGTCATTTAATGCCAGATCTTGAGCTAAAAACAAAATAAATTTAAAAATTGCCTCCTAAGTATTAGTAAGAACTTGTGACTGCTAAAATTTTATAATGCTTTTCAATGACTTTGTACTCATCTCTCTCTCTCTCTCTCTCTCTCTCACACACACACAGGTAACATTCATAACTTTTGGTTCCAGCAATTTTCTGATGAATGGCAGCTGTTACTGAGATTAGGGGTACTTAATAAAGTATTCCAATATTTCAGCTATTTACTCTGAGCATTATATGATCAAATTGATTCTTGATATTTCCTCCGCTAAATAGACTATGGTCATTTAGTGCCCTAGGTATGCACTTAAGAAGATATAAAAAATAATCAAACTGCAATAAAATATTCACAAGTTGATTTAGTAATATAGGTAATGTATATGCATGCATACTAGAGTAAACTAGAACAGGTAGTTTTGGGGCCATTCAAAGAAGGTATAGATGATCTATGCTTTCCTGGATCTGATATGTTGAGATGAAGAAATCTGAGCCTAGATCTGAAGGTCATATAGGATTTGAAATTCTCTATTAATATTTAATGACTGAGGTAGAATAATACCATGGCACAAGTGTTTTCTCTGATTTCTCCAAGACAGAGATAATTTCTAACTGTTTGTACCTAAAAGAGTGTATATGAATAAACCTATTACACTGTTTCCTATTGAATTTTAACTATTTGCTTATTTTCTAATCTTCAATTTCTACTGGCTCCATGAGAATAAACATTGTATTGTCTTCATCTTTTCATTTTCATGTTTTTCTAGCATTGAATTACTTTATTCTTACTTCTGACCAGGTTATTCCCTATTCATGGATTTTCCTTAGCTTCCTATTACATATCAAATAAAATCTAAACTTTTAACCTGATAGGGCACATACCCCACATCTGGATCCATAGTACATCTTAAAAATGATCTTGAAAAACTCCCATTCATGGGCTTCAGGGGTGCTGAAATTGATGCATAAACTAAGTAATTACTTCAATTCATCTTTTAAATGTTTGTATCCCAAAACACTGAAAATTAAAATATATTATAAATAAAACATATGGCTAAAATGACAGTGTACTGAGTAAATACAACAAACTGCATGCATTTGCTCCATTATTAGTAGCTACATGATACATTCTGCTATCATTTGCAAAACACACTTTGGTTGATTGGGAGGCCATTGAGCATTCATTGAGAAGTCACTGCTACCACTGTTTTCTTAAACAGTGTGCAGCACATTATTGACTCCTCTTTTATTCTTGATTTATGTTTTATTCAATAATCTTCACTTTCAGAAGATTCAAGTATTTCTTTTTCTCTCTCACATTTTCTCTGAACAAAATTTCGTTAAGTGTACTCTGCATCATTTAATTTGCTACATGACATATGGAGGTACTGAGAGATATTCAGTGTCCCGTGGTTTTTAATAAATCTCAATATTACAAAATTCGTGAATATTTGAATAATGAAATTACTGCAAATTTTAACCTTCTTAGACCCTTCAAATTGTTTCCAAAAATAACTAGCCTTTTATGAATTTTACATAGCCTGAAATAGAATCATTAGACACAACCACATTTAAAAATGGCACTATTTTCTCTTCTTATGGACATAAAACTATTATGTGATGCCTTAATGTGTCTATTCATATATATAATATACATATTCACATATATGTATATAATCTGTGTATATTCAGTCTTATTCAGTCATAAACACATTCAGTCATAGACATATATTCGTTATTCACATAGTCATATTCAGTTATAAACATATATATATTTACAACCAAGAGATATGCCCAAAGACCAGACAAATCTGACAATTGTTCTTTCACTGGTTGACAACAACATCTCTTTTATTTCAACCAGTTTTGATTGAATTTCTGGACTTTAGAATATGGTGATCATAACAGATTCTTCTTGATAACTCAGGACCTTGTGTATGTGTGTGTGTGTGCATGCATGTGTGTGTGTGTGCATGTGCACATGTGTGTTTAGCTTTATTTTTCAGGATACTCATTTTGAATGATGTGTTTTACTGCACACATCTGCAAGATGAAAGGATAGTATTTTTGGCTAAATTTGTACTTGTTTCAGGCATACTCTGGAGGCATTACTTTATTTCTTCTTTCCACAATAAAATCCATGATGTCGACTTGTTTTCTTCTTTTTTTTGTCTTTCCTATTATGTAAATTATTGAAAGGCAAAAATAGAATATTAGGTATAGAGTGAGGATTCTAATTAAGTTCTGGTTACAAGTTATCTATTAAACTACAGCCCTAGAAAGAAAATGAGAAGCAATGAGTTTCCAAACCTATTGCCAATATTCATTTTTGAATGAATATTCCTCAAGAATGACATCTAATCATTTTGACAAGGCTGTCATAAGGGAGAATAATACAATATTATAAAACAAAAGGTTTTCCTGGAGCAAAAATATCCTGGCACGTTTTAAACTATGAATAAGGAGGAAATTGCAATTGCTCATTCAAATGGAGATCCAAACTTCTGTTCAAACCTTTTCTGAATTTAAGTTTAAAGTTTAGTAAACTTTATCATTATTGCCCTTTTAAAATGAGTTACTAACAAAATTTCAATGGAAAAAATGATAATCCCAAGCTTTTACCCCGGAAAACTCTCTGATGTGTTTTATTTTGTCAATCTACAAAAGCAAAATGAAGCGTGCTATTTTACAAAATGTGAACAGGAGAAA